>NC_056747.1:994768817-995471317 GCF_019279795.1 Protopterus annectens
CATTTGGTATAAGGACTTAATCCCTCTGCACCACAAGACTGCAATGTCTAGGAGTTTTTTATCCAATTTGGCTCATTTAATGAAAATGTATGGATCCCTGTAAAACTGTAACATTGAAAATCTATCTTTAATTATGATAGTTTCTTAACTGGTACTGCATTCTGTCTTATACTCCTAAGCTTAACTAACAAAAAAATAAAAGATTCACAGGTATACATGGCATAAGACACCAATGCAAATAAATCAGTCTGCATCCATCTAAACACCAGGCTAGTGCCAAGTGGCATTGCTAAGTTATAAGTGAAACAGGCTTTACTGTACAATACTCATCTTCTGGCAGTTACATAAACCCCCACAGCTAAAATAAATCATTGTTTGATTTAAACCCGATATGTTTCTATACAGTTCATAGCATATTGTATCACTTAACATGGAAAAATTGACTCCAGGAAGCTAAAGAAGAAAACCTAGTGCCCCTTCTTTGCTGAGGATTACAAAAAACAATGACTTGGAACTTCCCTTGAAATACCTCTCAGTTTAAAGAACGGAGTCTGCATTCTGCATTAATCATCACTGAAATATAAAACATACTGTTCTTCTTGTAATCTACCTGTTTACTAAAAACATCAAACAAAATTAAAAGATTTTATAAAAGAAACACGCCCTTCTGTCTGTCAGCAAAGTAACAGCACACACTAAGTCACTTGACAGATGGAAAGAAAAAAGTTATCGTTTTTGTTTTTAAAAGATTTGTGTTGTCTTTGTTTTACAGTCTATGTCCACTAACATTTCTTATACTAAGCCATAGGAATGTATCAGAAAAGTGGAAGAAAACATCTACAACTAGAATTTGAATTAGCTTTAGAAAATGAAATCGCCATAATGGTATAGAGCACCTACTGAGTTCAGATATTAGTTGCATGCTTTACTTGTCCTGGTAGCATTCTGCACATAAGGAAATGCCAAGTTATTTTTTGATAGACTGAACTTGTCACAGACCACATTGAATGTCCCACTTTAGCTACATTTAAAATGCATTGCAAAGCAAATTGCCTAAACATCAGGAAAACCACATGTATGGTCTATTTTAAAGCAATTAATCAAGCAGTAGATTGTTGCCACAGCTTCTCCTTCCTGCTTATATTAGAAAAATTAGCAGACGACTAATGTTAAATTGGCATATGCCTACTTGTTGGTGTCTTCTCCTAAGATAAAAAAACATACATTTATATTTATGCTTGTTAACTAGGTATCTGCAGCTGGGCTTTGCCTGTTTTCAGTGGAGATGTGGTAAGACAACTTATAACAATGGATTATACAATGACTTTATTAACAGTTAGCATACCAGTAACAATATAATTGTTACACTGAACCATAACATTATGCAATAACTGCATTTTGTGTTTTAATAGTTTAGTGTTCTAATTCATGTTCACATTCATATGTTTTATGCTGTGGGTATTAATGTAACTGTAAGAATACAAATAAAAATATATTTCTTTGGTAAAAGAGAGGGAAGGACATTATAGTCATTCCATGACTTGTTTTTAAATGAAACTATTCTGACATAGCGGCCAGGTACAGGCATTTGGGAATTCAGCACTGTGGGTTAGTTTGGTAGCCAGGTACTACATAAGAATGTATGAATATTAAAACCTTTCACAATCTAAACCATCTAGTCTTCCGAGACCAGATTAGTCAAAGAGGGCCGGCATAAGTTATAGACAATACTAAGGTAAAGGGAAAATACAAAGGGGGGTGGGCAAAGTATAAAAATACATGATAAATACTGCATGAGAAGGGTATTGGTTATAAAGGAGTAGATGACGGACCAGCTGAGATTATACAGAAGGGTCTCAATCTGGCTAGAAATAACACTGTGGGTAAAAGTGAAAGACTAAAAATATTGCTTATTTAAAAAGGAATGCAAAGTCATCAGCTGCACTAGTATAAACCAGCATTTCTGCCATCTTATTCATGTCTATATTACAATGTCGAACTCACAGGAGTTCGAACGTTGTAATATCGAACCGTGATGTTTGAAACCCAATAATTACGAAAACACAGAACAACGATTTTTTTCCCAGGGAAAAAAAATCACTGTTCTGTTACAAAAAAACAAACAAAAAAAATAACAGTTACACTTTAAACTTAAACTAAAGTGGGGGGCTGTGCCCCCCCACACCCCCCCCCTACTTAAATATAACAACTCCGACATCACACCACAGTGGAGGAAATAGCAAAGCCCCAAAAATGGCCCACCAGTTTTTTTCCCTGGGAAAATAATCGGTGTGCTGTGGCTTTGCTATTTTCGTATTTTGGACATTTGGGTTCGATATTACAAAGTTCGGACTCCTGTGCATTTGACGTTATAATATAGACCCATCTTATTCTTATAGATTCAATTATAAGCAAAACAGAACTAAATGGTGCTATATTCATCATTTAAAACATGACATTTGACATAGCTGACTGTGCTGTATCATTACAGAAGTTTCATATCTAGAAATGTCTGTTAGGCAACTGCCAGGTTCGGTAAATATCTTTGTAACAGGTTATTCAAAACTAGAATTATGTATTCTTGCAGTATGGTTCAAATGGTTCAAATGACTACAACATTTAAAGGTTTAGTAAACGAACTGCAAATGAGCTTTAGTCTATTGATCTAAACTTCATCCTGGAATTCTTTCATGCATGAACAACCCTGATTAAGTCCCCTTGACAAACTAGGTAATTATTTCCCATGGACCTTAATTCATTATCAATGACTAAAAACATTTCTGTGTTCATATGACCGCTCCTCAGAAGGACTTTCTTCCAGATGCTGCTTTAGTTTCCTCTCTTCAGTAACAGTTTAATTATGACTGTGAAATTAAATATATCCTGTATTTTAATGATCTAGCACTCACTTAGGGAGCTAAATCATCTGATGCTACAGCTCTCAATTTGCTTTATGACTTTTTCTTAGCAGCTGTTTTTTGCATCGCAAGCTGTTAGAAAATAAGAGCAAGATGAAGCTAAATCTATCACGATTTCTGGTCAAACTGAAGGTAACTATCAGATGAGGCAATTACAATGCCTAATATCATAAACCTTGCATCAGACGCACTCTGTACCCAAGAATCTCACTAGATCCTGAGGTCTCATTCTACATCCATGTGACAGTGCCACACAGAAACAGTATAAACATCTACTTGTGTATTGCATATCATTTCATCACGGACCATTATATCGACCCAGTTGCCATGTCTTTTCTTTTCAGCCTCTAACAGCTACTATTTAACATTATGTTTAACAATTAGTCCTGCAACAGTCTTACTGCTTATAGGTTCATAGGTTCATAGGTAAGTTCTAGGCTATTGGCCCTAGGGCCTATATAAGCCTAGCCAAACAGTACCCTGGCTTTTGCCACCCAAGAAAATTATTTTCTTGTGTGCCCCTGTCAAGCAGAGCCAGAGAAGTGATCCCGGGGGTGAATTTCCTATCTCCCATCCAATCATCAAGATTTTTTTTGAAGAGTGCTATTGAAGAGCTTTGTTTGATATAGATAGGTAGTTTGTTCCAGAATACGGGATGCCTCTGGGACAGGAATTTATCCCTCCAGCATGTTCTGTTTATTGTTGCGACAAGGTTTAGGTCCCTAGAGCATGTAGTTTTTTGGAAAGTGACACTACCACAGTATAGTAAGGTACTGTTCTAGTGAAGAGAAGCAGTCAATTTAAAATACTTTACATGCTGTATTGTTGTTTATTCCTAGCAAGGACTGTAAATAAGGAGAACAATGACAGAGAAGTTTAGCATTTAATAACAGAATCTCAATGTGGTCCTTTAAGATAACACCCTATATTATAAATGTATAACATTTGCAGGAAATTTATGGTGCATATTAGGGGTAGGAGTTCCTTTACCAGTCCTTAGAACAACATAAATGTGTTATGATTAATAGATTGCTGCAGCTGGGGTTGAAGGACAGCTCTATTAAAATAATGCAGCTATTCTTGGCTCGGAGGTAGGTGCAGGTGAACGATAACTGTGAGATACCGTGACAGCGTTAATTTCCTGGTGGTGTAAATTTTGGGGCAAGAGGATTGTGGAAATGACACATTGACCCCAACTCCAAATTGGGGGGGGTTCAAGGGTGGATGGACGGTTACAGGGGTTGACTATTCATAAGGATGTTTACTGGCTGGGCATTATGATTGAAGTTAAGAAATAATGACAGACTTCTTACCCTTCAGACTATTCGTGTTAATGCAATCCCAGTATTGGGTAGATACCAAGTTGAATGCTTACTGGGAGATATTACTAATAAGAGTATCAGTTTTGACATCGGATTTATTGAGGTGATTTGCAGTAAGATATGCCAGACTGAAGTGCACAAAAGTCACTTCTACTATTACTAACTAAAATAATAGAATAACACCAATTAAGTGTAAGTGTTAAATGCAAAAGGACTGAATTTACATTTTAACTGCTACAGAATGTGTGGGAATGGGCTAGGATTTAATACCATTTATAGTTCAGGGTATCCAAAGGTTAGGAGAAGTCCTAGTTGAAGGATGCTGCTTTAAACTGCCCTGTCTTTGACCTTGTTTCCAAGTTCTTTAGGGCTTTCTTCTGTAACTTTATGTCACAAGATTTACATTTGTTTTTTTCTTTGCAGGTTGTGGATCTGTGTTGGGTTGTTCAGCTGACAGTGATGCACAGTGAGCCACAGATGATGAAGCTCAGACTTTGTTGGCTGAAGATCCAGAAAATGGCATGATTACACTAGGAAGTCTACTTTGGGTGTTGTTCAGTAACCTGCGGAAATGGGGATTGAATGGTGAGAAAGATTGCATGGGAGGTTCAAGGCATTACTCAGAGCAAGGTATTGTCCTCGACTCTTATTACTCACATCAACCTTATGTTCATGGGTTGCACTGGTTGCCCTTGACCAAGACTGAAAGGGGTGGAACTCCTGGGTGGAAGTCGCAGCTACTCATTCAGTTCAAATTGTGTTTGAAGAGGACCAAGGTGGTGTTTTGTTTTAACATGAAGTGGTGCTTGTCAGCTTTGGTTTGAGAAGGAGTTTGATGAAAAGATTTAATTAACTGGGGTTTGGGAACAAGGTATGGCAGCTCAGTCAGATAAGGAAGTGCATTATTATTTGCATGGGTGACCTGGAGGGATGACTGGGGGGGGGGGTATTGAATATTTGGACTTTCAATGTAATATGTAGTGGGTGTTTTAGTGGGAGTTTGGGATTAGGAGTTATTTTGATCTAATTAATATAGCAGTGGTATGGCTGCTGTGTTCCAGTTACACAAGGAGTCAGGTTTTAGGTTTAAAGGTTTGTTTTGCAGAGTTTGGGGCACCTTTTATGTGGGAGGCTTACGGTAGGGCATTGCCAGTTTGGTTAAATTCATGGGGCAGGATTTTGATGACTGATTTTATTTAGCGAGTAGGAATTTTAATGCAATGTTTTGTTTCACATGGGTATCAGTTGTATCGGTACTATGTGAGGTGGGAGGTAATTCTTATGGGGATCTTTGTTTAGACATTTTAATTTTCATGGGTTTTGCATCTGGTAGTGGATGGATGCAGTTGATGCTTGGGGTATAATGTCATTAAGAAATTGCATTATTCGTGTTTAGAATATTTATAGTCTTTTCTTTTACAGATCACGCTGAGGTGTGTGGCTGAATATGGAGTTGCTTGTTTGTTGCGGTTTCTTCCCTGCAGTCACAAGGTAATGTCTTGTTTTGTTTGATCTTCTCCAGAGAGCATCATGATTGCATTTCACACTGTTGTATGGGTAGTGGGGGTATTGTTGCATTGCGTAAGTCAGGCTTGTTATTTAGGTGGGGGGGGTTTGGATGTGTGTGTATTCAGCTTTGAGTACTGCAGTTTCAGGAGAGACTGGGTGGGACTGATTCACTATGTGCTGGATGGTGATGGCATGACACAGACCTTGTTTGACTTGGTGGTATGGGCCATTCCCAAGTTTGGTGGTATAGTGTTTGGTAATTCTGCCTGGTGCATTTGGGGCCATATTGCTATAGGCCATGATATAGGTTTAAGTGGGTGACTGTTTATAATGGGTAGTTGGTGTGATGGCAACATTTTATTAAGTGGAATTTTAACAGAGATTTCATATGGTTATTGTATTCATTGGGGAGTTAATGGAGGTGCAATTTGACTTGAAGGTATGCAGTGCCTTGTCATGGTTTCAAGGGGCAGTGGGCTAAGTGTCTGGTTATTTAGTGGATCGTAATTACTGAGAGTCATTAGGAAATGTTTGTAGTATGGTTTTGGGTAATTGAGGTTTAGTGCTAGGTTATGAGTTTTGAATGTTAGCTTGGGGTGGAATCAGTGGTTTACTGTTAGCTGTTTAGGTAACTGAATAATTTTGCTGTTTATGTGATGAGGAGTTGGGAGGTGATGGCTGGGTTACAGTGGTATATCAAATGATGTTTGGGTTATGCTGTTAATGGGGGTTAGGTTGTGGGAAGCCTTTATAGGTTCATAGGATCATAGATTAGTACTAGGCTACCTGCCATTATGGGTCATTTTAAGCCTAGCCGATTACCCCATGTGAGAATCAAACCCTGTACATTGTGTCTGTAAGGTAAACACCTTAACCACTATGCCAACCTCTCACTTCATTTGGCTATTTTCATTGGGGCAGCAACATGGGGTTGCAATGTGGCATGGTGGTAGGCAATTGCCTCTACATGGCTTCAGTGGCACTGGGTTTAGTATTCCTGGTCCAGTGGCTGGTAATGCCCTGATAATCATTGTGAGGTTTCCATTGGTTGTGAGGTAGGGGTTATTTAGATCAGGCGCAGTAGTCATGCTAGGTTATGAGGTTTGGTAGGCTAGGTTAGGAGATTGGTTTACTACTTTAGCATAAGTGAGGGTTCAATGGTTTGTTCAGCTGTTTAGGTAATTGGCTGTTTTTGTTAGTTATGTGATAGAGTTGGAAGGCGTTGACAGGGATCCAGTTGGGGTTAGAGGGGAAGGGGAGCACTGAATGACGTTTGGCCTTATGCCTTAATGGTGATGAGGTGATGAATTCCTGGTGGAGAGAGGGGGAACAGCCTGGTCAGGATAGTGGGCGGAGAAGAGGGGCAGGCTTGCCCTCTTCTGTTCCCCCTCTGGTGTTGGATGCTCAAGTGAGCAGTTGCGCTGCTTAATAAGTAAATACGCAAGCTGAGCTGCTTATTAGGTTGGTGGGAATTCAATAAATGGTAACTGAAGTGTGGTGGTATGCTGCTTCATAGTAAGTGAGCAGAAGTATGGGTGCTGCTTACTGATCAGGATGAGCGGGGTTTGTTATGCTGTCCCGTACTATGTTTATGTTACATGGATGTTATTTTCACATATGTCATGCTTGGTGGAAATTAATAAATACTGGTTAACAATCATGTTTATGGAAGTTTAATAAAGGTCGTCAAATGTCATTCAGTGTGATGTGTTTATTGAAGTGGACCTGGACAAATGCCTCTTGCATATTTTATAAAGCTACAAGCCAAAAAATCCATATAAGGAACATACTTCTATATGGTAACTACACTTCTGAATAAAGAGTTTTCGGCTAAATGCACCTACTTGCTTATAAAAATTAAAAAAAAAAACAATAAAAATAAAGATGAATAAGTGTTAAAGGTATAGTAACAAAGGTATTAATGGCTGAAATTTAGGCTGACAAATCTAAGGCACATCAAAGAAATACTTTTACAATTATTTGTAAATAGCAACTCAGACAAGCAATGATTCATTCCATCAAGGAATGACATTTATGGAAGAAGAAGAATACAATGAAAAATTAAATTTTATGCTGCTATAAATCTGTAGTTTACTAATATGATGTAATTGATTCCATATAAATTATGAGTCAGTATGCTATTGTCTCCAGCCACACCACATAGCTGCAGTGCAAATGATCAGCAATTCAGATTCTTATGGGAATTCAACACTCCACCCATTTCTGTAAGGTTGTAACTCACTAGGTTATTGAGTCATGCTAGTATAAAGGAGAAACAAAAAGAGATTTGCCAAGCAAATTGGACAAAATGTAATTTGTAACACAAAAACTGTTTGGAGAGACTTGGGCATGCTCCCACACTTTACACATTGACATGGACCTTCCATTATCAATAGTGTGTTTGGCTTGTGTACACTTTAATAATGCACTATCTGTACAGCATACAAAACAGATACAGATAACTTAGCTTTAATTCCACTAGCTGCATAAAACACAATTGTGAATAAAATGCCAGTGTGCTGAGAGTACAATGAAAATTTATGCTGAAGTCTGTCTTTCAGATTTAGCTGTTCAGGTTGTTGAGATTTGCAGTGTACAAAAGGCTCCAGTTCTAAATCTCACTGGAGTTGCTAAATTCAGAAACCAGCATTCATTGAATATACCCATCAGAGACAAAGCATCACAATATTTCTGAAAGACAGATAATTTCTGCATACATCCAGATGAATTACACATCTGCACGCACTACATAATACCATGCGTACCCATTTCTGCCAATGTAACTGTAGCTCTAACAGAACATAAGGATCACTGATCCCTGCTAAAAAGAAGGAATACGCTATATCATCATATGCGTTCTGTGATCCTTTTGACTTTTGTCTTTCTTTTGAGATGGGAAGTTTTGTGGAATGTAACTTCTAAGCATCCAGAGCCATGGCAAACTAGCCCGGTCAACAAATGTAAAATAAAATAAAATAAAATAAATAAATAAACAATCTGAATCATAATGAAGCCTGATGAGATGTGAGCTTAACATATTGTGACACCTGTTTTCAATCTGTTGTTTGAACTATGGAGGAATGTGGTACAAGTTGCATTACTCTATATGCTATTTAGTTCGTAATGTAACATGATTCCAAATAATACATTTGAAATTACTGTTGCAGGACAAGTCACACAATGTTATGTTTTTATTTCCTTTAAAATGCAAAGTTATTACTGGTATTGCCATACCTGTGGACTTGGAATGTGGGTAGATCATTGTAGTTTACTATATTCAAGATGGGTGAAAAAATCCCATTGCTTCCTCACACACATTGTTTTCTATAAGAATGCATAGGTACAGTCACTGGGGGAATTACACCAAAGGGTTTACTTTTTTGAAGATGTTTAGCATCAGGTAAGGCCTTAAGTGTATATGGCAAATGGGACTGCAGCTTTGGTGTAGGATCAGTACCAGCCACACTCAGATATACAAGCCATACTCAGATATGCTTCATTGTCTGTGGCTACTGAGCAGAGTTATGACCACTGGCTTACCAATGTCCCTTTTTTTCATTCTCACTCAATCACTTGCAGTGTTATTTTACCAAAAATAAACCAGAGTTTGCATTTTCTCAGTTTATGTAATTTTATTTTATTTCATTTGTTATTCAGGGAGGATCATTTCAGGCTCTGCCCAGGAGTATAAAAAGAACAAAAATGATGATATGGAAAGTGCTAATGGAATTCAAAACACAATTAATAACAAATGGATGTCATTATGTGATATATCTGATTGACTGTAGTGGTGAATACAAGGCATTTACAAATGTGAGCTTTGAGTATAATAATGCATTATTTATAATACATTAAACCAAAAGGGATAATGGATGCAAAGAAAAAAAATTGACTTAGATGGGGGAGGGGGGTAGAGAGGTTAAGTGAAGAAACTGAGGGAAAAGGAAAAACAGGCAGGTATGGAAAAAGAACGTAATGAGTGAATGTTCATAGGTATTTATTATGCTAAAAACCACCAAGGCCTTTATAATCCTAGGTGTGCAATCCAGACTAATTGTGTTCCTATGTATCATGGGCATTAATTATGGTTTATAGAGGTTATGTTAGTCTGGGCATTACTGTCTGCCTCCGTTCGTGACATGGGGGCCAAACCTAGGGAGAATTTCCAATTTGCCATACATTGGTCAAGGTTATACTTAAATAGGGTTGGGGATGGAGTCTGCTTCAAATGGATTGTGAGTTTCTTTCAGAGCATTGGGATCCTCTGAGACACATATCTGTCTTGCAAACATGTCTTATTTATGTCACTAGTAAAATTAAATTCTAGTATCTACTGGATCTGATGTTGTTCATTTTGCAGATGTGCAAAAGGTCTATCAAAGCTGGATCTGAAGATGCCTTCTATGCCAGGCATAGAGCTCCACTCAGTAACCTGTAGGAGACAAGAGTATAGAGATATGGATTTAAGGTGATCCATATGGGACAATGTGTTCATTTCATGGATTCTTTTAGTAAGGAACCTTTGTGGGCATTCCAGCTGTTGCATATGCCTGGCCAGCTACAAGTTGAAGGGTGCATTATACTCAATGATGGGTCTAATAAGGCTGAATAAAGTGGAACTATGACTTCCTTGGACTTGGATGTCATGGCCTAAGTTGGGCAAAATTAGAATGATTTTCTTACTACCATGGCTACATGTTCAGCAAAGGCCAGATCACTGACTACATATGTTCCCAGATCCCTGACTACTTAGTCAGCTCTTAGAGGTGTCTTGTTGATGGAATAATTAGCCTGGGTAGCAGTTTTTCCAAAAGACATTATAATGCATTTCTTTGCATTGTGTTTTATTCCTTGACTTTGTCACCAGTCATTTGTCTGTGTTAGACCCTCTTGTAAGATGTTTGTGTCATGGAGGGAGTCATGGCAGCTCCCAATTTGCAGTCACCTGTGAACTTGGTCAGACAAAGGCCCTTGACATTAGTCTTTACCTCTGAAAAAGAGATGTCAAATAGCAGAGGTTCCCAGCATGGAGCCCTGAATTGCCCCACTGGTGAGCAGTCTCTCAGTGGAGGTGGTATCATCAATCCTGACTTCCTGGGTCCTGTCTGTGAGACAGCCGGCAATCCAGCAATTTATGTAGGGGGGTCTATATCTAGTTTGATGAGGTATTCAACTCTACCTGAATGGGTTATTGTATCAAATTCCTTAGCCAGATCTAGGTAGGCAGTGTGCACTGTTTTCACCTCATCCATTGCCTTGGTGATTTTCTCAAGGTAGTCCACCAGATTTACTAGGCAAACTGGTTGGGTCAAGTGTCTAAAGGTTGCTTTTATCTTTGTTTATTATTTCCATGATAATTCATTCCATGGTTTTGCATATTAGACTAGTCAATAGGTCTGTAGTTTCTGCAGTTGATGTCTCACCCTTGTGAAGTGGGATAGCAGATGAGTCCTCCATTCTCATGGTACAGATCTTGTTTTGTGGACATAGTTGAATAGTGTCTCAAGTGGTCCTGAAAGTCACGTTTCAAGCTATTAAGGAGATATCCTGGGATATTTTCAGGTCCCATTGAGGCTATTTTTGGCCTTAGCAAGCACAGACAGGACCTGTTCCCTGTTAATAGTTGGGGCTAAATCTAGTAGGTATTTCACGAGGGGAAGCAGATGGTAATGAGAATGATGTTTTGGGGGGAGGCAGGTGGGAAGGAGAATGAAGTTTGAGTTGTTTGTCAACCAGCAAATTCTGAGTGCAGCTCTGTTCAATGAAGGTGGAACCTTTGAATGGGCAAGTAATGAAGGGTGTTTAACTGTTAGTAGACATGGTGGTTAGGCTAAGATGAGGAAGAGTTGAGGAAATGTTTGTTTTGAAACTCATGTTATACCCTGTGGTAGGAAGAATTTATAAGTAGCTTTTTGTTGAAATATTTTTTAATTTGGCCTCTGAATTTCTTGAAAGGTGAGATAAATATCATGTGATATTGCAGTATTGTACAGTTCTATGCACTTACCCTTACATAAATCAATAATTAGCTTGTCATTAGATTTTATAGATGAATTATAAAATATTTAAAACTATGCAAAGTTGTCTAGCAATTAAATATACAGAAAACATACATATTTCTGCAGGCAAATCCAAATTTATTTTCAAAATACCAACTTCCCTCTACCTGTAACTATCCCTATGGCAGCTTACACAAACATGAGATCACTGTGTCCTTTCAAAGTAGGACCTTACTCTTCCAATGTTCATGTTGTCAAGGACTATTCATTAATCACAGTCTTACTCAAAGCTCATCAGCGAACAAGATGGAGAGAGAGAGAGAGGAGGAGAAAAAGAAACAGATGAACTAATGCTTGGTTGTTAGTAGTAACAGCTACATTACTTTCTGATAATCCAGAGAGGCATATTAGGATGAATTAATATAGAGAGATTTACAGTTAGTACTGGAGTTTGATGCACCTCACCTTTCCTGCATTTGAAATAGGTTCTCTAACTCCTGTTTCTGTTAGGTCCAAATTTCAGATTCATACCTTTAGATTGCCAGGCCAACACTATTCCAAACCTTTAAGATGAATTGCTTTTTAGCATAGCATTTTTTTGTTACTTCTATATTAGAAAATAAAAATAATCCCACAAACCTTAAGTTTTACACTTTGTTCATACTTACTAAGAATACTTAAGTTACAGCAGGGTCAAAACAAATGAAGTCCAGTCAGTTGAAGTAGCAACTTAATTACAGACAACACAGCAATTTTGAGGAGTGGACCTAGTGATCATGCAGTGATCAATCTCTTTCTACAGCTCTCTGGTACATTGCAATTAAAATACTAAATGTTCTTTTTGATTTATGTAATAACCACTGGGTAATGTGCAGCAGAGTAACATATGCAGATGTAGGTTGGTAAATGGAGGTTAACTTTTGGGGAAGAAGGATATTTGGTGTGTGAGCGTGGCGAAGGAGCTCAATCTCAGGGGCATGTTCGACAAGTGAATTGATCTTTTGGCCTAGATTCTAGAATATACTTCAATTATTAAGAAGGAAAATGCAGATCAGAAGTCAATGTTGGAGAAATTGTATCTACAAAACTACTTTCTTGGAGACCACTGTAAATGTTCAGAAGAGCAAGGTATAGGAGTATTCATCCCTAATTTTGCAGCATGACAGCCTGACACATCAGCTGTCTGAGTAATTAACAGGCTTAGAAGACTGACTGAGCAGAAACAACTTATGTTTGGTGAGTCTGAAAGAAGGTCTGGAAAAAAGTAATCTATATAACTTTTCAGAAGAAGCTCTGATTGCACCACTGAATTTATACCCAGCAAGCCTGATCACTACAGAGCAGGCTCACCATGAATCAAGGTCATCAAGTGAGTCATCTAAAAGGCCTAGTCAAATGTTTTTAGACTGTTCAGTGAAGAGGATAAGTGAAAGATATTGCAGGCTGCAAAAGTCCTGTTTGATGATCATTTGCAAAGTTAAACATTTTAGGGCTTTGCTATCGATACTTGAAAGGCTAGAAGAGCCTTTGCTTTTTGTACATGTTCTGTGCTATAAAAATTTAGTGTCTTCATTGTTACATCACTCCAGTATCCTGCATATCAAGTGTAAAGGAGAAATTAACTACTTAACTGATGCTGATACTGCACTACAGTTCCCTCCAGGCCAGAACATATCATGGGCCAGTGGTAAATGAATCCCTAAAGGGGCACCAGACATCTGTCTACAAGAAATCAGGGCCAAACTTGATGGTTGCGGGTTCAAAGAAAATCACTGGTACATTTGCTGCCAGACTGACTATGGTGAAGGGAACCTACTAGACCAGTCAATCTGCTGCTGAGTCATTCTGGAGTGTAAACTTAGACAGATCTCCACAGCAAAAGAACACATCAGCTAAGTTGTTATTCCCCAGGCACTTTACTTCAGAGGACAGGTGCCAACCCCTGCAGTAGCCAGACACAGATGAGGGAGTGGTGAAGTATGATGATAGAGCTCATAAGGAGTTGAAGATGAACAGTTTGTGTGTGTAGGAATAAAAATATACGTGAATCCCAAGAAGTGGACTTGTACAACAGAGAAGTGGAAAATGAAGAATAAAAGACAATTGTTCTTTTTCTTTGTTTTTTTTTTTCTACATCACTTAAGCTGTTCATGATGGCTTATTAAAAATAATGAATCCTGTTGGGTGTGCAAGATGTGTTAGACTTTTGACACCATTAGTAGATTATGATTTACAATTCATTTGGTGGTGGTAGATAATAGTCACTATCTATATCTAATGGTTATTGCGTTATGAGTAACACAACTTGCCACAGTGACTTCATTATACCAATTTATATTGCTGTTCTATGAAAGTTGTTAGTTTTATTGGTGTGGGCTGTACAGTCTCAATGTGTCTGCTAAATACAGTATGTTTTACAGATGGTTTAAAAATGTTAGAGCAGGTATGATAATGTGTCAATAGTATAAAATTGCTACACAGCATGTATGATAGCCCAAAAATCCTCTATGGGATGGAGATTTAATCTACAGTTTGAACTCCAAAACACAAAATAGGGCATTAAGTGGGGTGAAGTTTTCATAGGATAGAATCTGCATAAAAATGGTATGTAATTAAGGTGGCTGGGGAGTATTGTGTATATTTCAAACCTCTTTGGGGATATACTTTTGGGCTATGTGTGTGGACTTAATGAAGACACATCCCAATTTCTTTGCCAGTCTTAGTAGTGAAGTGTATGCTATAAGTGCACTTCCATGTCCTGAAGTTTTGGATGGGGACTTTAATGTAATTATGGATTCTATATGTGATAAAGCTAACCCCCAAACATATTAAACATGTTAAGGCACATGTGCTGCTAGGGAAAGTTGCATTTTGGTGGTCAGTTAGATAAAAAGTTTATTTCAAATAATTTGACTACATCTGAATTTAAAGCTTTAGAGAACCTAAAGAAAAATAAAAACATAGTAATCATTGCTGCAGATAAAGGTGGAACCACAGTGGTGATGGACTGGTCTATGTGTTTGGCTGAGGTAGAGAGGCAGCTGAAGGATAGACAATTTTATACAGCCATGTCCATTGACACTACATCGAGGTTTAAGTGTGAAATTGATGAATTTTTACAGCTGTGGTCAATGAAATAATTATTAGTGAAAAAAACTCTTGTTATCTGCGGGTCAAAGATCCATTACCACAGTATTTGTACCTTCTTGCTAAAATTCATAAGAATGCTACACAACCACCAGGCAGACCCATTGTCTCGGGTAATGGCTCTCTGACTAAGCCCTTATCAGCCTCTTTGACAACTTATTTGAAACCACTGTTCAAAAGGGTGAGGCCATGTATACAGGATACTACTGAATTTCTCAATATAGTGTCTGACACTCGATTGGATTCGGGGTGGATTATGTGTACCCTTGATGTTACCTCTTTATATATAAGCATTCCTCATTGGGCAGGGCTTTCTGTCTTGGAATATTGGTTGAACAAGATTCCATTATATAGTCCTGGGTTCAATACCTTTGTTCTTTGTTTGTCAGAACATGTTCTCACTAAGAATGTCTTCTACTTTAATGGCAGTTGTTTTTTACAACTTAAAGGTACGGCCATGGGTGCATCTTTTGCTCCTATTTATTCCGACCTTTTCATGGGATATTTGGAACAGCAGATCATCTATGATGACAGCCATAATTTGTTCTTGGATGAAATAGATATTTGGCAGAGATTTTTGGATGACTGCTGGATGGTTTGGAAAGCTGATGTTGAATATTTATTAGATTTTGTGTAATATTTAAATGAAAATAAGTGGGGGATTCAATTCACAGTTAATTATGACAGTGAATGTATCTCATTTTTGGATGTCTTTTTTAAAAAGACAACAGGATAGGACTTTAGAAATTTTACTTTATCGAAAACCATTTAATTCTAACACCTTACTCAATGCCTCAAGCTGTCATCCAAAACATATTAACTTTGGGGAGATATTTTAATCATTATAATACCAAATCCCAACATGCCCTTCTTAATCATCTCAACTCTCCGAGTTCACATCTGCCTCCTCTTACTCCTAATCCCACTGTGTTATGCCACCTCATATTCCTCCAACCAACCTCCAGTTTTAACTACCTCTCAAACCTCTAGACAAACCCTTCTGCACCCACTGTCTAATTCTTACTTCTACCTTATCTCACCCTAACTACTTTAACCTAATCCTTTGCACCTATTCTTTCCAAAAATCTTCCACACAACATCTAAGTTACCTACCACTAAGCCTATGCCAGACCAACCCAAATTCTTAAAACACAAATCCAAACTTGCAAAAATTACTTTTTTCAGCAACCTATTTTTAGCTGGAGACATCCATCCCAACCCTGGACCTCAGCCACCCATAATCAACAACAACCCTCCTCCTCCCTCTTCTACTCCTTCCCCCTACAATACTCTCAAATTCTTCACAATTAATGCCCAGAGTCTCAATAATAAAATACACCAATTCCAAGCATGGCTAAGCCACAACCAACCCGACATCATAGCCATCTCCAAAACCTGGCTCAAACCCCACATTTCTGATTCTGAAATCCTACCCCCTGGATTTCAAACTCTCAGATGTGACTGCTTAAATAGAAAAGGTGGTGGTACAGCTTTAATATACTCTAATTGTCTCACCTTAATTCCCCGTCCAAATCCTATTCCCCAATTCCCCAACACAGAATTAACAGCCAATCTACTAAAAATAAATAATCACAAACGTATCTGTGTACTTGCCTTATACATCTCACCTGGTAACAACACCATTATCCTTGAAGATATACTCCTATGGGCTTCAACAGAAATACACTATGAAACTTACATACCAGGTGATGTAAACATTGACTGGAATAAAATCAAGAGCCCCTTACCTTCCCTATCCATTAACCTCTATAATTTTACTCAAATAATCCCCTCCATCACCAGACCCAATAAAACAAATCCTCCAGGATCCATTCTTGACTGGATCTTAGTCACCCATCCTAACAAAATCACCAATTCTGGCACTATCGCTGACACCATTAGTTACTACCTCCCAGCTTTTATTCACCAGGCAACCACCTCTACTTCTCATCAGCATCAATACATTCTTACACACAAACTCAGCAAATTTGACCCTAAAACTTTCTCCAATATTTTAAACAAATGAATTGGAACATTCTCAAAACCCTCCCACTTGACAAAGCCATAGACTACTTCAATACTACCTTCCTAGACACTCTAAATTCACTAGCCCCACTAAGACACAAAAGGATAAAAACTATTACAACTCCCTGGCTATCTAAAGAAACAAAACAAATTATGCGTCAAAGAGATACATTCTGGAAGCTTTTCCAAAAGAATAAACTGCTTGAAACCCATCTCCAGTACACAAAGCTCTGTAACCTTGCAAAAAAGCAAATCACCAATGACAAAAAATCTTACTATATAAAGCTCCAGTCCAACCATACCAAAAACCCAAAGCAATTCTGGAACTCTATAAACTAACTTCTTAACCCAGGCTCCAAAAATAACCCCTGCCCTGACCCAATTAAATCCGACCTCGAATTAGCATCACAAATTAACTCATTTTTCATAGACTCTATATCTAACCTGACCAAGACTTTTCCCAACAATAACTCTTCCCACCAACTTCCTAGTTCTAAATTCCCCAATAACTCTCCACCTATGTTTGAGCTCAAACCTGTCCCACTACTCTCATAAAAAGACTCCTATCCAAACTCAAACCCTGCTCCAGTGCAGCCGATAACATTCCCTCTTCTTTCCTTCAATCGGCTGCTGATGAAATAGCATTCCATATTAGCATCCTTATCAATAGATCCATAAAGGAATACTACATCCCCAAACTTTGGCATTCCCCCTTTATTCTGCCTCTCCACAAGGAAGGCAAAAACACAGTCATCTCAAATTTCTGCCCCATTGCACTACTCTCACCTATCTCCAAAATACTGGAAAAATCTATTCATCTCCAACTCATGCCTTTTCTTACCCAAAACCAACTCCTTACCCATACCCAACATGGCTTCCACCCTGGGTATTGCACTATGACCACATTACTTTCCTTCCTAGAAACTGTCAGTCAAGCCCGTGACTCAAGACACTTAGTATCTACAGTACTCCTACATCTCTCTAAAGCTTTTGATACTGTTTCCCACAAGCACCTTCTCTGTCATCTCCCAAACCTTAATCGCTCCCAAAACACTCCATCATGGTTCGCTAGTTACCTGTCTGATAGGACTCAGGCTGTCAAATGGAACAAAGCCACCTCTCCTTTCTTACCAACCCCAACTGGCATCCCTCAGTGCTCTATCCTCAGACCTATGCTATTTAACATCTTTATCAATAATTTCCACTCCACTATTCCTAACGCAAAAGTCATTCAATATGCTGATGACTCAACCTTAGTCTGCTCTGCCTCTAACCTCCCTGAACTGCTAACTAAAACCCAAATTGCCTTCTCAACTACTGAGACCTGGATGCACCAAAATCACCTCTCTCTCAATGCAAACAAATCTAAAATAATCCTATTCCCTCCCTCAAAATCTTTCTTCATACGACAAAAATTCCTTCCAAGTTCTCAGCCTAACCAACTCCCCCATCGAAGTGGTCCCCTTCACCAAACTCCTAGGTGTTACAATGGATGAACACCTCAGGTTCAAAATCCATATTCAACAAAACATAAAGAAAACCCACCAAAAGTTAGGGATGCTATATAGGAACAATCGCTTCCTCTCCTCCTCCACTAGGCATACCCTGGCCACTACTTACCTTCTGCCGTCTCTATTGTACGGAGCCCCTCTACTAACAAACCTGACACCTTCCATCACCTCTAAACTTGAAAATTGCTACAATAAAATCTCCAGATTTGCCACCAAAGCCAACAATTCTACCCATCACTGCCTCTCCCTCCAATCTCTGAACTGGCTAGAACTTGCAAACCACCTAGACTACCTCCAACTTACCACTGCACACAGACTCCTATTCTACCCAACAAAATGCCCAGCTCTGACAAACATCATTCCCCTCTACACCCCTAATAGAACCCTAAGATAAGAAAACCAAAACTTTATAATAATCCATAAACCTAAAAGACCTGCAGGCCAACTTCTTTCTTACTCCCTAGGTAGGAAATGGAATTCTCTCCCTTCAACACTAAGAACCCTGCCTAACAGAGAAAACTTTAAATCACAGCTATTCACCTACCTGTCCTCCAAACGGAAATGTGTGTGCTTTCACCCTACCTAATTTCTTTGTTAAGCTCTTGGCCCCAGCAGGTTTTCCCCCTGCATTCCTAAACAATATAACTTACTATATCCCTTAAAAGCTAATTCCCAAAGACATTAACTATGTAAATATAGTAAATAGCTTCGTACTCTATATGCATGACTGTATGTTAAATGACTCTGTACAAGGAAAGTTTTTCCACAGTGATCCAAATTGTTAATGCTTTGCTTTGAATTAATATTTGCAACTTGTCCTTAATTGTTACTGTTTTTAAACTTTAATCTGTATTTTTTGTCATGGAGCTTTTCTCCCCAGGGCTCCACTGAAAATGGGCTCTTTGAGCCCAGTGGACTTCTCCGGTAATCAAACTGGAAATAAATAAATAAATAATATTATTCGAAATATCCCAAAATCCCAGTTTATGAGGGTCAACAGAATTTGTTCTAACAATGAAGATTTTAAATCCCAAGAGAAAGATCTATTGGAAAGGTTTGGTCAGCCTGGGTATACTAAGTGAAATATATTTCACACCAGCAGACAGGTACAAACTTTACACAGACTGACACTGAAATATCAATCCAAGAGTGAAGTGACTGATAGGATTTCAGACTCATTACTAGTTATGGACGCAATACTTTTTGTTTTATGGACTTAGTGCAACAACATTGGGACATCTTATTAGCTGATGAACAATTAAATAATCTTTTGGATGCCAGATGCCATTTCTCTTTTAGGAGAGGTAAAACTCTGGGGAGATTTTTTAATCATTATAAACACAAATCATTTTCCACAGATACTATTCAAGGCACATTATATGGTGGAATATTGGTGGGATGCTTCTCGTGTGGCCACTGTTCTTTTTGTAAACATATTTGCCAAATAGAGGAATTCACTAGTAAAAATACATCTCATGTATTTTATGATCATATTTTTGCTAATTGTAGTTCTGATTGGGTGGTATATTTAGCTGGATGTACATGTTCAGCGTTCTATGTTGGCCAGACTTCAAGACCCATTAAATTACACATTTCAGAACACCTTAATAACATTAGGAATAAGACTAGTACTAATGCATTATATAAACATACCACCAAACACTCCACTGCCCAATTCAAATTTATTATTATAGACAAGGTACTTGGGAACAAAAACTTTAAAGTTGGATGGCACGACATTTTAAACAAAAAAGAAAAAACTTGGATAGTTCGACTGGGTGGTCTTTTTTCCACCTGGTCTAAATGAACATTTATAATGCTGAACATTGATTGGTGGGTATGTATCTGCTGACTATGATGGTTTACTATTTAAATGTAATCAGCTTGCAGTTTCTGTAATGCATTGATAAAGGCTTGTGGTCGAAACCAGTCTGTTGACTGCTTACTGAATTTAATAACAATAAAAGTCAGTTATTACCTCTCTTGTGAGTGTGGGCCTTTTTTGCTTTGAGGGATCCATACCAGTCATGATGTGCTCCAATAATACATTATGTACCAATGTACAAAGCAGTGTTGTGAAGTTGCAAACTATGTAACAGTCATACAAAATGGAGTATGAATAGTAAGTATGGGATTGAGACCACTAACTGGTAAATGCCAACACTGCAGTATACAACAATGGATACTAAACATCATTATCCAGTAGGCAGTCAGTAGTGCAAGTATAACCGAATCAACAGCAAGGCAGAACACATCCACAAAAAGGAAATACAATAGCAGTAAGCAGAGGTCAAATTAAGCCCACAAATTCTGCATTCAGTAGGGAAATATCTATGCACACAGCCAAGCAGCAGTCCTGTAACAAAAGTGTCAAGTGCCTCTGTAATAACCAAGTAAGTATACATACCAAAAAACTGGACAGGAGAATTGGGAAGCCACCATCACAGGAGGCGTTACATGCCGAGGACAACATTGTGTTCAGGTATGCAGTGTAGATGTAAGTCATTCAATCATATCATACAAGTAGAACATCCAAAAGGATTCATATGCATGCTTCCAACAATGGCATGCAATGTTATGTTGCCATGCATAAAGGCCATGGCGATAGAGCTACATTAGAAAATACTGAAGAAACATGACAAATGAACATTGACAAGGATGCAGAAAGAATGAAAAATATGTCAGGAGATTAAATGAAACATCAATCAAGATCCGCACAGTTGGAAACATCACAATGACTACCACAGTGTGTGGATATGAATTACATATATGTGACAGCCTTTCATGGTGGCAAAGTTGTCCTACAAGCACAGTACACCTATAAGCCAATGATGCCACAGTACACAGATGAGCAAATAAAGATATACATATGACATGCAGATGTGTAACAGGCAAAAGCTATAAGGGAGATGGGAAATGGTCATGTTATGATCCTAGTTCTGAGGAGTAGCATGTCTGAAACAGCTATAATATACAAACACAGGACACACACGTCTGAGTAAAACTATCACATGTGTATGTGTCCACTACTCCAAGTACAGCATAAAAGATGCTAGAAAGTGTATGCAGGCAAGGGAATATTTCTGATGTGTGCATTTCCCACATGTGACAGGATGTAAGGTGCTTGTATGCAAGTGACACAAACAACACTGTCATGTAATACAGGAAAATTAAAAGCAGTATGGGTACATACAAAAATTCTGAGCCATCATCATATAACCATATGTACTGCCATGCAAATCTATGACAAAATGTGGCACACTCACAAACAGGAATATGAATGTAAACTTTAATTGTTTTTGACTGCTAAAATGACAGTCAGGTGCGTGCACACACACACACACACACACACACACACACACACACACACACACACACACACACACACACACACACCTATAGCACATCACAAAAGGGAGTAAGTCCAAGTTATATGACTAAAAAACAGGGGTCTTTTTGGGGGTGTTGTTGCAAGGCTACAAATGTACAGCTGTACAAAACAATACAGGCATACTCTTGTGTCCCAAACAAAATAAGGACAGCAACTGTGTCATAAAAGATGCTGCAATGTGCCATATGGGCAGATTGCACATGGGAGTCTCTGATACACCAATGTCAAAAATATTGCAGATTATCTACTGTGGCAGATATGGCAAAAACATACACCATGCCAGCATGGCAAAAAATGTATATGCAAAGTAGGCAACTATGTCACTCCTGTGCACATATCATCACAGAGGGACACTTGGGGAATGTCAGTAATGATAGCTTGTGTAATGACCCAGACATGCCATATGTCTTCACCTGATAATATAATCATGTGATTATGCCAATATAGCACTGTGTGGTCAAGGGAAGACTTTAGATGCAACTAGCTGTTAAATACAAGATCATAAATGGCAACATTACTGGCCACAGTATGCAGATTAGCAGGCCATCAGTTCAGGACTGACTGAGTTGCCTGTCGGAATCACTGTCATGAGAAATGACAGCAGTGTAAGTCTATGTGACACAGTAGTTATACTGGCATTGGCACTTCTGAAAATGTATCATAATACAGATAAATTGCATGGCCCCATAAGAGCTAGACTATGAGGTGTGCTTCACAAAGTGTATGGTAAAAGCATGACAGCAACATGGGTAAAGCTGCGCAAATATGTGCATTTAAGTGAAAGAAAACCTATGCAGCAATACACCATACTGGCAGCATTACAGGCGTGGAGCACGTACACAGTAGTTATGGTCCAGAAGCCCCTCATTGATCGGGTTGAATATTACATGTGATTTCTCTCACAATCTCTAAAAAGGAGTCACTCATGGACCATGCCATGTCTTGAAAAAATGTTATCATGAGGTCATGCATCTGGGTCTGGAAAATGTCTATCACCACATCACAGATCTGGTCCCTCAGGTTATACGGCTGGGGTGATAGAGATTGTCATCATCACTCAGCTGGAATAATGGACCCTAATGGTTCTGACACATTATCATCATCATTGTTTGGATGTTCTTTCTCTGGTCCTCAGAGTTGGAATATACTGGCAGAAGTCAAGCTTGATATGTATGACAATGTCCATTTTCAACAAGTGTACAGTATGGAAATGCCCATTCAGGAGATGTGTAAGTATAGTGAGCATTAATGCATCTATAGTTGTGATGTCACAATGTGCAATATATCCACTCTTAACACAATGCACATTTTGCTGTTTTGTCTTTTAGATTGATAAGGACAACACATGTACAAGACATATGTGTTCGTAGTAATGCAGTCATTAAAAGTTAAGGAATAGATTAGACAACATCACAGTTAAATGGGTACTTCCTTATTATAGTGGCCCCCATGATAGTGGCCTTGGACAGTGCAGTTCAGGGTTTACATATGGTTCTGGTACGTCACATTTAGAAATGAACTGAATTCTGATAAACTGGGTAGTTGTCGTGAGTTTTGTTTCTCTCTGGAAGAAATTAGTCATCTGTCATCCTCAAAGCTTTTTGGAAGGTATATGACAAATCTGGAAATAAATGTTGATGAAAGACATACCGAGTATCAGCTAAGAAGGGGTTGGGGGGATTGGGAATGGTTACTATCATTAATTATAGTAAAGAAAATATGAACAATTGTTGGTGCCCACACCCCCATCCTCTGTGCACATCTATGGTTTCCAAACTAAAGCTGTAGTAGTGGAGAATATCTTGAATACTGTGACATTTTCAACTAACACTTGACCAACTGTCATTTGGCTATAAGTCTATATAGCTGGTTCATAGTAATTTTGTTTACCATACATGTGTGTGACTAACAAGTTCTGCATTTGAAACTACACTGTGGAGTATTTAAATATTTCAGCAATCAGTTGTATATTACCACCTGTGATTTTCTTCATCAGGTACACCTTGAAATCCTGCTTTCAGTTTTTTAACTTGTATACTAAAGTATTAAGGCACTGCAGTTGGTGTCATGGATATCACATATTGGCAACCACATACACTATTGTGGGGACCACTATAATAAGGAATAATCATTAATTGAGATAATGCAATCATTAAAAGTTAAGAAATAGGTCTGACAATATCACAGTTAAACGAGAGAAGAAAACAATCTGTTTTGGAATTTAGAATGTGCAGTCTGTCAATAGCACAGCTGTTTTAGACACCCTGTCACTACTACCATGCATAGTGGACATGTAAAAGAACAGACCAATGACACATCATGTAGTATGCCAGTACAGCATCTACAATGGTCTGTATACAAACACACACACACAACAAACACACACACACATGCACATACACACACACATACACAGTAAAACATGACTATCTCAGGTTTTAATTCACAGGCCAGTGAACAAAAGCATAGTCCCATATTCAGTAAAAGTATCATCCAAGGAATGCAAACATTACTGAACAAAGTTAGCTGGAGCACATCATTTCTATACTGACATAACATGCATACACACACTCGCTTGCGCGCGCGTGCACACACACACACACACACACACACACACACACACACACGACATGCACATGCACACATACACACACACATGCACACGCGCATGACGTACATGCACACATCACACACACACACACACATACACACACGCACATGACACACATACACACACGTCACACACACACACACACACACACACATACAGACACACACACACACACACACACACACATACACACATACACACACACACACACACACACACACACACACACACACACATCAGTATGATCACAGACCTCTTTTGTTTATTGAACAAGAACAATAATGCACACGTGAGTAGTGTCCTGCAATACTAAAAATGACAGTACTGGGCCATACTGATGAATACTATAATTATAAGGGATGCTGTCAAGATGGACACATCACAGGCTAGAAACAAGGGTGTGCACGGTATTTATATCCATGCAAGGCATAGATGGCTATAATCTTTTGAAAATGACTACTGAATGAATATAGCCCCCAAAATGGAAAACCATGCTGTAACGTGACATAACTGTCTGAAACAGCCATTAAAATTGTAGGATTAATACTGTGGTAACATGTGCATGCTCATCAGTATCTGACTGCTTAACATTCACATACAGCAATTGCAAAAATAAAAAACAGGAAGTGACACCCACACTTATAAGTGAAGCAAGTCTGTGCACTGTGAGAAAAGCAACAAGAAAGCCATATCCACTGGGAATGCAGTTCTACTGGCTAGTCCATAGCAATGTTTGTGGATAATGAAGGGTTGCAAGAGTGTCTGCAAATCATACTTATAAAGTATCACTTGCAGATATTCACTGATGCTAAGTCTGACATAGAAATCTGATATGCTATTTAACGGGGCTGCAAGCACCTCCAGATAACACAGCCTGTACCCCTCTTCCTAGGGTCACATTGAGATATCACATCTATGATGTATATGTTAATTTGCTCTGAATGTGTTGCAGTTCTGTTTGACACAGATTTATATCTGTATGGGTCACAGGTGGACACATTACACAGTTCTGCAGCTTTGTGTAAATTGCAATACTGATGTCTGTTTTATATGCCCAAAGTATGTAGGTGGCATGGTAAGGCTAGTGGCTCTGTGGATGAATTGTAGATGTGAATATTCCCAAATGCAGTGCTGATGAAGTGGGAGGTAATGATAATATACATAATAAAAGGCTGTGAACAATCCCACAGTTGTGAGCTGTAAACCGAGCTCTGGATGCATGTCATAGCCTATGCTGTGGACTGCAGAGGTGTGTAGCACATGTATACTTCAAATTTACTCACATATACAACATCTGCTAGATAACATGTGTGTTTACTATGATTATCTGTACATAATGCCTGTACACGTAATACACTGGCATGTTTCCTTTTGCATTGCAGTAGAATGCATATGTACAGCACTACTTTTAATGCCAATCTGAAAATACATGTACTACATGTACATGTCCTGATATGTGCATGTTTTATTTTAGTAGATGTCTAGTAGCAGCAGACATGACAATTTTCCTCATAGGGACAATGAAATAATATGACAACATGGCAGAAATTTACTAGGAAGGACAGATGATACATTGTGAAGGACACTGATATGGAGGGACATCACCAACATGGTCAATACTGTCGGTGGGCACAATCAATCTTAGGATTCCTGTCATCACTGCTGCTCTGATATAACCTTCTGTGCAGCCAACAGACTCCACCGATATGAAAGAGAAAGGAATGCCACTGGTGGTAGGTTGTCTGCACTTCTCCCAGATGAAGCAAACAAATTTCTGGGCTCACGCTATTTTTCTGAAACATAGTGGTAGGACACTGTTCACAGGACAGCATAGTACATATTAATTTCATGGACATATTCACACATGCCTTCTGTGTTAATATTTATTACACAGCAACAAGCCAGCATCATGAACAACATTACACCTCAGCTGAAGGAATACCAAGTAAGACTACCTGTATATGCTATTTATAAACATTGCTTAATTGACAGTGTGAACATTGTGTGTATGGATGCTGTGCTCACCTTCCCAGGACTGTCGCATTCCAGACACCAACCTCAGCCTTCGGGTATGTCTCTGTAATCAAACAGTGTTGTGTGTATCAGTTGACCTGCCACTGCCTGATGTTAGGAGTGATCTTTACTCATTTGTTGTTCATGTTCTGCTATAACACACATCTTCAGAACATTGCTGACAGAGGGTGGCTTCCCCAGTAGATGACAGACCCAGTAAGACCACTTCTACATTATACTGAGATCCCCTTATGTATGAATGTGAGCATTGTGTTTAATAATGTTTTTTTCACTAGCACAGGGCCACTGAGTTCCAGCCAAAACTGAGTTATGAGCCAGCAGAGAGGGTGCCCTTGACTGCATTAGTCTAATGTTAACAGTTACTCCATTGTGTGTTCTGTTGTGCCACCCTGACCCTGTAGCAATGATGACTCCTGTGCTGGCCACTGGCTACTCTACCTGTTAGTTATGTATGACATGTCTGATGCAGCAGGCTTTTTCTACTCATGTAGCTGGCATGCTAGATTACCTACCTGTTGTGTCATGTTATACATATATGCCCTTGTTATATTTTTTGTAATATACTGGCAACTTTCATGCCAAACTTGATATTCACTATGCTTCCTTTTGAATTGCTCTTCCTACTTGAAATACATTAACCATATCTTCAGCTCATCAGCATATAGCCTCACAGCTGCAGCACTTGATTTTCTACAATCAACATTCCATTGCTGTCTGTCATTACTGCATACACAGGTATACTTCATTTTGCATACCAGTATTACATGTCACACTTTCTTTTGGAACTGCAACTACCTACCCTTAATACAAAGTGCACCTATAATTCCCCTTCTCACTCTTGTTATTCTCTTGATGAAGTGTAATGTTCATGTGTGCTTTTCCATACTTACCTCCTTCCATAAGCATGCACACACATGCACACACACATGCACACACACACATCTATACATATGGTGACTTACTCAATATACTGTTACACGTTGCACACCTGCTGTGCTATATATACCTGTCTTTAATGCTTTGTTGTGTTGAACGTATTTGTGCATTTAAATGACTCAAGTAATTGCACTCACCTGTGCATTATTTTGTTGCCTTATGTGTGACAGGTGGGGCAGGCATGTCCCATACTACCTGTATGCACATTGTCAGGTATGTGGCTTTATTGGCCGACCTTACCCTCTTAGTATTGCAGCTGCTGTCTGCTATATAGCCTAGTGTCCTACATTGTTGCACATTACTATGGCATGTACTGCATCTCAGCATTACTGTACAACCCCACAGTTAGGTTCTGTTGATTATGGTACATTGCCCTAGTGCACACTTCTACAGGCATTGTCATACTGACAGCTATAGTGATAACTGTACACACTGATTATAAGCATGGCAACAGCCTATCTAAGAATTAACACCTTCTATTGTGCACACCTTAATCATGCCACACACATGCTGTTATGGTCACCTTTGGGGATGTACATTGCCTGCTATGCTCCCATGGTAAATGTTATTTTGTAGCCATTCAGATGCATCCACTTTTTTAGTGCAAATATGTGTATGGTGTTTTGCAGATGAAAGTGTGGTTGTGGTACACATGATGTTCTACCTGACAACTGCTGACCTTTTTCCTGTAGTTATCTGATGAGCAGGACTGTGTGAACATCAGTTGCTCATCTGTGTACATCTGTATGTGTGGCTTGCCATGACCCAAAGTTCTGGGCTAAATGCTGTCATGTCACCTGAGCCACTATATATAGTCACAGCCTCTGTAATCAATGTCTGGTTGTTCTTGCCATTGTGTCCCCCTGATCATTCTGTGTAAGCTCTGGTATTGCCATATCAGACATCTAGGATTCTTGGGGTAGGTCACCTGCACCTAGGGCTGGCAGGCCATCATGTTTTACTGTTAACATGTTGTGCAACATGGCACACACTGTGACCATATGTGAAGCCATTACCAGTGTGTATTGCAATGCACCTCTGGATGTGTCAAAACATCTGAATCTTGGTTTCAGCACAAAACACACAAATTCAATGGTATTATATGTTGCTGTATGCACTCTATTGTGTACATCCTCAGCAGGCATTGACAGAGCTTTGTATTGCTTCATGAGCCAAGGATCAAATGGATATTAGCAGTTACTTGTTTGCAGAAAATAAAATACATATTTAGTCACTTAACTTACTACTGACAGGTCTTGATTCAAATTACATCATAGCTGTGGTCCTGTACTTACCAAGTATGACCCTCACTAGAATTTCACCCTGCTGGAAAGTGGCCCTCAGCTCATGTTCCCTCTAAATTGCTGCATCATGCACATTGCAGGGGTGTGCTGCCATGATATTGATACTGAGGATGTCCGCACAACACATCATTTAATAATTGTGTAATGGCCACCCTTTTCTATTAATGTACCATTCAGCATCACCCATATGCCACTGGAATGTGCTAGAGATTAGTATTTTCAGATTTATGAACAATTTTGTTTCTACCAGAACAGGGTTACCCCACAGACTGCATAAAGACATGTTGGGGTGCACATATCCTGCACCAGCTCTCTGTATAATCTGTATCTATCTATTATTTCCTGTTCAGAGAACTAGCTTAACTGTAGCCATGGCTTGACACCTTGCTAGCTGTTTTCTGGGACACATTTGCAGATCATCCTTTAGTATAGCATGTAGAACCCCAACCTGCTGCAGTGCATTAACTGCAGCTTGCATTTTTTTTAATAAGTGCACTGTTGAAGTTGCAGGATTTTAAATAATTCATATCAAATTGTTCGTAAAAAAAATGGTCAGCACAAATGTCCACTGAGTGCTTTCAGAAAATTGTTGGCACACTGCTCAGTTAAATTTTACTGTTAGTGAGTATGCCCATTGTGTTTTGGAATCTGGTGAGTGTGCTCAGAGTCTGCAATTGCTCCATGTTAGTAAATTATTACTTGCACTTGTCATTATGTCCATTATGGAGTCATGCTCTGCCACTACGTCACCATTTTCTTCATTCAACACATTGTCTACTTCACAACTTTCTTTTGGAATCTGGCCGATTGTCTTATAGAGTTGCAGGGATTAAATATTTGATGTAATGTCAATTATAACAATTCATAGGAGTAATACAGGTTTATGCTTTTTCATGACATTTTACCATACACATTGCTAAAAAATCATAAGTAATAGTTTTACATACTTGTTCATGACATGTTTCAATGTACCCAATTATTAATAGCTTCACTGTATGCACAGAGATGTAGTTATAGTGGGGTGGCATGGACAGATGGCCCAGGTACAAGCTGTTAGGGTATGCAATTGCAGGTGTCAGTGGTGGGAATGTGCAGTATGACAGTGAGCGCAGATGTAACTGTTTAACTGTAGCAAGTTGGTTGTTATGTTAGTAGGAGGCAGCTTGCTACCAGTGTCAGGGAAGAGTTTTTTTTTCAGCCTGGAGATGACCTTTTTTGCCCCGCAACTTTGAGATGAGAAGGGGAATGAGATAAGGGATCTACACAGGGTACCTGATAACCTAGCCATGGTTCTGATAATGCACACGGCAGAGAGTAGTATTGAAATACATGGCCAGAGGAGTCTGGATATATTTAGGTAGTTTGTAAATCAAGAGTTAGGGAAGAATCTGAGAAGAGATAGAGCCTGACACTTATAAAGATGCTGAGAAGAGAGTGAGCATGTATCCTCTTGTAGGAGGGAAAGGTGATGCGACTGTGGCTTTTCTTAACTTAAACATTTCCTAGGTACCAGTTAGAATCCATGTATTGGTTAACTATAATTTCCACACTGATGAATCATTTGAGCAGTTCTACATTTGTCTGCCAAAATGCTTATCTTGCATGTCTGTACTGACTAATTGTATCTATATTGGGTCCCTACTGAAAATGGACTCCATCCAGTAGGGCCAATATTGTAAACGAAATGTAAATAAATAAACAACCAACTAAATTATATACAAATATTTCTGGCCATTGGTACAAAGTTGCATAATTTTGTTTATGCATAGCAAATTAACTTTGCTTCATACTTCTGGATTTGGAGCTATTCATATACACTTTGCTGACCATGTTAGCAACAGTAGGTCACTCTCCTTTTTTCAGGGAAGACCTGAAGTGGTATTCATATTGAACAAGGGCAAAGTCCCTTATTCTTTTTGGAATGTACTGTGTGGATCTTTTATATCCACCTACCACCAACTCAGACAGATGGGGCTTTGGTTTAACATCTCATAAGAAGAACAGTACCCTCTGGAGTATTGCACCCCTCATTAAACTGCATTGTAGTACCAATCCATCTGCCTGCTGTGGCATAGAGCCCACAAACTTGTGCATCAAAGACAAGGGTACTATCTGTTAAGCTACTGAGACAGCTATGTCTTGTCCTAACCTAATGTTCATTCCACTCTCACCATCTAAGTGACCCAGGAATGTTTAATAATACCTGATAGGGAAAATAAATCAAAGACCTGTTGTTAAGACTCCTTAATGACAGTTACAGTAAAGGATGTTCAACAGTATATGGTTTTTCATGAGAATTCCCAGAAATAAAACATGGCTGCTGATGGACTTTCCAGACCATTTTTAATTTGTTTAAAAGACATGGGGCAGGATTCACGAAGCCTCCGTGTAAGAGTTATAACTCTTACATGGAGGCTGCAGTTAAACGGAGTGATGTCAGCATGCTCTGCATATTCATAAGAGCATGCTGAATCACACCTAAGTCTAACACGGTCCATGTAAGACAGTAGGGGGGCGTGTCCGTAGGCCGAGCCCTGCAAGCGGACACGCCCCCAGAAGAGCAATAGTGCCCAAAGTAAACACCCACAACAGAGTCCACGGAAATGTGAATAAACACAACACAACACATGCCCCCACAGACTATGAACAGAAAATATATAAATGAACATGTTATATATATTTTTTTTAATTGTAAAGATGTTTGCTCATGAGCACGCTCGATTGCGCGGCCGTGCCCGTAGCGCAGCTATAGTTAGCAGTCAGTGGGAAAGCATATAAGAACTAAACATGCAAAGTAAGCCAAGAAGCAATAACGTAGCAATACAGACGTCAGCTGAAGAGAAGGCATTCATGGTTCGAACCCCCACACCACCAACTTTTATTTTTAGCAAAATAAGCACGAAACAAGTCCCTGACAAACATGTACACATATAAAATCACATTTCATGTAAAATGTAATGAAATAGTCCATTTATTTTGAAGAAATGTGAGGTAACAAAACAATAAAAAAATGCCAGATGTGCCTATAGCTGAGCTACAGTTTAACAAGGTGAGTGCATGTGCCAGTAGGTGAGCAGTGGTTTAACAGGTGCAAAATGAGTGCCCGTAGCTAAGCAGTGGTTTCACATGCTGAAACTGTGTGCCCCTAGCTGAGCTGAGCGTACTATGCATGCTGACAGCCAAATGAGGCGTAAGCCAGCGCACCCTGTTTGCACGGAGCTGTGCCCTGCTCTAACAAGCTAACCGACGGGCAACGTTGAGCAAGTTGTAACAAAACTGCCTTTACACAGACACACCCCCTAGCCTGTCTAGACAGTCATAAAATATAAAAAGCAGTGGCTAGGTTCGAACCCAGGATACCATGCACCATAGTCACAGTACTGAACCACTAAGCTACAACAACTGTACTCAGAAATGCAGTAATAGCAAATATATAGGAATGAATAGAAAGTGGAGCATGACAAAGCAGGTTTTGTGAAGTGAGAAAAAGATGTTGGTAAGTCAGCTCCAAGGGCTAGGCACATGCAGGTACAAAAATTCAGGTAACTGTAGGTTATAGTCCAATCCAATGTACTTAATACCAGAAGTTATAAAAACACTGCTTTATTCACCAAGCCAAAATAAAAGTAAAACGCTGCACCAGCGTTTTTCGTTCTGATACTTACCAACATCTTTTTCTTAGTTTTCTGTGTGGTTTCTTTTGGTTGCAGGTTTTGTGAAGTGGATACAATTCCAAAATGGCCAATCACAGATAAGTGCGGGAAAAACGGCATATATAAGCCCCATAGGCGGGAATACACAGCATAAACAATTGTAGAACTGACTTGCAGCCAGAATGTCAGGTGTAGGTGAGGGTAGTTGCTTTCGAGCACAGAGGCGGGGTGTTCAGGAGTCCAGATACATGGTCTGGCTCCTAGTCTACAATCATGAGGCCCAACTCATGCAGGGCCAGGTCCTGTGGGGAGCATATAGGGCTGAGGCATGGGACCGGTTGGCTCATGATCTTACCAGTGCCACAGGGATTCCAAGGACTAGTGAGCAGGTCCGTCACCACCATGCGGACCTGAAGAGACGCAAGCAGGACCAATTGAACCTTTGGATCCAGGAGGCCCTGCAAATGCCAAACGCCCCACTACTGAGTAAGTTACATTTAATTATGTATGTAAGAAATTAAATTAGCTGATATTATGGAGATGTGTATCCCAATATTACTTAATTTATATTACAGCTGCAGGTGTCCGTTCTGCGAACCGCAGAGCCTATGACGATAGGCTGGTGCGGTTGCACCACCAGGCAGGTCAGTAATCCACTCCCAGTAACTGTAAAGAAATATAAAAGTATGACAGTTAGCAAAAGAGTGCAGTGTAGTCACTAAGTAATAAAATGTGCAAGTAACAGTGTAAAAGTGTTTGCAAGTATTGCTTGATTACAAAAGTGTGTTGCAGTCTGAAATCCAAACAGAAAAATGAAAATGTCTGAAATAAATTCTGAAATAAATATGCCCCACCTATAATATCATAGTGCACAACCTGCAGCAGGCTGAAAAGTACAGCTGCAGAAGATGAGCAACTCACATGTGTGAAATATATCCCTGTTGAAATGTTGAAACATGACAGAAGTGAGACTGCTGGAAAGATTGTAATAACTACAGGTAAAACATGCCAATAAAGCCTAGAAGTAAGTACCATCCTGAATAGTAAAATGAAAACAAGTGAGAGGGTGTGAGAAAGAGTTATGAATCCACCAATAAAGTAGTAATAACCCCTGTATAATGTATACTGCAGTCAGTACAGAATGAAATGAATGTGACAAGTAGAACCAAACTGTGAAATGTGTCCAAAGTGTTGCTGCAGCTGGAATGTGTATCCCAAAATCTGGATATGTTGCTCTCAGTCTGTAATATGCAGATAGTATGATTGTCTGAAATATCAATCATCCACAGTTGTCTATAGCTATATAAAGCAAATGTAGCAGGATGATGTAGCTGAACAAAGCCAGATATGAACGTGTATGAATAACAATAAAATGTATATTGATGTAGCAGTAACAGTCCTATCACCAAAGTGAAGTAGTTATCATATAGGAAAATGTAGTTAGAACAGTAGTGTGTATATATCTGTAGCTATCAGAAATGTACAGCATATGTATTGGTATTCGAAGGTGTTAATAATATTTTTTTCACCCCACCCTATAACCACATATAATCCATTCCACATGAAAATGGTATGTGCAATCACAATTAACACCCCTGGACATTTGTCCTGATGGGTCCTAAATATTTGCATGTCTGTTGATGCATCTGCCCTGTTCATACATCCAAACCTGATGACCTGTTGCCATCAATCAACCCTGCATGTTGTTGGACTGTGTATTGCTGTTCAAATTATGCATGTGTTATGCTTGCTGTTCAATGGTGTGAATATCTGGGTGTTTGGTTAATGGGAATACTAATGCATGCTGTTACAACTAATTGCGAATGGTATTGTATGTTACTAACCCAAACTGTCATGACATAATGCAAAACATAGAATGACAGGGAAGGCGGGTTCCAGCAGACCCACCTCTCCCACCTCAGCTGGCGAGTGCACCTGGCACTAGTGCCCAGTCTGGACCCTCCTCCGGTGGCCCTGTGCCAGCTGCGGGTGGAAGCGCTGCAGGGGATGGGGCCCGTCCCCCCTCTGCAAGCGTGGCCGGAGGAGAACCACCACTCACCCTCCATAGCATCCGGACTGTGGTGTGTAGGGAGATCCGGGACTCTGTTCTTGAGCCCCTACGCCAGCTTGAGGCACAGGTGGCACAACTTACGGGCATGCCTGTTGCCCGGCCTACACAGCCCCCAGCACAGCCCCGTCCTGGGCAGTGAAGGAACAGTGGCAACTGCCCATGGGTGGGATATCAGTTCCACTGTTACCCTCTGTGGGCTCATGGGCTCTGGATATCCAAACCTCCGTCCCTGTCAATTCTGTAACCCCCCCACACGTGTCATACACCACTCCTGTATGCATCTTGTTTGTCTTGTCTGTTGACCTACCCAACCTACCTCCCCAGCTATACTGACTTCCTTCACCTGACACACCACTCTCACCTGAAAAAAAAAAAAAAGGGGCACTCTGTACCCACAAAAAAATTACGCCCCATACATAGCTGCCCATTCCGCACATATGTCTACCAGACATGGAAACTATCAATTACAATTGGCTGTACAACAAGTACTATTGTTGTCCTTACACCTCTCTCAGGGGTGGAAGGTATCAAATGTCACACCAAATTACAAACATATGCACAGCTGTTGCTGATGAAGGAATGGGCAGCTATGGGCCTTACCTACATCCCTCCTGCAAAACCCAAGCTTGTTTCCCTACTGTCTTACCCTTATTGTGACCTCTTTTTCACCACTTTCCTGTCTCCCCATTTTCATTTCTTTCAAAGAAAATAGTGCGGGTGTGCGCAAGAGTAAGCACGTTTAAGCGGTTGTAAGCGGGTGTGCGCGTGTGTGCGTGGAGATGAACGCCAGTGCGCATGCGTGAGCTCTGCACAAACTAGCGCTAACCCGGTTACAACTGCTTAAAAGTGCCTTAGTCACTCTGATTGACAGGTCCTGTAGTCAGTTCCAAAGCAAAATAAAATCCCACTGTAAGTCCCGAACCCAGGAAACAGTAGTCTGCATGACTTACCACTAAGCCATGACTCTTATACAAGAACATTGTGCTAAAATAAATATATCATGTAATAGTACGAATTAATGTAAAGGGAATATAGGATGTGTAGTACACAAATGTGTCATTTAGAATTACTGTCAAAACTAGTGGATTTCCATAATAGTAGTGTGTGAACAGAAACAGCCATGCTAGTTGGTAACTAGTAGGTAATAATGTCACTGTAGCACCTTGCAAGCCACACACATACTCACAGCAGGATAATCACTGCCCATACCCCAGAATCTCTTACAGGAACACATCCAGGCCACGTAATAAAATATGTGGAGCAAAGGCCCAAAACCAGGGACACATTACAAATAATGTTACAACAAACGTAGACAGTTCAGAGAGTAACAGGTTCTGCATTTTGTGGGATGTTTGGAATGGTATGAAGTCTGAAACTTGAATGTTTGTCACTATATTCTGACTTGAGCCCAGAGTGATTTGCCAGAAAAAGCTGTGCATGAGATATTGACCAAAATATGGGGCAGAAATGTGGACAACCTGCAAATATTTGTACACATGAGAGGTCTGACACCACCATATTTGAATAGTTAAGAGCATAGACATAGCAACAGTGAATGAGTTACAGGGATGCCCCACAGACTCCATGTGAAATGTACAAACAGTAGGCAGAAAGGTGTAACAACACATGCCATGGTAACTATGGAGTCCTGAAAGTATGCACCACTTGCATGGCAGAAAAAGTGTAGTAATACATATGCTCATGCTAACCCACAGTCACAACTGCAGCATACCAGACAATTTAATGGGTGTACCCCACTGATATGTACCATTCCATGAGGCAGACAAAAGATGAACCTGAGAGTCTCTGGGGCCTGCTCAGCAGCATACTCAAATACCCTAATAGATGTCAAGGCCCACACCATGGCCAGACCACACTGCATGCTGTAACACCCTAGCAGATATAGCAAGCATTCCAAGGTGTGAATGTACATGGAAAATAGGAAAGCCACAGCAGCACACTACAGTCAGGACTCCTAAGCAGGCATACAATTAGTGACTGTAAAGGGCAAACATTGAAGCCTTAGCAACAAAGTGCAAGCAAAAGTGAAAGGAAAGCACACACACACACATTAACAGTAGTAGTAGTTGTAGGTGTCAGTGTACATACACAGTTAGTACAGGAAACTGGAGAAATGAATGGAGGAATGTTAATCTGCAACACACCTGGAAATATGAGAGAGATACCAACCTTTACACTCACAGAACATTGTCCACAGCATACCAGCATGGTCCCTGCCCTTAAAATCTGAAAGGGCTACGCCTATCTCACATACCTTTTTATAGCACTGTTCTGAAATCACAGTGAGAACTGCAATCAGGACACAACTGGCTGCATGCAATTAGCAAATGCTGGCTAACAATTGGTGCAGAGGCCATCACATGGACATATGCAGATACCTACAAAAGTATGTTGCACTCCCAGTCCACACATGCAATACTTTCATTGCACCCTGAGAAGGATGTGAGAGACAGACAGACAGAGAGACAGAGAGAGAGAGACAGACACAGAGAAAATTGAAATTAAGCAGACACAAACAAAACTGTTCAGCAACAGCCACCTGAAAGCTGACAACTGGGAAGTGGAGCAGCAGGACAGAAAACCAGACGGCAACACAAGCAGCTGTGACAAACACAGGTAATGTAAAGTAAGACTATAAAGGTCTACATACTGTGAACCCTCCATATGTGTCATTGGCCTGTATCCATATGTATATGAAGATGTGTAAAGGGCAGGGGACATACAGCAACTATCAGTGAAGGCTGTACATACATTTGTATGTGAGAGCATCTATGTGCACATATCAATGTAGGTTGACTGTAGGTTGCAGTGCAATGTACAAAGTAGGTTTCACAGTTATGTATGTTTAGCAGTATGTTAGTGTGTGCATACAGTATGGTAGACAAACATGTTGATATACCTGTCTATCATATGGATATGTATGTATGTCAAAATATGTATGTATGTATATATATATATATATATATATATATATATATATATATATATATATATATATATATATATATATATATTTATATATATTTATATATATGATATGCATATATGTATACATACATAGAGAGAGATGTAGGAATACATAGACAGATGTAGATAGATAGAATATGTACAAACATATATATGTAATGCACACATACAGATATAGATATATGTAGATACATATACATAGACAGACTGATCTGACTATCTACAGGTATGACTGTATATGATGACCTCAAGACCCCCTGTCCCACCCCCTCTGTCACTCTCACCTCCTCTGTGTCCCCCCATCTCCATTTCTATAGCAATATACGTACATCAATATATATATGTGTATATGTATACAGACATATATATCTATATGTATATATATATATATATATATATATATATATATATATATATATATATATATATATATACATACAGATATATACATATATATATATATATATATATATATATATATATAGAGAGAGAGAGAGAGAGAGAGAGATGTATATATATTCTGAGTGAGGCACATGTGTACAGATGTATTGCAACAGGTGCCTAGTGACAAAGGCATGGAGTGAACACCAGTGTCAAAACCAGAGTACCATACCCCATTTCAAATCACCTACACCAGTAACCACCCGATATGTGATTGGCTGCCCACCACTGCATGTGTCAGGGGTGAACAGGGTCATAAATGTGTACAATAGTGCCCTCAATGATATTCACACTGGCACACTATTTCTGGAATACCTGCACATGGTAATGGTCAGCAGACATGGTGTGTCAGCTATGGACATGTAGGTCGGTGTACCCCTCCACACCACATAATAGATGCCATGGTATGGACCTCACATGACAGCTGCAGATATGAAGAAGGACACAGTGACATGTACAGCACTGTGACAATGCATTCAAATACATTACCAATGCACAGTGACTAACAACACCACAGAGTACACACATACTACCCACATAGAGTTTACCACTCCCGGATTTACATACGTAAGTCACACCCATGACAGGGTTCCAACAACCATAGTAACACCTCACACCATCCACAACATAAATGACTGCTGTGTGTCGTCCATGCCACTGCAATAGAGAGCACATGTGTAGGTAAAGGTTCCTACCCACAGATAAGACATACCCTGCAATAAACCACACAGTGTTAAGAAGCAAGACTCCCCATGAGTACATGTCACACATACCCCTGCTGAATGTTAGTCAGATAGGTAATATGCCATATGCGTCACCCTGTGTAACTGTGTGACAGCAGCAGGTACCATCACACCACATCTGTCACAATGGTCAGGGTAGCAGAACAGTATGCTGCTGTACTCCCAGGGCAATAGCATATTGTATAGTATTTATTGTAATGTAATGTATTGTGTTGTCTTGTATTGGTATGTTGAGGTGCCTCCTTTGTGGAGTGGAACCACTGCTGCTGTGCGCCATTGTACAGGTACATATCCTGTAGTCAGGTTAGTGTTACATAGCACTTCGATATGTGTGTTTAGCTCCTGTCAGAGTTTATGTAGCATGCAACTGGGGATACCATCAGGTCCCAGTCATGTTGTGTATTCTGCTTTCATGAGGGTGGCTCTCACCTGGACATCTGTGATGACAGGGAGGTTACAGTCAGCTGGGATAACTATGTCTTATTTAGGGGGAGAGGGCGGGCTGACACCTGCACTGAACCTGTCTGCCACAATGTTGTCAATATCTGTGGTTTCAGTGAAATATTTGTTGTTGTGTACTAACTATGTGCATAGAGGATGGATTCTGACCAGGTTGCTAACATAAATGATCAAGGCCTTCTGGTTATCTGTAGTGTCCCTCTTGATTTCCCTCTCAAAGTTGCCCATGGATGTTTGTATGATGGAAAATAGGTCCTTACTAGTGCTGCTCAGACATGCCTTCCCTTAATGGAATTATGCTCTGTCTTGCAGTAGCTTCCATCTTTTGTAATACAATCTGTCTATGGCTGGGGTCCACTAGATAGGATGCTGTCCCTTTGTGGAGAGTGTCTTGCTCATATATGGGATTGCATGATCAATGCATTCTCGGAGATGTCTGTAGAAAGCATTTGTGTAGGGGTCAGCATTGTGGGTTGTATCTGCCACTGGCCCAGTGGGCTGAAAGGATACCATGTCACCGTTACAAAGTGTAAAGTTTGCATCTGCATTGTTATTCACTATAGTCGTTTGTGCTGGTGGTGGAGGTGGGATATGTATATCCAGGGCAATTAGTGTGTGGTCAGCTCACAGTAGTTAATGATGTAGGCCATACAGTACCTAGATACAAACCCCCAGAGTAAGGAGGTGCTCTGGACCTGAATCAGTGTTCTGACTGCTGGGGTTTGGTAGTATGTCGTAATGAGTGTGCCAGGTACTGTTGCACAGTTGCTGGGTGAGCACTGATACCTGGCCATTTACAAGTGTATCCACCAATAGACAGACAGATGCTATATATATGTGAGATATGTTGTATCATAACAGTCGATTAGCATGTGTAGTATGTGTGCCAAATTCTGCTGACATATATTGCTGATATCAGGTTATTTTCTGTTTCAGGTACATGGCTCACCCGCGAAATCCTGCTTACTCCACAGCTGAGGATGAGGAGATACACCAGAGCCTGGTGCGGGATTATGCAATACTCTTTTCCCTCACCAGCCAGAATCAGCAGGAGAGGGCTGCACTGTGGCAAGACCTGGTCCGTCAGGTAAATGACATAGGCACGCATGATAGAACATATGAGCAGGTACGACATCACTGCAGTGATTTAATCAGAAATGTCCGTCAGCGTGCGTCAGATATCCACAGGCAACAGGTCGCCACAGGTGGTGGGGTGGCTACACATCCCCCACTCACCAGACTGGAGGCACTACTCATGAGTATAGTGGCTCCAGTCCACCAGCAACAACATCAGCAGCAGACATGCATTATGATGGAGGCTGGAGCCATGCAGCAGCAAGACAGTGAGCGTGCAGGTAATATGCCATATGTATAGTTGACTGTTGTGTACACTGGTAGTTAATGCATGTGTGAGGTGTGTCCTTGGTTTGTAGCTGTCACCATAGTATTTAATGTGCAAGTGTGATATCCTCAATATTAGCAGCTGACCTGTGAAAGGCGACTGTTGTACTACTGACCTGTATCATACTCAGTAACAATGGCACAGTTGTGCCCACTGACATTAGTTTCTTCATGTCTGCAGGTCCATCCGGTGTAACAGCAACGCAGCCTATCCATGCTGGTGAGTGTGTATTAACAATACCTGTAATAGTCTTGATAGTAATAGTAATATTAGGCTCACTTAGTAGTGCTCTTTGTATGCATGTAGGTGTGTCTGTGTCTGTGTGTTGATATCATGCATACTGAGTAGTGTACAATTGTGTGCAACTGTGTGCATGTGTGCATGGGTGCATGTGTACACCCGTGCATGTGTGCGCCTGTGCATGTGTGCATGTGTGCATGTGTGCTTGTGTGCATGTGTGCATGTGTGCATGTGCGCATGTGTGCATGTGCGCATGTGTGCACGTGTGCATGTGTGCATGTGCGCATGTGTGCATGTGTGCACCTGTGCATGTGCACATGTGTGCATGTGTGCACCTGTGCGTGTGCATGTGTGCACCTGTGCATGTGTGCATGTGTGCATGTGTACATGTCTGGACCTGTGCATGTGTGGATGTGTGCATCACTGGTAATGTGTAGACATTGTAAACTGTGTTTCCTGTTTCCCTCCAACAGGTTCTGGTGCTGCTCTGGTGTCATGCAGCAGGGAACCTGAATCAGGTGTCATGGGTACTGATAATGATGACATCTGTGTAATGGCACAGGAAGGTATGCCAGGGTCCGCCATTGGTCAGCCGATTGACAGTACACAGCTGTCGACCCCATCAATGCGCACAGTTATCCTGTCAATGCACCCTTTTTCACCAATGTCCCTAGGTGATGGGCAGCATACAGTGGGCATTGACCAGGGTAATGTGGTATCTGTGGCACATGCCTCCCCACACAGCAGCCATGGGCATGGCCCAGAGTTGGTACCACACAGACAGATGTCCAGGGGTTCTCGTGGGAGCATCCGTGGGCGTACTGCCCCTGTCAGACGTGCCCACAGAGGTCTTACAACCTCAGCTATGTTTCGAGCTGTCATGCAGGCACAGTCACGTATGGAATGGTACACCAGACAGGGTCTGAGGGAGCTGACAGCATGTCGCACAGCCATGACTGACAGTATGCGTGACATTGCGGCTGCCATCCGTAATTTCACCGATGTCATAGACAGACATTGAGGGGACATATTAGACTGGTTCCACAACTACATGTTCATGAGCCAGGGCGATGGTGGATGGTTGAGGCGTCGACATGGGTGTCTGCCAGCAACAGCAGCAGCTTGCAGTCGTTGCGGATGACAACATTGCCGCGGCTGCCACCATAGTGCCAGCAGCAGCCCCAGCAATGCTGGGTCTGTGCTGTCATCAGACCACCCCAGGAGACCACGTGCACGTGGCTTTGGCCAGGCCCGACAGGGATCTGTGTCCAGTCAATGAACACCTGCTTCTGATGACAGTACCCAGTCTGGGTTGGTACCGGATACGGTCCGTAGCACCCCTGCAAGGCATAGGTACCATGTCCGTGGCCAGAGACACTGATCTGTATGGCCTGGCAGGTACAGTCTGTGGCTGTCCACAAACACCAGTATATGGCAGCCATGAGGTGGAACTATGCACATCCATACACACATGCAAATTGACAACACCTAGGGCTACCGCATACACGCACACACTGCATCAACATTGCCCCGCCTTGTACTGCTGTCCCTCACCAACACACATACACATACATGTCAATTGGTGGTATCGGTGGCTGACTCAGGCATACCAAGTTCACACCCTGTGTATATGATGAAACTGTGCCATCTCCTGCAATCTGTAACATCAGTGCAGGTACAGGTTAACATGTTGCTGATGCACAGGGTGACTACATAGACGTGTAGCAATAGTATCATGTTGTTAACAGTACTGTGTGTTGAAATAATTGTGGGTATATCACAGCATGCCTGATGCAGTAAGGATGTGATTGTCATGTACTGTTGTCTACACCCATGGTAAGTACCATAGTGTATCATCTGCACATGTTGGCATACTGGTGGTAAGGATGTCAACAGAAGGCTACATACATAGGTAGCACAGGGGATAAGGTAATGAATGTATTAATACGCAATGATGGACATGTGAACTGCAAGTGGCATGTTGCCCACACTGGACTCTGCAATGTGGATGTTTGGGGATGTTGATATGTGTGCAGTACTACACGACTGGTACAGGACACACAGGAGCACCCTAGCACTGCAAGCTCACATCTCATACCATGCTAGACAGCCCCAACACACAAAACTAACTGTCACAGGAGGGAGAGTCCCCATACATGTCAGGGATACTGTGGTGGCAGGCCAGGTAGCACACATCCTACTACGTATGGAACCACTGAGTGAAGGCTCAGTGTCTGTTATTTGACATGTGTATTACTGCAGGTATGAGCACATGGGTTTCCATCCAGTTATTGTACACCCTGACAGTACATGGTCTGTACACTTGTGTGCGCTGAGACTGGACCCTAGCCATCTGACCTGTGTATTTCCATGTACATGTGCATAGTGCCTGCATATTTGCAGTGTTACCTACTGGAAGTGGTACAGCTTGTTTGTTGTAGAATGGACTACATGCAGCCCTGCTTACTGTAGCTTTGTTTGCATGCATGTTTGCTTGCAATTACCCTGGAATACTGATCCCACCTGCAATGTATAGTTACAGAGCTTCTGTGGACTCCTAGTGACATCTGCATAGCTTACTATATGTATGTCCATGTCTCCCTTGACAGAATGTCACTGTTTGTCCTGTTCACATGTACGTTGCCTGTGACACATTGCATATGACTTACCTGGCATTTGTCCACGTGAGCAGTCATATATGCTACTGCTAACTAATCACAGGCACTACACCCTCACATATTCATCTTCTGTTGAACCACCTGCTTCGCTAGGGACGGCTTGCACCTGTCACCCCTGGGCTTTCAGATATTGGCAAAGTCTCTTGCTACCCCCATAGTGCCTATGTTAGGCAAGGCTCAAATGACAAACCCACCTTCATAGGTATCACAAGGGATAAGAAACTAAGAGTAATGCTACCCAATGCCAGAAGTCTAAACCTCAAGATGCATGCACCCGATACTCTATTTGGCATGGAGAACATTGATATCTGTGCAGTAACAGATGCCTGGTTCAGGGCTACTGAGAGCACCCCAGCACTACCAGGTTATACCTCATATCATGCTTTTCATCCCCAAAACTTGGAACAAACCACAAATGGAGGGGGAGTATTGATATTCATCAAAGATACCCACACCTCCAGGTTGGTGGCAAAGCACCAAGCATCAGAGACTATCCATGTGCAACTAACAATGGGTGAAACTGCCTTCCAGGTTATAGCCTGCTACAGACCACCCGCCCAAACCCAAGAACCGCACTCGGCCATCCTGTGAACAGTGGAAATATGAAGGTCTCTCCAAACACCATTATTTTGGCAGACGTCAACTACCCAAACATGAACTGGGAGCATGACTCTAGCTCCAACACCCTAGGCCAAAGATTCCTAGAATATATGAGCTCAAATACTATGGAACAACTTGTTACCACTACCACAAGAAGGGGAAACATACTGGACCTGATCATCACAATCATGGGGACTCTATGCTCCAGACCAGAAGTGTATCCCTCACTGGTAAGATCGGACCATAAACTAATCTCTCTGGATATTCACATTCCGACCCCACCCCCTGCCCAGAACACCACAGTGAACAACTTCTCTTAAGCAAATTCACACTCCTCAAAAGTGAGGTGGAAACCTTCAAAGCCCCCGGGCCTGTGGAAACTACAGACCAGACCGCAGATTCCTCTATAAACACATTCTATGGACACCTTCAGGAATGCATGGATCATGTGATCCCGAATAAAACCAAGACCCAATCCTCCAAAGGCAGACGACCTGTCTGGTGGACCCCAGCCATAAACAAACTACACAATAGAAGGAGGAAGCTACTAAATGATACAGCAAATTCCCAAAAAGGGAAGGCATCACTGATCAGTATTTGCAAATAACTAGAGGCACTCATAAGATTGTCTAAGGCCAGCTTCGAGAGACATTGCACAGGACACTAAGGATAATCACAAGGCTTTCTTTAGTTATGTTAGGAACCTGGGTGGTAATTCCGAGATATGCTCAGAGGTAGTCCAAAATGTCAATAGAAACACCAAACCCACAGACATCGCCAACATTCTAGCTGACAGGTTCAATGTAAACTTCTCACCCCCCTCCACACTGAAAGGGCAAATATGTATCCCAGCAGAGTGCTGCCCCCCTGACATCTCAGATGCTCAGGTAAGAGCCGCCCTCTCCAAAGCAATACACACTGCATCAATGGGACGAGACAGTGTTCCGGGCTGTGTCCTACATGACCTCCAAGATGTGCTACAACCAAACATAAACCTACTGTTCAATCCCAGCCTTACTACAGGATATGTGTCCAAAGTGTGACGTACAGCAGCAGTGGTCCCTCTACAGAAAGGTGGTGCCTCAACAGATCCTGGACACTATCACCCCATAAGCCACACTAGCTTGGTCGGCAGAGCTATGGAAAGGATCATCATGGACCACATAAATATAGATATTGGGGACCTACAGACACTGGTTCATACCCAGTTTGCCTTTGTTAAGGGCAGATCCTGCCTCTCAAACCTGGTTGATTTCTTTGAAACAGTCACCAAGGCCATTGACGAAGGGAAGGTGGTTCACACAGCCTACCTGGACCTCGCAAAAGCCTTCAAAACAATACCCCACTCGGGCATTATAGAGAAGCTCACCAGCTTAAATATAAGCCCTTATGTCACTAGATGGATTGCACACTGGCTCAAGGACAGAACCCACATGGTTAGAATTGCTGGAGCCATGCCAGACTCCAAACCAGTTACAAGTGGTGTCCCACAAGGCTCAGTCCTGGGACCTCTCTTGTTTGGTATATATTTATCGGAGGTACAGGCCAACACGGAAGGACTGTGGCTGACCAAATATGCAGATGACTGCAAACTGGCCACCATAATCGACTCTCCAGCCGACACAATCATCTTCCAAAGGGGCCTCATAGAAACAGACAACTTGTGCCAGAGCCATGGCCTCCAGCTGAATGCAAAAGTGTGTATAGTCATTCCCTTTGGCAAAAACAAAATGCCCACAAAGTACCACATAGGTGGTACTCCATTACGTACAGAAGAAGTGATTAGGGACCTGGGGACCCAAGTTGATAGCAATCTCTCATTTGACAACCACGTGGCCAAAGTGGTTAGAAAGACATTGTATATAGCCCACCCCATCATGAAGGGATTCACATCTACATCAGGGGAGGACATCGTTCCTCTTTACTCATCCCTCATCAGGTCCATAATTGATTACAATCCCCCTGTCGGGATGTACCTTACCAGACACCTGCAGCAACTGGAAAGACCCCACAAGTACCTCACCAAGAGGATCAAAGGGCTCAAACAGATGCCATATGCTGACCGGTTAAAGAAACCCCAGCTCTACTCAGTGGCATACCGCCTGTTCAGAGGCGATCTGTGCCTAATTTATAACACCATGTCAAACCCGGAATTAATGGGCATGCTGCACCTGAGAATATCCAAATCCCATCGGGCTACACGCTTGAGAGACCTGAACCTCAGCACTGAAATAAATAGGACATGCTGGAGGGACAGATTCATAACCCAGAGGCTTACTTCACTGTGGAATAAAATCCCAGTCCAGGTTAGGCAGAGTCCCTCATTGACTCTCTTCAAGAGGAATCTTGTTGAGTGGATGGGACATTGTAGGTTTACCCTGGGTATCACTTCTGTGTCACTGTTAGACAGAGGCACAGTATACTAACCTTGGAAAAGGGCATGGCAAGATATATTTACAATGGATGGCGACAGCCAAACACATTCTGGCTATGTTCTTAAATGCCCTAGGGCAGATAGCCTAGTATGACGCTATAAACCTATGAACCTATGTACCTTGTTCCCCATTGGCCCTATGTGCTGTTAATCACCATGGCAATCACAATACTATGGTAGCATGTGCAAAGGTCAGTTGTCAGTCACCTCTATGCTACAGTTGTGGAATATGTGGGTCATGTGGCAATGTCACAGCTGCCACATGTACACAGTCAACCCTCTCCCCTACACATGGACGTACAACACATGTATGAGATGGAACCACATAGTCAAACTGGGGACTAAGCACTCTGAACCCAGTACTGGCATAACCTGTGAGGTGGCATGCAATACTACAGTGACTACAATACCAGCCTGATGTAGACCTACACTGACAGCAATACAAGCACATGAATACACTGGGCCATTCGTGGAGCCTTAGAATAGCATCCTGCCTGAGCGGCACACACCTCTGCAGCTGGCACACAGGCATACGTTATGCCTGAACACATTACACATAACACATAGCACACAAATCCTGTGTGCCAGTCACAGCCTGTACGGCTAGACAACACACCTGCCACAGTTGTGTTAGCTACCTTTATTGTCCGGTACAGTGTGGTCACGCTCACCAGGCTGGACAAGGTGAAGGTCACAGTGATATGCCTGTGGGGCACTATAGTCCACCACATAACACAAGCATACAGGTCAGTCAGAGGCATTGACACATATGACTCAGTCATTGTCCATGCCACATACCTTCTCCTGCTGTACTTGTAGGGTGCTGACATCATCAGTGTTTAGAAAGGGGAATGTGCATCCTGTGTTGTGTTTTCCCAGTTGCCAAAAGGGACATTTCCCTCACACAGACTTGCACACACACAGCATTTGCAGGATTCAAATCCCTACCTACCTATGTCATGACACTCGAGACGGACGTATTAGCAGAGCGCACTATTCACATTACTGGGAGGTTTCTCTTCTCCTGCTGTACTTATAGGGTGCTGACATCATCAGTGTTCAGAAAGGGGAATGTGCATCCTGTAGTCTGTTCTCCTAGTTGTCAAAAGGGACATTTCCCTCACAGATACACTAACCCCCCTCATTCAAACCCCTACCAAACTATATTATGACACTCGAGATGGACGCATTAGCGGAGCATGCTATTTGCATTACTGGGAGGTTTCCCTTCTCCTGCTGTATTTATAGGGTGCTGACATCATCAGTGTTTAGAAAGGAGAATGTGCATCCTGTAGTGTGTTTTCCCAGTTGCCAAAAGGGAGATTTCCCTCCCACAGAGTTGCACACACACCAACCACACTCATATACAATGAACACTTGCAGGATTCAAACCCCTATTTAACTATGTTATGACACTTGAAATGGACACATTAGCGGAGCATGCTATTTGCATGACTGAGAAGTTTCTTTTCTCCTGCTGTACTTATAGGGTGCTGACATCATCAGTGTTTTGAAAGGGGAATGTGCATCCTGTGGGGAGGCAGATGCCAAGCACACTCTGGCTAAGCTGTCATTCCCTATGGCAAACAGACTAGTGTTGACCTCTACACCCATATGTTTAATTGTCAAATGCACATTATTTGTTGCTGATAGACTGTTTGCACGTCTTTATTGCCATAGCATTCCCTGTTTGTATGAACAACTTGTGTATCTGTGGAAGATATTTGGATATGGGAGGGATCCACTATATCACGTATATTTCTGTAGTCATTTAACTGTGTGCACTGGGCAGATTGCTGTAATGTGGTTGGTTCCTGGAACAACACGTAAAAATACCAGATATGTGTGGCCAACTGCTAAACTGAGATTTAGCCTAAGTGTGTGAGCATGCCCAGTTCAGCCTTCCCATGGCATGTTGTCTGACATATGTCTCATTTATCAAAGTGTGTGAGCATGCCCAGTGTGAGCTTTCCATATGTTGAACTCTGCAGCCCACCACATTTGTGGATGAGTGTGAACTTCAACAAATATCTCCCGTTTATGGTTGTGTGTTGTGTGTCATGTTGTGTAGTTACTGTCCAACTGCTTTGTGTGTGAACACAACAGGATTATGCTGTGCCTGCAGGGTTTGCATGGGATACTTTGCATACAGCTGTCAACATCCTTTCACACTGACCTAACACTGTAGCACTGTATAGTGTACTGGTTCAGTACTTCGACTGTGGTGGACAGTATCCTGGGCTTTAGTCCTAGCACTGCTTTACATTTCCATAGTGAGCACAACAGCCTGGTTAGGGGCCAGTTGTGCACATCTGACCATGTTGCATTATGTTCAGATATGAACTACTTAAACCAGCCTTGTCCAACATTGGTAGTGTATTCCACAACATAGGTGTACATTTGCAAACACTAGCGATGTGCCCTAGGCCATTTCTAATGCTAGTCGGAGAGTGTGTTTGTCCTTCAACACACATTGTAAGTGGAGTTTGCCATGACGTATGTCATGGTTAGTATACTGTGCCTCTGTCTACCTGTAACATGACAGTGATACCCAGGGTAAAGCTACCATCTCCCATCCACTCATCAAGATTCCTCTTGAGGAGAATCGATGAGTGACTCTATGGATAGACTGTACTGGGAGTTTACTCATGGGTGGGGGTGGCTTCTGTGTTATCAATCATGCAGTACAGCTTGTCCTATGTAAGTCAGTGCTGGGGTTCAGGTCTCTCATGTGCATAGCTCACTGCCATTCAGATTGTACAAGGTGCAGCATGTTTATTGATACCAGCTTGGACATGGCTTTATACATCAGGCACAGCTTGCCTCTGGGTGGGCAGTATGGCAGTGTGTGTAGCTGAAGTTTGTTTAATCAGGCAACACATGGCATCTGTACAAGTTCTTTGATACTCCTGGTGAGGTACTGTTGGGGACTTTACAGTTGATGGAGGTGTCTGCTGAGGTACATCCCACAGGGGCTATTGTAGTCAATTGTAACGCTGATGAAGGATGACTGCAGAGCCACAATGACCTCCCCTTATCTAGATCTGACAACCTTCATGATTAGGTGGGTATATGGTATGTTTCTGTAAACACTACAGCACATGTTTGTCCCATGCAGGATATCTATCACCTTGTGTCCCCAGGTCTCTCATTACATGTTAAGTACGTAATGGATTAACACCTATGTGGTAATTGGTGGGCACTTACTGTATATCCACGGGGGTTGACTATACACTTTTCTGCAATTAGCTTGATGACATGGCTATGGCACCAATTGTCTGTTTCTATGTGGCCCTTTTGTGGGATGCTTGTGTCAGCTGGAGGATCATATATGGTGAGCAGTTTGTAGTCCTCTGCAAACATGTTGAGACACAGTCCTTCCATGTTGGCCTGTACCTATGGGACATATATACCAGACGAGGGAGATCCCAGGACCAAGCCTTGTGGGATGCCAGTTATATCTGGTTTGTAGTCTGACATGGCTGCAGCATGTCTGACCATGTCTGTTCTGTCCTTGGTCTGGTTTGCAACCCCTCTACTGACATAGGGGTTTATATTTAAGCTGGTGAGCTTATCTATAATGAACACATAGGGTATTGTATAGAAGCCTTTGCAAGGTCCAGCTACGCTGTGTGGACCACATTGCCCTCATCAATGACCTTAATGACTGTTTCAATTGAGTCAAACATGTTTAGGGGCAGGATCTGCACTTAAGAAAGCCACACTGGGTAGTGTCCAGTGTCAGTAGGTCCCCAATATCTTTATGTCTGCGGTACATGCTGATCCTTTCCATAGCTGTGCAGACCGAGTTTCTCAGGATTCTGGGGTGGTAGTTTTCAGTATCCATTCAGGCAACACCTTTGTTGAGAAGGACCACTGTTGTTGTACACTGCTCTTTGGGTACATATCCTGTGGTAAGGCTGACATTGAGCAGTAGTGTGATTTGGCATTCCATTCGTCTTGGAGTCCATGTTGGACTCTGCCCAGGACACCATCTCATACCATTGCTGCTGTGTGTTTTGCTTTATAGATGCTGGCTGTTACCTCAGCATCTGCAATGTCAGGGGGCCAGCAGTCTGCTGGGATAGATATTTTGTATTCTGGGGGGGGGGGGGGTTTGCACTGCACCTGTCAGGATGTATGTTGGCAATATGTGTGTGTGTTTGGTATGTTGTTTGTGATATTTGTGTGATTCAGAGCATATCTGTGAATTCCCAACACGGTTCCTACCATCAGTTGTGGAAGCCTTGGGATTATCCTTAATGTCCTGTACAATTTGTATCTTCATAGGTTCATAGGTTCATACTAGGCTATCCACCCTAGGGCATTTGTTAGCCTAGCCAGAGTGTGTGTGGCTTTCGCCACCCCTTGCTATGTGAATATTATGGCCATTTATGATTTGCTTTGCTGTGTCTCTGTCTGGACGTAACACAGTGAAGACCCCCAGTGTAACTCTACGATCATCCATCCACTTGGCAAGATTCCTGTTGAAGAGTGTCAGTGAGGGGCTCTGCCTAACATGGAGTGGGATTCTGTTCCAGGGTGTGGGGAGCCTCTGGATTATGTATCTGTCCCTCCAGCACATCCTATTTCATTATGTGTTGAGGTTGACATCTCTCACGCTCACAGCTCCGATGGCTTTGAGTTTTCTGGGGTGGAGCATGTCCATTACTCCTGTGTTAGACATGGCCTTGTACAACAGGCATGCAATGCCTCTGTTTAGGCAGTATGTGACTGCATTCAGTGAAGGCTGCATGGTGTCTACAGCCAGGCAGCATATGACATATATTTGGGACCCTTTATCCTCTTGGTGAGGTACCTTTGAGGCCTTTCTAACTGCTGCAGGTGTCAGGTAAGGTACATCTCATATGAGGCATTGTACTAGATTATGGGTGTGATAAGAGAACAGTATAGGGGCACAATGACCTCTGTTGACATAGATGTGAATCATTTCATGATACGGTGTCCAATGTAGACAGTCTTCCTAGCCACATTGGCAATGTGAGTGTCACATAACAGGTTACTGTCCACTTGTGTCCCTAGGTCCCTGATTACTCCTTCCATACATAATGGTTTACCACCTATGTGGTAATTTGTGAGTACCTTGTTTGGTATTTGGTGGAACATTCATACTATCCAGTGTCTTCAGGATGGCTGGGTGGGGTTCCTGTGTGTGGGAGTGTGGTCTGTAGCATGCTACAGACTGTACAGCAGTCTTGCCTATGGTTAGTTGCACATGGGTGGACTCCAATGCCTTGTGCATTGTCAGTTACCTGGATGTATGGGTGTCTGTGTTGAATATGGATACTCACCCTCCTTTTATGTTTTGTTCCAGGTTTTGGGGCCATGACGCATGATATGTGGTATAACCTGGTAATGCTGGTGTGCTGTCAGGAGGCTTGCAGCAGGTTTTTGTCACTGCACAGACATCAATGTTCTCCATACTGGGAATGGCCTCTGGAGCATGCATATTGGGGTTTACACATCTGGCATTGGTCAGCATTACCCTTATGTTTCTTTCCACTTATGTTTTCTAGGGTGGTGGGTTAGTCTTTTCAGCCTTGCCTACGAAACGCTCTATGGAGGTGGCAAAAGTCTTATCCAATATCCAGACGCCCAGGGGTAACAGGTGCAAGCCATCTCTGGAACAGCTGCGTGGCTTGTCAAGCATGACATCCCAAGCAGACAGACATTGGATCCCCTTGGAATGACACCAGTAAGTGTGCCACTTGTTATAACTGATCATTCCGTGTTTGTACTGTGGCATCATTCTTGGTGAGGGTAGGATGCTGAAAACGGTGAGTGTCATACCGGCCTGGACTACATAATCAGAGAGCTCATCTATGTCTCTTTTCATGTAGTCCAGGGAGGTGCATCTCGGGTCATTCACACCAGCATGGACTATGATTGCATCGTATTTCTACTTGCTTTGGAGTGACCTGCATACTTGTGTTATGTGGCGTATTGTGGCAGCCTACAGGCAGCTTTCTGTACCCTTTCCCTTGTTCAGTCTGGTGTGGGAGACAGCAGTGTGTCTTGCTATGGAGTCACCTATTACAACTGTATCAGGCATGTTGTTTCTCCTTCTGGCCTGTGACTGTGTGGCACACCAGCTTTGTGTACTATGTGTTGCATGTGCTATGTTTGGAGGTTGTTTGATTGGGTGTTTGCTTTGGAGGGCTCTGTTGGTGTGGTGTATTTGTAATTTGGGCCTCCAGGAATGTTTTTCTGTGTTTATGTCTTTGGTTTGCAGTTGTGATAGGTCTATGTGGGACTGGGTTTGTGTGGTTACCTTCTCCTCCTGACTAGTTTTGGGAGTACTGAGTTGAGTGAGCTCAGCCTCCAGTTTGGATAGATGGTTGCATCTCTCACATATATTTGTATTTCTTGGGGGGAGTTGGGGGTTGTCTATGTACTTGGGGCCGGTGTAACATTGCCTCAAGATTAACAGATTCAACTTGTTGTGGCTGGCCTTAGTGGATTGTATGTGTGGACATATTTTATTGCAATACTACTGATCAGTGATTACTTCATTGTTTATGTTTGCTCTATCATGTAGTAGCTTCCTCATTCTCTTGCATGGTTTGGTTATGGCTGGTGTCCACCATGCCAGATGCCTGCGTGTATGGCATTGTGTCTTGTTTTAATTTAGGATTGCATAATCCAAGCATTCCTGGCAGTGTTCATGGAATGGCTGTATTACAGGTTCTGAGGTGTGGCCCACATTTTGCACCTTCACAGGACCTTTAATGGATTCCACATCAGTTTGGAGGAGTGTAAATATTGCTTTACACATGTTTTCCACTGTGGTTTTCTGGCCAGGGACTGTGGTCAGGATTTGTATATCCAGTGTGATTACTCTATGGTCTGGTTTTACCAGTGAGCAATACACTTCTTGTCTTGCCATCCAGTTCCCATGTTGCTGATTATCACATCCAGTATGCTTTCCCCTCTTGTGGGAGTGGTACGTTGTTCCTGGGCATTTTGGTTTATGGATTCTATGAACTTTTGTCCTACAGTGTTAGAGCTAGTATAATGCTCCCAGTTTATGTTTGGGTATTTGCAGTCACCCAATATAATGTGGTTTTGAGGACTTGATATATTCATGTATTCCAGCATAGGCCAGGTGCAGTTCCTGGTGTTGGGACAGTAGTCTGTAGCAGGCTATAAACTGGGGGGCAGTTTTAGCCACTGTTACTTGACCATGGCTAGTCCATGCTGTTTCTTGTTGTGGTACCAGCATGGGGGTGTGGTTATCCTTGACAATTATTGCTAGTCACCCTCCTTTTGTAGCTTGTTCCATGTTTTGAGGCTGTACAGCACAGTATGAGGTGTAACCTGGTAATATTAGGGTGCTGTTGTGAGCCTTGACCCAGTTTTCTGTTACAGCACAGATATCAACATTCTCCATACTGGGTGAGTTTAGACTGCATGCATCTTGCTGTTTCGACTTATCTCTTATCTTATTCTTATCCCTTCTGATACCTATGGAGGTAGGTTTGTGTTTTGAGCCTTACCTATTCAGGTCACGCTGTGGGTAACAACAGCCTTTGCCAGTATCCATACAGCCTGCACTGATAGGTGCACGCCAGTCCTAGCAAGTGGAGCATCATGTCATGCTCAGCATGTCATCCCAGGCTGGCACACATTGGATCCCCTTTGACTAACTGCGATACTTCAGTCAATTATTGCACTTGATCATCTCATTGTCATATTGTGGAATGATGCTTGGTGAGGGTAGGATGTTAGTCAGGGTCCTCAGGTGTGCATATAGTACATGGTGTTACATTACTTAATACATGGCATTCATTTCTCAGGGGGTGCTGCAGGGCTGCCTCTGTCGGATGCACATAATACGCTCCCTGTACATGTTTGTGAGCAGGTTATGTCATTTTAGGCATCCCTGTTATTATCTGAGTGAGTCAGAGGGGGTATCATTCCCAGGGTTCCTACTGAGCCAGTGTATGTGCTATACGTTGCCTCTTTGCCAAGGCCAGGGCATACTGGGCATGCCTCCTTCTGCCTACTGGGGCAGGCTCAGGTTGTTCTACCTCTGATGGCCTTGGCAATGGTGGGGGGCTGTTTGGCCCGGCCCTATGCTGGTCCTGCTGCAGCTGTTTTCGCAAGATCATATTATGTAGCATAGCACATACCATGACAATTTGGGTACATGTAGTTGGTGTGTACTGCAAGGCTCCACCAGATGTGTCCAGACACTGGAACCGTGACTTGAGCAGCCCAAACACACGCTCTATTACATTATGTGTTTGTGCGTGTGCCTCATTATGGCATTCCTGTTCAGGTGTGTGTGCGTTTCTGATGGGTGTCATCAGTCACGGCTCCAGTGCATAACCTGCATCCCCCACTAGGTGTCCGTGTGGGATGTCCCCACTGGCAAATGTCTGGTACAGCTGCGTCAAATGCCAGATGTGGGAATCATGGTAGCTCCCACAGCAGCCAGCACACACATTCATTATTATGCCCTGGGCATCACACACAACCTGGCAGTTGATGGAGGGGAAGCCCTTGTGGTTAATGTAGGCCCTACCCCGCTCACTGTCTGGTGCTTTGATGCATATGTGTGTGCAATCTATTGCACCCACTACCTCAGGGTATTCCGCTACTTGCTGGAAGAGATGCATATTGCTGGCCAATACCTCACGGGCATTGGGGAAATATACATAATCACCGACATGTGCTGACATGGCATCCAGGAACTGGTGCAGTACCCTGGAGGCTGATGCCTGTGATATCCCCATCATATCACCAGTTGGTCTCTGGAAGGTACCTGTTGCTAGTATTCTTAGGCCAACACATACCTTGGTTTCCACTGGGATGGGTTCCCCTCTGTTGGTTCTGTGTGCGAGGCGTGGCCTGCACAGCTCCACTATTTGCTGCAGGAGGTCTCTGTCCACTCTATAGCACTCTACTATCTCCAGCTCATGTAACCCATGGTAGGTGACCATGGGCCTGTACACTCTTCTCCGTCTCCTCACTGTGGGTTGTCTGGCACAATCTGCATTGTCACCACCCTCAGCAAGTTGCCTATGTCTCATTATGACAGCTATGGCAGTCCCTAACATTTCTGCTCTGAGTTCAGCTTTTTCACTTTTCACTTCTAATAGCTTACTCCTGTCTTGCAGTGTCTCTTGAGAGAAACATCTTGCACTGCTGTTTGCAGATTTGTAAGTGTTGGGCTGAGCTACTATTCTGCCTGTATAATTGCCTGCTTCTAATTGTTTTCACCTGCTAGCTCCAGCAGTATTCCCTGGTAGCTTCCTACTAATTATGTTGCTTCCTTTTTCCTTTCTGTTTCCTCAGGGGGGAGCAGTGTGTATACCAGCAGAAACACGCTCACAGTGGCTTACACGCACGCACACATGCTTACACGGTTCAGAATCGTCTTATTCGGGTTAAAACGCGTGGACACCCGCGCAAACAGTGTTAAACAGCTACCAACACGCTCCCACATGCTCAGTCTGCCTTACACGCGCACACACTGTCTTACTCGTGCTTCATGGCGTGCACACGTGCGCATGCACTCCCAGCAAGAAACTCTGGTGTAGGCAACAATGTACACCTTCCATTTCTTGACTTTCCCATGCTTATGTTGTGGCACTCCTCTTTACATGATATCTGTCTGACATCTGTCATGTAACTCTGACCTCCAATGAACTGCATTTCTTTCTGCCATTCCCCCCTGTGATGTCACCTATCTCCTACTCTGTTCCTCCCGCTTCTGTAACTCTTACACTACTCAGAATGTGCTCATTTGCTATGTGACAGTGGAATTCAGTATCCTAACACTCATTTGCATCAGATTGCCTACTAATGCTTAGTTACATCTGTTAGACTCAGCTTCCCCCCTTAGCAACCACTACACAGTGGCCATGTTGTTTTTGGTCTGCTGGTCCCTGCATTGAAAATCCATGTATTGCATAAAACCCACATTTGTGGGTTTATAACCTTCATTTTTATGTTTTATACACTGCAGCCCGTTTGCACGGGGCTGCGCTGGGTTTAAACATCGCCGAAAAAAATATATATATTTTTATTACTTTTGCATCAGGTTACCTTGCCAATGGCCACATATTTGGCCATTGGCATGCTGCCTGACACATATGCACCCTTTATTTGGAGCTGACATGGCTCCATTGTGGTTTTTGCAGAAACATACTCAGTTGTCAACTGAGTACATTTCTGCAGCTAAAACGGCTCTTACATGGGCTGTTTTGGGCTTCCTGGATCACTAATCATCCTCATTTGCATGCTATTCGGCTGCAAGTGAGGTGATTAGCTTATCCACACCCACTCGTGTAAGAGACGTTTTAGCTGGTCTCTTACACGGACTTTGGGCTGTTCCTGGATCGTGAAGGCTGCATGGAGTCTTACACTACTCTTAGACTCCGTGCAAGCCTTCGTGAATCATGCCCATAATCCACGGGATTCGTTATTCTAAATCGAACTAAGTAATGTGATCACTGGAATTTACTCTGTTATTTTTATAATCCAGTGAAAATGCTACAATCCTGTGAAATACTTTGTACGATACCCTGGCTAATTATTGTGTGTTACAATCCTCTAGGTCCCTAGGTAAGTCGAACTATGACAGGCCATTTTTGTCTTTTAACCCAGGGATTATCATGTACATTATATGGGCTATTTCGCAAGATGGTAATATGTTGAATTCTATCATTCCGACATCGATTAGGTAAGTTTTTGTGCAAATAAATAACTTTTTTTGCAGGAGTTGCCGGCTAAGACAATGGGACCATCTGAGCAATTGCAGTAAGGTTGCAGCTCTTTAATTTCCAATTATGATAATACAGTGTTAATTGTCTGCGCAAATCTAAGAATTTTTAAATCTCAGGAATCCTAGTAAAGCGTAGATTTTCCATGAAAGTTCACTAGAGAGCTCTTCTGGATGCTCTGGTTATTCGGAAAAAGTCTATTTGAGTTTTTTTTTGCAGGTTGCTTGATTTGGACTGGAATTCATCCAGTCCTTAAGATGCCCAGTTTTGGCACCATTATTTAGTACCAGTCATAAGAAGAGACATTGCTAACTCTAATGGAGCTCAAAATTTTGTGACTTTGGATCTTTACCATTCGACTGAAAAGCTCTGTTAACTAAAACCTAGTCTGACTAATTAAGAGAACCCCTCGTGCTTAATCATTTAAGTAGTTTATGCGATGCATGTAATCGTTTTAATCAACATTGGACGCTATAACCCTTTTCAGTTTATTGTCAACCAACATTTAAATTAATAGTATTGGTACTTATTGCGTTCTATTCAAAGGCTTTAGCTAATCAAGGCCTCGGTACCCATCGACCAATATGTTATCAGGGTTGCACCTCAAATATGACAAGAATAATCCATTAGCATTGCTTAGCAAGCTCATTTAAGCTCCCTCCTATTAGTGCATCATTTATGCGTGCCCAGGCCCAATACTTCAATGCATTGATAACTGGGATCCAATCACTAGAGTTTAATGGCTCTTGGTATGTCAGGACTATCTTCCCAGGGATATTTTTAGTGCTACTTCCACAGACACCATGGGTTTTCTTTAATACTCATGTACTTACTTTGTTAACTACTCAGCAGCTTAACCTCATAGAGCTCCAGTATTTTAGAGCAAATGGATACATATAACTGAAAAATGCATTCACAATGGACAGTACACTAATGTTGGGAATCCCTTGGAGGCTGAGTTTGCCGCATTATATGGCCCACAGTTGTTCCATGAAATTACGTTTATCAGAACGTTTTATTTATAGTCCATTCGTTATCTTTAAGATCATATTTTCTTCTATATTATCTCATAGATCATATTTTGGCAGATAATCTGAGAAATACTAAGCCTGATACAGTCTTATTTGGGCCTGAGTAATTTAGTTTTGGCAACTGCTATGAGAAAGTGTCACACATATGGGATACAGGAATTACTGGTCTAATGAAGTACATTTTCAGGGACTGGTGCTACATACTTTTTACAAGTAAAGTCTTTGGTCATAAAGGTATCCTGGCACCTGATTAAAAGGGGCTAAAATCTCTGTCACTGGATTGCATCTGTGACCATTATCATGTGAGTGGGGGTACCTGGATCGGCTTTTACACCATTCCACACATTTTGTAAGTTGTCACAACAAACTTTGCACAGAAAATCAAGGATCAGGAAGTTTCCGCCCTACCACATGGCACCATCCATTCACCCTTCGGACACAGATCTTTCTTGCATTTTAAGAATATGCGACAAACTCTTCATTTGTTGTAATCTTCAAAGAAGAGACTGCATTTGGTTGAAATGGTTTCCAAATTCCATTTACAACTGTAGCTTTTAGATATCGTAGATTCACAGTTAGGTAAACTTGATTTTCAAACCTGACTTTAGCAACAGAAAATGGGTTGCCTATCCTGACATTCAGAAACTATGGGGGTACCAATTTAGTCAGTATTGATCAAGAAAATCAGCTAATGCCTTTAGATTTAAATCAGCACTTTCTCTAACTTCACTGTTCAAGCACAAGCGTTAACCGACCCAGAACTGCTCTTTATAGTGAGATATTTGTAGGGATTCCACAAGTTGAAGCAGCAATACTTTTGTAACTAAGTGCATCTCTTTCGTAACAGCTGGAATAGGCAGTCCATTACAATAATGGGCCATTAATGCAGAGAATCTGTTACTTATCCAGTATCGGGGACAGATTTAATTAGTATAAGGACGCAACTGGAAGGCAAATATAAATTTTGCTCTTTGAGAAAGTTTTGCTTTTTCACGTGTTGATTCCAACTTTATAAAGGAGATCCCTGATTCTATTTGACGACTATAGTGCTTCCTTATTCTGACTTTATTTTGGTATCCAAGTCTTAGTTTATCAGAAGAGTTCAGTCTTTCCTTAGGTATAACATTTTATACTCCTGGCTAATCCGATGGAAAACTTGCGACATGTATAGCAATACAACCACTTAGTAGCTTTCTGCAATGCAGGTGTCCCAGTTGATCATCATTTTATGAGTCTATGGAATGATTGTCCATTGCACAGCACATTTCATTTTCTGTAAGTGACTCAGAAGTAGAGGCTTAGACTACAGTACGAAAGCAATGTCAGTTGTAGGATTTCTTAGTGGACAAAATGTTGCAAATAGAATATGGCTATAAAAGACACTTATGTAAACCCAAGTACGAAATAAGCCTTCTCCCAGTTACTTTAGAAAGCCGCTTCACTTAACTTTCCAGAACTTTGACATCTTGACCATTTTTGTCATTACATAAGATTTCTACCTGCTACCATTTAAAGAGGGAGTTAGACTATTCACTGGCAATGGGTCTTAATGCCAAAGTACAGTTGGCAAAGGTAAAAAAAATACCTAATTTGATTTACTTCGGAAACTGATGTCATATTACCATGACTTCCTTACATGCGTATGAAAGAATCAAGAATGATGTTTGTTATGAAATATCTAATAGCCAACCATAGTGCGAACTATTTCTGCAGACTTTAAGATACAAATTATTGTCTAAGAATTACCGATGTCTATGATACATAGGCAGGGTCAACTATTTGAGTGTGAGATTGAACCTGGCTATCCAACCTTGCAGTGACAGGTGGTGCCAATTGAACAGACTAAACCCTGTCCAGTCTCATCTGCCAGGTCCTTATTGGCCAACTAGACTTCTATTTTCCTAGGGCTGAACGACTAGTTGGGGGCCTCTGATCAATTACTGGCAAATTTGTCACCAGCTTTTTCTTCAAAAAAACCCCTAATTTTTTTCAGTGATGCAAATGTGCTCCTAAACCACCCATTAGAATTAAAGGCAATGCAACTGACCTTTGTAGACAATTGCGACTCTATTCGGTGACAGATCCTGAATACACAAGTACGCATATATTGGGTTGCCATTTTAGTCTTCTTTACAAACAGCAATCCCAGCTAAGTTGATCTGTGTATTAGGGTTTGCACTTTTTTCACTGAAGTGGAATAGTTGCTACCAGGTGTAGTAAACTTTATTCCAGTAAGTTGTTGTTTAGGTTCAATTTACCAGCAGATACAATTTCCACAGTGATCCATTTGTTAACCCAACGGTGGTGGGAAACAGAGCTAGTAATGAAGCACACAATGGCATATCATGAGCCTCAATTGCCATTGGCAGTATTTAATAGAGGTCACATATATGTGGGTTGTAATAACCAATGAGACTGCTTATGAAAGAGCTTGAAAGGCCATGGCTAATATGGTGTCAAAAGGCATTTTGTGTCCTACCCGGGGATCAAGAACTATGAAGGAAAGCGCCTCAGAAGAACGATTTGCATTAAGGTCTAACATGCCCAGTAGATCATTTATACATGTTTCTACTGTGGATTTTGTAATCTGCGATAGCAATCGTTTTTATAAAAGATTAGTCAGGCGAGAATTTTTTTTCAATGGATTGAAGTGTACAGCGCATTTTCTCTGAGTGGTGGACTCAGCATCCAGACTTCAGTGGAGCTTTCACAGGACTGTCAGTTATTGGTCTTTTTAACAGGTATAAACCTATAAGTTGAGCAACTGTTGGCCTTTATAATTGTTGACGAGAATCTGGGGATTTTTACTGCGTCGCCTAAATTAGTGATGTAATACATTTGCAAAGGCTTTTATGTTATGTAATAGTATATGTGGATATGGTTTTCTTCAAGGCCTCTCAACTATACAACTAATTGGCCCTTCCAAGGGATGTTCCATAGAAGGCTCGAAAAATGCTGCACAGAGACAGAGTATGATTGTGGCACTTTTCTGGTTGACCCTTGTAAACAAGATGGTAATGATTTTGATAAATCAATGGTACCTACTTATGAGCAGGATCAGCTCACAATGTTGATTACATTAGGAGATAAGCCTCACCAATAGGGAGAAATGAGATTATGGAGCTATAGTATTTGGTTAGTCTTCACCTGATAGATACCTTAGAAAGTACCTCTCGGAGGGATCGGATCTGGATTATATATCGTGTCACATAAAAGTCCCCATTTTTTTTCTCTCTTTTAGGGTTGTAGTGATGAGACCAGTGTCCTGTCCCTCCCAAGGCGTAAAGAGGTGAATCTCCTTTTTAGTCCCTTTAGTAACTGGCCTTTTTACAAGGATCTACCCACCAGGTTAAATTTTCAGCCAATAATCGGGCGTGTTACTAAATATGGGATGCCTTCCAGTGGTAAAAAATGTACATGGTTTAGTGACAGAGACAAATTGTTATGTAATCAGCCACCAGTGATGAGTGAAGAAACTGTGTACTAAGCTCTGAGCTATCCCAGGGGCTGTAATGCAGCGTAACCTGATTGTTTGTTCGTAGTTTTCAATTCAGCTTTACTTTCAACAGAGTATGTAAAACCAAAGATTTAAAGGACCCTGGAGTGAGATTTTTGGGGTTGTTTAATTTGCCATGATATAGTTTAACCCATGCTTTTACCCTGGTAGGCAGCTCAATTTATGTTTCGATGTAGGAGCTCACATTCATTTTGAGAATTATGACCATGATGCTTCAGACATAGGGTGAACCAGCCCTATCGGAGGGAAGCGGTGATGAACAGTTAATTTCTACATTGTTGGTATGCATACCTGAAACATTTAATCAAAACAATGAATTGTGGTATCTTTAGGAGGACTATAACTTTGGTCCATTCCCAGTTTACTCAAGTGTGGGTTACACTATGCTGACAGCAGAGGGTAGAGTTCAACTCCTCACAATTATAAGGGCTGACTCAATGAAACTTCACCCATGTATAGTTCTAGGATTAGCAGTCTAACTATAAATGTTGATGAGAAGAACTTTTATAGAGCTTAGCTTTACTCCAGGATTTTACCTGTAATGGGACATTTCTTAGTCATTTCTAATTAGAGAGATGTAGGTTTCCCTAAAACTTGCAAACTGGAGGTAGGTCACCTGCTGTCTCCTACTAGGTATTGACGGATCCAACTTTCTGTTTCCATTGGAGGTGATTAGTTTGAAGGAAGCAAGGATGTTATGATGCAAGGAAAAAATCTTAGAATCTCCCTTTGTTTTAGGCCCGTCAGGGTTTTGAAGTGGTCCCAAGCTTGTGACCTTAAACTTTGCGACCCACATGAGGACCGAATTCTTAAATAGGTTTTCGTTTGAAAGATAATGCAGACAGATGTTCCATTCTCTTAGTTTGATCTGATAGTATCAATCTCTAGAGATAAATTCTGTTTTCCGGGCCCTTGAGGTCAGCAATTTGTGACAAGCTGACATGCGTTTTCCATCCCACTGCAAAATATTTTATCGCAGAGATAAGTTATCTAGTGCCTGGTTCATATTAGGAATGGCCCCATAGAGGGTCTTGCGTTCATTCTTATTCATTAACATTGAATAGTTTGTTTCCTGGTTGAAGCAAAGTGGTTCAAACTCTTACATAAATACCTCAGATTTATGACGCCATTCCCAGCTGGGACTTACGTCTTAGTGCCTTTCCTAGATAAAAATAGTGTACGTGGCCAGTAAAAGCCAAAAGTAACCAGACACTGTTATGGACAATCGCTCAGCTTTTGGGGTGATTTTACTCTTCCGGTAATAATCCAAAGACCAGCTAGTCCCAGATCAGTTCGTTTGAGGCCAGTATTTTTTAAACCAGGTTCGTCTGGAATCATTTTTTTAATGTGGATACCATGGTTTGCCCATAGCCACCCAATCGGATGGTCAGGTGCCCCAAATTTCAGGTAACTTTGAATTGTAGCGCTTTTCTCTAGTGCCATAACCTTGGAGTGCAGTTTATATTGTGAATTATTTATTTCAACCTGTTTTTCACACTGTGCCTTACTTTCCCACATACTAGCTTTAGGAGGTCTTAAAAAAGTGCATTTTGTCTCAGATTGTCTACCCTAGTAATTTTCTTGCTCTGACTTCATTAAATAGTCCATTCCTGGATAAAGTAGTGTATTTTTCGCACTCTAGCAAGCTCTTTTCTGTGTCTTTACATCAAAAGGACTGAGGATTTTCTATCTAGTGGCAGTGGATGGTAGTCTGATTTGTATATGTTGTGGAAACACACTAAAAATACCTGCATGTAGTTGTTTTATTGGCCAGAGGGCTTATAAATCAGCTTACCTTGTTTTAGTGCCTGTATAAATTCTGCACAGCTGAGTGGCTCTTGGCTCATTTCCACAAAGCAAAGTACTTCTATTGAATAATCACACTTTATAAGCTGATTAAAGTAAACTGTTCTTGATAGCTTTAATTACTTAGTGCCTCTCCGTGTGCCTTTCCTTAAGTTTGTGGTCGCATTGCACTTCAGACACTCTTTTACTGTATTTTTAAACTATGAGGACTGGGATTATTCATCTAAAGGCAGTAGGTGTGTGTCTGGTCTGTCTGAGTTGGGAAGCACACTAAAGGGCTCTAAGTGTAGTCATTTTATTAGCCACATGGTTCAGTACTCACTTTTCTGTATTTCTAGTGCTGGTATAAATTCGGCACATTTGCAAGGAGCTACTCACCATGCCAGAGCCCTGTACAGATGCAAAAATCTAGAAGCAAATTTTTCATGTAGAACTGCCCATAAACAGATAGCCTATGAAGCAGTTAGCATTGAGCAAATACCCTGCACACTGACCATCTTAGAGCAGCATGTTTGTGCATTGAATGGCAATACTGTTAAATTTAGCATTCTGTAGCCTAGTCTGCCTCCAAACCTTCCCCCAAAAAGGCACCCTTAACAACCTTCTGTTAACTTTCGCATACCACACCCATGTAGCTCATCAATTAGGGAACTGGACAACATGGATATGCAATTTCCTAAATTCTCTGCAGCCAGTCTGGTGGATATGGGTATCTTGAGGCAATATAGTGATTGTCATGTTTACAGAAAGCCATTTAATCCTTAAAGTAACATATGCAGTATGCGAGAGGTATACATACGCAATGTCACTGGAGGCTAAACTCTTACACAGAAGCACTCATCAGGTAATTAAAACCATGCACACAGCACTCACCACACATAGCACACAGCATACACATAGACCAACATATGCTGAGGCACTTAAATTCAATCTTCTAAAATAAAGAAGACCTTCTAGAACACCCATCAGCAAAGATTATCCTCAGCATGCACAAAGGCACTCAACAAAAGCAATGCCTAACACCATATTTACAGCTGCAATCAGCGGAGCTCCAAATACAAAGCTCATTGGGCAAGCAAACACACTTCCCAGGACTCTAGTCATGGGGGACTCCATTATAAGATATACTGATGCCCCTCTAACTAGGCTGAACAAGGAGAAGATAAGAGTTAATTGCACATCTGTAGCCAGAATCCACCAAATTACACATGCAATAAAGTCACTGCACCACAGATACGAGTATGATTCAATCAGAGTTCATGTAGGTGTACATGACCTGAGACATACCTCCCTAGTCTATATGAAGAGCGACATTATTGATCTCTCTGACTGTGTGTCTCACGCTGGTATAAGCCTATCATTGAGTAGCATAATAACTTCACCAAGGATGAAGCCACAATACCAACAAAATATTGATTTTAACAATTGGCTGAGTTTCTGGTGTCATTCTAAGGGGATCCAAGTTAATAGACCATATTGCTTTGCCAAGGAGGGTCTGCACCTGTCCCCCTCCAAGCTTTTGAATACTGGATAAAACATTATCCTCCACCATGGAGCCTTTTTAGACAATGCCAATTTGACAAACCTACCAACATAGCAAAATCAATTCAACTGAACCTCAAGGTCTTACTGCTCAATGCCAGCAGCCTAACAAAAAGTTACACTCCCTCCAAGCCCTCTTCACCCTGGAGAATATTGACATCTGTGCAGTTACTGAGACATAGTTTAAGGCTGCAGGGAGTACTGTGGCAGCACCAAGGTTTCAGTTCCTGCCACAGTTTTATACCAGTAGCTGCACAAATGTGGGGTGCCTTGATCTACATCAATAACAAGCATACCTCTAGACAGGGGCCTGAATGGAGAGATGAAAAGTCAGCAAGCAAAGGAGAGTAATAGCGCTGAAACTGAATTCATGCTCGAGTCTTGGTGAGTACCTTCACGAGGTGGACCCTGTCTTCTACAAAATCTCACCAAGGTGACACTGATATATAGACTGTATTTATTTATTCAGTTTCAGTGCTATTACTCTCCTTGGCTTGCTGACTTTTCATCTCTCCATTCAGACCCCTATCTAGAGGTATGTTTGTTATTGATGTAGATCAAGGCACCCCATTAATTGTACTATGTAACAAAAGAACCTATGCCTGCTCTCTAATATGATATGAAATTGTAAATTGTGTCTTCTGTACTATGGTTGTATCTGTAACTAAATTTTGTAATTGTGGAGCTTTTCTGTTATCTGTAACTAAACTTTGTAATTGTGGGAGCTTTTCTCCCCGGGCCTCCACTGAAAATGGGCTCCCTGAGCCCAGTGGACCTCCCCGGTCATCAAATTGGAAATAAATACATAAATAATATAGCATATATCATGGACAGAAGTAGGTCAAAAATTAGAAGACATAGTTGGGTGCACAAGACCCAGGATAAAAATGTGCTCAATCCTGGTAGGTGCACTGGTGCCAGGACTGGAAAAAATGACAGGGAAGAATTCTCAAAATACGGAAACATTCCTACAATGGGGCCAGACTCAGTGGGAGAATGCCCCCCCCAATTGTAGAAGGAAGTAGCAGTAAAAAAAATCACAAAAACTGCTAGGCCAAAGAAGAGCCGTAAAGACGACAGACTGGACTGTTGAGGATAAAAAAGAAATGATGTATTGCTACTATTATGCAAAAATCCCAGCATTTCCAGATGCAAGATATACAAAATGTTTAAGAAAGAAATTAGAGGAAAGAAAAATACTTCCATGGGAAAAACTGTCAGAAGCTTCAAATGAAAATGTCATTAATTAATACAACTGATTTGTGAAAAACAGTATATAGATCAAGATAAGCATCTGATGAAGTGTGAAAATATAAACAACAAAGCCAAGAAATATTTGAAAAGTATAAAAAAAGAAATATGGACATGGGCTAGAAAGAGAGATTTGATATGTGCAATATTTATGCAAAGGAAAAAGCCAAATTAATCAGTATCAAAGAGAAATTCAGGCAAAGTCATCTGGATATGGAAAATTTTACAATAAAAAAATAATATCACAAAGATGGAACATAGAAAAGAAGATCAGTAAAGTACAAGTAAAAAAAAATAGAAGTTAAAGTTATGGAGTGCCTGTGAAGTGAAGGATTTGGTGTAGAAGGTCTAATATATACGTTATATCACAGCATGATGGAGTGAGTCCCCAAAGTAAGGAGAAATAGGAAGATCAGAAGACATCTGAAGAAATATGGACATGGGAAAGAAAAAGAGATTTAATGTAGTGCAATATTTATGCAAAGGAGAAAGCAAAAATGGCCAATATAAAAAGAGCAGCACCAGAAATATTTGAAGAGAAATACAGGCAAAGGAATCCAGACATGGAAATCTTTACAATACAAAAAATAAGAAGACAAAGAGGAAAAATAGAAAAGGAGATCAGTAGTGGAGAAGTTAAAGAAATAAAAGGGTTATGGAGTACCTGTGAAGGGAAGGATTCAGTGTAGAAAATCTAATTCAGAAAGCACCACAACAGGATAGAGCAATGGATATCCAAATTAAGGGGAAAGCAGTAGAGCAGGAAGCAATTGGTCAGGTGCCATATGAAGATAATTTGGAGCCTTCCACAGAAAACCAGTATAAATGTTCAAGGCCATGGAATGTATCATCATGGATCTTATACACAAAGACATTTATAATCTCCAAACTCTGAACCCCACCCAGTTCGGATTTGCAAAAGGCAGATCATGTCTCCTAAACTTGATAGACTTCTTTGAAGCAGTCACCAAAGTCGTAGATGAGGGTAATGTGGTTCACACAGCCTATCTAGATCTCGCCAAGGCTTTTGACACCATCCCCCACTCTAGAATTATAGATAAACTCACTAAACTAGGTATAAATCCCTATGTCACAAGATGGGTTGCCAACTGGCTTACTGACAGAACCCAGACTGTGAAAGCAGCAGACTCCAAATCTGACTTCAGACCAGTGACAAGTGGAGTACCACAGGGTTCAGTCCCGGGTCCTCTCCTGTTTGGTATCTACTTTTCTGAAGTACAGGCTAACACAGAAGGTCTTTGGCTAACGAAGTTCGCAGACAGCTGCAAACTAGGAGCCATAATCGAACCTCTTAACAATGTGGACATCCTACAAATGGGCCTCACAGAGACAGATGCCTGGTATCAAAGCCATGGCTTCAAGCTCAATGCCAAAAAGTGCATTGTCATCACCTTTGGTAAAAACTCTGTACCCATGAGCTACCACATAGATGGTAGTCTACTTAACACCGAAAGTGTGATGAGAGACCTTGGGACACAGGTAGACAGTAGTCTCTCCTTTGATAATCACATTGCCACAGTAGTCAGAAAATCCTTCTATGTGGAACACTTCATCACAAAAGGTTTCTCATCCAGGAAAAAAGAGGTCATTGTTCCCCTCTACTCGTCACTCATTATACCCATTATAGAGTTTCATAGTTTCATAGTTTGGTACTAGGCTATCTGCCCTGGGGCATTTATAAGCCTAGCCATAGTGATGTGGCTTTCGCCACCCCATGTAATGGTACAAAAGTGTACAGAATAGATTTAGAATACTGTGCCTCTGTCTAGTAGTGACACAGTGAAGATACCTTACATAATAGAATTAGTTTACTGTGCCTCTGTCTTGTAGTGACACAGAGATGACCCCTGGGGTAAACCTATGATCTCCCATCCACTTGTCAATATTTCTTTTGAAGAGAGTCAGTGAGGAGCTCTGCCTAACATGAACTGGGATTCTGTTCCAGAGTATGGGAAGCCTCTGAGTTATGAATCTGTCCCTCCAGCATGTCCTATTCATATTTGTGCTGAGGTTCAAATCTTTAGCTCTCGTGGTTCTGATGGATTTGGATTTTTTGAGGTGGAGCATGTCCATCAATTCCTGATTGGAATTGGCCTTGTACGTCAGGCACAGATCACCTCTCAGTAGGCGGTATGCTACTGAATAGAGTTGGAGTTTCTTTAGCCTGGCAGCATATGACATATTTTGGAGACCCTTGATCCTCTTGGTGAGGTACTTTTGGGGTCTCTCTAGCTGTTGCTAGTGCCGGGTGAGGTACATACCAAATGGGGCATTGTACTCAATCATGGGCCTGATAAGGGAAGAGTACAGGGGCACAATGACCTCCTTTGATCTGGATGTGAATCCCTTCATGATAAGGTGGGCAAGGTAGAAAGTCTTTCTAACCACTTTGGCAACGTGGGTGTCAAATCAGAGTTCACTATCGACTTGGGTCCCCAGGTCTCTGATTACTTTTTCCATACTCAGTGGGTTACCGCCTATGTGATAATTTGTGGGCACTTTGTTTTTCCCAAAGGGGATGACTATACATTTTTTGGCATTTAGTTTAAGGCCATGACTCCGGCACCAGTTGTCCGTTTCAGTGAGGCCTTTCTGTAGGATGTATGTGTCAGCTGGTGTATCGACTATGGCGCCTAGTTTGCAGTCATCTGCGAACTTTGTCAGCCACAACTCTCCCATGTTTGCTTTCACATCTGAGACATAAATGCCGAACAAGAGGGGTCCCAAGACAGAGCCCTGTGGGACACCACTTGTCACTGGCTTTAAGTCTGACATGCCTCCAGTGATTTTGACTTTATGGGTTCTATCCTTTAGCCAGTTTGCCACCCATATTGTGACATATGGATTTACATTTAAGCTGTTGAGCTTGTCTATGATGCCAGAGTGGGGTATTGTGTCAAAAGCTTTAGCCAAGTCCAGTTAGGCTGTATAGACTGCTTTGCCCTCGTTAATGGCTCTAGTGACTGTTTCAAAAAAGTCAACCAGGTTTAAAAGGCAGGATCTGCCTTTTACAAAGCCGAACTGGGTGGGATCAAGTGTCTGTAAGTCCCCAATGTCTCTGTTTATTAGTTCCATAATGATTCTTTCCATAGCTTTGCAGACCAGGCTGGTTAAGCTTATGGGGCGGTAGTTACCAGGGTCAGTAGAGGTGCCTCCTTTGTGGAGTGGGACTACTGTTGCTGTATGCCAGTTTTCAGGTACATATCCTGTAGTAAGGCTAAGGTTAAATAGCATTTTTATGTGCGGGTTTAGCTCCTCTTGGAGTTCACGTAGCACGCATCCCAGGATACCGTCAGGTCCCATTGATGCTGTGTTTTTAGCTTTGCTGAGGGCGGTTCTCACCTGGACATCTGAGATGACAGGGAGGTTACATTCAGCTGGGATAAGTATTTCTTCTTTTGGGGTGAGGGAGGGGAGAAATTTGCACTGAACCTGTCTGCCAGAATGTTGGCAATATCTGTGGGTTCAGTGTATTTTTTGTCATTGTGAACTAACTCTGAATATATCTGAGGGTTTCTGCCCAGGTTTCTAACATAGCTGAAGAAGGCCTTGTGGTTATCTTTAGTGTCCATAGCGATTTTCATCTCAAAGTTGGCCTTGGATGTTTTTATGAGAGAATGTAGCTTTCTACTAGTGCTGACCAGAGATGCCTTCTCTTTATGGGATTTTGCTCTGTCATGCAGTAGCTTCCTTCTTTTGTTATACAATTTGTTTATGGCTGGGGTCCACCAGACAGGATGCCTGCCCTTGGTGGAGAGGGTCTTGGTTTTATTTGGGATTGCATGATCCATGCATTCCTGGAGATGTCCGTAGAAAGCATTTGTAAAGGATTCTGCATTGTGGGATGTGGTTTCCACTGTCCCAGTGGGCTTAAAGGATACCATCTCAGTTTTAAGAAGTGTAAAGTCAGCTTTTGAGAAGTTTTTCACTGTAGTCTTTTGTGTTGGGGGTGGAGGTGGGATATGTATATCCAGGGTGATTAGTTTGTGGTCAGATCTCACTAGTGAAGGGTATACTTCCAGTGTGGAGCACTTTGTCCCCATGTTTGTGATGATCAGGTCTAGTATATTATCTCCCCTTGTGGGAGAGGTGACTAGCTGTTCCATTGCGTTTGAATTTATGAATTCCAGGAACCTTTGGGCTAGGGTGTTTGGGCTAGAAAAATGCACCCAGTCTATGTTAGGATAGTTGAAGTCTCCCAATATGATGGTGTTTGGTGAGACATTCATATCCTCCAATGTCATCAGGAAGGCTGAGTGGGGTTCCTGAGATTGGGAGGGTAGTCTGTAACATGCTACCAGTTGTATAGCAGTTTTGCCTATGGTTAGTTGCACCTGGATGGTCTCTGATGCTTCATGTGTTGCTTCGAGAGCCTGCATCTTGAGATTTAGACTTCTGGCGTTGAGCAGCATTACCCTTAATTTTTTTCCATTTTTGTTTTCTAAGGAGGTGGGTTTGTCTTTTGAGCCTTGCCTAAAAAAGGCACTATGGGGGAGGCAAGAGCCTTAGCCAATATCCAGAAGCCCAGTGGTGACAGATGCAAGCCGTCCCTTGCGAAGCAGCATGGCCTGTCCAGCATGTCATCCCAAGCAGACAGACATTGGATCCCCCTAGAATGACACCAGTATTTGAGCCAATTGTTAAAGCTGGTCATCTTGTCTTTGTATTGTGGCATCATTCTTGGTGAGGGCAAGATGCTGCTCAGGGTCAGGATCATACCAGCCTGGGCTACAAAGCCCCTTTTGGTATGTACCTCACAAGACATCTATAACAACTGGAAAGGCCACAGAAATACCTCACAAAGTGGATTACTGGCCTCAAATAGATGCCCTATGCAGATCGTCTCAAAAACCTCCAGCTTTACTCTGTTGTATATTGCCTACTCAGAGGCAATCTCTGCCTAACATACAAAGCTATGTCAAACCCAGAGCTGTTGGATATGCTCCACTTAAAGAAATCCCAATCCCACTGAGCTACATGCTCTAGGGACCTAAACCTTGTCACCACAATAAACAGAACATGCTGGAGGGATAGAGTCCTGTCTCAGAGACTTCCCATACTCTGGAACAAACTACCTATCTATATCAAACAAAGCTCCTCATTAGCACTCTTCAAGAAAAATCTTGATGATTGGATGGGAAATAGGAAATTCAACCAAGGGATCACCTCTGTGGCTCTGCTTGACAGGGGCACCAGAAAATAATTTTCTTAGGTGGTGAAAGCCAGGGTACCTTTTTGTCTAGGCTTATATAGGACACTAGGACCAATAGCCTAGTACCTACCTATGAACCTATGAAGCTGGACAACAAGGGAAGGAACAGGAAACTGTGGAAATTCTGATTCAGTAAATGTTTAGGAGTGATAGGTCAGTGAGTTCCCATATGACAGAGCAACAGATGACACAGGATGAAATTGAAGAGAATGTGCCACAGGAAGATGCTATAGAACCTTCTATAGAATGCCCACAGGAAATGAAAAACAAGTGATGTGCCCTCAGTTTAGAAGAAAATGAGCTAAGAGAAGAGTTGCTCGATTTAATAGACATAGACAGATATATCAAGATCAATGAAAGAAATAGACTGCAGAAGGTCAATAAAACCCAAAAAGTCAGAAGTCTGATAAAACAAATGAACACAGTAATTAGGACTGTCCATAAAGATCCATGTGATATAACAGAAGTAAACAGGATATATCACTGTGCAGCTAAATTAATAACTGATAAAGTTCTAACACAAGAATACAGGGTAGTGAGGGAAAGGAAGGGGAGAAATTGAATACTATCATGGAAATATCGAATAGAGAAAACTAGAGAGCAGTTAAGACAAGAAGTGTCACTGTCAGAAGACTAGAAGAGGGAACAGATCAATAAAAATACTAAGAAAGACAAATGTGATAAAACCAATGCGCAGTATTATAACATACCAGGATCTATCGTGCACTATCGCAAATAACAAACTAAAAATTTCAGAACTGGTGGAAAAACTTAGAAGATAAGAAGATAAATATAGAGGAAAAGTACAAAATAAGCAATTTATTGATGAACGAAAAAAGTTTTGCAGAAAATTGGGAAACAGGGCAAAAGGAATTGAAAGACAGCCAAAAAAGAGGAAATAGATACATTTTGGAGAAATATCTATGAAGATCCTGTGGAACATAACAAATATGCTAAATGTATAGAAGAAGTTAAAGAAAGAATAAAAAGTTTAAAGGTGCAGGATATGAAATGAAATGAAGTAACAGCCAAAGAGATTTAAATAAAGTTAAGAAAAGTCTCTAATTGGAAAACCCCAGGCCCACATGCAGTACCTAACTTTTGGCTAAAAATATTAACATCTTTGCATGAAGATTTAGCCATGAGTAAGAACTATTTGTATGTGCACTGCAAACAGACACAAACCTGGCTAACAACAGGAAAACAATGCTCCTACTTAAGAGTGAATCTGCAAGCTATCCTAAAAATTATAGACCAATAACTTGCCTTCCAATGATGTATGGGAATTGATGACAACAGAGTTTATAGTCAATTAGAGGAAAACTCAATTATGGCAGTATAACAAAAGGGCAATAAAAGAAAGTCATATGGAACAAAGGATCATTTGTTGTTAAATAAAAGTCATAATGGAGAACTGTATAAAAGAGAGGAATTTAAGTATGGCATGGGCTGACTACAAAAAAGCATTTGATAGTATCCCACATTCATTGATAAAAGAGTGCTTAAAAATGTGTAAGATGCATCCTACACTGATTGACTACATTATAGTGACCATGAAAAGTGGCAGACCACTTTGCAATTAAGCCATGATAAAGGACACATTATTATCCCAGGGATAAAAATTCAAAGGGGGATATTTCAGGGTGACTCTCTGTCACTGCTGCTATTCTGCCTTGCCCTTAACCCATTAAGCTGCCTACTTAACAGCTTAGGCCATGGCTATAATTCGGCTCCTAGAAAACAATAAAGTATAAAGACTTCTCATCTTCTTTTTGTCAATGATTTAAAACTGTATAGCTCATCAGATGAAGAACTGAAAGCACAACTGCAAGTTGTCAAAATCTTTTTCAGATGATATAAGGATGTCATTTGGTCATGATAAATATGCAAAAGCAACCTGTAAAGCAGGAAAACTATAGCACCAAGAAAACACCAGTTTGGGACAAGAATGTGATATAAAAGAACTTGAGCAAGTGAGAGTGCATAAATATTGAGGCATTGATGAAGGCTCAACAATAAAATATGAACAAATGCAAATAAAACTTAGTAAGGAGTACTTTAGAACACTTAAATTAATCCTGAAAAACAATGACATCTAGGAACAAAATCCAAGCTATAAATCAATTTGCTCTTCCTGTCCTAACTTATAGTTTTGGAGTGATTGACTGGCCCCAAAACTTGTTGAATAGATTAGATAGGAAAACAAGAAGGATGCTTCATGCTCACCAAATGATTTATAAAAATCAATGTATATCAAGATTATATATTCCCCTTTCCAGAGGAGGGATGGAGCTCCTTGAAATTGATTACATGTATAGATCTGCAGCTGTGGGACTCCACACATATCTGCTGACCTTAAAAGACCCAGACATAGTGAAAGTTTTGAAACATGAGGAGAATATATCTAAGATGACTTCTCTGCTTAATCTAGCAGAAGCATATCGGCGTCAAGCAGGAATGGAAATCAAATCACAACTAGATAAAACCAGGCAGCAACTGAATGCGCCAAAAAAACATATGAAAGAATATAAGGTGAAGGACTAGATGAAAAGGCAAGAAATGTGGACAATGCATAAATAAAGTTGCAAGTATAGAAAACGTCTGGGAGAACCTCATGTTGAACAGGAATGAATGTAGGAATGTTTAAGGAGAGGCAAATTCAAACCAAGAGATGAAAGGTTAATATTGGTGGCACAAGATAGCGGGCTTTGTACATGTTGGTTTACAAAGTCCTTTGAACATGTGGGAGAAACAGACAAATGTAGGTTTTGTAAAAAAGAATTGTAAACAGTTTCACACCTCACTGCTGGCTGTGATATTCTAATGGCAGAAGGACTGTATACTGAAAGGCATAATTATGTGGCAAGACTGTTGCACTGGGGATTGTGTAAACATTATGGTATTATAGTGGTTGAAAAACACTGAAAACATGAGCCACAAAGCATCATAGAAAATGATGATCTACATCACATGAGATCATCCATTACCAACACGTCACAAGACAGATGCTAGAAAACCAGATATAGTGGTCCAAGAAAAGAAGACAAAAGTAGCATTGATCATTGAAATCACCACACCCAATAACTACAGTGCCCTGCATACAGCGAGACACAAAGTCATAAAATATCCAGATTTGCAAGCAGAAACGAGCAGTATGGAAGAAAGATACACAGATAGTTCCAATAGTAATAGGAGCAATGGGTCTTACAAAGAAGAGTCTACAATCATATTTAGATATGCTACCAATACATGTAACTCCATACAAATTGCAGAAGGAGTCATTACTGGGCACACTGCGAGTGCTGTGAAGAGCACTTTTGACTGACATCAAAGAGTGAAACAATACTAATTTCATGAACTTTAATTCTACTTTGACTTAGGAATGAAGTCCTTTCCCATCATGGTATTAGAAACCCAAAATATTTGGAGAAATTAAAAATAGGTTAAACAAGATGGCATGCTCTAGTTTCTCCACATGCAAGTCACCAGAGATAAAATGCTGTATCATATCCTAAAAAGCTATAAGTTTCCCTCTATATTCCATGAAACTCATAGTGCATACATAAACATACTGGAGACACTATCCATCTAACCAATCACCTTACTCATGGGGGGGGGGGCGGGCTTTAATTACCCTTATGTAGATTAGGAATCCTAAATGGCTTCACCATCTAACCAATCACCTTGCTCATGGGGGGGCTTTAATTACCCTTATATAGATTCAGAATCCTAAATGGCTTCACCATCTAACTAATGACCTTACTCTTGGGGGACTTTAATTACCCTTATATAGATTCAGAATCCTAAATGGCTTCACCATCTAACCAATCACCTTACTCATGAGGGGGCTTTAATTACCCTTATATAGATTCAGAATCCTAAATGGCTTCACCATCTAACTAATGACCTTACTCTTGGGGGAATTTAATTACCCTTATGTAGATTAGGAATCCTAAATGGCTTCACCATCTAACCAATTACCTTACTCATGGGCGGACTTTAATTACCTTTATATAGACTAGGATTTCTGCATGGCACAAATCTGCAGGCACAGAGATTCCTGGACTTTGTGAATACAAATGCCCTTAACCATTTAATGCATGCACCCACTCCAGGTTCCAACATATGGAAGAATGCTGCACCACCCCCAATGTCACTTCCTCCCTGGTAAGGTCTGATCATAAAGCTGTCTGCTTCATAATGAAAATCAGCTCGGTAACCCAAGTAAACCAATTAACAGTTAGGAATATTCCAAGTCAAACTACCTTTTATTAAACAATAACTTGTCAAAATACAATGTCTCTCCAAATCCGGATCACACAGCAGCCTATGCAGATTTGTTCACAGAAACTCTGTACAACCATGTCAGTGGGTGCACAGAGGCTGCTGTTTCCTCCAGAAGTAAGCCCAAATCAACTCCAGAAACAAACCACCCTGGTGGCATCCCAGATTAAAGAGAATGTACAACAAAAGGGAAAATAATCACTTCTAAAATCAGGAAGTGTAACTCCCATAAAGATAAGAAATTTCTCATAAAAATAAACATGCAGCTAAGATGGCTAATTAAGTTCAATAAAGCCACTTTTGAAGTCAAGATAACCTCCCAGACAAAAGACAACTATGACGCCTTCTTCAGTTATGTCAGACACCTCAGTGACAGCACACAGGAGTGTACTGAGCTGGTGGTTAATGATGACACATTCAGTGAACTGGGTGACATAGGGAATCTGATGGCTGACAAGTTCAGTTCTGTACTACTGCTTGTTTTTTTAAACTAAATGTTATATTGCTTGTATTATCTTAGCTTAATTTTCTTCTGTATTAGTTTGGAGCTTTTCTCCCCAGGCCTTTTCTGAAAAAGGGCTTTGGCTCAGTCAGATACTCCCGGTCAACAAATATAAAATAAAATAAAATAAATAAATAAAATGAATAAACTTTACCCCACTCACTCCCAACCACATCCCAAGAAATACCTTCAAACATAACCCCTCCAGCTGCAAATAGAGATCATTCCACTTGAGAAACAGTAACCAAACTCTTTAAGTGTTTATGGAACGAGAATGTGATTTTATTGGATTAAAGGTAGGATGGGTGGGTATTTAAATTGTTGCACTGAATGTGTTCAATTGTTCTGAAGAAGTCCTTATGGGAGGACGAAACCTAGGTTAACACTGTACACATCTATGGACTATTTGCAATAAAGTCAGTTTGGTTACTGTCTCTCACGTGGAATTTTGAATTGGTTGTGACCTTTTACAAGTTTGTTACAAATAGAGATCATGCCTGGCTTCACTCGCTAAGGTCAAGAACACAGCCTCAATTGTCCATGATAATATCCAGGTATGACTCCTGAATAGCCTAAAATATTTAACTATAGTCTTAAATATGCTTTGTGCAACAAGAATGGAGGACTGCAATAGTTATCCGTCTTCATGAGGGAAGGTCATAAATAGATCCTGGAAATTACAGACCCATTAGTCTAACTAGTCTTATATGCAAAGCCATGGGAAGAATTATCCTAGAAATGATCAACAAAGACATATCAGACCTTCAGACACTGGATCCACCCCTGTTTGGCTTTGTCAAAGGAAGGTAATACCTACTGAACCTGGTGAAATTCTTTGAGAAGGTCAGCAAGGCAATGGATCAGGGTATAACAGTGCATACTGCCTACCTTGACAAGGCTAAGGTATTTGATACAATACCCCACTCTGGCATTGTTAATAAACTTATGGAATTAGGCATACATCCCAGTGTAACACACTGGATAGCCAGCTGGCTTACAGATAGGACCCAGGAAGTTAAAATTGGTGAGACCACCTCATCACAGAGGTCAGTTACAATTGGAGTCCCTCAAGGCTCACTGCTGGGCTGACTCCTCTTTGGCATCTCATTGTAAGAAGTTAAGATTAATGTCAAATGCCTCTTGCTGAACAAGTTTACAGATGATTGCAAACTGGGAGCAGTGATAGATTTCTCCCAAGACACTAACAACTTACAAGAGGGTCTATCACAGATAAATAACTGGTACCATGACTTAAATCCCTATGCCAAGAAATGCATTATAGTACCTTTTGGGAAGTCAGCCACCTCAAGAAACTATGTCATCAACAAAATACTCCTAAGAGTTGAGCCACTAGTCAGAGATTTGGGAACACATGTAAACAGTAGCCTGACCTTCAACCAACATGTATCCAAGATAGTATTGTACCACTTTACTTGACTCTCATCAGACCCATCAATGAGTATAATGCCCCTTCAGTATGTACTTGACCAGACACATGCAGTAACTGGAACATCTTCAAAGGTTCCTTACAAAAAATTAATACAGAGCATAAACACAATATCCTATGCCAATCACTTCAAAGCCCTATCGCCATACTCAGTATTCAACAATCTATGAACACCCATGAACCTATAAGCCTATTTTTACCATACATAATTAATGAGCTTCATCAACATTCAGTGTTTTGGAATCCCATATGTGCACATCTGTGTAACTTCCAGAAATCTGGAATGTTAACCAACTGCTTGCATAATGGGGAGATGCTCTGCACAGCTACTCAACAGGTATCAATAAATGGGACTCTCAGTAACACAAGCCTGATGTCCACCATTGGTCTGATGTCAATCTATATGCACCAATTTTAAAATGTGATTTGGTTACATTTACTGGTCATACCATTGCTACCTGCAAACTGAGGGCAATCTCAGGTAGCATTTATCTTAAGGTGTTTTTTGACATACTTCTGCCTTCAAGAGTGAAGATGTTAACCAAGAGGATGCTTTGGCATGTCCAGAAGCCAAATATCTGCATCAGAGGGACATCAAGGATCTTCACCAGGGGACCACAGAGGTCCGATGCCAGCCAACAGATATCTATAGTAAGTTTCATAATCCAAACCTTAACAACTACATCATAAGAAATGTAATTCATAGCTATGTCAGTTTATGGCAGTGTTTTAAGTTGCATTTAAAACAAATTACATAGTCCCATAAAAAGACATAGCTGTATGTACTGATAAAAAGTAGTAGTTCTCATTATTGCACATCACACATGTAGCTGTGAGTAATATTCCATAAAAATTCCTATTACAAGCAAGGTTAAACAATTATGTCAATTAGCACAACTGGTTAAGCAAAGAGTCAGATTAAGTGATTATCTATGTGTGGGTTCAAAGCCCATTGTATGTCACTTTATAAATATTAATGTTTATGTAGCTAATATTGAATATAATAAATGTAAGCCTTATCTTTGGCAACTATACAGTACAGCTTTTGTAAATGTATAGACTGGCCATGTTTCACTGACACGTATAGCGCTTAGGCCTTAGATGACTATATATTTCAATGTTATCTGTAATGGTTTGAAAAATATCACTCTGTATACTTCTGTATGTGTGTGTGTTGAGTAATACAGGCATACATTATTAGGCTCTACATTATTCAACAGTTAAATACTGAAACATACTAGTGCTATATGATGGATTCCATTATTATGTCATAGAAATAATCCTGTATGATGGAAGAACTTATTTGGTCTCTGAGCTGAACCTGTCATGCTGTAGTCTAATATGAACACCTTATAGCTGCATCTGGGTTTGAATCTTGATAAGGAAAATTTGGCTTTTATTTTGATAGTTACGTATTTACTATTCAAAAGCAGATACATGAGGTAATTGCTTGTTCAGCTATGTAGTATAGTTTTTTACACATCTACTAAGTATGTGGTGTATTAATGCCTATAGCACATAGGTCTTGGATGACTATGCATGTCTCCATTATCTACAAAATTCTAGAAACATCCCTTAGTTATTCTGTATGATGAGAGTGATTTTTCTGTCCCATAGATGAACCCATTAAGTAATAGTTTGATATGAATGCCTCAGGGATAAATGTGGGTTTGAATCATTAATGTTATATTGGTATTTCAGTAATGGCTATTTATTCAGTTATCCAGTGTAGCTTTTTGATACATCTAGTATGAACGCGGTACATTGACACCGACAGTGCTTACTCCTTGGATGACTACAAATATCTCTGCTATCCACAAAGATTCTGGAAGCATCCAGTCTCTGTCATTACGGCTCTATGTATATCTCATTGCCAATACATGTATATTTTGCATATACATGTGTAATGGCACAATATAATCCATTGTGTTTTAACACTGACTGCCCTCCTAACTAAATGAAATTGTGATATATGTTCCAACAGTGATGAACATATCTTTCTGCCTACGTTTGTCTGTCAAACTCATTTCGTCTAAATGGGGTGTGTGGGGGGCACATAGTTTGGATATATATATTATCTTCTGGAAAGAGTTATTCATTTGACTTGTAAGTATGCATGTCTATGATTTACAACATTTCAAATAGGTTGGGGGATACGCCCCCACACCCCCAATTACCATATATATATATATATATATATATATATATATATATATATATGTACTAACTCCAGGGTCACACTACAGTGGAAAAGAGGGCATAATATACCTTTCGTTAAAATGAGTTTTAGTCAAATGAGTTTTCTGTGAAGTGAGCTTTTAGTGAATTGTGCTCAGGGAATTGAATTTCAGTGAAATGAGACTTCTATCAAATGAGTTTCTGTGAAATGTGCTTTCTGTCAAATGAAGTAGACCCATATATATATATATATATATATATATATATATATATATATATATATATATATATATATATATATATATATATATATATATATATATATATATATATATATATATAGATATATATATGTGTGTGTGTGTGCAAACAGGTAGATATGGGAAGACAAACATGGAAACTACATGTCAGCATGAGGACTGAAAATTGAAAATGGTCCACAGAAGTGCAGTGAGTGCTGAAGGTAAGTCATGTGTAGTACCATATTAAAATAATAAAAGTAACACAGATATGCATACAGACGTAACTTGTGCATGCATAAATGGCAGACAATAAGGAAATATATGATATAGTAATCAATGTTGGATGAGAAACATGGCATTCTGAAATGAAACGACAAAACTTTTCCCCCGAGAATTAATGATGTTCCTAGAAAATGTCTCCAACTGAATGCTCAAGTAACCAGGAATCACCGACACATGGCAGAATAAAATTGAGACAAGATTTTAATACACTCTCAACAAACATGTTTGAGCATTTTTTTAAAGATGACATTCTGTTAACCATGTAACTATATGCAATATGTCAACTAGCAAGTGATGCAAAGAAGCATGAAGCCATATACAGCATTACTGTTAAAAATATCTGTACTAACCTACATCAATAGCAAAGAAGTACTACATATCACAACTCAAAGCTATCCAGCTAGGTGAGATAAATAATCAGAATATCCCTGTGGCATTGGACATTTGAAAAAACACCTACATATTAATTATTCAATGGTCAGCACAGCAGTCTTCATTGCCACAGGGTTAGAATGATACTAAAAGACTCACTTTTGATCAGCTGTCAGTGTTACTCTAATGCAGTGTAGGACGCCCACACTGATGATTCACACAGTGGTCCTGGCTGCCCCTGCCACATCCAGAAGCACTCAGTCCACAATACTGTACTAAGGACCCGGATGTGGAAACACTAGCACTTCTGGACACAATGTGGGTAGAGCGGTACTGTAATGTCACAGTCTAGACATGACTATTGGGCTCACAGTTGAGTGACCAACAGCAGATGCATTGCACTGACACTAACATCTGAGGACCAAGTGTATGTCTAATGAGAGGAGTTCTGCTTAGTACACTTAGGGCATGCAATACCCCAGTTATTATTATGGCACTGCTCTAGCACTTTTGTAACAAGGCTTTCAACACAGCATGCAACAGATAACATACTGTCATGCTGTGCAGCCAGTGCTTTCATGACCTCACCATGTTTGCATTCCTGATGTTCATGTAACACATGTAGCTGGTGTGCTACATGGTCAGTGACATGGGCAAGTACATGTAGGTCAGAGCCATGACATTGCTATGAACAATCATGTGCCTGAATAGTAGGCAGACACTTGGTAACACACATCCATGTACATCAACTACATTCCCATGTGTAGTCCAACAGGAAGTATCGGCCCATCATGAGGAACAGTCACCATCATTATCAGCCTTTACATGAGTCAGTGAGTCACATTAATCATCTTGTCCATCATCTGATATCCCTGCATCATCAGAATGTCTAGCCACATTATCCTCCTGATCAGAAGATATACCATGAACATGGCTGTCCCCTCACAAGACAAACAATGAGCTCAATGCAGTGACATGGGTGCCATGGGCTATGCTATCATACTTAGGCACATCACATCCCCACCTCAGGATCAGTGGACAGGCTACTGGAGGGAGCAGACAGTGGATGTGCTACAAAAAGTTACAGATGACACATGTCACATATCTTCACAGAAATCAAATGATACAGCTTAGTACTGAAATTTTGGAAACTATATGATTAAAATGCTAAATATGTTATGGACTTACCAGGACATGTCCTCCTGTGACTTCACCTCTGAAGGTGAGGTTGAAATGCAACAGTCATTTGAAAAGATAGACATACACAAATAATTATTAAGCACATACCAGGCATCAAGTAGCATTCCACCTTAGGTATAGGATACAGGAAATAAGACAGGCATATACCACATGGGCGAGGATGATGTGCAGTTTGCAGGTGTCCCATATAGGTGAACAAGACCACAGTAGTCATGAAAGCCACAGATGTAATTATCAATAGTGAAATGTAGCAAACATATACACTGCCTTACCATGTGTAATATCTGTCATAATGCAAATCTTGTTGTCTAACAAGGTACACACATATCAGTATGTTAGTAAACCCCACAGTCATAACAGGAGGCAGAGGCATACAACAACTATTGATTGCACTAATAGGATATGGAGACATTTACGTGACAAATGATGTACATGTTGGCCAGATGCCCTTGTGTAAGGAACAAGGCAACATGAATATCCTAGAACACAGGTGTGCTAAACAGTGCTGCATAATATCATCCAGATGAACAACTTTACCATGTCTGTCTGTATGTGCAGCTTTCTGGCCCATGTCTTGTAAAGATGTATCTGTAGGTTAAAATGGGATGCAAACAACAACATGTGAGTATACACCACAACCATGACAAGAGCAGAGGCGCGCAACAACTATAGATCAAACCAACAGGATATGGGGGCACTTATATGACACATGCTGCTGCTGTGTGGATGTTGAGGGACCTATGCAATTATAAAATACAGCATCACACATGTTGCTGAGAGTCTTATGTTTGTATTGCACTGGTAAGGTACCAAGCTATAACTCTTACCTTGTACATCCACATCAGGTGGGCTTTCACATTCATAGCATACTTCTGCTACTGGAATACAAATATCATGTTGTTGTTGTCTTTCGGCTTTTCCCGGTTAGGGGTCGCCACAGTGGAACTCCGGTCCACTAATGATTGGCAGTAGATTTTCATGGTGCTGAGATGCCAGCTTGACGCCCAACTTTCAACGAAGGCATGCTCATTCTCATAATATGGTACAAATTGTGAATTAATATTCTTTAATGAGAAATGGTGTGTGCTGAAGTGTCTGTGAATGTAGGACATACATGTACATCTTGCAACACTTGTTTCAATACCAGCTTTGAGTATCTGATGATCCTAGCTGGTGGTATGATGTGAGACCAGAAACATCATTACTTTCTTCAGGGGAGACACGGATGGATCACCTCCAGTGGCATTCCTAGCCCTCTCATAGATGTAGATTTTATTGGAGGCAAGGATGGCTCACCTCTAGTAGCATTCCTCACCCTCTCACAGAGATGGATTCTATTGGCTGTATGGAGGATCATGTCAGAGTAATGATGCCAACAGCCTTCTTTGAATTTTTTGTGACCACTCACAGCATCGATCATGTGTACACATAACTTCTAGGTCTCACATGCTGTTGCTGTGCTTGTTATTGTGCAGTTGTTCTAATATTTTAAATTTGATTCCAGTTACATGATGTTGTGATGTTCTTTATTACCATGTTGCATTACTAATCTCATTTGCATATACATTCATAAGTTCAGAGAAGATTACTAGGCTAACAACTTGACAGCCTTTACAAGCCTAGCCAGTATAACTCAATTGTATCCAGTATATGTTCCCCAATGGCAAGAAATTGCATGGATTTGTGCCTATGCCCTTAGTATCTTGCAGACATTTATGTGTGCCATTGCCTGTTATTCTTACAATATATTTTGAGCACACATATTTTACTCATGGGATGTCAACATAACACATCACTTGCACAGAATGATACATTACAGTGGAAATGTGAATACCATATTGACACCTCACCATAAATGTATGAGGTACACATTGTGTAACGGATAGTGGTCCATGTTCCAAAGGGTTTATCTCCAAGTCTGTGACTAATATTGATGTAAGGACTATATGGTAACTGGGTTACACTAGGAACCACATTCCCAAAAAAATGTTGGCAGAGTCACTGTAGGTTTACACTGTCCAAGTCTTTTAGAATGGAGCCCATGCCAGAGTGGCATGTCATTCTTATATTGAGATATAATGAGTCTGTGTGCTGTGCAAATGTGTGTTTTGCATGTATATTGATGGTTGGTATGCCAGTAAATTAACAAGTAATAACAGAATCATGTCTGATAAATTGGGTACTGCATGCCATGTGATGTACTTAAGCAACATACCAACATGGCATGATGAGCACCCTGCCTTATACAAGGTCCTTTATTCATATCACCAATGATTATTAGCACATTGAGAATGTTGCATAATCATGAAAGTACACTTGTTATTATCACAACTTTGTGTCTTATGTTATATAATGAATAAATAAACCCTATGGAACATATCTGCTGACAATTACAGTGTAATGACAAATGCACTATATAGTGATATATCTTGAGCAAACATTTTCCATGTCCTACCTGAAATGTTTTGATGACATCATTTACATATCATATAGTCTCTTTACAATTATGTAGGTGCACATCTGATTTTGTTTAATTACAGACATGTTTGGTGTGTGGCTGTTATGTACGTTACTCACAATTTTGTGCAATAGTATGGATTTTCATGCCTTACATCACAGTATTACAGCTGAATAAGGTTATCCAGTATTGTAATGCGACACACATAATTACCACATGTTGATTGTGTATGTTTGTACAACATGTTATTTAATCATCAATTATCTATGAATACCTATTGTGTATGTAAAATGTTTTTTTCCTGTGCTGAACTTTGACAGAGTGTAGGACCTATCATATACTGCTGATGTTCCAAACCACTGCCAGCCAACTCTAACGACCAGTATGATAACCATAATGGGGATGATGACGATGACAGCAGACCAGGATCTGCATGTGCCATTGTTCCTGTTGTTCATTGTCAAAGAAGTCCACCATCACATCAGGGGGATGATTTATTAGTAAATATACAAAACTGATGCTTTCTTTAGCATCATTCATGACTCCCTTGTTTGTCGATATCAGACGGTCTTTTTGATAATAGCTTATAGTATGAAGTGGATTGATAGATTTGCATTATGTCCACGTGTATGCATTTGTAGTGCATATGCACAGATTTACATGGATTGTGATGGGTGTATTTATATATGTCCATCCAAGAATTACAACAATATCTGTAATTGTTTGCAGATATTTGTCACTTTTCAGACATAGTGACTGGTGCACATTGCTCTTGCTTTAGTACTTTTTTTAGCTATTACTGAAAGTTCCATTGAGCTTGTATAATTTCTGTATATGTGCATTGGTAGGTGTGTGTTGTACAAAACCAAATGAGGATTGCAGTACACAGAGGATTTTGAATACAGTCATCAACTTGTCTGGTTTTCTTTACATACAGCTTTAACATTTGTGATGATGTTACTGGCTATGTCTGCTTTGCTCTGAGTTATTCTTTATAGACTGAAGCATATTTGCATATTACTTGGTTAGTCACAGTGCAGACCTTTATAGAATCTGGGCCAAAATGTTCAAATTTCCAATTTAGATAAAAGCAAACAGTGCAGTTTGCAATCAGAATTACAAGGTCTTATATCACCTATACACAAAATATAGGTGAAAGAATATAAATCCTCATAGAACAGTCTCTGTACAAATAGAATGTTGGCAAGGTGATCTTTTCAAAGTAAGAGATTATTTTTAAGCTTATTGTTATTCTGAAAGGAGATGCAAATTACTCCAGCTGATAGGTAAGCTCATAGTTTCTGTTTAAATACGTCTGGTGAGAGCCTCCTCAGTGATGTAAAGAGATAAAGGTCCTGATGGTGGCTCAGAATACTCAAATCTGACTGTCAGCAGGCATGAGTACTGGGTAGGCCAATTCTGAGAGGGGGAAGGGAACATACTCGGTGGAGTTCTTGGCGAGCTCTGGCAGAAGACAGTATACCAGAATAATCATGTAGAAGGAGTCAATAGGCAGGTTATTCTAATGGCCCAGGCTGGTGACATCCATACATAATTTCTCATTACCTGTCTATCTGACCATCAACATGTTAGAAGAGGCAATAGAACTAGGGACAGTTTGGCCAGACACTGCATCCATGATGGCTCCTAGTGCTGTGTCTAGTGCCACCCATGGGATCCAGCTGTTTTTCCAGGTGTTACAATAGAGCACCATAAGGCCAACTCTTTGAGAATTCAATGAGTCCCCCAAGCACTTCAGTTATTGTTAGGGACAGATTGGCAAGAGCACTGTAGGGACCAAAGGCTACAGGGGCAATACAACTAAGGTAACAGCTGGAAGGCCAAACTGGACTGGGGAGAATTAAATTCTTACAGTGGGGGCATGATTGGATATTGTGAGGTAAGCGGCTCCATAATTTTGTGACAGTGTTTAGAGACAGTGAGTTAGGTGCCCTGTGCACGATGGGGCCCTTGCTCATATGTGAGCATAGCTGACAGGTAGTAGAAAAGGCATTAAGTTTTAGGTGGCTTATATAGAATGACAATATTGTTGGCGAATGAGCATGTGTAATATGCAATGTATGAGGCATTCATATTTGGTGACGTGACCAAGAAAGGTTTTTGCAGGCATAAAGTAAATACAAACTAGAGTAATTTACTTAAACAAAAGTACTAACTCCACTCTCACAGACCATTTAAAAAGACAATGAGTGGCTCAAAGCACTGGCACTAAAATTGACATGAGAAAAATAAAATGATTTATAACAGCTATGCTGTGCCATATTTTAATGGCCCAAGCTACACTCCCCTGGGAGGTTACAGGCACATGAAGGCACATCTTCTAGAGCTGTAGCAAGTTTCGGAGATTCCAGTTTACAGGGTTTGGTAGTAAAAATCCTAGAGGAAAACAACATGACTACCGATGTAGATTATTTGCTTAATCATGTGGGTGACGTCTTTGCAAAGAGGTCTCTTGCATGGTTAATATAAAAAAGGCCATACTGAGGAATTGGAAGTTAGCCCTGGAACCAGAAATTGAGGATGCCACAATAATAACGCAGGAACTAAAGGGGCAAGAGCTTACTATTCTGTAAGGGAAGAAAAGTAATTACCATAGTACAAACTGGGCATGCTGGGATAGGGTATACAACACTGAGGAGTGAGACTAATATTAACAGTATGAGAAGGAGGTTGTCATGAGACAGACAAAAATGAGGAGCAAGTCATTATCTGCCTTAACTCTTCCCGAAAGTTGTACAAAGGAAGGGGGGGGGAGTGGAAGGACTGAGAAATTCAACAATTGACTTAAAAAATGTTCTCATGTATTAGGTTATACCTGCTGTATAAAAATTGACTGGAGAAAAAACAGAAATTTGAAAAGAACAGGAAAACTGCTTAAGAAGGTTAAAACTATGTCATAAAACTGCTTAAGGTTAAAACTATGTCATAAAACTGCTTAAGGTTAAAACTATGTCATAAAATATTGTTGATTCTGCTACATTACTGACGTGTTAATTAAGCTGTAAAAAATTTAAATCTAAACAGCATCAGTATGGCACCCCCACAGTGGATCATTAGTAGGGCATACAGCAACTATGATATGACAAAAAACACATATATGTCAGTAACAGAGTGTCATTCCTTTAAGTTACTTGCTCGGAGTTACACAGTGTACAAACAGAAACTCTGAGAATCTGGACTACAGGATGAATCACATTACCTTAACTTCCTCCATCAAACTACAAGGCACTAAGTTCTACTCAGAAAGGCAGTAGATAAGCCCATCTGTTGTATTAACCATGGAAGTTAACCACAGGGATGGGGGGGTATGGTGGACTCATCCATCAAAGATGCCCCCCAGCAGTAGGGGTTGTTACTTGTAGAGAATGAGAGAAACATGATTAATAGAGATGAACGAATGTAGTGGTTAGGTGAATAGACATAAAGTACTAAAAGAAGACTGTAGAAGAAAATAAGTCTGTTGAACCTAATGGATACAGTATGTGCATACTTATGGTAGCAGTGACAGCTAGCATAATGTAATCTGTAAAATGGAAACTGTAAGTTGTAGTCAAGGTTGCAATGATGAAGATAAGCAAATGTTCCTAATTTCAGGAACACAACTAAAGTGAGTCGGTTCTTCGGTATCAAAACAGGTTTTGCAAATGGTAGTAATCTAATGTAAATAAGCTTAACTCATTCAAGCCTATTCCACATTTTTGTGTACTTTCTGTTAACTTTCAGCTCCTTATGATGTCCAGACCTTTTTTGGGTTTGAATTATTTAACTAAGTGAAACATATAAAAGGCAGGATTAAAAAAGGCAAGTAGTTATTATTAAAATGTATTTACTTATTTATTTATTTTTACATTTGTTTATCGGGAATGTCTGACTGGGCCAGGATTCTGTTTTCAGCAGAGGCCCCGAGAGAAAATGTCCAGTACATTACAAAAATAAACTTTAAAGCAAATGTTTTACATCACAATATAGTTATGCAGTACAATATCAAAAAATCATTGCTGGTATGATCCTGAAAGACCCGTAAAAACTATAAAATGAATATATGTGGACATTGTACAGTAACAGATGTGCCCTGTTTGACATAAACAAGAACATTGAGTTATTGAGCTCTGATATATTAACCTGTTGTAGTCACAAAAAAGCACACAATTATTTTATTTATTTATTTCTATTTTACATTTGTTGACTGGGAATATCTGACTGAATGCATGTCCATTTTCAAAGAAGGCCCGGGGGGAAAAGCTCCACAGTATAAATCAGGCAATCATTACAAGGAGAAAAGCTCCACAGTAACATTCAGACAATCATTACAAGGAATACAGAGGTGTTAAATTCATAGAAAGTAACAGTCTTAACATAGACCAGTAACATATTATACATGTTTAGTTCAAGTTAACATATCAGGTATGATGGTGATGTAGGTCAGTTTAAGGCAAAGTAAGATTCAGATTTAACAGTATTGTATAGAGTACACACAGATAATCAGTTTATGGAGTAGATATTCCATAGTGGTGAGGTAGTGTAGGATAGTGTAGTGGAGGAGTTGGCCAGGTAGGTAGGTAGAGGGAATAAAGTAACAGGGGGTAGATAGATGGGAATATTAACAGGGGAGAGATAGGGAAGGTTGAGCAGATGATAGGATAGGTATGAGAGACAGGAAAGTGAGGCATTAATATATGTAGTAGATGTAGGGGTATAGGGTGTGTGAAGTAGTTAGTGGATAGGTAATTTAGAAATCTGGCAATGGTATAATAGTTAAAATGACTATGGGTAGTATAGCGGGTGGGACTGGAGGAAGCTAGAATGGCTGTCTTAGCTGGAGATGAGGCTGTAGTACTGGGCAGGGGAAGCAGGGGTGGGGGGTTAGCCAGGTGGGGAACATGTGCATATCCATGAGTGTATTACAAGTTCCTTCAGGAGTCTTTTAAATGTGGCATTTGAGGTGGCTGAGGTAATAGAGGTGGGTAGGGAGTTTCAAATTTTGCCAGTGTATTTGTGGAAGAGGGAGTCCCCTGCTGTGTTGTTGGTTTTTGTAATCGTAATTAATTTTTTATTGCTAGAGTGGAGTTGCCTGGTATTAGCTTGCAGAACTAACAGATTGGCCAGTGATGGAGTTTTGTCTGGGAATAATAGGAGTTTGTGGGCAAAGGATAGTTGATGATAGTTCAGGAGATTAGGGAATTCAAGCCGGTCAAGTTGTTTTAAGGATAGGCAGTGGTGGGCATGATGGGGGCACCTGTCATGAATTTTGTAATTTGATTATAGCAAGTGCTGAGTTTGGCAATTTTGGGTAGGTTGGTGAGAAGGGATGAGGAATAGAACAGTGTAGAGAGAAGGTGAGTTTGAGCAATTCTTATCCTAGCGGGTTGTGTTAGGAAGGGTTTATTTTTATATAGACGGCCCAGTTATTTGTGGACATTTTTAATGGTTTGGTTAATATGATGATCAAATTTGAGGTTGTTATCAATGGTAACTCCTAGCAGTTTAGTGTGAGTGTCTGGGGAGATGATGGTGCCATCTCTGGAGACTATGTTAAATGTAATGTGTGTGGTGGTAGATATATTGGGTAAAAAAAGTAGTAGTTTGGGTTTTTTGGGGTATATAATTAGGTGCTTGCTAAGAAACCAGTTTTCTGTGGTATGGAAGGCTTGCTGGTTTAATGAGAGGAGTGTCTGACAGTTATTGGCTGAACAGACAAATGTACAGTCATCAGCATATTGTATAACTGCTGCATCTTGACAGACAGTGTGAAAATTGTTGGTAAAAATGGAGAATAGGAGGATGTAATATGGATCCTTGTGGGACCCCTGTGGAGATGGGAAGCAGTGAGGATAAGTTATTGTCCCGCCATACTGCTTGTTGTTTTCCTTGTAGGTAGTTCTCAAACCAAGCCAGGGTTGACTTCTTAGGCTAAGGTCAGTAAGGGCATGTATCAGTTTGAGGTGACTGACCACATCGAAGGCCTTGGATAGGTTCAGAAATATGGCAGCGGATAGTTTGCCTATGTGTTTGTTTTGATTGTTGAGGTTTGTGAAGGAAAGTAGGGCAGTGGTAGGGCTATGAGGTGGCCTAAATCTGTGTTGTGTAGGAGTGAGAAGTTGGTTATTAAGCAGGTATGGCATGAGGTGGTGGTGGAAGCTTTTCTCAAGTATTTTGGCCAGTGGAGACAGAATGGCTATGGGGTGATAGTTGGTGAGATTGGTGGAGGTTCCGCTTTTATGGAGGGGGATAATATAGGAGGTTTTCCATATGGGTGGTATTGACGTTTCTGAGATTGATCTATTTTGTAGGATGGATATGGGGAAGGCAAGTTCATTGGGAGCCAGCTGAAATAATTCAGCAGGTAGTCCATTGGCTGCTAGTGAGGTAGGTTTGAGTTTAAGTAGCAACTTTTTGACATAGTTGGTTGGGATGGGTTGAAATTGTAAGGTAGTTTTAGGTTTGTCTATAGGCTGTGGGCAATTAGTGATAGTGATTGTAGACTGTTTTTGAATGAGGTTAGAAATGGTCTAAATAAAGTATTTGTTAAATGCGTCTGGTATATTTGTGATCTCATTACAGGAGGTAGGAGAAGGGGGAGGGCTGGCCAGGGTGGAGTATGTTGTTAATTCCTGCACAGACTTTCTTGGGGTTGTTTTGGTGCTTGTTTTGCAGCTCTAGGAAATTGTTTTTTTTTTTTATCTAGGCGGATCAATCTTTTTGTCTCATTTCTAAGCTGTTGGAATTGTACCTTAGCTGCTGGGGTTCTAGTCGCTCTCCAAGTATCCCATACGTTGTTCCTTTCTGAAATATTCTTTTTAGTTTCTTTGGTAAGCCAAGGAGTTGCTTTTGTTTTGAAATTAGTGATGCGGGGTGAGATGTGGACATTTAGGATACATAGGAAGATGTTGAAATGATTTACAGCTTCTTCTACGGGTAAAATCTTAAGTAGGTGTCAATTATGGTGTTTTAGTTTGAGTTTGAATTTGTTGGGGTCAACATTTTTTGTATTGTGGGTTATCAGTGATCTGGAGGTAGGGTTGGGATTGGGTTTTGAATTTTAAAAGAAAAGTGGGTTGATGGTCGCTGAGGGAATCTGGGAGGACACCTTCCTGCATGGGGTGTTGGCCCTGTTTATTAATATCCAGTCTAGGAGGCTTTCTTTAATTTTTGGATTTCCTAGTCTAGTGCTACTTTGGAAATTTGTGAAAAATTATAGAGGTTAATATGGTTGGTGGGGTTTAAGACTGAGCAGGTATTCCAATCTATGTTAAAATCACCGTATAATAGTTTCCTAAAAGAGGTTTTGGTCTGACCATTGTAGGAAGGCTTCCAGGGTTGGGATGTTATTGCCTGGTGGTATATAGCATATGACAATGTTGACTGAGTTTTTGTTGCTAAGTCTGAGTTTAGCTAGGAGGATTTCAGAGTTGGTAAAAAGGGTGGGGGGTTGCAGATTGATTGTGGTGAAATTTAGGGAATTCTTAAAGAGTAGGGCTACACCCCCTCCTTTTTTAGATAGTCGATCTTGGTGGAGTACATTGTAACCAGTAGGTATGATTTCTTTGTCTGCAGTAGTGGGCTTTAGCCAGGTTTCTGTCAGACGTAATATATCACGGTGGTAGGTGGAGAGTAGTGCATGTAGTAAGTGTACCTTATTGTTAACACGTTGGATATTTAAGCACAAAATTAGTAGGCAGTTTTTTTGCTCTATTGGTAGGTAATTGGGTTGAGGAGAAGGTGGTATTTACAGGGGTGGATTGCCAAGCGTTAGGTCCTGGAGTAGGGAGAATGTTACCTGCAAGTATCAATTGGCAATTAATGTGGCAGAGGATCATAGTAAGTTTAATTAAGATGGCTATGAACTTGTTAGTAGTAGGTGATTTTGGGGTGATTGGGAGTAGCCTAAGTGAGTTTGGTGCAATCACGATGTGAAGGTAGAGGTTTAGTGATATGTGTTGGTTGTAGTAAGGAGTGCTAGGGTTATAGGTAGAGGTTTGCTTTGTGGGGGTAGTGTAGGTTATATTTAGTGTGGTCTGATAGGAGGTAAGGTAGAGGTTTAGTGTTAGGATACATAGGATAGAGAGTCTGTATGAGAGTGAGGTAACTAGGTTGTTATAGTGTGTGGGTGTCATTGTTGTGGGTGAGAGTATGGAGAGGAAATGTTATTTGGTAAAGGTAGTGGAGGGTTGGGATGGGAAGTGTAAGGTCTGTAATTGGCTGGATGCCAGGCAGTGTGTGGCTTTATGATTGGTTGCATGTGTTGTGAGAGTGGATACAATTATATAATACAATACCATTATATATTAGTTGTGCATAAAGTGGTATATGCAGGGCTACCATACAATGTATAAGAGAGAAAAGAAGAAAGAAAGTCTAAAAGGATTTTTTTAGGAAAGGAGAAATAGTGCCGATGAAGAAGAAAAAAAATAGTTGCTGGATGGGGGAGAAGTTCTGCAGTGATATGAGAGAATCACCCTGGAATGACACTAATATTGTTAATCCAGGATGTTGTACAGTAGAAGTCAAGGAGCCTTGGTTATCTTATTCTTTCTCTGTCCCTGTGACTTATGGATTGCTGTAAATATTGGATTATGAGAGACATTAGTTTTGTGCTTCTTATTCTTAAAAAAAAATAAAAATTCCCATGGCTACCCAATTAGATAGCAGTCTATTTTATGTGCTTGTTCACTGTGTAAAAAGTTCAGGTTTCAAAATCTACCCATCACATTCATATTACATCATTGTATTTAAAGACTTAGGTAATGTACTACCGTGTATTACTCCTGGAAGGCTGAGAGCCAAGGCACTAGAGTCCATGCGTTTTTTCATTAAACCTGTGTTTGGATTGTGGCCGGTTGTGGATTATTTTTCTTTGCTGCTTTCCTTCAAGTTGTTGGATATAGTTAATGTATTACCATGTCTCTGGTGTGCTGTAGTGGAGTGCTGGATTAATGTCTTTGGTGGGAGGATGCAGAGTCTAAATATTTTTAGTGGATTTAAGGCATACTATTTAGAGTCTCCTTGGTATCTGTTGTTTCCTCCAATCCAAATCATCTTTTTATTTGTTTTGAATAAGTGCATTAAGGCTTGTGTGAAGAATCTCCCTAGTGTCTAGTGAGCCCATGCCCACCCACATCTTTTGTAAGCACTGTAAAGACATGCTGTTTAATGCAATTCTAGTGGCTAGTGAATCCCTGACCCCATGTGCTATTGAAGAATGATTTTAAAGAGTTATCACTAGTGTATCATGTTCTCCCACCAATGTCTTGTTCAAGTGCCATTAAGGTATGCCAGTTAATAGTTTACACTGGCAGCTAGTGTTCCCTTCACCCACATCTTGTTTCTGCCACTCAAGTTCCTTGTTAACTATCTATCCCTGGTGTCTGGTGTTCTTCCTAACCTACATCTTCTGCATGTGCCATTAAGGCATGACTGTTTGTCTTGCTGTCTAATGGCCCCTCGACCCATGTCTGTAGAGTTCTCCCTGGTGTCTAATTGTCCGCCTGACCCATGTCCTTAGAATATGTTCATAGATAAGTACTAGGCTGGCTGCCTTTGCAAGCAGTTTTAAATCTAGTCAGTTTCCCTTTTGTGCTCAAAATACCATATCTCATTTGGTTATAGATTGGCCCTACCCATCCCATCTCATGGTTGATAATTATACATTACCCGTAATAAGAATAAATGGGATTATACCATAGATAATTTGAGGGGACCTATGCATGGATAAAGCATTAAGGAACTGCATCTGTCCATTAGTAGTACAAGGGGTAGTCCTGGGGTTAATGTTCTGTTAACCATCCATAGATCTAAGTTGCACTTGAAAATGGATAGGGATGAATGTTGTTTTATGTGGAAGGAGAGTCTGTTTGACAGCACTGGTATCCTCTATGAAATATATCTGCCTCTCCAAACCATTCTGTTGATGTTGCCAAAAAGGTTTAGATTCCTTGTCGGAGTATTTGTGATGCCATTTGACTTGCGGTTGTGCAGTAAATCCAGCAGTAATTGGTCAGAGAATGCCTTGTACGCCAGGTACAGGTCACCTCTTAGAAGTCTGCAAAATACCAAGTATAGTGACAGGGCCTTTAGTCGGTCCATGAAAGACATGTTGATCAGGCCATGTATCTTTTGATTAAGGTATCATTACGGCAGCTCCAGTTGTTGCACATGTCTGGACAGATACCTGCCAAAGGGGACATTATATTCAATAACTGGCCTAATGACGACTGAGTAAAGGGTGGGGGCAATGAGATCCCTGGATCTCAGCACAATCCATTTGTTTATAAGCTGTGAAATATAGAAGGACTTTTTTATGACAATAGACACATGTTGGTAAAAGGTTAGGTCACAGTACACATAATTTCCCATATTCCCAAACACCAGAGTCAAATCTTAAGGACATATGGTCAATGTGGTAGTTTCCTGGCATACATCACTTCCCAAAAGATACAATAATGCATTTTCTGGCATTTACTTTCAGACCATGATTTTTATATCAGTACTTTATTTGAGATGGCTAAGCAATTTGGGGATTCAATGATTGCTAATCTCTTGCAGTCATCTGTGAACTTAGTCAGCCAGAGCCCTTTTATATTAGTTTTTACTTCAGAAAAGTAGATGCCATACAGCAGAGGTCCATGCACAGAACCCTGGGAGGACTATTAGTGACTGGTCTCTTCGTGGAGGGAACTTCCCCTATTTTGAATTTCTACATCCTATCTGTGAGCCAGCTGGCAATCAAGTGGGTGGCATAGGGGTTTATTCCCTGTTTACTTAGCTTTTCTACCATGCATGAGTGGAGAATTGTGTCAAAAGCTTTGGCCAGGTTGAGGTATAGGGTGTGTGCTGTTTTGCCTTCATCAATTCTTTTAGTGGCCTTTTTAAAAAAAAAAAACATCAGACTGAGTAAGCATACCCTGACCTTGATGAATCCAAATTGAGACAGGACCAGTGTTTGGAGGCTCCCTATGTCATATCTGGTTAATTCCATAATAAGTCTTTACATGGCTTTGCATCTGGGGCTGGTCAGATTTATAGATCTGTAATTGCCTGGGTCTGTGGAAAGTCCTCCCTTATGCAGGGAAATTACTATAGTTGTTCTCCTTTCATGTGGGACAAAACTGTATGAAGGCTGAAGAGTGTTGTTAGGTATGTAGCTAAATGGTGCTTCATGATATTTAAGATCCATCCAGGGATATTATTAAGATCCACTGATGCAATATCTTTAGCTTTTGATACCACTTTCAGGATGTGATATTCAAAAAACAATAAGACTGGACACTGCTCGAAGACCAACTCCTTCAGTTTATTGAAAATAAGTACACAAAAGATGAGCGCTTTCGGGCCTCATCTTTTGTGTACTTATTTTCAATAAACTGAAGGAGTTGGTCTTCGAGCAGTGTCCAGTCTTATTGTTTTTTGGATATCTACTTTGGTTTATTTGACTGGACTTTGGTGAGGCACAGAACATTGTTTTGTTTTCATAGGATGTGATATTGTGTGATAGCTGGAGGTGAGAGAGTTTCAGGTATATCTAGAGGGACAGGCTAAAAGGAGAGATGAATAAAAGTAGAGTTAAATTTATCAGCCAGTATATTAGCTGTATCTATTGCCTCAGTGTAGGTAACATCATTCAAAATCAGCTCAGCGCATTGCTGCTTTGTGCTTTTGAGATTACAGACATAATGAATAAATGCCTTGTAATTGTCTTTGGTTTGGGTTGCTATTTTAGCCTCAAACTTGGCTTTGTTGGATTTTAATAAGCTCCTCAGTTGTTTGTTTATTTCATTGACAAAGGCTCTAATATTCTGTGAATTACTTTTCTTACATTTGGTCAAATTTCATAAAGCTTATTATTACTATAATTCCACCATGTGGGTTTGTTTCTTAGGTTTGCCCTGCACTTGTTCCTACAGGGTACAGCTGCATCTATGCAGCTGTTTACATGGTGGTATAGTGCGGCAGTGTATATTTCTGCATATTCAGTGTAGTTATCTCTGTTTGTTGTAGATTTGAAGCCTGTCACTGTATCACTTAAGATTATTTAGTGTATGTGCTTGGCTGAGGAGCCAATGGTGTGAAGCTACCATCTATGGGATTATGACTGAATGCCATTAAGTCAGAATTCCACCTAAACATAATGATATCACAGCACCACAGATCTCCAGTTGGCCAGGGATAGCTGGCCACAAGGCCAGTGAGGAGCACTATTCATCACTGGGTCAGAGCACAGACTGCAGGGTGCTGCCTCTCTCCAGCAGTGCATCACACATTCGTAGGGAACTGGGTGCTAAATCATTTGTAGACGACCTAATTCTGTGTCAGGGATTCATACATAGCAGAGCAGCAAGAGGCTGCCATCTATTGAAAGTCAGCCATAGAGGCAAGTTGTTGTGATAGTATCACTTAGCAGTATGCAGTTTTTATTAAATAAATTTCTACAGGTACCTTGTGTCAAAGGGATCTCTGGTTTCAGTTTTATTTTGAATGAGACTGCTTTATGATCAGACCTAATAAGTGATGAAGATATACAAGGGATGGTGTAAAATGCTCCCATATTAGTAAGGACAAGATACAAGTTGTTATTCTACCTAGTGGATACTCTGATAAATTGCTCCAGGGCATTTGTATTGAAAGAGTCCAGGAATCTCTGTGGCTGTGCACTTATGGAGGTGTAGGTTCCCCAGTCTATAGTTAGATAGTTTAGATCATCTAAGAAAAAATCTAGCAACATACACCAAAATTTGTCTTTAGTCTGATAGTTCATGATATGTGGAGGGATGGAGTTCTAAGTTGTTTGGAAAATCTTACTAATTAAAGGTTTAATACCAAGCAGCAAATCAAAGGAGGATCTTGATACATCAAGTACACCCTGTATTGTGATCTCAGTTTATAATTGTAGATAGCAGTTTTTAACCCTTGAGTGGAGATGGGTCAATGTCTGTGAGGTGAAAACCTTAACCATTACACCAATACTACTTTTCACCAACCCAGTGTGGGAGAAACATTCATTGTGAGGCAGTTTAAAGGATAGAGAAGCTAGTAACAAGATATTTCTAGTCATTTCCGCAAGCCAGTTAGTCTTATGTAAGTCAAAGAATCAAACTGAAAAGGATCAGAAAGGGTGAGAAATCTACAGTGAGATTTGAACTAGTGGCTTGGACAGTTTGTAAATCTATGGGATTACACAATGGACTGGTGGCTAAAAGCAAACAAAAAAGTAAAGTTTACCTCTGTTTCTAAGTAGTTAGTTTGAATTATAGCTGTGTTGTCTGTGGGAATGGGCATTTCTCTTCCTGTTGGTTGCATATGTGTGTGTCACTGGACTGTAGGTGTTGGGAAGTGAGTTTTTGTTGATTAATAGAAGGCTGCTGCTGAAGAGAGGCAGCAGGTTGAAATTACACTGCTAAACCAAGGAAAGAAAAGGCATTTAATTTTCTGATGATAGCTTGTTAAATATGAAGCATCATTTCCTTACAGAGCTCTAGCAGTCTGGAGATCCTTCCAATTAAATAAATGTTTGAAGGTTAGAGAAAAAATATCACAATTTTCTTCTAATTTTCTATGTTTTAATTGCATTACTCCTTTCATTTCATTTATGAGATGGGATATTTATCCACATCCCCTAATAGACTGGTAGGCTAAGCTATATGGCATAGAGTAATGAAGCTCTGACTAGGTTACAGCTGATCCACATTCAATTTTCACCAAAAGCATCTGGTGGAAGAGGAAAAACTTGAGCAGTCAGTGGCTACTTACTCATTCTAGGGGAGAAGGAGCCCTGCAACATTGGTGGCACCAAGTAGTAGCTGGGTATATTGCTTACCTTCAAAAGATGTGTTGGCTCATGCTGTGTTGGGTAGCAGCCATTCTCCTGAGCTAGTATAACAGGAGGTAAATGTGAAGAGTGCATATACTACTTTTCCCGAAAATGGCATTGATAGAGTCTGCGAACAGATTAGGGGAGGGAAGGTTAGGCCGTTCCACTGGATTTGCAGCAGTCCTGCTCCTATCAGAAGATTCTCATCACTAGAGAAAAAGATGGGCTGATAAAGCTTTCTGGGCAGAAGCAAATAGAATGTAAAGATCTTGCTTAGCCTGGGGATGCCTGGATCCTACACTTGCAAAATTAATGGGATATGTGGGCTCAGATATTGGAGACAATGGGCAGGAATCTACACAAGTGGGGAGGGGTACTAAAAAAAAGATATAATCAGACAGATATAACATGCTTTACACTGTCTTCTACTTGTCATATTAGCTCCACTTTACCATATTATTGTTTTTATATTATGTAAGAGTTGCATTTTCATATTAGCATTTTTTCACTCTGAACATATTCAATAAACTAATCAGGGGTGTGGTTGGCATGTCTCAAATCAAGTGAAGCAAAGCATGGCTTTCTTCTAATTGTACATAAAGCACATCTAATACTCTGGATGTTTCCACCCTTGGCTTACTCATTCAAAAAATTGTCATTTAGCCAGCATCTTCAGAAAGACTGAACAGCTTAAAGTTTAGAACAATGGAAATATCTCATAGTCTGGTTAGGACATGTCTTATTTGTGACAAGAAAGATTAACATGATTTGTACATTCTGACCTCACCCTCCTTATACACTATATAAGAAGAGAGGTTGCACATGCAGTGTGCACTTGCTCCTACACCTGTCTTTATTTTGGCTAGTTTTCTGTTAGTCCTAACAGTTCAATCTGTAATTGAGAACATGACAAGCCAGGTCGCAATTTCAAGGCAGTCTAGATCTGTTAGAGGTCCAAGTAGTAGTACACATGTCTCTCAGAGATTATGTGGATCTTTCCCAGTTGCCCAAAAGGCTTATAGTGTGTGCGGGGCACGAATGGGTGGCCGAACACAAGCTTCAGTGCCTTTTGTCCTGGGGTCCTCTGGCTTAGTATCATCTTCGTATGGTGGTCTGGGTTCTGCAGCAGGTTGCTTTGGAGGGGGCTTCAGTAGTGGTTCAGGCTTAGGTGGCGGTGCAAGTTTTGGTGGTGGTGCAGGATTTGGCAGTTTTTCTGCAACCTTGGCTGGTGCAGGTGATGGTGGTTTCCTATCTGGAAATGAAAAGGCAACCATGCAAAACCTGAATGACCGTCTGGCTTCCTACCTGACTAAAGTACATGACCTAGAGAAGGAAAACTCTGCACTGGAGCTAAAGATTAAAGACTGGTATCTGAAGCAAACTCATGGTGGGGAAGGGACAGGCCGTGACTACAGTGAATATGAAAAGACCATTGATGACTTGAGGGATAAGGTAAGATCTGTTTTATTGTGAGGCAACTCACAGTTATTACCCATTGATAACTGCAAATGTTTAAAAGTTGTTCTGTGATGAACTATTGCTCATTTCAAGGTATGCTAACTGCAATACTAGAAAAAATAGTATCACATTCCAGGTTACATGTACTGGATTTATTTATTTCTTATTTTGAAAATTTACATTTAAATAATGGTGATTTGAATCATTTGTGCAATTATTTTCACTGAGTATCCAACTTTTTCTGAATGCTAGATTAATTTATTTATTTACTGATTTTTGCACACTCACATTTAAAATCATGAATTTAGTCATATGTCCAGTTATTTTATGTGACTAACCAACTTTATCACCTCTATCATGCAGCAACATCCTTCTGATTTTGACTTGATATTGTACAATTGAAAAAGAGGCTCAGTCCCTCACACATAAAAGAATGCAGTGCTTATATTTGATGTATGGTTCTAACTGGAATAATTCTTGACTGCAATAACTCAAGATGAGGTTTAATGTATATACATTAAGAGCAAAAAGTAGCCTAGTTTTTACGCAATACCAGTTTCTAAATATTTACATTTTGTATACTTTCTTTTGGTATGCATTGCATTTCAAATTATTTTTTCCATGTTAGGACTGGTTTGTGGTGTTCTGATAACACGGCTAGAACTGATAAGGTTTTAGAAAATCACTTTTGTTTATTGTTTTCCTTACTTGGAATTTGACCCATCAAACATTTTCCTGACGTTGGTTGCTGCTTTTAAGACTTTCAGATCATGCAGATAATGTCACTGTAGCTCTGCAATGCATTACTTTCCCCAACTAGTGTGTTATGGTACACAAACCTTAAGATTGTGATATTGTTTTTTAACTTGCTGCAGATGGACTTGTTGACTGAACTGTCTTGCCACTACTTTACCTCTGGGCTGTATTCAAAAGCTCTGTCATTTCAAATATTGTTTTGCAGGACTGGCTTTGGTCTCTATATCACATATTACTAAATACACTAACTTAGAGGCTGCATTAACAAATGTTCTTTACATTGAATTAGTGCAACCACCATGTAAATGTATTTAGTCATTGGGTATATGAGGGTAAGGTCGCTGCAGTGCAGCTAAATACCCCTTACAAAAAAATGTTTAGTACAGCGAACCTTTTTGTATGCTGTCAAACAGTAAGTTTTGATGGGATTCATTGAAGTTGATAAATTCGCAGGCCATTAAGTTTGGTTTTTGGATCTCCAAATATATCTAAAAGTTGAGTATGTTTCATATAACATTTAGGTATTTTACATACAGAACAACTGTTTTATGCATATTTTATCATTTAACTGTGGGGATAATTATTTTAGATTTACAAGCACATAGATGTTTTCTGATGAAAGCAGACTATCTACTTAGTTGAGGTATTTCAGGTAGCAGTCAGTTTTAGGCTTTTGTCATATCAAACTACTTTATTGTAATTATTTTTTTGTTGTTATATTCATTACTAGTGTAATCCAGCTAAGACACTGCCATTTCATAACTCCCTCCACATTCTACTACCGTATAACATTATAGTACCACAGATAACAATATTATGTTTGATTTGTATACATAGAAAAATGTATAAATACTTCTGTTTTCTGTTTGTAGTCTACTGTACTGTGGATTGATGTAACAACCCCTCCAAAAAATGTGCAGTTTCTGTGCATTTATGATATCCAGTCATTGCTGATATAAAACATGCTCCAGAGGAGATGTTAATCAGAGGGTCATCAAATGATACCCACAGAATGACATCAAGGACAAGTAGCTCCAGAGGGGATGTTAATCAGAGGGTCATCAAATGATACCCACAGAATGACATCAAGGACAAGTATATTACAGTGTGTGCAGCACAGTCAATCTGCACTGCTTACACTGTAACCCTTAACATATCCATTGTGATGCACGGTAATATGGAGCATTTTCTAATGCCTAAAATTTAACCACTAGGTGGCAACAGTGTGCTAGCAATGCCCTGACAAACTTGCATAAACATTGTAGAAATACAGTTCAACCCTTTTCTTAATTGCTTGGCTTACATACATTTATAAATATCATCCATAAAGTCTGTTTGTATCTGGATCAGGATTTCACTTTATATGAAGGATAACAAAATGGAAGAAAAAAACAAAGTACACGTATGTAAGTCAAGACTCATTCTTCTGATTTTGTAAGGGATCTCTGAATAAAATAATGAAGATTTTGAGACAAAGCCTGTTATCGGAGAGCTGAGTATGTTAGTCTTCCTGTCCTGCAATGTAGATCTCTGCTTTCATATTCTAACTTCTGGATCTTAGTTTCTATATTTCCTTCTTTTAGTACAGCAACAAATATGTTTAAATCACAGTATTGCTGGTTTAAATCACAGTATTGCTGGTTTATAATTTCATAGGTAATTACTAGGCTATTGATCTGTGAGGATCTTACAAAGTCTAGCCTTACATTCCCATGGTAGCTTTTAGCCCTTATATTTTGCATACAAATAACCCAAAGGTTGGCAGAACAAGAATATGTTACAACATTTACTTGTTGCTCCAATCCATGTGGGGCAAGGCTGCTAAACTGGGAATGAATTTGCAGTTTCCCATATATCTGTTCATCCAAGTTATATTTGAAGAGAATAAGAAAAAGCAGACATCTGTGCAGTTACCAAGAAATGGTTTAAAGCAGCAGAAACCACTCCAGCAGTACAAGGCTACAATGCCTTTCACTCATTTCGGCTAACTACTGCACAGTCAGGGACTAAAGGACTAATGGTGGAGATTAATTAATCTACATCAATAACAAAGTCATCTCGAGGCTAGTCAAACAGGACAATGAGCTTGATCATCTTCATGTACAAACTACCATAGTCACTGTCCTATACCATATCCTTGCTAGCTATAGGTCCCGCTTTGTGAGTCAGGAAACCCATAACTCAGATTTACTGGAAACACTAACCATTTTACCCAATACCATATTCATAGGCAACTTTAACTACCCCACTATAAACTGGGAGTTGTACACAAACCCAAACCCAGAGATTCCTGGCCTTTCTAAATACCATACATAAGATAGTCCACATGCCCAATAAGGGGAGCAAACATAATGGTCCTGGTCTTCACTAACATGGAAAAATGCTGCACCCCCCCCCCCCACCTCAAGTACAATGTCCCCTCTGGTAAAGTTGTACCATAAAGCTGTCTCCTTTAAATAAAAATAAAACCAGTGACCCCAACAAACCCTGCAGCATTTAGGAAGTACTCTAAGGCAAACTTCCTATTATTAAGTGACAACCTGACAAAATTTCAAGCCCTCCCAAAACCCTGAGAACAGAATTGCCTATGTGAAATTGTTCACAGATACAATCCTGTTAATAAATGCATATAGACAGCTGTGCCTACCAGAAATAAACTCAGAACAAGCCAAAAAAAAAACTTCTTGGTAGAATCCAACCATCAGTAGGCTGTACAATATAAGGAAGAAAGTCATAGCAAACATTAGGAAATGCAATGCCCAGAAGTATAAAAAGTCTTTCATCAATCTAAATAAACAATTCAGAGGGAAAATCAGGTCTTCCTTCCAAAGCCAGTTTTGAGGTAAATATAGCCTCCCATGCCAAGGGCAATCACAAGACTTTCTTTAGCGATGCCATAACCTAAAAGGCTTTGCACAACAATGTGCAGTTCTAATTATAAATGGAGCGACTTACACACAGCCAGAAGATATAGCAAATTTACTGGCCAACAAATTCAGGTCTAATTTTATCCCACTCTCCCCCATTGTCACCAATAAAGAAATATCATCAAACATAAGCCCCCAACCATCACTAGGGAATAAGTCTTAAATGAGACCTACAAGGCCAAGAATGCTACATAAATGGGCTCTGATAGTATCACAGGATGCATCACAAATCAGGAACAATGCAGTCACTATTTAACCACAGCCTCCAGTCAGGTTTCATGTCATGAAAGCAGAGAACTGCAACAGTCATCCTTCTGTGTACGGGCAGGCCTTCTATGGAACTTCAAAAAGTGCAGACTCATTAGTGAGACTAGTCTCATATGCAAGGCCATGTTAGGAATGATCATGGAAATGAATAATAAGGACATAGAAAGCCTCCAGACACTAGGACCCCACCCAGTTCAGTTTTTTTTCAAGAGAAGATCATGCCTACTCAATCTGGTAGACTTCTTGAGAAGGTTGTCAAGGCAAAATTGTGCAAACTGCCTACTTTGACATAGCCAAGGCATTTGATACAATACCTCACTCTGGCTTATATACTAACTTATGGAATTAGGCATAAACTCATGTGGTACAATCTAGAGTGCCAGATGGCTCTCAGATAGGACCCAAGAAGTTAGAATATGGGAGTCCACTTTCACAAAGAGCCCAGTCACTGGTGGAGTCCTTCTTGGTTCAGTGCAGAGTCTTCTTCTTTTTGGCAGCTGCTTCTCAGAAATCAAGGCCAATGTTAAGGGCCTTTGGCTGACCAAGATCACAGGTGATTGCAAACTGGAAGTAGTGCTAGAATCTCTCCATGGCATTAATATCTCACCAGAAGTGCTAATACAAACAATGAGTGCCATAGCCATGGTTTAAAACTCAGTGCCAAGAAATTAATAATAGTACCCTTTGAAAAGTTGGCTACCCCAGGAAACTACCTCATTGATAACACAACCCTAAGAATAGATCCATAAGTTAGGGATTTGAGGATATATGTAGACAGTAACCTGTCTTTTGGCCAACATTTGTATAAGGTAGTAAGGAAATCATTCTATGTTGCTCAACATATGAACAAGGGTATGGTATCTAGGTCCAAGGACGTCATTGTCCCACTTTACGCAGTCCTCATCAGAGCCATCATTGACTGCAGTGCCTCCTTCATTATGTACCTGACCAGGTGCATGTGGCAACTGGAACATCCACAAATGTTCCTTACAAAAGGAATACAAGGCAAACAACATGGCATGCAAATTGCCTCAAAACCCTAACCCTATACTCTGTTTCCTACAGACTGTTGAGGGATAATGTATGTCTGGCATGTAAGACTTACCAGGACTCTACTCTGATGGACCTCTTATAAAAATGCAAAACAAATAACACCAAAATTAACCAATCCAGGGACCTAAACCTTGCTTGTGACATAAACAAGACATGTTGGAGGGCAGGTATGTGTTTTGGAGAATACCCATTCACTGGAACAAGCTTCACATCCATGTGAAAAAGAGTTCTTTCTTGACCCTAAGCAAGCATAAATTGGAATAGTGGATGGGAAATCAGAAATTCACCCCTTGCCTGTCACCTATGTCTGTAATAGACAGAGACAACCTATAAATGTTTGAACATGCATGCCTTAGCTTACACATACTGTAAAAATAACCTCTAGGGCACCAAATGTGTTTGCTACATTTCAGATGCATGGCTAAGCTTAAAAAGGCACTTGTGGTCAGTAATTAGCTTAGTATATACCTATGAGCCAATGTGGAGTGGAAAACTGTTCCATAAAACTATGAACCAACGTGGAGTGGAAAACTGTTCCATAAAAGAGTTATTCTCTTTGATACATTGCTATCCCTTCAACATGTTCTGTTTTTGTTTGAACATACAAATTTATAATAGGTCTGACAGGATAGGGTCCACCAAGACACTATACGTGAGACAGGGGACATATCTTAGTAGGCACTGTGATAACAAGAAGAGAGATAAGGCTTTGAAGCAGTCTGCATATTTTTGGTTATTCAAGACCTGGATTTTTTTAGTGAAAAAAAATGTTGTGGTCTCTTTAGTTGTGAACAGTATTTAACAGCTACATACCAAATGGGGCATTATATTCAATGATTGCCCTGATGAGAGCCAAGTGTAGTGGCATGATAACATTCTTGGAGCTGGACACCATACCTTTTGATAACAGCTATGAAATGAAGAAGGACTTCCTTACAATAGTGAATGCATAAGTAAACTTACACCCAGAAATTCTATAGTCCCTCACACGCGCGCACATGTGTGCATACACACACACACACACACACACACACACACACACACACACACACACACACACACACACACACACACACACAGACATATACAAACACCAACACATCCAACACTTACACACTCATACTTTCACCTGCCTACCCTAACCCACACGTACAACTTACAAACACACTCACATACACTCAAACTCCTACCCAAAACCCTTACAAAACAATCACTTACCTTAAATTCCACCTAAATCCACACACGACTCCGGACACCATCTACACAAAACACCGCATGTAACATAGCGTAAAGCCATAACCGCGAATTTGATTATGCACTTTCGCTACTTTAAAAATTCTCCTTTATGGTCTCAAGATACTGAAATTTGAGATTTCAGAATTTCGAGATTATGAAGGGGAACCTTAATAAATATACAATTTAATGTAATAATTCTTCAGTGCCATGCTTTGATCACACACCTTTGGAAATGTGGTAATGGCGCAGTTCATGTAAGTTCTTATTTACTACTTTTTTAAACAGTTTCAATGGCTTTATAAGTGTAATACTAAACATTTTGCACATTAAAATGTACATAGAAAGCATGCTGCTTAACACAATGGAATTACAGGAGTAGAAAAAAACAGTGAAGTCTGGATATGTGCTTTACATAGTTTCATCATGGTTTGCAAATGATGGTTAAGGACATTTCAATAATTTTTTACACAGCAGAATAAAAACAAAATGAAAATAAGTGAATTAAATATGGAGCAATATTTTGCCTTTAGTTTATTCCTGGAAGAGTAAAAGGGAATTCCCTGGGGCAATATGAGTAACCAGTCAGGTGAATTTTTATTTTTATTTATTTTACATTTGTTAACCGGGCTAGTCCAACTGGATATATTTCCATTTTCAGTGGAGGCCCGGGGAGAAAAGCTCCACAGTGACATTTAAAAGTTTATAATGCACAATTATAAGAGAAAAATGTAAGACAAAATAAGATGAGAGAGCAGTAATTACAAAGTTATACTATTTAAGCAAAGACCATATTCAAAAGAAATGATTTACACAAAAATTAGTTAAAAATAATTAGAGAGCCTTGGCTAGAGAGAAGTATGCAAATTCTAAAACACAAAAAAACTTTGAAAGGAACAAGATACTCTTTCAAATTAAGATATGAGAGGTTATTTACAATATGTTCGCAGTTTAATTCATCTCCTATTTGCAACAATAATTTCAGACATTTACCGCTACCCAGGGGTAAGTAGTGATAAAAGGTAAGGGGAGGCAGGATAGAGAAAATGGCGAAAGAGAATGCAGACAGTTAGTCAGGGTAACAGCAAGGGCATAACCAGTGAGTTTTAAGATGTTGCTTCAGCCTTTGCATAAAGAGTGGGAAGGAGGGAAGTACCGTTAGATCCAATGGCAACATGTTCCAATATTTTCCAGCAGTATTAGAAAACAAGGAGTCACCTGCCAAGTTATTAGACTTGCTAATGCTAGGCAGTAGTTTAGTGGAAGAGTGTAAGGAATTGAGGTTTGCATAGTGGGTAATAAGGTTAGAGAGTATCGGTGTGTTCTTAGGTTGGTAGAATATCCTATGAACAATGATAAGTTGGGAAAGTATAAGAATGTTTTTTAGTTCAAGCCAGTCAAGCTGCTTTAGGTTCAGACAGTGGTAAGTTCTAAATGGGTTTCCAGTGGCAAATCTGGCAATATTATTATAGGAGTTAGTTAATTTAGTGAGATTATTTTTCTTTAGGTTGGTATAAATGGAGGAAGCATAAAAAGGAGTGGAGATTAGATGGGAGTGGGCAATTGTAGTTCTGGCTGTTGGTGTTAAGAAGGGTTTTATTCTATATAGGGAGCCCAATTTTCTATTTACGGTTTTTATTGTGTTATTTATATGATTGTCAAATGTAAGGTTATTGTCAATTAAGACTCCCAATAGTTTGGTGGTAAAGTCTGGGGTTATAATGGTGCCATTATTTGATTTGATTGAGAAATTGATGGGGGGGGGAATTACTGTTAGGTGTGAAGAGTAAGAGCTTGTTCTTTGGCATTCAAAAGGAGGCAACGGTTTAGAAACCATGCCTCGACTGAGTTGAATACTGTCTGGGTTAGGGATTGTAGTTCAGATGTGGAGTTGGCAGAACATATGAGCATGGAATCATCTGCATATTGTATGCAGGTAACTTGAGAGATTGCTAAGTAAAGGTAGTTGACGAATACTGAGAATAGAAGTGGACCGAGAATGGAGCCGTGAGGGACTCCAAGGGAGACTGGCAGGTGGGAAGATAATTTGTTCTCCCAAAGGACTGCTTGTTGCCTATTGTTAAAGTAGGACTTAAACAAGAGAACAGCCTTGGTGTCAAGAGCAAGGGATTCAAGAGTAGGGGGTGGTTGACCATGTCAAAGGCTTTTGACAGATCAATAGAGTGCTGATGAGAGGATGTTGTTGTTTACGGCTTTTATTGATAGAGTCAGTGAAAGATAGGAGGGCTGTGGTGATACTATGAAATGGCCTGAAGCCATGTTGACAGTTAGCTAGTATATTATGTTGGGTTAGGTGGTTAATTAGTTGATGGTGAATGCATTTGTCCATAACTTTAGCTAAGGGTGATAAGAGAGCAATAGACCTGTAGCTGGAATACTCATTAGAGTTTCCGCCTTTATGTAGAGGGATAATGTGGGAGATTTTCCAGATATCTGAGATTTTTCCGTCATTTATGGTTCTGTTTATAAGGATGGATACAGGATAAGCAACTGCTCTGGCTGCTTTTTGCAGGTATTCAGATGGTATTTGGTCTGCAGAGGGGGTACATGGCTTACGTTTATGTATAAGTTTTTGGATGTACGAGGTAGTGATGGGTTATTTGGAATGTTGGGAGAGTATTAGGTAAAGAGGTTTGGAGATTAGAGTTGTTTGGGGACAGTTGGCAGGCTAGAGATTTTATGGTGTCAGTGAAGAAGGTATTGAAGGCATTGGCAGTTTGAAGGGAGGTATTGTTATCAGCCCCGAGAGGGGGTGGTGTACTGGAGTGCCCTGGGTGAAGGAATCTATTAATGCTAGACCAGAATTTTTGCGGATTGTTATGGTGAGATTGCTGTAGTTTACAATAGTAGTTTTTTTGTCAGTCGGTATAGCTTTTTCAGTAGTATTCCTTAGCTGTCTAAATGTTTGTTGCTCTGAGATATTTTTGGATGCTCTCCACTTGGCCCAAGATTTATTCCTAAGAAATATGAGTTGTCTAGTTTCTTTTGAAAACCAGGGGGCAGGTTTGGACTTCATTCTTATAGAACGTGTAGGAGCATGCTTATCAAGGATAGTTAAGAATTTAGAGTTGAAATATTTGACAGCCTGCTCAAGAGGGAGAGTTTTTAGTGGGTACCAGTTACAGGCATTAAGTTCATTTTGGAATACTACAGGGTTAAAATGTTTGTTAGTTCAAGAGATTTTATAAGTAGGGGTGTTTGGGATTTCATTCTTTTGTCTTATAATGTAAGTTAACATATGATCACTTAAGTCATTTGGTAGAGTTCCTACCTTGTATATTTGTTGTTGTTTATTAATGAGTATCCAATCTAAGATACTCTCTTTGTTGTTGGGTTTGTTAAGTCTAGTGGTGGCGGTGATAGTTTGACTAAAGCCATGAAGATTAGTATGTGATGAAGGATTATCTGTATTTACACATTTCCAGTCAGTATTAAAATCACCAAGTATAATGGTTTCTTGTGGGTAGGAAGTTGATACCCAGCTTAGAATGTCTTTATTATAGAGATATTATTACCAGGGGGTAGGCAGATGCAGATAATATAAAGGGCTTTGGAAGTGTTTAGTTGAAGTCGGGAGATAAGAACTTCAGCTTTACTATCCTGAGGTGGGTTATAGGGTATGGAGGAGATCTGTAGAGTGGATTAATACAGAAGTGCTACACCCCCACCCCTACATTGTATGTGATCAAGTCTCAATATATTGTAACCTGGGGAGATTATTTCATTATCTTTAGTTACAGGTTTTAACCAGGTTTCTGTGAGGCAGAGGATATGAAAATAATGTATATCAAGGAGGCATGGAGATGGACAATTTTATTATTTATACTGCGGATATTGAGATGACCTAAAAGTAAAAAGTTTGAGAGATAGGTTTGGGTAGTTAGGGTGGGGTGAGTAGTAGAAGGAGTTGTAAAAGTTGGAATGTTTGTTGGGCCTGGGTTAGGGTGGATGTCACCATCTTTTAATGTAGGAGTTTTTAGGGCAGAAGATGGGTAGTTAAGGAAGCTGGTTAGGTATTTTAGTTTTTTTACAGTTGTGTTATTGAATTTAATGAGTAAGTCGATGATATTTGGCTAGCAGGTAGCAGGGTGTGGATGTGGTATTTATTTGAAAATGGGTAAAGGTGTACTTGTGACTAGCTGTTTGTTTAGGAGAGTAGTTGAAGTAGTCATGATTAACTTTATTAATGGAGGTGAAAAGATAGGCAGAGGTGAGAATAGATATGAGAGTAAATAGTATTATACATTTGGTTAGGATAGGTTTAGTTGTTGAGGACATATTTTAGAGAGTTTCTTGTATACCTATAGCAGGAACAGGGACAGAAAGACAAAGGAAAAGTAAGGGTATTATAAAGCTGTTTGTGTTGAGGCAGAGATAGGTATACAATTATCTTAAGAGGGTTAGAAGGCGGTACTGGATGTAGGAGGTGTGGGAAGTGTGAAATAGGTGGGTTGTGGTTAAATGATATAGATTGGTAGAAGTATTAGATTGGATGGTTGGGAGAGAGGGTGTGGTTAAAGGAGTATAAGTTTAGGACTCCTGGGAGTGGGTGGAAATTGGGGGTAGGGTAGGGGAGTGGAGTGAGCCCGCAGGGCGAACAGAGCAGTTTGCAGCTGAGAGAAGCTGAGAGGTAATCAGTTATTCAGTGAGACTGAGATTTATACAGCTTAGAGTAGGTAAGTGGCACTTAGGTTCATAGGTTCATAGGTTCATACTAGGCTATCTGCCCGAGGGCATTTACAAGCCTAGCCCATCGTTTTGTGGCTTACGCCACCCCTTTAGTATGGGGAACTATACCCATTATTTTGCTGTGCCTCTGTCGAGCAGTGACACTGAGGTAATCCCTGGGGTATATCTGCAATCTCCCATCCATTGGTTTCTTTAATTACTTTCCAAAAAAGAAATGTAAAGGGTGTCCTTAGTTCTGGGTGTAAGGGGAGTATGTATTTAGTAAAGAGCCCAGAAGCAGGAGTAATTAAGAGACAGAAAGAATGAGCTATCTAGATGAAGTACTGTTAATACAAGAAGGTAAAACCTTGTTTTATGCCTTTCTAGGGGAGGGGGATATCAGGATGTAGAGATCCTACAGGAATAGCTGGAGGTAGGTGTTAGAGCTGGAGGAGTTCAGCTAGAAGTACAGAATACAGATTTTAAAGCCTGGTGTTCTGCTGCCATCTAGTGGCCTATGTGGGGAAGTACACTAATTCACAAAGCTTGATCGGAGGTAAGGCAAAGAAGTTTAAAAAAGAGGGGAATGGACGGCCTCAGGGTAGGTCTGCAGGTGTGCTGGCCCTTACAAATAGGTTACCCAAACCTGTAAAAATGTAGGATATCACCTACACTGTGAGGCTGAGCTAAGCACTTCTGGGTAGTCTACGTAAGGGTTACAGGTGGCGTTTTCTTTGCAGTTCAGTAGGGATTTCTTTTTTGTTGCTATCTTGTTAAATAGTGGGACAGCCTGAGCCACAGCACTAGGCTTATAAGCTGAAAAAGAGACAGAGACATATAAATAAAAATTGGCAAATTAGGTTGCAGTCTTGACAAAAATTGGGAAGAGAAATGGTGGGGAGGAGTGCAAGTCATTAACTGAGTGGAATGTAAAGAAGCAAGGTAGGCTAGACACAGAAAAACATTATATTGATTCTTGGAAAAAAAAATAATATTGTGGGGCACATAAAAACAAAACATTAGCCCCCTACAACCTTCTTCAACTAATCTGTATTCACTTTAGGATCTTAGATAAAGAAGATAACAACAGATCAGATTAATAGTTAAATACAACATTCACAGCATTCACAGCAACAATTAATGCTATCATTAGCTAGAGAAAATTGTTGTATACTTATAGTGCAAAAACACATTAAATAGCATATACAGATTACAAAAGCCACTATATTAGATAAACAACAACTAAAATTTACAAGTAGTATGCAACTCTAGGGTAATTTCCTGTACCTAGGAATTTGGAGTCATAATCCACATAATATCAGCCTGCACAGGTTCTAATATTACTAGGTTAAATTAACATTAGTAGGACCTTACATGAGGTGAGGAATGGCTAGGGTGATTGACTAATAGCTAAGTTAATTTACAGACTAAAAACAACTCAGAAATACCAGTAAATAGGCTTATAAATAGCTATATTAAGTTTCCCTCTTGTAAAATTCTGTGCCCGATTAATTTATGTCCTAATTGCAGAAAGCAGATCAAGTAAATAAGAGATAGTCGCCCAGATAGCAAAAATCATGTCTTTGTACCTGGGAAAAGAATCTGGTTTCTAACACAAGAGATAAAATAATCAGCGCTCTATGCCTGAGCACTTTTTAAAGTGGGCTATAAGTGTAACTAGTAAAACATTGTTGCATGTGTCTGAAAGAGTAGTAAATATTAACACATTGTGACCAATTGCATTTAAAGGAGGCAAATAAGCATATATAATTATTAGAATTGATAGCTATTTCTCATTTTCTATTTTGAAAATTCAGGGTATCTAATAAAATGGTGATAGTGAGCCCACTCTTTTACTTTTCTTGGTGTTAAGGCTTGAAATCTAGCACAGCAATGCAAATGGGTCTATATCACGTTGTCAAACTTTTAAAAGTTTGAACGCCATATGGTCGACACCATATGTTCGAACTTTAAAAGTTCGAAAACGTAATATGAAAAAAAAACACAAAAAACTTACCTGAAGGCTGTAAGCAGGGGTGCAAGCACCCCTGCACCACCCACACCCCCCACTATTTAAATATACCAACTCTGAGATCTCACTACATTGCTGGAAAGGGAAAGCTTCCCTTACAGAGATCTCCGCTGAAACATTCAAAGTTTTACAAGTTCGAACATATGGTTTTGATCATATGACTTTTGAACTTGCAAAAGTTTAACAACGTGAATGGGACGCATGCAACTATGTGCATCTCTGCATGTTAATTTCAGTCTAGTGAGGAAGTGCAACATTTACCTATATGTATATATATATATATATATATATATATATATATATATATATAGAGTTTTAATAGTATCTTTCTGATGGTTTTTGACTTGTAAGACATCCCATGAGGAAAGAACATGCTCGGCACTCATGTATTACTTCTTGCCATTACAATGCAGCATGTTAAGGCATATGACATAAATGCGTGTTAGAATGATATTTTTGTAAATGTTGGGCTGTCACTAGAGTTCTGTATCTGTGATTATTAGGCAACACATACTGGAAGATTACAAAACTGTGGGTTTAGACTAATTTTAATTTTTCCAGTATAGACTCTGTAGTGCATGTTAAGATGGGTGTGGGGTGCTGTCTTTCTGAGTTTTTTTTTTTGTTGATACATTATAATGAGTCCCGTTCTCTAACAGCTGGTGGTAACACAAGTAAATACAAAAGATCCAGTGGGATTTCCCTGGTGTCCTGGCCAAAAAAAGTCTCTCTAGTCAATATGTATATGATATTGTTATTCTACTGAAAAAAGGCTATGCCTATTGGGATTAACCTAGTCAATAAAAAAGTAAATGTTTATGCGTAAACTTCCTTCCCTACATACACTCATAAACACACAAACACACACTCCTCTATCATTCCTTCATTACCATTGAAACTGCAAGACATTCAAAATTAAATGTGATCCTGAAAAGACATACTTAATGAATTTTTTTTTTGAGAAAATATTTTTATTGTATAATTTTTATTCTTTGCCACATTTTCTTTTTTTCAGATCCAGAATATTACTGTGGGGAATGCCAATATCTTGTTAAGTATCGACAATGCAAAACTGGCTGCTGATGACTTCAGACTCAAGTAAGTAATCTTGTGAAGACCATTTGCAAGGACACACTGCTGCCATTTGACTGGTTAAGTCATTTTCTATAAATATGAGCAGATGGTGTATTGCTTGATATGGGACTGGTTATTATACTAACCATGGACTGTGAGTTTGTAGCATTCCTATTAAATGCAACTTAAAAAAAAACAGCATTTGCTTATTGGATCAAACTAAAAGTTTGATGGGAGGAATTTGAAATTACCTTCCAGGATATTGAGTATGTCTTGCAAAATAAAGGCAGTAATATATAAAATGAATGCAGTTACATTTTTTTCAAAATGCCATTATATTTACTGGTTTATAGGTAAAAGCTAGGCTAGCTTCCCTTGCAGGCCATTTTAAGCCTAGCCAGTTTCCCATTTTGTGCTTGAATTAATGTAGCCCATTTGGTTATAGACTGGCCTTACCCATCCCATGGTCGATAATTACATATTACCTTTAATGAGAATAATTGAGATCATACCATAGATAATTTGAGGGGGCACATGCATTCAGTAAAGCATGTAGAAACTGCTTTTGTCCATTAGTTGTACAGTGGGCAGTCATGTGGTAAATTTTCTGTTTTTTATCCATAGATTTAAGGTTTGCTTGAATATGGACAGGGATGAAATTTGGTTTATGTGGATGGAAAGTCTGTTCCACAGCAGTGGTATCCTCTGTGAGATATACCTGTCCCACCAAACTATTCTGTTGATGTTGCAAAAGAGGTTTGGAATCCTAGCCCAAGTATTTCTGATGCCACTTGACTTGCTGATGTGCAGTAAATCCATCAGTAATGGGTATGGAGATATCTTGTATACTAGCCACAGGTCACTTCTTAGCAGGATGCTGAGTATAGTGATTGGGCTTTGATTCTGTCCATATAGGACATGTTGTTTAGGCCTTGTATCCTTTTAGTAAGGTATCCATGTGGTGGTTTCAATTGTTGCCTGTGTCTAGACAGACAGATGCAAAAAGGGGCATTATATTCAATGATTGGCCTAATAAGGGCTGAGTAAAGGGGGACAATGACATCCCTAGATCTAGACAAAATCACTTTGTTTATAAGCTGTGCAATATAGAAGGATTTCTTACAGCAATAGACAAATGTTGATCAAAAGTTAGGTCACTATCTACATAGGTTCCGAACTTCTGAGCAACTGGGTCAACTCTTAGGAGTGTATTGTCAATGTGATAGTTCCCTAGGGTAGATGATTTTCCAAAGGATACAATAATACATTTTTTGACATTTAGTTTCAGTCCATGATTTTATCACCAGTTATTTATGTGAGACAAAACTTTCTGCAGAATGGCTAGGTCATTTTGGGATTCAATGACTGTTTCTAGCTTGCAGTTATCTGCAAACGTAGTCAGACTTTATGGAAGTTTTTCATTATCCATGCTTTGCAATTTATTTTATTATTATTTATTTATTACTTATTTTACATTTGGTTACCGAGAAAGTCCAACTGGACATGGGTCCTTTTTCAGCGGAGGCCCAGGGAATAAAGCTCCACAAATGAGTTCAATGTACAGTTAGTCTTAATATTTAGGAGAGGACCCTTAGCAAATCAAGATAGAGGTAATCCTTGTACCAACACATGGTTGAATATGACAAATGTGCCTCCTATTACTATATGCAAATGCTGTTAAGCATTTCTGGCTCAAGATTTACTTAAGCAAAAAGTGTTAGAGCCATAAAATACAGAGTGGAATATCTCATGCAGGTTTATAAAAATTATGTTAAATATCTCTAATTTAGAATTCATTTTTACACCAAAACAGAATATATTGCATAATATTACACATTTGTGTAAAGGGGATTGTGTCAGACAAACTTAGAGTTTACTGAAATCAGAAATTATGGCACATAGCAGGCATGAGGACTCCATAATGGATGTGGTAAGTAAGAATGCTATAAAATCCTGTTTTGAAATGAATGCTGATACTATAGTTTGCCAGTGTCAATAAATATACAGTATATTTCAAATAACTACTGAGGAATAGTATGAATTGAGTGCTATCTGTAACTGAAGACCTTTTTTGGCAGGTATGAAAATGAGCTGAACATGAGACAATGTGTTGAAGCAGACATAAATGGTATGCGTAGACTTCTGGATGACTTGACCCTGAGCAGGGCTGATCTGGAGTCACAGATCGAATGCATGAAAGAAGACCTAGCCTATACAAAGAAGAACCATGCAGATGTAAGTAGAACTTATTTGAACATTGTATACTATGTAGTAGGGATAAATGGATATCACAAACCCAAAAAGCATGGTTAGACAAGAAATGATAAAAAAATATATTCCTGTTCAGAAAAGCTACTGCTACAGTGCCTGTATTTCTTCATCTGGAAACCTTCTACTTTAATCTAATGTTTACTGCACAATACCATAGAAAAGGTCAATAAGCAGACCAGATGGTTTAAGAGTAGTCTCAAGGTGAGAACATGAACTAAATCCCTGTGGGATCATAAATTAAACGAGTTTGTACTAAAAGAATTTCTCTCCAAAGAATGGACAAGAAGCAAATACAATTGCGTAAAGTGGTTACCATACAATAAATTATTAAAGGAGAGACTTCTGCAGTAGTTTAATAAATAAGTTCACACTAGTTGATATCAGTAGAAGTCTGGCCTGTTTTTATGGCAATGCTCAAAGGTCCCCAAATTTGAGAGTAACAATTGTCTGGTATTACTAAATCTATTCCCTTACCTAACCCACAAATGTTTACATACACCCCCTGATACAAAACAAACTACCTTTTACAGCAAACACTTTTAACAAAGCAAACATTATGTAAAATGGACATTTGCACAAACTTGCAGTTTAGTCTGTGAAACAAACAAACATTCAACAAAGTATATAAAACCCATGTGTGTGTGTGTGTGTGTGTGTGTGTGTGTGTGTGTGTGTGTGTGTGTGTGTGTGTGTGTGTGTGTGTGTGTGTGTGTGTGTGTGCATGTTCCTCCTCCTACATGGGACTGCCATCGCCTTCAAGACTGATTCTCTGACATATGCCCAATGCTTGCTGAGTGGAGGTCTGACTTTACCACAAGCCATTGGGTAAACTGGGTATGGAAAAGTCATATGTCTTTCAAGTCCGAGTTGAGAATGAACAGAAAAACTCCATCACCAAACTGCTTTATTGATGGCAAACAAGTTTCAATCAGACTGTTATAGACAGGCACATTATCATTTAATGGTTGAGATTAGTATTTTACTCAAAAGTCTGACAGAGTATTTTGCTGTCCTGCAAGATAAACTGACTGTATGGAGATACTTTCCAATGCCTATTGCCAAAAGTTAATTGTCTGTCTACACCAGGGCTACCAATGTATCCCCCATGCTGATAGATCACATAACCCTTTATGCATGCTTAACTAAAGAACATCTGGTAGTATACATAAGTGGTCAGCCTTCAAAACCAAAGCTGCTGTTCTCATTCGCTTTATATCAGTGTGGAGAGTGTTCTTTGGGTGCCCATTGACCTTAAGCCCACGGATGGAGCAGATAAACCTATAAAAATTTTTACAATTTAAGATTGTACTGAGGGAAAGAAAGTCATTTCCTCTGTCAAGCTGTGTAGCTGTATCCATCAAAAACATTTTCTTTACTGGCATTAACAGCAATAGCTTAAGTTGCTTTAATGAAATTATAGATGCTGGGATGTTGCACTTCTAATGAAGAGGGAAGGCTGGTACATACAAGATATGTCCTTTTCTTATCTTGAGAAGAAAAAAAAGCAATTGTCTTTAAATAAATCTAATACTAAATCATTTTTAGATGGACTATGGGTTTCATTTAATCCAGTGTAATTCCCCAAGAAAAATGGGAGCTCTTTCTTTGAGTCTGGTCCACTGAATGCCCCATTCATCACGGGAACTGTTTGATTGTTATTTATTTATTTATTGACTGATTTATTTTTTTTGGACTGGCTTGAGGTATAGTATGTAATTTTAGCTTGGTACGAAACATTTATAGAGCAGGTGCAAGTGTAGATTGGGGACAAGTAGTCAGATTTATATAATACTGACCACTCCTCTGTCATACAATAGGCACATAGTGTAGATTGATTGCTTCTACTACTGTTGGAGCTGTCTTTGTATCCTTCCTTCCACATTGCCTTAGTTTCTACTTGAAAATTCTGGTATTTTATGACTTTGTGTTTCTCTGTACGTAAGACACTGTAGTGACTAGGTATAGCAATTTCAATGATCAATGTTACTTTTGCATTCTTTTCATGGACTACTATGTGTTGTCTCACATCTATTTTTGAACTATTAGAATTGGGTGATCCCATGACATATACATTTTCCACAATATTTTGTACCTCATATTTCCAATTTTTTTTCAGCTACTTAGGGCTACAATAAAAGAACTGCTATGTTTTCTCAAACCGTAGGAACTCTAAAGACAACAGCTTCTACATTTTGGCGTATAACCTGTAAGTTCTAAATCTATGTACTCAAGGTGTACAGACATTCATGAAAACATTTCATAGTTGAAAGTAAGTCTCATCTACCCATACTCTTATTACCTAGATATTCTCAGTCTGAGAAATTGCACTCTTGAAAACATAGGTACAACAATTGCTCTTTCTCCCTAATCATCCACCCCAGTTTTTCAGAGACACACTTCAGTAGGGAGCCTTTGAAAGATGACATGAAACTGGAACAATAGCTTAATTTAAGAATACTTTATTTCAACTTCTGACTCATCCAGATCTTGGGAGTATGTTTGGTCTTTCATATCCAGCTGCGTGAATCATTTGCAATTTTGAACTAATTTGTTGAAAATGTTAGTTGTTTCAAACAGATCACTACAATAGGGATTTCTTCTTCCCTCAGGGTTACAAGGAGAACAGAGTTAATTAGAATGATAAATGTACTACAGGTGGTATAGACCCACATGTGAAGACTATGTGGATTTGCCCTTCACAAAGAAATGCATTTCTCAAAGATAGTTTCATTGACATAATTTTGAGATCAAAATGTTATCTTTACTTTGTGTATTTAGGGCCAGCTAACCCAGAGCTATACCTGTGATGTTAATGGTCTGACATTTGAATCTATCACTGCTAGTATATGTTTAAAAATGTTTTATGTCACTATTTTAGAAGTAAGTGGAATCGTGTTATTTTTATTTATTTGTTGTTTGTTTGTTTCTAATGTTTTTGTTTGGCTTGCAACAGTGAAAAGTGGGACAAATGCTTTTTGTTGTCTAGGATAATGGTTACAGTGTTTATGTCACAGACACAAAGTACAGGGTTTGATTCTCACCTTTGAGCGGAATTGGCTAGGCTTAAAATGGACCACAAGGGCAGCTAGCCTAGTACGCTATTATTTGCCTATAAACATTTGTTACAAGTATAAAAACAAATTAAGGAAATAAAGTGAAAGGTGATGGCCAAAGTGTGTATGTGTGTGTGTGTGGGGGGGGGGTATGTGCATGCTCATATGGCTTTGCACATTATACATATGCAGTACCACTGACATTATCCTACCAGAACTATGATTTCTTCAGAGCAAACAGCATTTTGCAATTAACAAATATTCTTAAAGGAAAAATGTCTACATTTTTCTCCATAGGAAATATCCTCACTGCACTCCCATGTCACTGGAAATATTAACGTCGAAGTAGATGCAGCTCCTGGCACTGACATGATGAAAGCACTGGCAGAAATAAGGCACGACTATGAAACCATAATAGAGAAAAATAACGCAGATGCTGAAGCATGGTTCAACAAACAGGTATGGCATTTCTATAAACACAGAGGCAGGCAATAAAGTATGAATCATGGCTTTTAATATGTAGTGATGATGCGACTGCTTTTCTGAAATGAGACCTTGTGGTATCTAATATTCTGCATATGGCTTGCATTTGCTTTTTTTTCTTTTTTTGTTTTCAAGGCTAGTGAACTGAGCAAGGAAATGACTGTTAGCACAGAAGCACTCCAGACTCACAAGACAGAGATAACAGACCTGAGACGCACCTTGCAGGGATTGGAAATTGAATTGCAGGCTCAGCTTGCCAAGGTGAGACAATACTCATTTCATACTTTGTATCAGACTATGCACAGACTCATTTACTGCTATTTATGCAATGATATGCACATCACAATATTGAGACAAGTAGATTTTTTATGAACCTAAATGCTGGTTTTCAATTAGCATATTTATATACTTTTCAAATTAGGAAAAAAGATGTATCCCTAAAGTTTTAAAATAGGAGGCTCAACTGCAAAAGTCAAAAATTAAGAATCTTGTTGAACTGTTCATGTTGTATTTAATTATAGTTTAATTACAGTAACACAATGTTTCCAGAATGTTAAATTCTTCATCATTTTTTCAGAAAGGATCATTAGACAACACATTGAGAGATACAGAGTCTCGCTATGGTACAATGTTGCAAGACATTCAAATATCAATCAATAATTTAGAAGCCAGTCTGGCCAATATCCGATCAGAAATTGAATGTCAATCACGGGAGTATCAACTGCTCTTGGATGTCAAAACAAGACTGGAAAAAGAGATCAATGACTACCGTCAGCTGCTGGAAGGAGAAGATGGCAGGTGAGCCAATGGGGAAAAAGGCAGATTTAGGAGATCTAGACTGTTGCATTAAATGTATCCTCATTGGTGAGGCATGTAGAGTCAGTTATCTGACTCAACAATTCAAGTTACCGATGGCAGAAAATGATTATCCAAGAAATTATTCAACAGGCATTGTGCTTAAATGTGCAGTGACATAGCTCATAACTATTTAGGGGGAAAGAAATTAAGAAAGGAGAAAGGATAATACAGCAAATAAGACCTGGCAGCTTACAGCCTGAGTTATGATTTCAAGTTATGGCTACAAAAAAATTGTAAATTTATCATTTCAGGGGGCAGTCAGTAAGGAAAGAGTTTTTGTGTCTGTGCATGTGGGTGACGTTATAAATGAATTTGATGCACTACAAGTTTACAGTGAAAATAATTATTGAATACTAATATGGAATTGCTGTTATAACACAGGAATTACAGGAGTTAGGGTTTGGCATAATGCTTAAGGTTAAGTAGATTACCTTCCAGACACAAATTACAGGGTTTTTGAGTCTCCCCTTTGGTCAGTATGTGGTTATTGGCTAGCCATGTAAAAGTGTACAGAATGATTGCCTAATATCAACCTATAAACACACTATGCAGAGTGCACTGGCATTTTTCTTTCTGAGTATTACAAAAATGTGTGAAAAAACAGTTATTTGTTAGTTCCAATAAATAAGTCATTTAGTAAAAGTTGTAGATCTAGCTCTGGTATGTGTTGCCAACATGTTTCTGCTCTGGTTCTTTTGTGTAGTTACTGCATGAAATTTCATTTTAGCCATTGTTCCTAGATAGATACAAAACTTTATGAGTAAAATCTATACAGTGAAGATGTTTAGTGGAAGGTGCCTGCTTATCTTATTAAGTAACTAAACAAGAGGCTATGTCAAGCTATTACTTTGTTAGTTAACAGCCCTAATGAATTGAACAGCAAGTGTTCTCCTATGCAGAAAAATCATTGTTTAATAAAAACAGTATGCAGTTAAGCATGTAACATGCAAATCAGAGATATCATAAAAACCATAGCAACTGAAAAAAATACTTTCTCCAAATGTGCAAGTATATTTTGCAGTATCTGAATGTCTGCATTACACCTCGCAGAATGAAGACATACAACCTTGTTAAAAAGTAATCTTTGATCAGAGACCAACTCCTAAAGTCAAAAATAAATAAAATACTTATCATTAATGTAATATCTGAATAATATAAACTTATTAAATGGGACTCCAATAACTGATTTATGACTTTTTGTTTTTCCTACTCAAGAGATCTATAAAGCAGTCACCTGAAACAGAGCAATTGACAATGGGTGTTACTCATTCTTTAGATGTGTGCAGGATGGTCTGTTAAGCATGTTTGCTTACCGTATTCCTTATGGCTAACCCTTCTAGAAAAGTGAGCATGATGGGTTTGTATCCTGTCATGTTCATAGGTTCATAGGTTCATAGGTTCATACTAGGCTATCTGCCCTAGGGCATTTATAAGCCTAGCCAGAGTGTGTTTGGCTTTCACCACCCATTTTAAATTAATTTTGCTATGCCCTTTTTCAAGGTTAGTATACTGTGCCTCTGTCTAACAGTGACACAGAAGTGATACCGGGAGTAAACCTATGATCTCCCATCCACTCATCAAGATTCCTCTTGAAGAGAGTCAATGAGGGAATCTGCCTAACCTGGACTGGGATTTTATTCCAGAGTGAAGGGAGCCTCTGGGTTATGAATCTCTCCCTCCAGCATGTCCTATTTATTTCAGTGCTGAGGTTCAAGTCTCTCGAGCACGTAGCTCGATGGGATTTGGATTTTCTGAGGTGCAGCATGTCCATTAATTCTGCCCTTAACAAAGCTGAACTGGATAGGATCCCGTGTTTGTAGGTCCCCAATATCTTTATTTATGAGGTCCATGATGATCCTTTCCATAGCTTTGCAGACCAAGCTAGTCAGGCTTATGGGGCGATAGTTTCCAGGATCCATTGAGGCACCACCTTTGTGGAGAGGGACCACTGTTGCTGTACGTCACTCTTTGGGTACATATCCTGTAGTAAGGCTGAGATTGAACAGTAGTTTTATGTTTGGGTTTAGCTCTTCTTGGAGTTCATGTAGGACGCAGCCCGGGACACCGTCTGGTCCCATTGATGCTGTGTTTTTTTAAGTTAATGGTTCATAACAGAATGTCACCTTTAACATCCTAGGCATAATGTTTCCTACACGGACTTAAGTAGTAGCAATAGTACTGTAAGGTGAAGCAGTTCTCTTCTCTAAATGATGGAGGCACTCCTTATCCATTGCATTTTCTTGGAGGAGATCAGATCCATCTGCATCCCCTGATGTTGGGGCAGTACTGCTGCACTCCTGCTACTAATGGACATTAACTCCAAGATTGTCTTGTCTCAAAAAAGAAGGAATATACTAGATAAACAATTTCAGACTTAGCACTTCTCTGTAATCACACTCACATTCTTACATTTCAAAGGATTGCAACCATCATCAAACATACAATAGGAATCCATTCAAAATGCAGAATAAGATAACAAAACATGACTTTGTATTGAGGTCAGCATGTGCGTGTGTGTGTGTGTGTGTGTTTGTAAGGCCAATGTGAATTAGAAAGCCTTGTGGAAAAAATCATGTCTTACGAAGGAAAACAGAAAGAAAAAACTCAGCATAAGGAAACAAAATTTAAGTTTTGTATTGTGTTTTTTGCTTGAAAATATTGCTTATCTCTTTGAAGACATTCTGATGTGTATTATTTTTGTTTTCACAGATATGCAACATCTTCAGGTAATACTTATTGACTATTTTACATCATTCTTTATTCTTTGTATATCTATAAATACTTGCATGCATTTTATTGTGATTTTGATGTACCCCCTTTTCTGTCACATTTGTTTTTTTCTGTGTCTGGAAATTTTAATTGTAAGTATATGGAATATGCTTCAAGTGAGTGTCAGTTTCTCATAAATACCCAGTCAAAATTAATAACAAGAAAAACATGTTTGTGGGGCAGTCTTCTATAAATCAGTCATGGTAATACTTGACCAAGACCTATAACAGAGGATCAGTGAACCCTCATCTGTAAACCACTGGTTGAAAAAACAGCGTTCACCTTCAAAGAATTTCTCACAGGAATACCAACAGCCAGATCCCAAAACTTTTTAAGCTCTAAATGATTTGAAAATGCAATCTTTATTTGAGCAAAAAAATATAACCTTGACCAAGAATTTCATAGGAGAATAGGAATTTACTAGGCTATCAGCCTGGCGGTCATTTCAAGCCTAGCCATTTCATCCCAATGTAAATCTGTAAATACTCTAGTCAATACCCAGGATTGTATTTAGTAATGACTGCTCATGTCCATGAGGGTTGTGCCCTGGTAAGAAGTTACGGTGCCCCACCCACTTGTCTATGTTCCTTTTGAACAGTGTAATAGAGGTCCTCTACTTCACATGAACTGGCAGCCTATTCCAAAAACTTGACAGTCACTGGAAGACAAATCTGTCCCTCCAGCGTGTCCTAGTCAAATTGCAGGCCATATTTCAGCCCTATTTGATTTACAGATGTGCAGTAAATTCATTAGGTTTGGGTCAGAGATTGCTCTGTAAGCCAGGCATAAGTCTCCCCTAAGAAGTCTATACAATACTGAGTACAGTGGCAGGGACTTTAGTCGGTCTGTGTAAGGCATGTGCTGGAAACCCTTGATCGTCTTAGTTAGAAACCCCTGAGATCTCTCCAATTGCTGTAGGTGCTTGCTATGGTACATGCTGAAAGGGGCGTTATACCAAATTATGGGCCTTATTAGTGACAAGCATATAAGGGTTATAATGTCCTTTGCTCTAGAGGTGATGCTTTTGCTAATCAAGTGTGCTACATAGAAAGCCTTCCTTATTAGACTAGACACATAGTGGTCAAAGTTAAGGCTGCAGTCTACTTGTGATCCCAGATCTCTTATTACTTTATAGTTACATAGGGTGTTGTTAATTTGATAGTGTGAAGGGACATTGTTTTTACTGAAGGGAAAGATGATACATTTCTTTGCATTCAGTTTGAGACTGGACTAAGACACCAGTCGTTGGTCTGTGTAAGACCCTTCTAAAGTATACTGACATCATTAAGGGATACAGTAATTACACCCAGTTTGCAGTTGTTTGCAAACCTGTTCAGCCACAGCCCCTTAGTTTTGACCTGAACTTCTGAGAAGTATATATCAAACAGTATGGTGCCCAGCACTGACCCTTGTGACACCCAACTGGTGACAGGTCTCTTGCTGATGTGGAGTCACCAATTTTGATAATGTGTGACTGGTTTGTGAGCATGTTGGCAGGTTTGCATTCAGTTTGCTAAGTTTGTTGATAATGCCTGAGTGTGGGATTGTGTCAAAGGCCTTTGTCAAGTTGAGGTATGCTGTGTGCACAGATTTTACCTCAGCAATGGCCCTGGTCAATTTTTTGAAGAACCACCAGGTTTAACAGGCAGGATCTGCCCTTGACAAAGTCAAATTGGTTGTATCCAGGGTTTGGAGGTCACCTATGTCTTCATTTATGAGGTCCATGATGATATGTTAAACAGGCTTTACAGATGAGGCTTGTCAGACTTATGGGTATATAATTCCCTGGGTTTGTTGCTAAGCCACCTTTGTGGAGGGAGAATAACTGTTGCTGTTCTCCATTCCACAGGAACAAAGCCTGTGATTGAAAAGGGTACTTAATGGTTATGCTAGGTCATATTTTAGTTTGTTTGGAAGACAGTCTGGGATGCTGTCTGGCCCCATAGAGGTTGTGTTTTTTGCCTTAGACAAGGCTTTGCTGACCTACTCTTTGGATATCTAGGGTGGCGTGGAGTGTTTGGGACAAGGTTTTTTATAAGTTTGGAGGGGATAAGGGAGTGAAATTTTCACCAAATCTGCTGGTAGGTTTGCTATTTCTGCTGGATCAGTGTGTGTGATACCGTTAGTCACTAGTTCAGCACATGTTTGGGTCAACCTTTTAGGTTACATACGTAGCTGTAAAAGACCTTAGGGTTATTCTTGGCTGTGATTGCTACATTTTTCTCAGTCACCCTTAGAGGATTTGACATGTTGTCTTTGCCTGTTAATTTTAATTTTAGATAATAAGACTGCAGTATAAGAATCCACAGCTAGTATAAATGATATGCCATGTACATTTATCAGCAACTTAAAGCAAAGAGATAAGCTGAGCTTTACTTTATCAGCAACTAAAAGTAAAGACAAAAGATAGGCTTTACCCAACATTAACTCTGAGGACCCTAATGGTGAATCCAAACTGATGGAATGCTTGAAGTAAGATCCTACTGGGCTGCGTACTAGGCCAAGGTCTGTGAAATGTAGGATGGTGCTTCAGACCAACAAAGACTGTAAATTTTTATTTAACATTTGTTAACTGAGAAAGTCTGACTTGGAACAAAGCCAATTTTCAGCAGATGCCTGGGGAGACACATGTCTTTCTAATGTGAGAGGAAACCCACACAAACACAGGGAGGACATGCAGACTCCACACAGAAGGCACCCCAGCCGAGAATCAAACTGGAGAACCTCTTGCTGTGGGGTGATAACGCTACCGCTGCACCACTGTGCCATTCAATTATGCTGTAAAGAAATAGGTCTGTGTGGCAGTAGAATACCTACAGATATTTCAGAGAATTGTATGAAGTAGCTTAGTATGTGGAAAAGGCACACAAGGATTTAAATGTTTAGCAGCCTCTATAGTAAATGCTAGACATATATCTTATTGGTTTCTCATTCATGCAGACCCAAATGGCACATGGCTGTGTATTCATGTGATAAACTTTAAGTGATGGCATACATATATCTGTCAAAGTTTATATCTGAATGCCCATTTACAAAGCACTAGGCATACGAGGCATATTCCTTCCTCCTGGATCCTGCATTTGCCATATACTTAATTTAAGTAATTTGTTGTTAAATTGCATCTAGAAAGATGCCACCTATAGGACATCATCATCTTCTTTCGGCTGTTCCCATTAGGGGTCGCCACAGCGGATCATCTGTTTCCATTTCTTCCTGTCCTCTGCATCATGCTCTTTCACACCAACCGCCTGCATGTCCTCTCTCACCACATCCATAAACCTTATTTTAGGCCTTCCTCTTTTCCTCTTACCTGGCAGCTCCATCCTTAGCATCCTTTTCCCAATATACCCAGCAGCATCCCTCCTCAGCACATGTCCAAACCAATGCAATCTCGTCTCTCTTGCTTTGTCTCCAAACTGTCCAACCTGAGCTGACCCTCTAATATACTGATTCCTAATCCTGTCCATCCTAGTCACACCCAGTGCAAATCTTAACATCTTTAACTCTACCACTCCTGCCTTTTTGTCAATGCTACTGTCTCCAACCCATATAACATAGCTGGTCTCACTACCCTCTTGTAGACCTTCCCTTTCACTCTTATTGGTACCCGTCTGTCACAAATCACTCCTGACACTCTTCTCCACCCATTCCACCCTGCCTGTACTCTCTTCTTCACCTCTCTTCCACACTCCCCATTACTCTGAACTGTTGATCCCAAGTACTTAAACTCATCCACCTTTACCAACTCTACTCCCTGCATCCTCACCATTCCTCTACCCTCCCTCTCATTTACACACATATATTCTGTTTTAGCCCTGCTGACCTTCATTCCTCTCCTCTCTAAAGCATATCTCCACCTCTCCAGGGTCTCCTCAACCTGGTCCCTACTCTCACTACATATCACAATGTCATCTGCAAACATCATAGTCCACGGGGCCTCCTGTCTAATCTCATCTCTCAACCTGTCCATCACCACTGCAAATAAGAAAGGGCTCGGAGCTGATCCTTGATGTAATCCCACCTCCACTTTAAACGTTTCTGTCACTCCCACTGCATTCCTCACCAATGTCACACTACCCTTCTACATATCCTGTACCACTCTTACATACTTCTCTGTCACTCCCGACTTCCTCATACAATACCACAACTCCTCTCTAGGCACCCTGTCATATGCTTTCAAGTCCACAAAGACACAATGCAACTCATTCTGACCTTCTCTGTATTTCTCCAACAACACTCTCAGAGGAAATATTGCATCTGTAGTGCTCTTTCCTGGCATGAAACCATACTGCTGATCACTAATCATCACCTCCCTTGTTAACCTAGCCTCCACTACTCTTTCCCATAACTTCAAGCTATGACTGATCAATTTTATCCCTCTGTAGTTAATGCAGCTCTGCACATCACCCTTATTCTTAAAGATAAGTACCACTTTTTCTCCACTCCTCAGGCATCCTCTGACTTTCCAAAATTTCATTAAACAATCTGGTTAAAAATTCCACTTCCATTTCTCCTAAGCACATCCATGCTTCCACTGGTATGTCATCTGGGCCAACAGCCTTTCCATTCTTCATCCTCTTCATAGCTGTCCTTACTTCTTCCTTGCTAATCTGCTCCACTTCCCGATTCACTATCCCCACATCATGCAACCTTCTCTCTCTCTCTCATTCTCTTCATTCATCAGTCCTTCAAAGTACTCTTTCCATCTACTCAACACACTCTGCTCACTTGTGAGTATGTTTCCCTCACTGTCCTTTATCACCCTTACCTGTTGCACATCTTTCCCAGCTCTGCCCCCTCTGTCTAGCCAATTGGTACAGGTCCTTTTCTCCCTCTTTAGTGTCCAGTCTCTCATACAACTCTCTATATGCCTTATCCTTAGCCTTCACCACCTCTCTCTTTGCCATGCGCCTCATCTCCTTATATTCATGTCTACTTTCTTTATCTCTTTGACAATCCCACTTCTTCTTCACCAGCCTCTTCCTCTGTATGCTCTCCTGTACTTCCTCATTCCACCACCATGTCTCCTTGTCCTCCTTCCTCTGTCCAGATGTCACACCAAACACCTTCCTAGCAGTGTCCCTTACTAGCTCTGCTGTAGTTACCCAGCTATTCAGTAACTCTTCATTGCCTCCCAGTGCCTGTCTTAACTCTTCCCTGAACTCCACCTCACAATCACCCTTTTTTAACTTCCACCATTTAATCCTTGGCACTGCTTTCACACTCCTCCTCCGCTTCCTGATCACCAACATCATCCTAAAGACCACCATTCTATGCTGCTTAACTACACTTTCTCCAGTCACCACTTTACAGTCTCCAATCTCCTTCAGACTAGCCCTCCTACATAGTATATAATCCACCTGTGTGCATCTTCCTCCACTCTTGTACGTCACCCTATGCTCCTCCCTCTTCTTAAAATATGTATTCATCACAGCCATGTCCATCCTTTTCGCAAAATCCACAATCATCTGACCTTCTGCATTCCTCTCCTTAACACCATACCTACCCATCACTTCCTCATCCCCTCTGTTCACTTCACCAACATGCCCATTGAAGTCCGCTCCAATCACTAGTCTCTCACCCCTGGGTACACTCACCACCACTTCATCCAACTCACTCCAAAATTTTTCTTTCCCATCCATCGCACACCCAACTTGTGGAGCATATGCACTAACAACATTCATCATTACATCATCAATTTCAAGCTTCATAAACATCACTCTATCAGACACTCTCTTCACCTCCAAAACACTCTTGGCATACTGTTCCATTAGGATAACCCCTACCCCATTTCTTCTGCCATCCACACCATGATAGAACTATTTGAACCCGCCTCCTATACACTTGGCCTTACTTTCCTTCCATCTGGTCTCTTGCACGCACAATATATCAACCTTCCTTCTCTCCATCATATCAGCTAGCTCTCTCCCTATACCAGTCATACTGCCAACATTCAAAGTCGCTACCCTCAGTACTACACTCCTAACCTTCCTTCTCTCTTCCTGCCTTCGGGCATGCCTGCCCCTTCCTCTTTTTCTTCGGCCAACAGTAGCCCAATTTCCGCCAGTTGGCTAACAGTACTGGTGGCGGTCATTGTTAACCCGGGCCTCGACCAATCCGGTATGTAATTAGGAAATGTTCTCTGCATCAGTAATTTGGCAGAGGTTTTACGCCGGATGCCCTTCCTGACGCAACCCTCCCCATTTATCCGGGCTTGAGACCGGCACAAAGAAATGCACTGGCTTGTGCATCCCCAAACCAGTGCATTTCTTTGTGCCAGTCCCAAGCCCGGATAAATGGGGAGGGTTGCATCAGGAAGGGCATCTGGCGTAAAACCTCTGCCAAATTACTGATGCGGAGAACATTTCATAATTACATACCAGACAATGGGGTTATTGTGGGGAACCACTATCTTCCATGTGTTATATGAATTGTAGAATACCTTAGAAGAAGCAATAATTGGGATAACTACAGTGACTTAGTCTTTTATACTGCGGTGGTGGTGCTGTGGTAGTGTTGTCACCTCACAGTAAGATGCTGTCCGGTTCGAGTCTCTGCTAGAGCGTCTTCTGCGTGGAGACATGTGTGAATGGGTGTACCTTCATTGAAAGTTGTGCATCAGAGCTGGCAACTCGGTACGTAAAAATCAACTGCCAGTCATTAGCGGACCGGAGTTCCACTGTGGCGACCCCTAACCGGGAAAAGCCGAAAGACACAACAGTGACTTAATCTTTTATAAAATAAACATAAGGAAGTGAAATAAATGAAGGGAATAATGTAGTTAATTGACTGAGAATTTCAGCACTTAAACAAACATGGAATCAAAAGAACCAAAGGCAAGCAGGACAAACTTAAAGACAATTTATTATGTAAGCGTTTTCGGAAACAAACAGTGGTTTTCCTTCTTCAGACAACAAACTAACATTTTCAAATGTTTTTAAGCATTTGAAAATGTTAGTTTGTTGTCTGAAGAAGGAAAAACACTGTTTGTTTCCGAAAGCGCTTACATAATAAATTGTCTTTAAGTTTGTCCTGCTTGCCTTTGGTTCTTTTGATTCCTAGTTTGTCTGTTTGCCTTTTTGTTTTCACTTAAACAAACATACTGAAATGCAACTAGATTGGATAAGTTAGTTGGTCTTACCCTCTGATACCATCTAGATACATTGTTGCCTATATTGTGAAGACTATATATTGCATGAAAAGATTTTTAATTGCACTATCATTGTTCGATGCCAAGTTATTGGTTAATATCTTTCCTTAAACAGGTCCAAAGTCCTCCCTAAATATCAAAACAATTGTGGAAGAATACAAGGATGGAAAGAAGATATCACAGAAGGAGGAGAGGCATTTAAGGATGTAAAGTTTACCTAGACCCTTGTGTGCCTACTATCAACCTGTGATCAAGGGGATAATTTAGATGTATTAATGTTAAGCAAATGCCGTATGGGTGAAAGGGAAAACATGGGAATGGCAGATTACATTCACCATGACATAGCTAGCAACATTCAGTCAAAAAGCATAAAAGTTGTTGATTTCTTTCATATTGAGTGTGGCCATTTACTATCAGTAGAGTGTAGAGATGGCTATCAGCAAAAGCAAAATTGATTTTTAAATGGATAAAAATCTTTTGCTCCAGAGAGGACTTTTCTTTTCTACATTGCAAAAAACAGAAAAAGAATTGTAAGATTGAAAACCAGGACCATGCATTTGACTTGTGTTTGAAGTACACTGTAAATAATATGATCCAGCCAGAAATTCATCAGTTGTAGTCACGGAACATTCACAGAACAGTCAGAAGTGAGTTTAGATAAACAGCCATATTACTCATGACTAGCTTGTCTCATTTTTGTATTAACACCATAATGTTTAATTTAGCTTATGTCACTATTGAGATCTGTCTGTACTTTTTTTCAGATGAAAGATGTAATAAAGTCTTTTTCTATTGAACTGAAGTTTTGGTTTGATAATGATTTCAATGTTCATGTGATTATTCTTAGATTATATAAAAGTGTAGGTGTTTGAGCCTGAAATATAATGTCACCTCATATTTTGACATTAACAATTTTTTTTGGCTAAGTAGAAAATTCATAGATATTTTAACCAGGGAAAGGGGAGATTGTAAATGGTTTATTTATGTTGCATATACAAGGTATGAGACTTAAACCTAAAAGAGTGTAGGATAATTTCATACAGAGAGGAAAACATATGACTGGTTCTGTATGGTGGAAATTTTCGGAGTTTGGAAGAGCTGGCAAGAATATATTAACATTATCCATTAGCCCGGACAGATCAGTGCAGATGTCAAACTTAGGGTAATCTTCGGGCCATCGGCTGATTGCAAATAGCTTAACTGTGAACTTGTAGATATGTACATCACTGTATTTATCAACATTCCAAATCTTGTGCAGCAGTTATGTTGCATATCATTCAGCAGTAAGTCTGTGACAAGTTTTGGGAAGTGTGTAAACCCTATACAACTCTCCCTAATGATGTTTTATTTCATAGTCATGACATACATTATTCCCTTCCCTGGATTAGTTAAAAATAAAAACAAATTCACATGTGCTCAAACTTGTATCTGCAGTGAAATGGCATAGCTTAATATCTTCATAACAGGAGATGTTGGAAGTTTTTAGATGTAATAGTTACCTCATACAAAACACTCTCCATAGATTGACACTGTCCAAGCCCAAGCATTACAGTTATCCCTCTGGTGCAGGAGCACAATCTATATCCATGATACTGATGTCCTGCATTTGTAAGTGATGCAGAGAAAGCCAAAAGGTTGATATTGATGTCCTGCATCTGTGAGTGATGCAGAGGAAGCCAGAAGGTTGGCTTTGTGGGGAAGCAGTGGAAATATGCAAAACCTGCCTACTTTATTAATAGTAGAGAGAGTGAAAGAGACATAGATATGACCCAATGTATGCCCAGACCAGAGAAAGGATCTGGTGTATATTACATACCAGGGGTCAAAAGCATTAGGTCATCTGCAGTAGATGTGTGAGGACACCAATTCTATGCTATGATGTCACTGCATTTTGTGATATATATTAAGAATATGAAAATATCAATTTCCATTCACAGCTTTATTATGATAACTAATTGTTTTCTTCTGTCTCAAAAATATAGAAAATGAGTTAAGACAGCTAATCACTTGTAGAATTGAGGTAGAAAAGTCCAATATTTATTCACATGCCAACTTTCAAGTAACTATTGTAAATTATCACAAAACAATAAACAGATGGCAAAGACAATCCTGGGGATTCAATAAACTCTGTGTAGGCTTAGCGGAAAGCCTACACAGAGTTTACATGTTAGTACAGTGAGCAGCAGTTGCTAACTGCACATGCATGCCACACATCACGCCTAGATGAGTACAAGCACAGTTTCTTGGACAGCAACAATGTTGCCAGCCAGAAAATCATGTAAAGCAGCACAGACACCTACAGACAAGCAGACATATTTACCTACAGGCAAACTAGTTCTACATGATTTCACAAACAGCCACAATGACTAGCAGGATTTTACGTAAGGCAATGCATAACGTTCTAACACAATATAGGAAAGTGTAGTCAGTGCAAAGTGCTGTGAAAACCTGTTTTAGACATACTAAAATGCAGTTTTGGTGGTGATCATCAGGGGCACATAGACTGCATTATGAATGATTATTCAGGGGGAGTGTGTGTACTGAAAAAGGCCACACACATGAATTGTAGGAATAAAGACAGGGAAGAGGACAAGTGAAACATGGTAATATACAGTAGATAAGGGTATGTCAATGTATGTACACAACAAAGACAAGACAGTTGTAGTATGAACAATAATCACATATGTGCATAATACAGTACTTACTGCTGTTTACACCTCCTGTGTGGGTATAGACATATTATCACACAGTTTTTTATAATGTGTGACTGTCACACAGGGTCGAATATCAGTGGAGATGACTGGTTGTGATATAAGCTCCCTGACATGTTCACTGGGGAGTACATTTAGTGAGGACAGTACATGCAATATGAAGTAGGTGCATATTGTGAAGATGTGCAAAATGAATTGCTTGAATATGAATGCAATATCAGGGTAGGTCTTAGTCAAGTGGGATACATAGCAACAGGCCCATGAACAGCATCAGACAAAAGCATGCATAGTCATGGACAAGATCAGAATAATACCACCATTAATGTGTCACTGACATAAATATGTGACTGTGAGTTATTATACATATTCTGCATGAGCACACTAATAAAACTGTCATGATTTGTCAGTAATGTAAAAGGTGAATTAAACATACCTTCCTTAAAAATGAACACCTTTAGAGGTGTTAAGAAGGGCACTGTTACACCTGTAGCATACCTCTGAACATCTTAGAGCAAGAAATCTGGACAAAGCCTCAAATAATGGGGAACAAAGGCCCAAAAATAAGGACACTTTTTAAATATTGCTCTTGCAAACTTAGAAAATTGATAGAATAACAGGTTTGCATTAGCATGAATTTTCTGAAGAATATGAAGTCTGAAAATCAAATGTCTGCCATTATTTTCTCATTTCAGTCCTCAATGATTTTCCACTGATTTGACAGAAAACTACATTTTTATGAGAAATATACCAAAAATACGAGTGAAAAATCTGGGCATTCTATGGAAATTGGGACAGTTGTGAGCTATGACCTGTAGTTTAAATTACAAGAAATCCAGGCTACTTGATGGGTTTGCATGGCATATATATGCCACAGTCTACACTTGCACAAATGTAACACATGCCAGCAGTGTTATCAATGAGCTTTGTATTTACTGGGTGCATCACAGGTACACATATACACATGCATCTTGTATAACACCTTGAAGGGAGCTCTGCACTGTCATCTTCTAATGGTTATGCATCAAAACGAATACTTACTTAAGTATGGTCAATAAGATGTGTGGGATCTCACTGTGGTAAAAGTGATATACCTGACTAAATCATCGCTAGAAGATGTGTTGGGAGGTACATGCAAATGGGTGCATTGTACTCAACTCTTGGTGTGATGAGGGCTGAGAACAATGGGACTATAATGTCCTTTGATGTGGATGTCCTGCACCTACTCAGGAATTGTACCACATACAAGGAATTAGTTGCCACTGTGGGCACATGCTAGTGGAAGTTCTGCATACTATCTATGTGAATACACAGGTCACATACCACTTGGTCTGCTCATAGGGGTGTGCTGTCTATATTGTAATTAGTTTGTATATTTGCTTTCATAAAGGAACTAATCCCCCATGATTTTTGTTCATCTATTATGTCTCCATGGCTCTGGCAACAATCCTTTATGTGTGTTAATACTGTTTGCGGTATACTAATACAAATCTTAGATTCAATGGTTGTCCAAAATTTGCAGTCCTCCACAAAGCTGGTTGGACACAGGATGTGTAAGTTAGTCTTGACTTCTGAGACTTAAATAATGAACAGGAAAGGGCTTAGGACAGAATACTGAGGTACGGACCAGTCAGTGGATCTAGGCAGAGGTGAGTTTACACACTTCGACATTATGTGTCATGTATGTGATCCATTTGTCTACTCACTTGGTGACATAGGTGTTTATGCCTACTTGAGACAGTTTCTCAGTAATTCCTGAGTGTGGATTTGTGTGAAATGCCTTGGGGAGGTCAGTTTACGCAGGATAATAGTGTAATATTTGGATGTATACCATCTCAAGTTGTCTGCTGTGGGTCTATATTAAAAGCACAAAGGTGTACTTGCCTGAATACTTAAACGCTGACACATATTCTGTGAACTACAAATACACCGAATGCCCTAAACCGGTCATAGTTGTCCCACCCCACTTCCCGCTACATACTACCTACCCAAACAAACTAAATTAACCACATACATACACTAACCAAAACCCATCTTCTAACCCTAAACTAAACCCTACTTCTAAACCTACACTAAATCTTGCATATGCCACCATGTATGCACTTACCTTAACCTGCACCCTAACCCTAAGGTCCGTAACTATCGCACACTTATCTTAAAAAGCTATACCCAAACAGACACATAATCCACACACATACACTTAAAAACAACCCTGTTTCTGACCCTACATTAAATCTCACATACATTGCCATCTATGCACTTACCTTAACCCGCACCCTAACCCTAAGGTCCATAACTATTGCACACTTACCTTACGGAGCTATACCGCAGAGGGACCAACCATGATGATTCGATGTTTCAGATTTCACTCTTTAGGAGGATTGATGTTTTCAAGGTTCGATGAAGACGTGTCAACGTTTACATATTCGGGTAAGTACACCTTCATACTTTTAATATAGACCTACCTGCTGTCAGATATAACAAACATGATGTAGCCTTAACAAATCAATCATGGGTTTGGTACACAGTCATGAGATTATTTATGTCCTTTTCGATAACTTCCAAGATGACTTGTTGGTCTGCCTCACAGATGAGGAGAGTTAGGAGCATAGGTCTATAACCCCATGCATCAAGTGATGGTACCCCCTGCTCAGACAGATGACAATTGCAGTACACCCTTCTGTTAGAACATAGGCTGTCTAGAGGCTGTGTTAAAGTAGGCAATCAACTGTGCCTGCTAGGTAAGGTTTTAAGTCATACTATGGACATCCTGGGATGTTGTCAGGGCTCATTGATTCTGTATTATTAGCCATAGAGAGTGCACATGAGCTGCACTCCTGAGATGATAAACACAGTGATGTTTGCATGTGTACTTTGGCTGATGGCCAGTGGTGACAGGGGGTATAGTGTCAGACAAATTGTCTGCTAGCAAATTGTCTATTTTCTCCTGTTGGGTATGCCTGGTGGCATCCACAAACAAATCTGTGATTATTTGTGCATTCTCCTTAACATTTCACAGTTATTTTAATAAATAATCCGTGAAAACACCTCCAAATACATCCTTGGTCATGCATTACATGCCACATACTAATACTGCTCACACTGTCATATAGCTGCTCCACTTAATTACATCAATTGCACAACATATGCCTGTGTGTATTTCATAGGAAAGCTGTGTTTGAGTGGCCTGATACCATATAAGGATGCATTACAAATCAGTTGTTTGAGAAACATGTAGAACATTTCCTGACACAGTTGATGATAGTCACACAATGGTGCTGTTGACTACCTCAGTATTCCTTGGGAATAGCAACACAACTGGACATACAAAGAATTCCACAAGGTTGCAATTGAATAAAACATGTGATATTTTTCTGTATATCCCAGCATTACATGTGGATTAAACCAGACATGTGTGCCCATGTAATCTGTCACAGAGCATTTAATGATGGCAAGTAGGCACATACATCTGAGCCATACTACAGGTGTCACTGTGATGGTTGAATGAGAACTGCGTAGGATGTTGATCTGCTCTACAACAACACGTGCTAATGACAATATGCATAAAAGTTTATCATACCATGTCAGCAGTTCTCAGGAGGCATATTACTGCAGCTGTTATAGAAGGAGCATGTAATGAAATGGCAGCATTGGCCCTCAATACATTAGCTTACATCACAGATTGTAATAACCTCTTGTAAGCATACTGTAAATCCACACCTCAACATAGCACATGTCAATGACAGCAACATTGACATGTCAAGTGTTCATGGGCTTAAAGGACATTATTAAGCAAATGGCCAAAATAACATAAAATCCTAGACTTTATTATAGCATGTAATACAAACTCACTATAGCTATATGATTAAAGATAGTAAGACTATTGTGCATATGTGTATATTTTTTGGATTGTATTGCAGCACCAGAGCATGACATAATTAGTAATCACACATGCAGTGATCTGGAGATGGCTTGCAGAGGCTCATGGTAGGACACTGCTTTATGATGTGTATATGCATATTTGATATGAGGACATCCTCTACTCCTTTGCAGGGAGGATGTCATGTGGTCACAGGAAAAAAGAGAATGGTTGATGCATGGGGCTATGCTAAGTTTCCCCTATATGGTAGTGAAATTACTAGTGATTCAAAAGATCATACAATGACCATAATGTACCACCAACCATACACATAGCAGTAGGCTGGGTTTGTTTGATCATTACACCTGTGTAGGTACAGAAGATGAATTCCATGCAATGTAACACTAGTACCATCACATATCTCTGACTTTAACATTGTCATGCTACACTTTATGGAGTATGATAACATCACTATATGCTGAGAAGAACATGTTGGGAGAAGTGTCTGAATGGATGTGGAGACATATCTCTGTGTAAAATTGTCTCAAAAGTAATATTTGAATACAGTCACACTCAAGTTGCCTGCTGTTAGATAAGAACCCCTATATATCTTTGCAAAGAAGCTTGAAGCTTGATATCATAGTATTTAATGTGTAGTTAGAGTGCATATTATACAGGATGACATCATCAGTGTATGTTACAAGAAGATATTCTGAGGAATGTCTGACATAGGTGTGGACTCACATGCCATTCTAAAACTGTAGCCATTCTGTCTGTTGAATGCACACATGATTCAGTTGACCATAGTGAAATGAGAACACCTAGTAAGTATCTACAGAGCGAGTTACTAAATGCAAGCACCACAGCACAAGTCTGGCATTTATAGTCCGACAACACTTTATAGCTGTTGACATCAGCAGTGTATGTTTGTGGGAAGAAGGCAGTAGTAGGAGTGTCTCCTATGCTATTCTGAAATGGTCTCTTGAATGTGAGCCCTACTGAATACAAACACACACACACACACACACACACACACACACACACACACACACACACACACACACACACACACACACACACACACACACACTATGCAGTGAGTAGAACTCCTACCTAACTAGCTACAGATCAAATCAGTTAACACAAGCACCACAGCACAAATCTGGATTTTATTGTGTCAGACAACTCTTTATAGGTGATGATATCAGCAGTGTTTGTGGAGTAGAAGATAGTAGTGATAGTGTTTCACACACTGTTCTAAAATTATCTCCTAAATATAAACCACCTGGACACGTAGTGATAGTGTTTCACACACTGTTCTAAAATTATCTCCTAAATATAAACCACCTGGACACAAGCATATGCACACACACACACACACACACACACACACACACACACACACACACACACACACACACACACACACACACACACACACACACCAGGTGACCACAGTGAGAGTAGAACCCTTATCTTACTATCTACAAAGCAGAGTACTTAACTCAAGCAGCACACCATAAGTCTGGCTTTTATACTGTCAGACAACACTTTATAGCCAATGACATCAGCATTGTATGTTTGTGAGAAGATTACAGTAGTAGGAGTGTCTCACATGGTGTCCTAAAAGGGTCTGTTGAATGTGAACCAACTGCACACAAATACATACATACTAGATGACCACAGTGAGGGAAGAATCCCTATCTTACTATCTACAGAGCACAGTACTTAATGCATGCATCACAGCACAAATCCAACCTTTGTAGTGTCAGACAACACTTTACAGCTGATGACATCAGCAGTGTATGTTTGTGATAAGATGTTGTGAGGCCTGTATGAAAGTGATGTGTAGGCATGTATGACTGTCAAAATATTTGTTCTCCACAGAACTGTATTGCTGACAGGAGGATATACACTCATGCTGATATGACTACACACACACAGACTCCAGTTGACTGTAGTGAGATAAGAACCCTGACTTAACCAGTTACAACAACTGGAGAACTCAGTACTTAACACAAGCACCATGGCACAAGCCTCATTTTTACACTGCTGCTGGACAATTTATAGTGGGTGACATCATCATTGGATGTGTAAAAGAAGATGTTGGGAGGCCTGTATAAAACTGATGTGTAAACATGTACGAATATCAAAATATCTGCACTCCATGGAACTGGATTACTGACACTAGGATACACACTTATTCTCTCCTGACTACCAGTAAACACACACACATACACACACACACACACACACACACACACACACACACACACACACACACACACACACACACACACACACACACACTCACAAGTTTACTGTAGTGAGATTAGAAACCCTTCCTAATTAGTCCTAATTAGTTACACCAGTTAGGAAACTCAGTACTTAACACAGGTGACATGGCACAAGTCTGACTTTTGTACTTCTGCTGGACAATTTATACTGGATTATATCTTCATTGGATGTTTGAGATAAGATGTTGTGGGCTTGTATGGAACTGATGTGGAAGCATGTATGAATACCAAAATAGCTGGACTCTATGGTTCTGTCTTGCTGACACTATGGTGTACACTTATTCTTTCCTGACTACACACACAAGTTGATTGCAATGAGATTAGAACCCCTGCCTAATTAGCTAAACCCACTAATGAAGTCATTACTTAACACAAGCACCAAAGCACAAATCCAACGTTTACACTGCTGCTGCTGCTGCTGGACAATTTATAGTGGATGACATCCTCAGTGGATGTTTGAGAGAAGATGTTGGGAGGCCTGTATGAAACTGATGTGTAGGCATGTACATATGTCACAATATCTGTATTCTATGTGACTGAATTGGTGAGAGTAGGATACACACTTATGCTCTCCTGACTACACACATACATGCACCAGTTGACTGCAGTGAGATTAGAACCACTACTTAAGTGATTATATTAGCTAGAGAACTCAGTACTTAACACAAGTGCTGTGGCCCAAGTCTGGCTTTTGTACTGCTGCTTGCCAATTTATAATGGATGTCATTCTCACTGGATGTTTGAGAGAAGATGTGTGTATGAAATTGCTGGGTAGTCATGTACGACTGTCAAAATTATTTGTTCTACATGGGACTGATCGCTGTCAGTAGGATACACACGTACACTCTTCTGACTAGACACAAACACACCCCAGTTGATTGCAGTGAGATGAAAACCTCTACTTAACTAACTACACTAGCTAGAGAACGCAGTACTTAATGCAAGCACCAAATCAAAAATCTGACATTTACACTGCTGCTGGACAATTTATACTGGGTGACATCCTCAATGTATGTTAGGCAGAAGATTTTGGGATGCCTGTATGAAATGGTTGAGTATGCATGTACAACTGCGAAGATATCAGTTCTGCATGTGACTGGATTGATGATAGTAGGATACAGACTGATGTCCTCTGACTATGCACACACACTTACACATACAAACAGACACACACATTATGTGGCTGCTGTGGTAATTTAACACAAATGTAAGTAGTTTGCTACCATCTTCCAAACACAGTAGTTAATAATTGTGGCACACATGAACTATGTTTTCGCCTTGTCATATCAGTCATTATAGATGATGCCATCATCATTATATGATGCTGGTAACATATCTTGTTATGAGAGTGGTGTGCAAAGTGTGGATTTTGTATTTCCTGTTATGTTACAATGTCCAGGTATACTTTACAAGACAGCTTCTCAAACTAGATGGAAAAAGCCATCAGGAATGCAGCTGTTTTCTCAGTAAGGTTGTGTACATTACACCCTTATTGTCACATACAGACACACACATTTTTTGTCATCAGAATGGATACAACTGTGGATGTACAGTGTTCATATTTATAAAGAATTGCTGCCCACATTAATACATGTATAAGACAATCTGACTGTCTTGTCAGTATAAAGGTTTAGATGATGTTGCAATGCAGTTGTGCTACTTATTCCTGTAGTGCAGTTGATATTTCGGAACTACTATTGACATGCCAGTTTTCAAATGCATGGGTGCAGAGCATACATGACTCAGTGTAAATGGGTATTCAGACCGTAAAAAGTGTTTTTACATGGATTTTAATGGGATAAAGACTAACTGGAAAATAAACATAAGTAATACATGCTAATCAGTACTTTCTATAGTGCACCGCAGATCAGCTGGTTTGAGCGATCAATAACAAAGTGTTTGCACATACATGATACATATTTAAGGACTCATACTTGAAGTTGAGAAGTACCTATCCATACTGGCTATGGTAAAAATAGCTAACAAATACTATGGTTTTCATAAGTATTTCATATCGGAAATGTTGTGCCATAAATTTTAGGACATTAAACAATTATTTATAGAGCTTTCCCCATTTGCGCATAGTTAAGTGCCGAACAAATCAGATCTCTGCTTCACTGAGAAAATTTTAGCAGTTCTATTGGTTAGCTTTCCTCCACACCAACACGCTAAGTGGAGAATCGCGGCACTCAGTACTTTGGACAGTACTGAGTGGAAGAAAAACACCTACTCCCTACCTGTCTCTGTAGCAGCAGGTATAACAGCAGTGAGCTCTTATTTTGAGCACAGATGATACAGGGTTCAAATACAGCTCAATCTATATTTTTCCCATATGTATTCAGCATGTCATTAAATAATTACCTGCGATAATTTTTGCAAATGTAAGAGGGACTGACTACAGCGAATTGTTGTATAAAAACTAACACTACTTAATTTATAACAACAGCACACATATGGATTTGCATATTTATACATTCAGCAGTCTAAATGAATTTATATGACATTTTTAATATGAGTGCCTTTATTCTACTTAACTGTGTATTTCCTTAGTGCAGTGGGTTTAAACAGCATTGTGTGGAGCTAACCACACCATGCCATAGGACATGATGAACCATTCACAGTCGCTTTGCACTGGTGCGTGATGCTAAACTCTGCACAAATGCAAAGGACAAAAAGTTAAGAGCTTCATTGGGGATTTATTATTTATGTGTGTGTTGTGTATGATTGTATTTTCTGTCAGGATTAAAGTTGTGAAAATGGGGCAGATAGGAAAGTTGTGAAGCGGGGGGAGGACAAGGAGTGGGTAAAACATATGGAAAGCAATATAGGAATGTACAGGAGGGAACTTTGAAAGAACCATAGCTATCTACTTCTTCAACAGCATAAAATGAACATGGATAAAGTACTGGATGAATGTGGACTGTCACCTCAACAAAGGTGGGTGGCAACCATGCAGTAATTTTGTATAGCCAATTGGACCGAAGCAAGTGTGTGGAGAAGACACGTGTGATGTGGAGACCAATGTATGGGACTATATTTTGTTTTGGTACAATTGCCCATTTTTGTGTTTTTATTTTGTAAGAGAGGAATGTTGGATAAGGGATGTAGATGTGTCAGGGTCAGGTAAGAAGGGTAGGTTAGGAAGTGGCTGCAAACAGGACAAACAAGACAAGGAACAAGGATGGTGAGGGACACAACAGGTTGGGGGACACCATTATTGGGGATAGGGAGGGGAAATCAAATGCCCATGCCTGTCAAGCATGGAGACAGAGTGAATCTAGTACTCACCCTCAAAACTGTCATCACTGTCCCCTTCCTGAGATTGCTGTTGGAGTGCTTGACATTTTCTTTTTCCGAGCATTCTGGCAAGCATCTTCTCCATCCAGCTGAAGCATTCACCAATGGTTCTTTTCAAGACCTCACACACCATACCTGGCATCTTCGGGTGGGTGACAAAATCACCACCTCTACCAGAATTCCTGGAGGTTACCACTGCACCCAGCTGCTGGGGTAATACTACTTGATGTAGAGAGCCTAGGTAGCGCAGGGGCTGCAGAGGCAGTACTGCCAGGCTGGGACCCAGATGTGCTGGTCATCAGTGTGGCTGTTGGGAGGGTAACAGGCTGAGCCACAGTGATTGACCAACCTCCCTGTGCTGGAAATCATTTTGTCAATTGTCATAAACTGACAACATCACAACATTGTGACCAAACATCTAAAAATAAAAAGGCAAGCTAAGGGGTGAGGTGAGGTAAGAGAAAAATCAAAAAGATAATTAGAATCACCATATGTCACATACAATAAATTAGTATGATATAAATAATAAACTTTATTTTATATTAGCTGGACATTTTAACAACTACAAAGTAGGATCGATAGTTGCTCCAAGTAATCTTTACATTATGCATATATTGCACACATGGTTTGTCAAATAATACTGATTAAGTTAATAGCATGGCATGTATGTCAATTTTGGTGAAATTATTATGTAATATTTTTAATTATTTTACAATACATTTGTTACCTCTGGGATTTGAACCGACAACATCGGAATACACTATTAAAACAGACTACTACAGTTAGTTTGGGCTACAAACTGAAGCATGTATGCTTGATTTTACAGTTATAATATGCATGTTTAATGTGCTACTAATGTATAGAAGAGCACGCCAAAAAATGTATAGTCATATCCTTTGGGAAAAACAAGGTAACCCCAAGCTACCATATAGGTGGCAATCCACTAAGCACAGAAGAGGTTATCAGGGACCTGGGGACCCAGGTTGACAGTGGCCTTTCTTTTGACACTCACGTTGCTAAAGTGGTTAGAAAGACCTTCTACATTGCCCACCTGATCATGAAGGGATTCACATCCAGATCTAGTGAGGTCATTGTTCCCCTGCACTCTTCACTTATCAGACCAATGATCGAGTACAATGCCCCATTCGGGATGTATCTCACCCGACATCTGCAGCAATTGGAGAGACCCCAAAAGTTCCTCACCAAAAGGATAAAGGGACTCCAAAATCTATCATATGCTGCCAGATTGAAGAAACTCCAGCTCTATTCAGTCGCATACCGTCTGCTCAGAGGTGACATGTGCCTGACATACAAGGCCATGTCCAACCCGGAATTAATGGACATGCTCCACCTCAAAAAATCCAAATCCACCAAAACCACTAGAGCAAGTGACTTAAACCTTAGCACGGATATAAATAGGATGTGCTGGATGGATCGATTTATCACTCAGAGACTCCCTATGCTGTGGAATAAAATCCCGGTCCATGTGAGTCAGAGCACCTCGCTGGCTCTGTTCAAGAGAAATCTTGACCTGTGGATGGGAGATCGTAGGTTTACCCCGGGAATCATCTCTGTGTCACTGCTGGACAGAGGCACAACAAACTAATGGGTACAGTATTTTTTCATATAAGGGGTGGCGTAAGCCACAAAACTTTGGGCTAGGCTTATAAATGCCTTAGGGCAGATAGCCTAGTATAAACCTATGAACCTATGAACCTATAAAATAATATTATTTTGTGCTGCATACATACCCCCTTGCTTTTCTAAGTCTTTCCAAATGTTCAGCATGTGCATTCCTGTTTGTTGCAATCTCCTGGGTGGCTGTAAAAGACAGAGGGTAGAAAAAGAGAAGAGCATTATGCATACCATAGTCTTAGCTATATCCAGCTTTCTATATAATTTAAAGTATCTTTATCTGTATACTTATACAATTGTGGAGTGTCAGCAGTCCTAAATTCATGCAGCCACTGGTTGCGCTATTCCTGCTTGCATCTTTTCAGGTTGTTGTAGTGATGCCTGCAATGCTCTCTAGTGCATGCAATGCCAGTTGCACTGGAGACAGCCCTGACCAGACTATTCCAAACCATTGATTTGTACTGAGACTCAGTATAGTCCCAGTGCAATAGCCTACCACTCTGGCACTTTACAAGGAGTCCAGTGAATATTCTGGACTCTTCTAGACCCCATCTTTGAGCCCTAAATTGAACAACTTCCCTTCTAGCTCTAGTCATGTCAGAACAGGTCAAACAGCATCAGAGTTTTTTTCCTGCCAGTTTGTGTTAGTGGGTTTAAGGCTAGTATGCAAACATGAACAATGATGCCAGAGTCGTTTGCATGATGTTAAGAGGAGAGCATAATACCAAACATTGAGGAAGGCAGTTTATGAATTAGGAAGGGCAATGTGACAGCTGGCATTAGTTTTTGGTATGGCTGCTGCTGGACCACTTAGTTGATTTATCTTTGCAGACATGTATTGGGGCTATAAATGTTATGACCTGACACATTTTTGTGTGGCTTTACACACAAATAAAAGCAATTTGTACAATGTGATATTCAAATCTATGTAAAATAGACTAAACATATTCTTCCACATAGGTGTTTTTTCACTCTTGCCACAGAAGAAGTGCTTGTCAGACATGCTCATTAATTATATGGATGCATGAAAGAGTGAGTGGATAACCATGTATGTGTGTGACCTGACAAGGTCCTGATTTATACATAAATGAGTATCTGACTATCACTGAATTATGAAGTCCACCCCATGGCAGAAAAGACACTTTTTAGTGCAAAAACATAATTGCCAATATACCCCCAGTCATGCATATAATTAATATGATCTCCAGTGCTACACATACTTATTGTAATTAATAATTATCTTAACATTGTTTTTTAGCTTTTAAAATTGACTGGAGAATCAGGAATAAAATTTGAAGTGTGCTAGATTAGAATGCTGGTTCACCTGTACTGTGGGTATTAACTTATAGTAGTTGCCACAGAGAAAGCTGGGTAACAGGTGAATTTTTTAAAACCATTACTGTGCAGAGTGCACAGTGCAACTAAAACCTTGTTTGTCAGACCTGTACATTAATTACACATATACATTAAAGAGCTGAGTGTCTAACCATGTATGTGTGTGACATGAAAGTTCAGAAAATAAATGGTTAATTGTAAAACCATTATTCAACAGATACCCACAGTTAATATTTAATATATAAGACATCCTGTGTATACTCAGTGCACCTGCTATACATAGTTATTTCCATGTGTAATTCGTTTTCTATTGTGAATTTTTATATGAAATAAAGTGGAACAGCAGTAGTAAAAAGTTTGACTTTGCTGTATTAGAACCCAGGCTTAGCTATATTATAGCTCTAAACTTACATTTGCTGCCACAGAAACAACAAGGCAGCATGTGTCTAGTTTGACATTCTTTTCTATGTATATGTACTGACTGCTGCGCATCTCCTCTTCCTTGTTTGCACAGTGGAAGACCGCACATAATACAATGTATCCATTTGGAAATTGGGATGTGTCTGCTTGTTATCTGCAAGTGTTGTGAAAATTCGCTAACCAATGCTGCCTAGTGTGTTTGCGAGATGGCAGACAAAAGATGTTACAATGTATTTTTTATGAAATTTACAATGTCTGCTTGTTGTATGGTCCATTACACCTTGTTTGTGCAGAGGAGAGCACTGTGCAAATGAGAGTAAGAAAGATCATCACTGGGAATGTTCCTGCTCTCACCCCCACATAACTTCCTTTTACTACACCCCTATTTTCCTATTTCTCTTTCTCTCCCAACTTAACTATTTCTCTGGTTTCCCTATGCTTAGCTACCATCTTTATTAATATGTTACACATCCCTACCTATATGCTGTGTGAGTTTCTTTGCCCCTACCTTGTGTATCTTGTGCTACCTTCTCACTTGGATATATCCCTTGTTGCTCTAACAGAGCATGTTACAACATGATTTGTTATTACATTATGTTTTGCTTTGCTTTTCATTATGTGCTGCAATTTCTGAAACTGTATAATAATTTGTAAATATGTTAATTTTTAATTGATATAATGTTTAGGGAGCTTTTCTCCCTGGGCCTCTATTGAAAATGGGCTTTTCTCGGCCCAATGGACTATCCCGGTAAACAAACTGTAAATAAATAAATAAAATAAATATTAATATTGTAAAAATTGTTTATTTATTTTCCTCCCTAAAAATACATGCAGTACTTGAATCTTGATCTACATATACTATGTGCTGCTTGATTCATCACATTTACCAGATATCTACACACACACCCTTGATTCACAACTTTAATTATTGCTGTCTTTATCATATAATTTGCTTCTATTAGATGTAATTTATTTCATCATTAAACCATATTTACACAAAGCCACACATAGTGCAAATATTAATATTTTAAAAAAGGAAACATAAACAATATTATAAGATACTTTTTAATACACCTTACAGATTTTTACACAACTCTGGAATTGAACTGTCAGACTAGTGAACCTACAAAACACAGTAAAGCTTTCTTATCTCTCTTGGCCACAGAAACAGCTTTGTAGTGGGAATGCAAATCATTGTGCATGCAAGCAAGACCCATTTCTACCATAGTATTATAAAGGGTCTATATTATAGGATCGACAGTATAAAACATCGAACATCATATGGTCGACACCATATGGTCGATGTCTTCAAACATCGAACTTATAAAAACAACAAAAAAAAAAAGAAGAAAGTACCCTAACAGGTTTAAACAGGGGGGCAAGCCCCCCTGCACCCCCCACTACTTAAATATATCAACTCCGAGACCGCACTACATTTCAGTAAATGGAAATCTCCCCCTATGGAGATTTCCATTTACATGTTTGATGTGCGTTTTCACTATTCTCGTGTCGACAATATCAGCTTCGATATTGTCGGCTTTCGAGAATATAATATAGACCCTATTATAAAGACATATAACACTTATACACTCTCTGCAGTATATATAGCACTTTGTATTACTGTCCTTAAAATATATGAGAATATTACATGACAGTAAAATACAGCTTTCATTACAGGTGGGAGAGTTTGTCTGTTAGTAAATAAAATCTGAGAAATGTGTGCTCTTCATTTCCATTTAAAATCTTGCTACAATTCCTTCAAAACTTTGAAAGTGTATCATGGGTGACATACCTAATTCAGGTAAAGAGGTCTGAATTGCTGTTGTATCCTCCTTCTCCCTACCACTAATCATTTACAGTTGCAATCCATTAGCAACTAACACTAAGGTAGTTCCTATACTATGTTTACACCTGCTACACAAAGTCTAAAGTTTGACATTCACCAATTCTAATACGTTCACACCTGATTTGTATCTCACCATGCTCAGAGGTCTGAATCTACACTATAAAAAGGTAACCATGTAGCTGGGGAACTTGAAGGTGAGGAAGAGCTGCATATTCAGAGAACACAGAAGCTTGACATTCATTTGGATTTATCTGTATAGAAGCCTCTGGATCTTGTTAAGGTATGCTTGCCTTTTTCATGTACATGCTAGATTTGTTCACATGTTACAAGGAAAAATATGTTCTCTATATATATGTATATATATATATATATATATATATATATATATATATATATGCATTAGAAAATGGAACTTTTATCTGTATGCACTTCTTATAAGTTTACTGCTGGCACAGGCATTTTTGTCAGGCATGTTACATTCTCAGATAGGCAGCCATTATTAACTTTCCAGACATAGAGGCATACATAAAAGCTTCTATATTTAGAATAATTACAAACTAGATAGATCCAAATTACTCCTCTAGTTGGAAAACCTTACATACTATTATTTATTCAAACGAAAATCTTTTAATAAATAGCCTTATGTTAGATAATCAAATTAATAAACCCTGGCACATTTTATGTATAGGAATCCAATATCATATAGTAAAACCTACTAAATTAGAATTTACAAATTACATTTTTAACATCTTTAGAAAATTTATTATCGCCAATACAGATATAAAGATTTGGATGGATTTAATAATTCCTTTTAGTTCTACAAAAAATCTTCCCTAATATGTTTCATAAGAATATTTTTACCACTTGGGAAAAAAAAAAACTTTATTTGTTGGCAGAAATGTTTTAATAATCAAAAAATTGTTGACAGTCAACTAACAATAAATGCATATGATCTTTCACCTTCAGACTGGCTAGTTCTACAAAGTGTATTGATATATTCACAATATCTATGCAGAATAATAAACAATTCTCCTTTCAAAAACAGACCTAAGTTCATAAAATATTTAGATGAAATTATATATGATAATAATAACTGGAATAATATAACTTCAACATTATATAAATTACTACTAATAAAATTAAAACTCAACAGAACAATTGGGATCTCATCACAAAAGGACATTCAATAAATCTATCCACAGAAAGCAAAACAAACTTATTGTAGTCTATTAAACTAACATCTAATGTACAATTTTGGAGAATATACATGTGGAAATTTCTGCATAATCATTTTATACACCCAATAAAATAGCTAAACTCGGCTCTTCCAACAATGTTACCTGTTGGAGATGCCTACACATATGTAAAGCAGATTGGATACATATATTTTATGATTGTATTAAAGTCAGAAAATGCTGGGAAGATATTGATAATTTCTTTCAAGCCATATTCACAAATTCATTTACTTTAACTAAATCTTTAATTTTACTGAATATTAATAAAAGAACTGAAATGAATAAAAAAATTATATTTATTATTGGACTATACTAGCAGTTGCTAGGAAGTGCATAACTAGAAAGTGGAAATCCATTTCTGAACCATCTTTTGAAGAATTTTTAAGGTTATTAAATGAAACAGCAATGATGGAAGTGAAAGTCAAGGAGCTAAGGAATGCTCCTAATATATGGACAAACAACCCAAGGAAGAAGATTTCAACTCTTATTGAGACATTAAAAATGAACTCAGACTCTACTTAAAAAAAGAAAATTAAGGAAGAAAAATATTTGTTCAAAGTTTACATAAAATTGACTTAGATTGGTTCATCTAATATTTTGTCTTCAGGCCAAATGTAAATAATGTATATAGTTTGTCAATATGTTTTGAAGGACTACCTAAATTTCAATTGAGTCATTTATTATATTCTGAAGAAAAGCAATACAATTTTTTGAGTATAAAAAAACAAGTATTATTGTTACAATTGCATATCTTACACTTTTCTATGTTATTGCAGGGAAATGTAATATACTATATTGTCAATGAGCCAGGTGTGTTAGGCTTCTAAGATGGCCAATAGACACCTCCAGGGGAGTGCTGGGCACAGTAAAGGGTAACTGGCAACTTTATAAAATTGACTTTTCTGTTGTAAATATGAATACATTTAATGAGAATTTTGTTGAAAGCATTTATAATAATTGACTAATATGGTATTCTTTGATTTGTATAAACTCTCATTTGCCTGTTGTTTTGGGAGTGAGGGGAAAAAAGTACTACTTATGTGCTGCCACAACAAAAATTGTGTTTCAAGAGGTTTGCTCTTGAAATTTTGTAGTCATCCTGTCCTTTCCGTGGTAAACAATACATTACTCCATTGATGTTCCTTTTTTGGACTAAACATTGGTTTGTGTTTGAGTGTAACAGTGTAAAGCGAAGTGACCAAATAAAGCAAAAGCCATCTCGAAAGGTACCAGGTCAGATGAATGAAACTGGAACAGCAGGAACTATAAATCCAAAGCAAGTCAACCTTGAATATCTCCGTGCACACAGTATCCACAAATACCGTCAAAGTTTGAAAAACTCTTCTTTATTGCACAAAATCCACAAAAGATACGACAAAGTAACCACACTGATTGTTAAGCGCTTTCATCTGCTACGCGCAGACTTCCTCAGAACTAATGTATGCAACCATTACTTGCATTTAAATAGTATACTTGGCGGCAAAACTGTGATTATCTTTTAAAGAAACATACTAATACACAACACATTACCTATAACAAATATAAATATACAAACATTGTGAAAACCTATTTATAACTGTGTACACTAAACAGAACATAGTAATATACCATACAAAACCTTTTTGTGTTTGAGTGTGATATGGTACAACCACATACCCTTACATTTTAATAACTGAAATGTGTTTCCAGTGGTTAATGCTAAAAATTATGTGATATTTATGTGTTGTATCTTTCTCTGTTTTATATCACCTAGGATTATGGCAACCAAGCATAACACTCCACATAAACCCCCTTTTAGTTACTCAGAAAATTATAAAAGTCATAGTCCAGGCATTCAGGCACCATGGTGCCTTTCTTCTTCAGAACGGACATGTGGATGTGGTTGCTAGACTGCAAATTTGGAACCAGATAGTCAATGACATAAATGTCATAGGGGGCTGTACCAGAACTTATGATCAGGTGCGTCATAGGGCCACTGGTATGATTTCAGCAATCTGGAGGAGAGCAGCTGCAGTTGCCAATGAACAGTTAGCTATGGGTGATGGGAACTACTACAGAGCCACCACTGAAACCAAATGAAGAGTTCCTGTCCACTGTCAGAGATCTAAAGAGCTCGATGGAAACTGCACAACAACATGTGATTGATATTGGTGTTGATGGTTCTGGGAAGACAAGTATGTCCCAGGAAGAAATTCCAGGTAAGCTTACAAGATCTGCTTGTATAGTAAAATATTGTAAGTAATAGTTCATGTTCTTTTAATTTATTTAATTTTTTTGGATGAACCTATTGATAAATTGATACAGTTAACAACACATTTGTGTTCATTACACATGGGCTTTGAGTGGATGAGTCAGCCAAGTTTCAGTTAAAAATATTGTTAATGGACATATAGGAAAAAAATTGTATATTCACTGCCCCCCTGTGTTATAGTAATTGTGATGATTGTATCCTTACTTTGCTTTAGTTCTTCCAGGACCACCATCCCTAGCAAGTGTGGAGTCATCTGCACATGGTAAGGCTAATTTTTTAGTTGATTATTGATGTCTGTTTGTCAAAAATATGTATTTATCCATAGCATTCAGCTATCCCCTCTATTTCCATCAAACACAGCCAGTAGGCCTATGTATACTTATTCTAGAGCACCCTCAGATATTGGACAGGTTGAAGGTGAGACACTTGATCAGGGTAGTGTGGTTACTGTGGCTTCAGTGCCAGTTGACACTAGCCATAGCCAAAGTGTGATTGACATGCCACAAGTGAGAGTAGTTAGGGGTGCTTGTAGATGGTCTTATGTCCACCCTCCACCTGATTATAGTGTGTCTTTACGTACCACTCATCATATATTTAGGGCCATCATGGAGGCGCAATCATGTTCCAATAGTAGCTCTGAGGACATACTTAGGGTTGTAGATGTGGCACAGGCTGATATGCATGACTGCCTCCACCATATGGCCAATTCAATGGAGCGGGTGAATGACACAATGGAACAGGTGGTGTCTGTGATGGAACGTCTGCTGAGATGGTAACGACATCTATGTGGGCATAGGTCATCATCATATGATGTTAGCCAATGTTGCCATGCCTGATCATGCTTCTTTAGTAGTACTACTTCCACTGCTACATCAGTAATTGAGGTGTCTACATCCAGACATGATAGGCCAGGGGGGTCATGGTCCTGGGTGTACTGTGAGGAGAGTTCATCCCACAGACATCAGTCATGTTAAGGTAGTAGCAGTGCAGCTGACCATGAGCATGGACATGCCAGTTCTCGCAGTCGGGGGTGATGATGATGTACTGTTACATCTACCATGCATGGCTCACACCTGTTCAACATGCCAGGATGTACAGGTAGTACAGAGCTTGGCTGTGTTCTTGCAGACACTCACACAGACATTCACCTTGAGTGCCCATACAAACACACACACACAAACACACACACACACACACACACACACACACACACACACACACACACACACACACACACACACACACACACACACACAAACACATTGTCGTTCTGTCTCAGTAGCCATTTGATACTTTATCCAGATTTCTGCCTGCTTGTCTTTCTTACTGACATGCACTCACTAACTTTTGTGTCAGCCTTGACCTCCTGCCCCCCCACCCCAACAACACCCTGTATAAATGATGATAACTGTGCCATCTCCTTGATTTTCTGTCATTTGGTTTCAGAGATACATAAGTCTTTTGTCTGATACCCATAGTGCATAGCTGACTGAGTGCTTAGTATATATGTGTTTGTGATGCTCTTTTGGAAATTGTACTGCTTTCTTACAGGTTTTTGTAACGTGAATCTTTGATGTATGAGGCCTATTATTTGAAAGAGAAAAGATCTATTGCTATCACATATTGATGTCATTGCTGTAAAAATTACCCACCTTCTCCTTAGTTACATTTGCAAGTAACAATATGGAAAGATATGTCAATCATTTGTGTTCTTATCCATGTATTTTCCTATTCCAGGTACAGCATTTATCTTGATAATCCAGCAGTTAAAAGTGTTTTAATTTGGGGATGACTCTGTGTGATGCTAACACTACACAGCCATTACACGAGTAAGTAAAACGTGTGAGCATTGCCTAGCATCAATGTTACTGTATGTATTTGCATAGGATGAAGGTTTTACCCCCTTAGCTGGTGAGCATGTGTGCTATCCATTGCCACTTAGCCAGGGTGAGGGCATACTGTGTGCCGCTGTGGTGACCTTACCAGTGGTGGTAGGATGTGTGCTCCTTCTGCTTAGTGCCCCTGCTGAATCTGTTTTCTCAGAATAATATTGTGAAGGATGGCATAGTCAGTGTAAATTTCAATACAAGTTTGGGGATTGTACTATTGGGCTCTCCTAGCTGTATCTTGGCACTGGAACCATGACTTCCTCAGCCCAAACACAAGCTCTGATATTTCTTGTTTGAGCATGTGCTTCATTATAACATTCTTCAGTGGGTGGGTGTGCATTTCTGGTGGATGTCATCAACCATGCCACAAGTGCATAACACCTGCATCCCCCAGTAAATGACCCTGTGGGATATCACCCCTGGAAATCCTCTGATAGAGTCAAGAGTTGTGCCAGATATGGGAATTGTGGTAACTGCCTGGGTTGCCAGCAAACACATTCAGGATGATTCCATTAGGATTACACATGAGCTGGCAGTTAATGGAGTGGAAGTCTTTTCTGTTTATGTACACCCTTCCCTGTTCCCTGGGTGGTGCTTTGATTCTAATGTGTGTGCAGTCTATGGCACCGAAGACTTCAGAGTAGTGTGCTACGGGGCAGAAATCCTCCATAGTTATAGGTCTTTCCTCAAGTGTACAGGGAAAATGTATATAGTCACTGGCATGTTATAGCATAACATTCAAGAATTGATGCAGGATCCTGGATGCTGATGTCTGTGACACAACCAGCATATCCTCTGTTGGTCTCTGGAAGGTTCCTGTAGCTACTATTCTAAGTGCTACACATATCCTAGTCTCCACGGGTATTGGCACCCCTCTGTTTGACCTTATTCTCAGTTGAGGACAACAGAGGTTGCAGAGTTCCTGTAGTGTGTCTCTATCCAACATGTAGTGCTCTACAATTTCCACCTCATGCAGACCATGAAAAGTTAAATGGAGTCTAAACACCCTTCTTCTTGGCCGAGGTCTATTAGCAGCAGCAGCATAGAGTTAGGCCTGCTGTATATACAGATATATAGGAAAAACAGCAGCCCCCTAACCTTCTTTCTGTGTAGACTAGCTTCCTTGACTGTATTCCAATAGGTTTGGAATTCACAGGCAAAACCTGCACTTCATCTACATGATTGTGTTATAGGTTGTTGAATAGCTCCTCCATCTTGTATTGGTTGATTAGCAAACAATTCAGCTGCTTATTCAGTAATTAGCATGCTACAACATTTACCATGTTTGTGTGGCTCTACATGGTGTGTATAGCCACTTACTAAATACAAAACCAAACTGTGAGTGCAATTGCTGCGATGTGCACATGGTTTTAGCGAATCATGTATGCTTTATTGAATCCAGCCTAATATTTAATACTTCACATTTCTAGCACTTCAGAATAAAACATCTTAAAAAAACTCACACAGACCCTAAAATTTAAAATAAAAAAAAACCCATGTATAAAACAACCAATAAAAACTATGTACAATTCATAGAATTTGATGACAACATAGCAATACAATTTCTTGTTTATGATATTTTTCACCATTGTAGTACATTTTAACTTCTGTAAATAATTTATTTTAGATATACGTGTAAGTGTAGTGATAAGAAAGGTGCATTTTCAGATATATCCTGACCTCTTAATGGATGAACATCAAAAGTTCATTCTTAATTTATCAGTGGTATCAAAAGGATGCTGTCCGGTTCGATTCTCAGCTAGAGCGTCTTTTGCATGGAGACATGCGTGAATGGACATACCTTCGTTGAAGGTTGTGCGTTAGGGCTGGTAACTTGGCACATAAAAATAAACTACCAATCGTTAGCGGACCGGAGTTCCACTGTGGTGACCCCTAACTGGGAAAAGCCAAAAGACACAACAACAACAACATCAAAAGGCCAAAAATGTCTTTAAAATACTATACATTTGATGGGTTGTATTTGGGGTAACTCCTAGTTATTGCTACAATACAACAGTAAGAAGCTAGTATATAGTTGTAGACAGCTACAAGTTATTTTAAAAACTGAGGGCCCGATTCCAAAAGACTTGCCGTCAGTGCAACTGACCACTTACACTGAGAGCAAGCTGACAGCTGGTCTTTTGGAATCTGGTCTGTGTAGCAAGCCTATTTATGGATAAACCTTACACAGAAGTAAGTTACTTACACTGAGAGCACGTCTTTTGGAATCAAGGCAGATATGCTGAGAGCAGCTCTTTTGGAATCTGGCTCAGAGTGCATGCAGTTAAAAGTCAATGTTTGTAATACTTGCATGTTATCATTTATGGCACTGTGCAGTGCATTCTTGGACTCATCAAAAATAGGAGGTTTTATTGATTTCTAAGTTAGTAATCAAAAATACTATGTACTGGGTTATTGAGAGCATTTGTGAGGTGCACTTTTACACTAGCTTCAAGTTATCAGTCTTGAAAATATTTGATTTTAGTTCTATTATAACCATTTCAGCAGGTTGCGTGTTTGTCTTTTTTGCTCAATATTCCAAAGCTGTGAGTTTTAACAGTTCACCAGCACCTTGTAACTCATACTGCAGTAATGACAGAGCAGACATCAGTAGAAAGCCTTGTGTTTCCAGATGGCATCAATAATTTCTGATGTTAAAACAGGTCTCATTTGTTTACTTTTTTTTTTTTTTTAGCTCTAGTGGCTATTGGATTTTATGGCATGTGTTGTCAGTTGTCAGACACAGGGAAGAGGGATTAAATCAACCTAGTTGGCTGAGGACAGGGAGGGTGGTCAAAGAGTAGTGGGTGATAGAGAAATAAAAGAATAAAAAACTGTACCCCCCCCCCAAAGAAAAAGCAGTGTAAATTAAACATCAATCGGGGGAAGAGTATTAAAAGAAGCTTAAGTTAACTCATACAAGTTATACATTCTGGGTATATGTTAAACCTATAACGTTCAGGATGGAACAGGGTAGAAACCATTCTAGTTCAAGGATTACTGGACATAATGAATTATAAACATTTGTCCTATATGGACAGACTAAAAAAAATCCAACTATTCTCTGTCTCATATCGCCTACTTAGAGGCAGTCTCTGCTTGACTTACAAAGCCATGTCTGACCCAGCTCTGTTAGAAATGCTGCATCTAAAGAAATCCCAATCCCTCTGCACCATACACTCCATAGACATCAACCTCATCAGCACAATAAACAGAACATGCTGAAGGGACAGGTTCATAACCCAGAGACTGCCCATGCTATGGAATAGACTTCCCATACATGTCAAGCAGAGCACGTCAATGGCCCTCTTCAAGAGAAATCTTGATGAGTGGATGGGAATTAGAAAATTTACCCCAGGGATCACTCCAGTGGCTTTACTCAACAGAGGCACTGGGAACTAAGGTCAGGTGGCACCCAGGGTAATCCTATGGGCTAGGCATCTAAAGACCCCAGGGCCATTAGCCTAGTACACACCTATGAACCTATAATGTCATAGTATAAATTCTGAACATATAATCATAGCAGACTAATTGTATTAACCACAGTGTCCTTCTACATTTGCCATGACAACCGCATAGTGTCATACTTTCCCATAAAGTCCTTTCATTAATATCACATTATCATAAATCCAGGTCATTCATATGTTTTATTATGTCATCCAGTGTTATAGATACTGTTGATTTTCATTTCTTTAGTGCAGAATTTTAGCTAATAAGATAAGCAGAAATGTGGTTGCCCATTGCAATTTAGAAAACATACAATTTTTCACATTCCAAAAACCGTGGCATTTGAGTACTTACATTCATTCTTAAAATTCCCAAAAATAAGATCTTCCACAACATCCACAAATGCAATTTTTCCTAAACATGCTCAAAAAAGAATACTCGTCAGTGCCAAGTGCACTTTTCTTATATCTCTGAAAATGGCAGTCTGCCATTGAAAACATCTGAATCAACCTTTCTGACATATAGAAATATTTTTGCAGACAATTTCAGGTAAAAAAAATCAGCACCTCTTATATTTGATGGCATATTCTCAGCAACTGAGAAATCTGCTTACAAATCATTTCATCAAACTAATTCTCTACCAGAATACTCTAACTGTACCTTACTTTATGCACTATATTTCTAAAGCCTTTAAAACCCTGCATGCCCCACTAACTCATCTATTTACCTCAGTTGTCTCACCACTGAATTCAAGGAGAAGGGTTACCACTTGCTGGGGTGTAGGACCTAACAGTGCTGTTAATCCCATTCACTTCACTATCAGCCCCTGTTACATATGTCTTAAAAAATCTGGTATCTCAGACCAGTGTTAATCCTGCAATAATTCACTACAGTTTGAACTAAAGACATGGTTATGTTTTTAACTTTCCATTTCATTAAACCTACCTCCTCATACAACTTGCTTCTCTTTTCTCAGTGAACAATACCATTGCCAATCAAGTATTAAATTCCACCTTTGCAAGAACATTCTGCAATAAATACCCAACATGTTTTACTACATAAGAAGATTTTAATCTCCAAGCATAATGAATCCATAAAAAATCATAAGTAAGCCAACAGCATTTTTCATTTGGTATTATAGTCTCCCGTTCAAAACTTATATTGTTAATCTCTATTACTTTATACTTAAAATAAAACTTCAGGATCATTTAACTCTTTAAGATCTGCTAGAAGTCAGTTGACTAGGTGCATGTTTCTGAGCACTGGCAGGGTATACAACAATTGCCTGGAGTTCAGATATAAAGAAAATCAGTATCTGTGATACAGAAATACTTTAGACTGATCAAGTAAAGCAGCTAGTTGTCTTAATTGTACAGTTAACTAATTTGTCACCTTTAAATTGCTTAATTGTGACACTGAATTTTGTTTTAAGTTATATTGAAATCAAAGCACTTCATGCCTTTCAGATGCTGTACACATGAATAGGACAAGACAACCCACATAACTAGAGTTGCAGGTCTGAATAAATAGCAGTATCATCTGCACAGTAGACGTGAATGAGTTAAGTCTCCCTCATCCATCAGGAGTATTCTTTTATTCCAAAACAAATATGACCTGCCATTATCCCTAACATCCCTAACAAAAATCTAACATCATGCTTTTAACAGTCTTCAAAAAAGTTTCTGTAACATCTGCCAGAAAATATACTTTAATTCCATGGGAAACAAAAAAAAATTGGGAGCAAGTGAATAAAGTGATCACAAAGATGGAGGGGTAGATGTACATATAGACTCCAGTGATCTGTCAGAGGAGACAGCTGAGGTGGCAGCAAACAATGGTTGTGAGGTGTCAGAGAGACAGGGGATTAGTGGCAGCATTCTCAAAAGGGTTAGCTATATCAGTAGCTAGCACAAAGAGGAAACAGAAGACTAGATGTCTACTAATATTTCCAGCACAGACAATAATGTCCTTCTAGCCAACCAATATACAAAACAATCATTCCCATAACATGTACCCAAGTTGTCCTAAAAATATCTAAACTAGTCTTTGATTTAGTATAGTTTGGCAGCCTATTCCATACATGAGCTACTCTCATAGTGAGTTGATTAATATATCTCTCATTCCTATATAATCACTTACAGAGGTGGTATGATGATTATATACCACTATATGATAACCGCAGACATTCCCAGAGGTAGTTGTCTCAAAATGCCCTATATACCGTAATACGGTCTCCAGTGAAATAGCTAAATGAAACATTGTACATGTTCAGATAATTTAATCTTTCATAATAATATTTTTCACATCCATGGATGCTATTGGTATAGTTCCACTTTTCTCTTTTCAATTTACTGATGGTAATTTTCTTATTGGCTTCCATATTATTCTGTACTCTTGGATCTGATAAAATTTGTAAAAATTATTCCATCACTTCTAATTTCCTAGACTTTATAAACCTTTTTATGTAGCTTATAGTTGTATAACAATCATTAACCAATTTGCTGATATGATAAGAAAAACTCACACTTGGATCTATCCATACACCGAGGTTCTTAAATGAATCTACAGTTTCAGTCATTGTATGCTGTATTAAATATTCAGCCTTTCGTCTATGTCTCCCAAATCCCATATGATTTTTTATGTAGTTATATGCATGCTATCCTCCTCTGCCCAAATGGTCAATTTAGTGAAGTTCTTTTGCAGATATGTCCAGTGTGTAACAAAAGTGATCAGTTTACCCACTTTCAAGTCATCTGCTTACAGAACATAGAACATATCAGATGAAAATGATATATCTGAAAGGTACAGCCTAAACAACTATGGGCCAAGGATGGAGCTCTATGGTACACTTTGACTGTAACCTAGAATTTTACCTGTTCAATTGCTGAATAGTAGTTGCCATGTCCTATTTGTAAGCCATACAGCTATTTATGTTCTCAAGATTACATTAATACCTAGTTGTTCAAATTTCTTGATCACTGTATTGTCTATGACCCTATCAGAGGCTGAAATGAGGGCTATATAAATTACATCATAGTACATTTTTTTCATTTATAGCTGTTATTATGCTGTACAGCATTGTTTTACAGGTAGTTTTAGCTCTGTTTTTCACATATGCATGTTGATAAATGATTTCAAGTCCTAACCTTTATAATTCTGATGATAATATATCCAAAATAAACTTCCCCATTATGTTTTCAATAACAACAGAGAGTAAAGTTATGGCACTATATGACTCTGGCTTTGTTCTTTTCCCATGTTTCTTAAAGGTGTCTTTACAGGAAGATGCTTTCAATCTTGAGGAATCAACACCTACTTAAAAGTCATAGTGAATAACAAATATAATGGTACTGTAAGTTCATGTTGAAGTGTTCCCACATCATTATTACTAATTCCAGCTTCATTATGTGTTTGTTTTTATTTTTTTGGGGGGAGGGGCATATATTTTTCTAATCTAATCTAAGTTCAGTATCTGAAGTTACTTAGATGTTACTACCTCAATTCATCAACCCCTATGTGGAGTCAAATTGTTTTGCATAATATTTTGTAAATATGTCCAAAAATGTGTATCATCTGTTGTATTTCGGAATAAATTTTAAAATCTACACACAGTTTATCTTATTGTATGTTTTTATTCCTGTTCATACCTTGTGTATCTATAACATGGTTTCCCTTTATGCTCAATGTCTTTATTTAAATTCTATTCGATTTTTTTTTGCTTTTCTCTTACACTATGTTTAGTTTGCCTGACCTGTTTGCTTATTTCAGTTTACAAAGTTATATATCCATCACATTTCCATTGATTGTATTTTGTATCTCTCATTTTAAGTATCTTATTATGGAAATATGGGTCTGCTTTGTTTCATTGAATCTCATTTCACTGAATTTCATTTCACCCTGACCACTTCACTGAAAACTCATTTCACTGAATCTCATTTCACTGAACTGCAATTAGTGTACAGTATATGGCACTGTGTAGAGTACTGTAAGGCAAGTAAAAGGTATATGCCTTTTTCCCCACTGTAACGTGATCCTGGAGTTAGTACATATAGTTGGGGTGGGGAGGCACAATCCCCCCATGTTGGGGTGTGGGGGGCATAGCCCCTGACTTAGAGTACATATTGTCTTCTGGACAGAGTTAGTCATTGGTGTTGTAACTATGCATGAAGAACACCATACCCCTCACGTGGAGCTCCACGGCCAACCAACCATGAAAAAACACCAATGGTCAGCAAGATAGTTCCAAAGCTTTATTCCATCACCAAGTGGACATAAAAATGTCCTGAACAGTACTAATACGATATTTAAACCGGTTTCGGCATCAAGCCTTCATCAGTGAAGCTGAAAAACTGTACTGCCAATGTATGAAGCACTCTTTATATATCCAAACACATAATAAGTCCACCAATCAAAATGATTATAGTGGTGCTGATTACAGCAAAACATATATCCTATCTACAGGCTTGGATGTTCATTTTGTATGCATCAAAAATAATGTATAAACAACAAAAAGCATGAAAAATGAAAATAATAACAATGCATAAATATATATATATATATATATATATATATATATATATATATATATATATATGTGGGACAGTAGGAGTAGTAATAAATATTGATTCTAATAATCCTATAACATCCACATGCAATCTAGGAACAGTATATTTCTACAAAGATCATATATAGTATTGAACTATATCTAAAAATAGTAAATAACTATTTAATACCTAATAATAATGGTATGTACCATACTATTATGGGGAAGAAACCACAATAACCACAATATATAATATAATGGTTATGTAATATGAAATATGGAAAAGCATCTGTGGGCCATCAGTGTTGTTTACCAATAGGACAACAACCGCTAATTCAATTATAATTCATAAATGGTCATTAAGACCTGGAGAAAACAAAGCCCCTAGATGGATTATCCAATATTTTTCTTTAAACGTCAGTGTATTTTCCCAACCTTGTTGATGGCTTCTGTCCCCCACTATTCTGTCAATGATGGTGAACATGAAGTTAGCTGTAGGGTGTTTGAGTGTATGTTGATACAAGGCATTAGTAGTTTTTTTGTTCCTGATGTTACTCCTGTGCTCACCAATCCTAATCCTTAATGACCGTGAAGTTTTACCTACATAAAACGATGAACATTGACATGTGGCTAGGTAAATCACCCAGCTACTAGAACAATTCCTAAAGATTCTTAAATCATACACTTTACTTGTGTTGGCACTACTAAACTGTTTAGTTTTATTCACCTGATTACAGGACATACAGTGCCCACATGGAAAGGTACCCACCAATTCATTACCAGTGATGGTCAATTGTTTGTATTTAGCTCCCCCACTGTCATGATGTTTATAATGTGAGAAAATAGAACCCAATGTTCTACCCCTTCTATATGAGAATTGGCATCGATCACCCAATTGTTGTCTGAGATATTCATTGGCACGTAAAATATTCCAATTATTATCAATGATATTCCGAATGATCTGATGATTTCTCCCATATGTTGTTACAAATCTCAGGGCACTATCTCCTTTCTTAGCTTTACTAGTCTTATACTCCAACAACTGGGTTCTAGGTTGTCTGAACATGTTTTAGCTAATATAATGTCAAATGGATGGTATCCTCTATCCAAGAATCTTTTGGTTAAATCCATACTGGCATCCTCGTAATCATCCAATGAAGAGCTGATACGTTTCATCCGAAGAAACTGGGATTTTGGAATATTGCGGATGGTGTGGCGTGGATGCATGCTAGATGCATGTAGTAGTATGTTATATTCTGGGTATTTATGATGTATCTTAGTACCCAATGTATTGTCCGGGTTTCTGTAAACAGTAACATCCAGAAATTCAATTGAATTTAAATTACTATTGACCGTAAATTCAATACCCCACACATTACTATTAAGGTATTCAAGGAATTCCTGAAGGTATTCAGTATCTGCACGCCACACCATCCAGCAATCATCCAGATATCTTCGCCAAATGTCCATTTCAACCAAGTAGATATTATGTGATGTATTATATATCAGACATTCTTCCAAGTAGGCCATAAACAGGTCCGCATAAATGGGAGCAAAAGATGCTCCCATAGCTGTGCCCTGAAGTTGCCAGTAACATTCCCCTTGAAAGTATAAAATATTTTTATTTAAAACATGTTCAGACATGCAAATGATAAGTGTATTAAAGCCAGGTGGATACAGATTTGACTTATCAAGCCAGAATTGGAGTGCTTGTAACCCTGCCCAATGTGGGATACTTGTATATAAGGACTTGACGTCCAATGTGCATAGTAACCAATCTGGTTCAATTTGTGAATCCTCTATAATCTGTAGAAATTGCGTGGTATCCTTGATCCTAGCTCTAACATGGACTAAAAGAGGTTGCAATTGTTGTGTTAGAAAAACTGATAGAGGTTCGGTCAATGAACCATGACCCGAAACAATAGGTCTTCCAGGTGGAGATGTCAGAGATTTATGTATTTTAGGTAGTAAATATAATATCTGCTTACATGGGTCTTTGACCATAAGATGTTTGGCTGTGTTAGGTGATATAATTCCTTCTTCAACAGCATTCTGTAAAAATCTATCGATTTCCTTTTTAAATGTTGGAGTAGGGCCAATGCCCATGTACATGTAACATTTTGAGTCTGACAGTTGATGAAGACCCTCTTGGATGTAATAATCCATGTCCAGAATGACTACAGCACCACCTTTATCTGCCTGAAGGATCACTATTTTGTTGTTATTTTTGAGTTCCATCAGAGCTTTCCTTTCTACCTCATTAATATTGTCATGTAGTATATCACTGGTGCATGGTGGGAAGTGTAGTTCTCTCAGTACTGCCTGCTGAAAGGCAGCTACATGGGTATTAATAGGAGGTTGAAATGTAGATTTAAGAAAACGAAATTCTGTTGATCTTTGAGAGTTGCTACTATCTTTATCTGAAAAAAATATTTTAAGATTAAGACAACGGCAAAACTCTAATAAGTCAGTGACTGTTTGGTATTGATCACAAAAAAAACTAGGTATGAATCCCAAACCTTTATTTAAGATCCTGTGTTGATCTTCAGTGAGTGCAGTTTTGGAAAGATTAAGAACATTATTGAACACATTCTCATTTATTTCAATAGCACTTGTATCAACCCATCTATTGAGTCCATATCTAAACCTTTTTGAATGTTTGCGCCCACCTCTGCGTTTATTATTCCTCCTAAAGGGATAGGGGCATTACTTTTCTTTTTAGCTGGTGAGGTTCCTGATGGAACACCATCACTGTCGGTAAGAGAAGACTCCTCACCGGAGGTACTGGTATACATTTGGTCTTTACGTTTAAGAATAGATCTAGGCCTTTTTCTTTGCTCCACCCTACTCTTACCCATAGCCATGTCCTTAAATCTAACTGACCTTTGAATTTCAAAGGGACGTCCACGACTATAGTCAGTAATGTCCCAGGTAAATTTTTTAATTTTCTTCTCTTTAGTCAATTTATCATATTGTGTAAGTTCTTTGGAAAGATTCGTGACCATAGTTTCATAATTACTATTGGTCTCAAATGTCTTACATTTAGTACTAAGTTCTTTGACTTCTAATATATTGATGTCTATTGTTCTTTCATAATAGTCAGCAAGTATTTTTACAAGTCTCATAGGACCTTCCTGTACTGCCTCATTCCATTCCTCTGTCAGCCTCTGTTCAGATCTGCTGACCATCGGTTTCAACCGGATCCGAAGTCCCCTAGGAAGTAACTTTTTAAATAAGTAGGCTTTAAATAGCCTAAGGTGCCATATGTTGGCACGTAATGCTTTAAGTGCTTTTTCTAAATTGAAAAAAGCTGACTGACATTCATCATATGAAAGAGAAGAATTTCCATTATTCGTGTTGTTGCTTAGGATGGAATCAAGCCCAAAAACTTTGATATCCTCCCGATCAGCACACAACCCCTCTAAAATATTAAACAAATCCATGGTATTTGTGTTGATAAATCACCAAAGGTGAATAATGTGATTTGACCAAAAATGGGGAAGGAATGTATATGGATATGGCAGGGTAGAAGACAAGAAAAAAGGATAACCTTGTATAGCTGGGCAAAAGCCAATACATTAAATACTAAGTTAAGTATATAGAATACTCAACTCATAACTTAGCAATCACTTAATGCCAGTACCTCCAACTAAAGATTCTTTATATTGTAATATACTCAACAAGTTCCAAAAATAGGTCGATAAATATAAAGAGAACCTAATAATAAAAAATTATTTAAGGTAGTGAAAGGGACAGTATTCAAATACCCAATAAGTTTAGTTATAACTGACCCATCAGCTGGACATGTGATATCCAACTGGATGTTTATATCCAAATATGGATATAGTATACATACTAATTATTTATATCAAAGTGGAATATATCCTGTGTATTCTTATAACCAAATAGCATATACATTATACATCAAAATGGTTATGTGTACCAAGAAAAAGAAAAAGTAATCTGGGTAAAAATAGTCTACTATGGCCAGAGCACCTCACCATATAAAAATGGATCTGGTCTGTTATTTAAGCTTGGTAGGTGGCTAATCATCAAAAGTTGGTATCAAGCCAAAAATAAAAGTTATAAATCTGGAATAGAGCTTCCATCCAAAAAATCAGTATGTGTAGGTATATGGATTATCCACACTTATCAATGTTCAGATCGTCCCTAATATAAACCCTGCACATATATTAATTACTGTTATCAAAATAACCTATGTATCTATAGATATGAATTTGCATGAAATTGCATAATATTCAACAACAAATCTTGGAAAGCCCTAATATACACCATCATAGATGAAACCATATAAAAATATGAAAAGAATAACTCAAATAGTCTTCTTAACTATGCTGGGAACAATATTAACCCGATATTATACAAAAAAAGAAGAAAAAGACTGCAAAATACACCTCAATAATGAAGCATCCTGCATAGTGTAGTGAATATATAGCAAACATAAATTCAGTACATAAATAATATTATAAAGACTATATACCTTGCATGGTTAAAGCATCAAATATATATATGCATCATATTAAAAATTCACATATATAATATTCATAGGATAGATAGATGTAGATGTAGATTAGTCAAAAAATGACATGTGTACACACTGAAAATGGTCGAGAACTACAAGATGCAAAAAGAATACTATTACACTGTATACACTTCACAATGTCCCAGAAGACCATATATATTGTATTATTAACCCGCTAGAGTCCTCAAAAGATGTTACATGTAGTAATAAACATGCCAGAAACCATGATGTATTGTCTTCCTATGGGTCAAATGTAAATCCAGTTGTAAACGGTTCCAAAAAGCATCGTAGTAGTCCAAACACGTACAAATAAACTGAGAGTTAGTGAAAGCAATAGTCAAAGGAATGCCCAATGACCTGTAGATCCCAAAAAATATATATATCCGTTTATTCCTGGCCCCATAACATTCAGATAGTGTATAGTTCCAAGAAACACGCCACAGTACATACGCTCAAGTGAATCGCCTGTTACTGATCCATAAATGGACGCTTCTCACTTATAGTTGTAACTATGCATGTCTATTGTTTAAAATCTATTGTTTCGAAGTTTTTGGTAAAATACAATATAAAACAAACAAGGGGGGGTGAAACAAAGTAGATCCCAAAATATATCCTCCTGGTTTTGTGTACCTAGATCCAGTTAAAAATGTTTTAATATTTTTACACTCAAACACTTTTCCTTTCAAAACTTGTCATATTCCACCAACAGCTTTTACACTGAATGCATTAATCCAGTTAGTTTTGCATAGTTGTTATTTTCCTACCATTTAATCTTCTATTAATCGTCTTTCCATTGGTTTAGTTTCTAATTTGACAGAATTATCTAGCAGTAATATATCCTTTATAACTCCATGATCACTGTACATCAAAGGTGGTTACACTTAACATAAACTAAAAATAATTTTCTTAGGAACACAAACCATGTCTAATATGTTCCATTTCTAGATAGGTTTATTTACAATCTGCAGTAACTGCTGTTCTTGAACATACATCATAAATAATTGACTTACCAATGTTGTAGAATCAACATTATTCCAGTCTACTTCTAGTAAATTTAAGTTCCCAGACACTATTATTTTTCTTTCCCATTTTCATGCAGAAAACGTATGAATTTCTCTTGGTCATCTGTACTTGACTTTGACGGTCTATACAATCCATCAATTGTAACCTGTTCCAAGGGTTGTCTTTAACACATCACTACTGTAGATTAATATTAATCATAACTAATAATAATAATAATAATAACAAGGTTCATAATAATCTTTAATCCCTATAACATTAACTACAAGTGATTTTTTATTAGAATGTCTGCTACAGTAAAAATGTTTATACCGTGACAGAATTCTGGTTTCCATTCATTGTTCTTTAACCATATTTCACGAACAATAACAACATCAATCTTATGCGAATGAAGCAAAATTTCCAACAACAGAAAACAGACAAAAACTTTATTCCTAGTGTTCCTTGCACTACTGTGAACTTTTGAATTTCTGACCTGTAAAAATTCTACTTTGTTTTAGTCAAATACTACAATATATCGTTGAAGGTTGTGCGTCAGGGATGGCAACTCGGCACGTAGAAATCTACTGCCAATCATTAGCGGACCGGAGTTCTGCTGTGGCGACCCCTAACTGGGAAAAGCCAAAAGATACAACAACAACAACAACAACCTGCTGAAAAAAATGTCTTCTCTTGTCTAAATATGTGTGCCCAAGATTAGGCTTGGATGTTCTATACATTTTTATTTTTTACAATGGATCTTTTTTCATATAGCTATTTACCCTAAAAATCCTTTCATGCACACTGACCTGACTTTCTTTTCCATGTGTGATTTGTAAAAAATATGCCCTAACTTCTGCACAAGTTGTACTATCTAAGTGGGCAATAATTTACTTAATAATTAGAGACTCCTTAAAGATGAGATCGTATGAACCAACGTGAATGAAAATAGCTCCATGATTCCTTAGATTAAGACATTCTAAAGCCCTACTCACACACTGTAATACTATTTAAAGTTCATTAGCCTTTCTACATTTTCTAGTATAACACTTCTAATTAAAAGTGAAGAATATCTTACTTCTAATTCAGTAATGTCTGCTCTTCAGTCTCAGTGTTTTCACCATTTATTTAATTTGTGATCTTACAAGTATTACCTAGCTGTATTTGTGCTTCCATAGTCTGAGCTATGTCATCAGCTTCAGTCTTTATCATTTTTTTACAGCAATGATCTTTAATCCTTCCAAGTTCAGTTCAGATGTCTTCCTTCTCGCCTGCTACTTGTCTCTTTGCTACCTTCATTGTTGGAAAAATTATGCTGTTTTTCTGTATGCTGAATGTTTTTTGATTGAACAATGCATTATATATATATATATATATATATATATATATATATATATATATATATATATATATATATATATTCTCTTTTTGTTATAGCCAGTACTCCATTTCTGTTCATTCCTACTTACTCATTGTAAACTTCACCCCGTCTTTCTATTTTATTTTATTCTACATGCTCTGAATCTTCAGATTGCCAAAACTTGGTAAACTGAATTCCAAAATTGTTATCAGTAGGATCATATTTAATAGGGGTTGAGTGATCTTTACTGGCAGAGGACACTTCATTTCCTAAATGTGTTTTATTTGCACTATGCATGATACTTTTAATCTCATCAGGCCATTCATAAATATATGTAACAGTTTTCCAAGCAGTGCCAATTGTACATGTGCAATCATCTTTACTAAGTCTCGATTACTTTCAATAATTGTAAGCAAATAATCCAACTTTTGACATGAAGTCTCCAATATTATCAGGTTCTGTCCTTTATCACACACAGGACACTGGGCAACACACTTCTTCTTCAGCAAACTGTTATTGTCATACTCATTTAAATAATCCATTATCAGCTTCAAACAAAGAGTTTTAATAGGAAAAAATCAAAATCAGTGACAACGACTATTGCTGAAATGGAAACAATTAGTATTTTAAGTGAATTGCATGAGGAAATCACACAAACAATATGCAAATTAGTATGAAATTAAGTACACTGAGCTAACCTCACAAAAGGGGGTGTAATTCATGAAGTCATCACTCTGACCAGCCATACCAGTTGTGCCAGTGACACTGGAGTTCCATTACGTATGCACTACCACTTGGAATTATATTTCATTTTAACTGTAAAAATCAAAAACAAACAAACAAACAAAAAAAAAATATATATATATATATATATATATATATATATATATATATATATATATATATATATATATATATATATATATAAAGCAACATACGTCTTTTCTTACCCAGCAGTTCCATAAGCTCTGTATTCTACAGTCTATCTGAATGTATAATGGACTAGTCCCCATGGAAGGCTAAAGTTTGCCTGTCTATAATCCATTCCTTTGTTTCACCAACAGTGAAACTTCATGGTAAAAAAATAAATAAAAAATAAATAAATAAATAAATAAATATATGTGTGTGTGTGTATATATATATATATATATATATATATATATATATATATATATATATATATATAATATGCATATGCATACACTGAACATGCATCTTCTCCTACCAAACAGTTGCACAATAAATCACAAACACTAGATGGTTTCAGATAAGCTCTGGAGCTTAATGACTTATTGTGACACATAACAAGGGTAATAGGTTTAACACTAATAGGAAGATGAGAAGACCTGACAAAAACACTGGTTATATGTAAGGGATAAGCTCAAGGTTAGCACAGCTAAGACAGCTGTGGTTAGGGATGCTTAAAATGGTGCACCTCATGACCATACCTTTAAACTGAGATGGATAGGAGAAGGGTGACTGAAGCAGAAGGGAGAAGTGTTTGTTTAGGTAGCAAATGTGAGGTAAATAGAGATACCACACATCACAGAGAAGAAGACAAGGCTGACCTGGACCATGAGTGGGTATTCTTACTCTACAGCGAAAGGATATGGGACATGAAGATGATAGAAGTGTGAGCAGTGATGCAGGAGAGGAGGGTGGACATTTCTGATAGCTAAGAAAAGCTGGGTAATGACCAGAGGAATGGGAAATGGAGGTGAGTATACATTGTACAGGAGTGACAGAGAACTGAGAGGTGGAGATGAAGTAGCAATCTACATTAAAGAAGGTATCACTTCTGATAGCATACAAGAAGATTGCCAGCAATTTGTAAATGGGGCAAGGATACTTCCAGGGTTAGAAGCTAGCGTAACTCTCCCTGTGGTTAAGTTGAATGAAATTCAGAAAGCTGGTGGAATGATTCATTGTATTGTCTATCAGATGCAAGAAGACAAGAAGGTTAGAGAGTGGAAGAAAGAATAAAGGAAAGTGGTGAGAAGAAATGGATAATAGTCAAGGAGCAAGTGAATCTGCCAGGAAAGGTCTGGGAGGTTACTAGATACAGAGTAGAAAAGGAGAAAGAGTTGAATGAAGTTTTGAGCCATGAGGGCTCAACCATCTAACTCTACAACAAAATTAGCTTAACAAAATACTAAATATGGTTCTAACTAATTCAGAAAGTGTCATGGACCCCCAGGCTATGGTCCTATTGACCAACAGTGATCATGCTACATTGTGGTTCACAGAAGGTATGTTGTTGTTGTTTGTCTTTCGGCTTTTCCCAGTTAGGGGTCGCCACAGCGGAACTCCGGTCCGCTAATGATTGGCAGTAGATTTTGACAAATGCTGAGGTACCAGCTCAATGTTCAACCTTCAACGAAGGCACGCCCATTTACGCATGTCTTTTGAACGCCCACTCAACCGCAGGGAGGACATGCAGACTCCACACAGAAGGCACTTCCTACACTACAGCCAAGAATCAAATGGGAGTACCTCTTGCTGTGAGGCAACAATGCTACTGCTGCACCACCGTGTTATTTGGTTCACAGAAGGTATGAAAGTTAAAAATTAAAAGTAAAAAATAATGGTGGGGGATTTTAGGACCGTGGTTTATGCTGTGAGGGGGTAGCCAAGGATGAGTTAGGAAGTTAAGAGCAAATCAGAGAGTAAAACAATCTATGGGAATGGTCAGGGATGAAGTATTCAGGAGTCTATAAATCAGAGTGTGAGGCACAAAACTTCAAAAGATAAGGTGTCCACTTCAGCTACATAAGGGATGAGGTTAGCAATTAAACCCAAAGAGAAATAGAAAGGAAAAAGTGGGGAGGTGCAGGAGATACAGTATATAAGGAGGCTAGAAAAAGGTAGCATAGATGGCAAGGATAGCAAAGGCTAAATTGGAAAAGGGAATTTATTGTAGAGAATGGGAAATAAATTAGAGGTTTTAAAGTACATAGCAGAAAGACTCAAGGGAGGGAGAAAACTGGTTAGACTGACAAAAGATGGGAGCTGATGAGGAAAGACTGCAAAAAAACAGAGATATTGAATGTATACTGTGCCTCAGTCTTCACAAAGTAACGTATGGGTAGGGTGCCATGCAAGTCACAATACGTTGAATACTGGACAGCCACCAAAATAGACAGGGAGAAGGTTCAGAGGGAATTTGCCTTTCTTAGGGAGGATAAAGTACAAAGGACAGATGAGCTGCCTCCCAGGGACTTCAGAAATCTGATTATTATGTTGTTTGATCTCCTGATGGACATTTTTAAAAGATTACTGGTTAGTGAAGAAATTCAAGAGAACTTTAACATAGCAGTTATGACACTATTGTCCTACACAGGGTGCAAAGAATTGCTGTGAACTACAGGCCTCTTACCTTAACAGCAGTGGAATGGATAATAATAGGGAAAGAATTTCTAGAAGACAAGAATCTCCAAGATTGCAGTCAGTATGGCTTTATGGTTAGAAGCAGTTGTCAGTCAAAAATGACTCAGCTTTATGACTGGATTACAGGAGAATTTGACAGAGGAGTACCAGAAGACATAGTATATATGGCCTACAGCTACAACTGACTCAGTCCCATAGAGGAGGCTGTTAGGAAAACTGCAGGAGTTGGTGGAAGCACAAAGACTGACGGACAGGATAGCTTGATTTGCCAGATACATTGGGATGTGGTGAGTAGAAACCTCAGGAATTAGAGAAGTGACTAGTGGAGTGCCACAGTAGTCTGTCATAAGCTTAGTACTCCTCAGGTGTTTGTTGCAGACATGCCTTATGGAATAGAGAACAGGATCAGCCTATATTTGCTGCTGACTTTAAGATAGCTGTAGCAGCAGAGGATTAGGGAAAGATTCTGCCAAAGGTTTTAGAAAGGCTAAATGAAAAGAAAGAATGGGGGCATCTGAGGTTCACTAATAAATGCAAAGTTTAGCCACAGCAAACTTGGTATAAGAAAATGATCAGCTAGGAGGAATGGAATTGGTAACAGAAAAAGATCAGACAGTGTTGATCACAACTGGACTGGAGCATACAGTGTGGAGATTGAGGGCACTACAAGCAGGGTATATCCTTAACTGGATAAATTCCAGAAGCAAAGGGGTAACATTGCCACTATATTGAGCCCTGGTAAGACCATACCTTAAGTACTGCATGAATTGCAGGAGGCCAAATATGGAAAAAGAAATCAGTTATCTGTGAGAAATTCTGAGGAAACCTACATTAAAGATTCATGGAAGAAGGGAAAGAATATGACCAGGTGCTACAGTTTCTAAAGCTCTTGCCACTTAAAGCCATAATGTATAGGGTGACTTGATGCTGGTGAACAAGATCATGTCAGGAAATGTGAGTGGGTCCTTCTGAAACAGGAAGGACAGAGGGTGAATTAGGGGACACAGGCAACATACTGTAGTGACTAGCTACTGCCACAATTGCCAAATGGATCCCCAAAAGGATTTTTTTTCACAAAAAGAGTTGTGGCCACACAGAAGGGACTACCAGAGTCAGTGGCGGAGAGAGAATGCATAGGGGCATTTAAGAGGAAATGGGACAAACAGAAAATGGATAAGGAAAAAAGGGGTAATGGAGGAAGAGTAGGATGATAAAGTACTCAGAAGGATGAACCATTTCCTGTCACCATCAAGCAAATGTTATGTAAAGTAAGCACCTGTGTTAGATAAGAATAAGCAACCCTGTCGAACACTTTCTTTCTGCATTGGCTTACTATAAACAATATACCATTTTGTAACTATGCAGTTCTGATTATTATCCATTTTTTCAAAATATTATCAAAGTCCTGCTTTCCTTCTATAACTCCAAACTGCTTTTTTATAGGTTCATTGGCAAGTACTATACTAGGTGTCCTTGTTGGCCATTTTAAGCCTAGCCAGTTTTCCTTTTTGTGCTTGAAGAGGTTTATATCCCTAGACTGAGTATTTCTGATGCCATTTGACTTGCTGATGACCTATAAATCCATCAGAACTGGATTGTATGATGTCTTGTATGTCAGACATAGGACATCTCTTTGCAGCTTGCAAGATACTGAATATACTGATAAGGCTTTAAGTCTGTCCATGTGCAGTATGTTGTTTAGGCTTTGTATCCTTTTAGTAAGGTACCTCTATGGGCATTCCAATTGTTTCATGTGTTTGGACAGAGACATGCCAAAGGAGAAACTGTACTCAATGACTGGCCAAATGAGGACTGAGTGATGGGGGACAATGACATCCCTCAATCTCGACACAATTCCTTTGCTTACAATATGTGCAATGTAGAAGGGCTTTCTTACAACAATTGACACATGTTGGTCAAAAGTTAGGTCATTATCCCCATAAGTTCTAATCCAAACTGGGTCACATCTTTGGGGTGTATTGTCAATGTGGTACTTCAACAGGGTAGATGACTTTCTAAAGGATACAATGATGCATTTTAGGCATTTAGTTTCAGTCCATGATTTTTGGCACCAGTTATTTATTTGGGACAAATCTTCCTGTGGGATGGCTAACTGATTTGGGGATTCAATGACTGGTCCTGGCTTTTAGACACCTACAAACCTAATCAGCCAGAGCCAGAGCCCTTTGATATTGGCTTTTACTTCAGAAAAGTAGATGCGAAACAGCAGAGGTCCCAGCACAGAATCCTGGGGGATTCCACTGGTGACCTATCTCTTTGTGGAGGTAATTTAACCTATTTTGATTTCCTGCATCCCATTTGTGAGCCATTTGGCAATCCAGTATGTGAGATAGGGTTTTATTCCCTTTTTAGCTTTCCTATTGTGCCAGAGTGGGGAATTGTGTCAAAAACTTTGGCCAAGTTGAGGTATATGGTGTATACCACTTTGCTTTCATCCATTGCTTTGGTGACCTTTTCAAAAAAGTCCACAGGTGGAGTAATTATGACCTTCAAACATTTTTCAAGCAAATATGGGCCTCTTTGAAATCATCATCATAAACAGCTTATAATGATATAACATTGAAACTGATTTATTCAAAGAAGCCAAACTTGTATTTTTCTCTATTGAAGTATAACACTGACTAACATCTGTTTATGTGAAAGAGAAATAGCCATGGTATCTAAAACTTTTTCAGATATCTTAAGTAACTAAGACATGAATCCCTCTTTACATATAAACCACAACTGCACTAGAATACTGTTTATACTTGGAGTTTTACCTATTGCTTTTCTTTTCAGACTAGCTCTAAAGCCAGTTGAGTATTTGGCTCATAATTGCAGCTACATCTTCTATAGTAACTTTTGGTAAATGTGAATTTTTGGTATAGTTTGCTAATGACAGGTGATATTGACAAAACAACTCTGCTATCATAATAGGATTTCTACCACTTTACAATAAACAAAGCGAGGAAGTGTCCAAAAGCTTACTGGTAAACGAAAAAAAGGACACAAGCCGAACCACAGGCACTAAAACCACCTTACCATGTGTAAGGAGTGTAATTCACCCAGCACTGTAACCACACAAACAAAGGTACATACAAAGGCAAATTGCTATAGAATTAGCAAGGTCCACAAGCTGTTTCTACCACTTTCCCTTTAAGCCTGCAATAACTCTGTGACTTTTTTGCCTCAGGGTAATACCTACTGTTTTCTAGTAAAGAGATGAATTATAAAATAATCTTTCTTTCAGTCATTCCATCATTATTTCAGCTTTTATCAAACATTTTCACTGCTTTTTGCTTCATCTTTTTCACTTCTCCTTGTGCTGTGAAATCACGATACTACAAAGTTGTAACTCTGCTAAGTGGTTTCTCATCCTTACTGAACTATCCTCAATCTTCAAAGTATTAGCACAGCCTTAAGCCTTATATAAAAGCATCCCATCATGTCATCAGTGTCTGTTGACTATGGTCCATTTTTTATTAGTTTAGTTTCCACTAATTGTTTACAGAAAGTGATAAATTTTTCTTGTTAAAGATAATATGCTGGAAAATGTCGATGTCTTGCCAAGTAATTTGGCACTAGTGTGTGCAAAGTACATTTCAGTGGTCGAGGAACTGATAGTACGATGGGATGAATCTTCACTGTACTGAATAAATAAATATAGTCAGTAGCAGTGCACACCTTTTTGAATCTTGATATATGTCTATCAGAGTACAATTTGCATTGAATCTCCTTTGCATCAGTATTTGAAATGCCAGTTCTCCACATCACCTTTCAAGAAGTACCTACATAATTGCCCCAAGCCATAGACACAGAACAGTCTGGCTCTAGTTTTTAATCTCCAAGGTACTTGTTAGCAGATTTCAGTTTTCTAGATAAGCAGCTCTGTCATCCTGAATGGCAAGTATTTCCTTATCAGCTCTTGAAAATCCTATTGCATTGTACCCAACATAGACAAATACTATAAACTGCACATGCATTTGACCTATATTGCCTTTTATTACAATAGAATAATCCTGAGTACAGAGTATTGTAGCTTCTTAAATTATAGGCAATGCTTAGATATCACCACCTCTCTTGTAATCTTGTACCCTGCAAAGCAAGATAAAGCACTTCCAGAACAACATTACTTTGACCATATATCATGTTTGTGTTCATCCAAAGGTTCCCTAGATAACATAATATGAACCGGTAAGCCCCTTCACTTATTATGATGTAAAATTCATCCACCCTTTGTATAAAGTTGCAAATTAATCAATCTTCTTATTGCAATCAACAAATAAACGCTTACAAATATAAAGGTACCTCCCACCACCTAAAATGCTACAGTATCCTAAAGATTACTATCAGCTTAATGATTCTAAAAGTAGTAAACCCAAACAATTTATCAACATAGAGCAAACCTTTAGAATGACTATTTACAAAGCATGTCAGACCATCAGAAACCCATCCACAAGTAACAGTAGAAAGTAAAAATAAAAATACTCATGCAACATAAGTACTTGTAACTCTCCTAACTGTCTAGGCAAACCCAGGCCTCTAAAGTTATCCAATGATAACTAATGGAAATAAAAAAAAACATACCACATACTAGGCATCACATATAACTTCCCCAAGCCCTACTCCCACTACTGGAATTGCAGTCAGTAACTGAATTCATAGATTCATCCATTGTTACTAGGCTAACGACCTGGAGGGCCTTTATAAGCATAACCTATTTTTCCTGAAAGAATAATGATGTCCTGTATCCAAATAGGGCATTAAGGGACAGGCATTTATAAGCTACCTCTGTTCATAAGGAGCAAGGTTGCCAGCCCCAGTATAAATTTCCTGTTCCCCATCCACTGGTCTAGGTTGCACTTAAGTTGGGTAATAGACAAAGTCAGCTTCAAAAGAATACTGCAAACATAAAGGCACCCCCCCCACCTAAAAAGGTTTCAGTGTCCTAAAGGTTAGCATCAGCTCAATGATTCTACAATATATATATCAACGCATTCCTAATGGATATACCTTCTTATAATAGTGAATACATTAAAATTATGTGGGGGCTATGCCCTCACACCCCCCACTGTGGGATCCCCCCACACCACCCCCTTATTTGATATTCTCACTCCAGGGTTGCACTGCAGTGGGGCATGGGCTATATTCCATTTTCAACCAAATGAACTTCGATCAAGTGAGCTTTCAGATAAGTGAACTTTCAGTGAAGTGAAATGCCTGGAATAATTTTTAACTAAGTGTAATTCGACCAAATGCATGGAATCCATATATTCATATCTTATCATCAAATATACCCATTTCATCAAATAAGAAAACACTGACACAATTGAGCAAAAGCACTTTTCACCTCAAACACAAGTCATTAAATTATTTTCTTAAAAAATTTCATATACAGTAAAAATACCACCAAATTTTTTTATAGGGAGTGGTCTGTACCCTCAGTACCCCCTTACTTAAATATTCTAATACCAACATCGCACAACCAAATAGAAAAGAGACAACTCTTCACACAGTGAATCATTGCTGGTGTATAAATACAAATTGCTAGATCCGGAAGTACTGACTGACAGTGGGCATTAGCAAAGTGCAGATTTTATTCTACACTAATTTGCCTTGTAATTCCTATGATGCAAAACACTAGCAGTGAGTTTCTCTCGCCTTACGCAATTTTCTATAAACTGGATTTCAACCAAATGAACCTGCATCCTAATTTGTATTCAATCAAATGTTTTCAGTCATTTGGTATTTAATGAAATGCAGTTTGATGAAATGAAATGAAACATACCCATAACATACATATACACAAAAGCACACCCATATCTCTGTCTATCTATCAATCTATCTATCTAGCTATCTATCTATCTATCTTTCTATAGATATCTATCTGTCTATCTATCTATCTATCTATCTATCTATCTATCTATCTATCTATCTATATACAGATATATCACAGACAAGTAGTCAAATATTCATTTTGTCACAGAAAAAAAGCTGGTGCAGCTGTTCATAAGTCAGCTTGTTGCATGTTCTGGCTTGTTTTCTATGCAAGATCAAATGGTACCAGGGAATCTGTCCTTTTCCCAGCAAAGTTTGTCTATACAATTAGCAAGGAGTGTGTTAGATCTCTTGCTGTTTATTTTAATGTTTCTATATATGGATATACATCCATCTCTCAATATATATTTACAGACACACACACACACACACACACACACACACACACACACACACACACACACACACACACACACACACACACACACACACAGATATAGATGGATAGATGGATATACACATTTTTGTTAGTTTTGTTTTTCCAGTGTGTTGTGGAATACTGCCTTACCTTTGCCCTATGGCTTGGGTCATGCCTGAAAATGGTCCTCAAATCACCACTCCTGCATAGTTAGTAAAGGAATAAATATATGGAGGCTTTGGTAGAAAATTATTTAAATTGTATGCAAAGTTTATATTAGAGGAAAAATAAAAGGGAGAAGAATGGATGAAGCAGGACTGGAATAAAAAAGAAAGAGCGAGCAGGAGATAAAAAAGAGAGAAAGTGACATTTTTAAACTAGTGCAATGACTTTCTTGTTCTGAAAAGAACATTTATTTTATACATATGTTAAATGGAAAAGCCCACTGGCCACAAGAGATCTTTCTCTGTAGAGACCGGGGAACACTGACTGGTCACATGACTTGCTCAGACTTACACAGCAGGCAAATGAAGGTGGAATAAATTAAATCCTGTATCCTTGACTAGAGGAATCAGCTCATGAATTACTCATACTTAAGGCAAGTGCTATTTCACACTTGCAGAAGGTACACAAAGCTCTTAAAAGGGGAGGCTCAGGATATTTTAACTATCTTAAAACATGCTTTCATTCAAACTTTTTTGAAAGCACATCCTACTGAAATTACAAGTGCTTTAATAAACAATCCTGATCATCTAGAACATTCCACCTACATTTCTACCTACCTAGGGAATACATAGTTCAGACATGAACTACAGCTGTTGGTTGAATTCATTCCCTGTAAATAGTGTAAACAAATATATGTCTGAAGGCGGTCATCGCATTACTGTACATAAGGCTGTGATACAGTCCTTTAAGAAGTTAAACCTTTCCAACTCATTGCAAATGCTGAAACATACTGTTTACACCAAAATGTTATTACCATAATGCACCCGAAAATGTCTTTTGAGTGTAAATATAATGTTTGCTTGTTCTCCTGTTTTCTTGTAGTTCTATTGTATATATATATATATATATATATATATATATATATATAGATATATATATATATATTTGTGCTTTTCTGTACATAAGTTTTGGATTGTAAAGTGCTTTTGGAATGACTTTATGCACATGCTTTCTGGATAATCATTTTTATTTGCTTGCTGTCTATAGGTTCATAGGTTCATAGGTTCATACTAGGCTATCTGCCCTAGGGCATTTATAAGCCTAGCCAGAATGTGTTTGGCTTTCGCCACCCATTTTATATTCATTTTGCTATGCCCTTTTTTGAGGTTAGTATACTGTGCCTCTGTCTAACAGTGACACAGAAGTGATACCCGGGGTAAACCTACAATCACCCATCCACTCATCAAGATTTCTCTTGAAGAGAGTCAATGAGGGACTCTGCCTAACCTGGACTGGGATTTTATTCCAGAGTGAAGGGAGCCTCTGGGTTATGAATCTGTCCCTTGAGCATGCCCTATTTATTTCAGTGCTGTGATTCAAGTCTCTCGAGCACGTAGCTCGATGGGATTTGGATTTTCTGAGGTGCAGCATGTCCATTAATTCCGGGTTGGACATGGCTTTATACATCAGGCACAGATCGCCTCTGAACAGGCGGTATGTCACTGAGTAGAGCTGGAGTTTCTTTAACAGGGCAGCATATGGCATCTGTTTGAGCCCTTTGATCCTCTTGGTGAGGTACTTTTGGGGTCTTTCCAGTTGCTGCAGGTGTCTGGTAAGGTACATCCCAAAAGGGGCATTGTACTCAATTATGGGCCTAATGAGGGATGAGTAAAGAGGCACGATGACCTCCCCTGATCTAGATGTGAATCCTCTCATGATTAGGTGGGCTATATAAAATGTTTTTCTAACCACTTTGGCCACGTGGTTGTCAAATGAGAGATTGCTATCAACTTGGGTCCCTGGGTCCCTAATTACTTCTTCTGTACTTAATGGATTACCACCTATGTGGTAATTTGTGGGCACTTTGTTTTTGCCAAAGGGGATGACTATACACTTTTTGGCGTTTAGCTTGAGGCCATGGCTCTGGCACCAGTTGTCTGTTTCTATGAGACCCTTTTGGAGGATGCTTGTATCGGCTGGAGAGTCGATTATGGCGCCCAGTTTGCAGTCATCTGTGAACTTGGTCAGCCACAGTCCTTCCGTGTTGGCTTGTACCTCTGAGAAATATATATCGAACAAGAGAGGTCCCAAGACTGAGCCTTGTGGGACGCCACTTGTAACTGGTTTGGAGTCTGACATGGCTCCAGCAATTCAAACAATGTGGGTTCTGTCCTTGAGCCAGTTTGCAACCCATCTAGTCACATAGGGGTTTATATTTAAGCTGATGAGCTTATCTATAATGCAAGAGTTGGGTATTGTATCGAAGGATTTTGCGAGGTCCAGGTAGGCTGTGTGGACCACCTTCCCCTCGTCAATGGCCTTGGTGACTATTTCAAAGAAATCAACCAGGTTTAAGAGGCAGGATCTGCCCTTAACAAAGCTGAACTGGGTAGGATCCAGTGTCTGTAGGTCCCCAATATCTTTATTTATGAGGTCCATGATGATCCTTTCCATAGCTTTGCAGACCAAGCTAGTCATGGTGCTACTTATGGGGTGATAGTTTCCAGGATCCATTGAGGCACCACCTTTGTGGAGAGGGACCACTGTTGCTGTACGCCACTCTTTGGGTACATATCCTGTAGTAAGACTGAGATTGAACAGTAGTTTTATGTTTGGGTTTAGCTCTTCTTGGAGTTCATGTAGGATGCAGCCCGGGACACCGTCTGGTCCCATTGATGCTGTGTTTTTTGCTTTGGAGAGGGCGGCTTTTACCTGAGCATCTGAGATGTCAGAGGGGCAGCACTCTGCTGGGATAGATGTTTGCCCTTTTGGTGGGGAGGGGGGGAGAAGTTTGCGCTGAACCTTATAATATAAACCCAGATTATAGCTGAAAATAGTCTTTGGAACAGTTCATTTACTTAGTTAAAGTATAAATAGATAAGTAAATAAAATATTTTGCTTTCTATATATATAGCATTTGCATTTACATTATGTTGTGAAAAACAAAAATTGCATTTCTTGTCAATGAGTGAAACTAGAATCATCATTGTCATATAGTCATTTAGCCAAATCTGACTTCTTGTGATCTCAAGGACTTTAGCACACTAGACCTGTCTGTTAAGAATGGGTTCTTTAACCTACTACAAATTCATTTTCATTATTTAAGTAATGCTGTCCACCCAGCTTAGCCTTTGCCACCACCTTCTTCCTTTTCCCTTCAATCTTTACCAGCATCGGTGTCTTTATTGAGTCTTGCTTTGAATTATGTGGCCAATGTATTTGGGTTTTTGTTTTACTTTAGGCCTCCAGTTCAAATTTTGACTTTACTTCAAGTATTGATAAAGTTGATCTATTTGCTACAGAATTCTCAAAAGTTTTTTTCCAGGTTACATGGGTTCTGAGTAGCAGCAGAATTTACTAGATCCACTTAATTTCTATTGATACTGGATTATTGTCTTCAAACTGGGAACTTTGATCATTTTCTACATAATTCTATAGTTTTCAACTTCATCTACAAGAATATCTACAAAAAATATTCTGAAGACATAATTTCCAGTCAAAATTCTGTGTTTAAAATATCTTCTCATCTGACTAGTCTTCATCATTACCTTAAACAAGACAGCCAGTCAAGATGCCAGTCTCAGAAGAGAACTACAAACTCTAATATCTAGCATACAGGATTTAACTACTGAGATTGATAAAATTGACTGTAAAATAGACAATTTTAAAGAGAAAGCCACTAAACAAATGGAATTACTACACGGAGATCTGAAACAGCAAAAAATCCAAATAACTGGTATAGAGGAATCTTTGAATAACTGGATGGCAGAATAATAGAAAATGAGCACAACATTGAATTCCTGCTTAACCAAAAACATTGCTGCAGAGCAAGCTTGATGACCACGAAAATAGATCTTGCAAAAATAATCTAAGGATCTTTGGTTTGCCAGAAAATGTAGAAGGAAATAATATGGCATCTTTTCTCAACACCTGGATATCTACTATTTTAGACTTACCAGAGGCTATGTCTTTTGGCATTGAGAGAGCACACCGGTCATTAGCTGCTGTAAATCCTTTTAACAGAAAGCAACCTAGATCAGTTTTGCTAAATTTATCTCTTCCTCTGATAAAGAGCTGGTTCTAAACACTGCTTGGTCTAGATCCCCTCTGAAATTTAATGACTTTATTATTCATTTTGACAATGATTTCTCTTTACTAGTCATAAATAAGAGGAAAGATTTTTTGCCACTGATTAAAGAACTAAAAAAAGATACAAATCAAAACACACCTTTTGTATCCTGCAGATTCTCCTTCCAGAGGGATCCAAAATATTTGAAGACATGGATTCAGCTCTGTCTTATGTTAAAAATTATAGAGTTCTAGAGAAAATAGAAGAAATGGAGTGGGCAAACCCTTCACTTAAAATAATTGCTTCATACTCTATATGGAAATCAGCTGAAAAGCAAAAGAGACTAAAGAACAACTATATAAATACTGCTATATACTTTCTTTTTTCATTGCCTTTTGATCCATGGTGTTATTGGATATTCTATAATGTTGTGATCTTCTTGCAAGGTATGAGCTGCTCATTTCTTTAACAAAAAAAAAAACTTTACAAAAGTTACTTATAGCCCTTCAGATATAAAATATTATTATTACAGTTAATTACATATAATCTCTTATTAATAAATCTAATAAAAACATAACACCTATTATTCAATATAATGTTATCCTATATGAAATAAAAGAAAAGGGTACATTCTTAATTATAAGCTACATTTGCTATTTTATATTAATACTGATTCTCTTACCTGTTTATAACATACTACTATAAATGGTACTAACTATGAGGGGGGTAGAGAGCTTTATGCAATGGTTAGGAAATAGAATATAAATCATTTAATAAAAAATGAGATAATAACAATAAAAGACAAAGGGAAAAGTTAACATATAACGTTTACTTCCTTATACATTATTAAGCTGCTTATATGCTCTTATGTTTCTTACAACAAATAAAATTGAATGAGATACTTTTTTAATCTACTTATTAACAAGATGTTAATCACCCCATAAATCAAACAATAATATATCTCAACAATATTGTACCCAGGACTATGCTTTATATTTCCATGAATAGTTCTGGACATATGCTACCTTTCTTTGTTTCAGTAAAGTCCTTTACTTTGTTTCATTTTAAAAGACATTTGATTAAAACTGGAGAGTGCATATTACCCAGAGGTACTTTCATTCTTAAAAGTTATGTTTATATAGTGAAGAAATGCTATGATACAAATCTTAAGGATTTTAACAATAATAATGATAAAAGTAAGGTAGTCAGTACGTATATACTTAAAGCGGCAGTTTTTTTTCTCTCTTACTGTTGCTATTTATTCTTCTATGTATGTTTGAGAATGTTGTTAATAGGGACAGTGTTATTTGTGCTATGACTGATCGCATATGTGGGGCCATCCACAGGCAAGCAGACACTACAGGCTTCAACAGCTGAGTAGGAAAAATTAAAAAAAGCTTTCTGAACCCTTTTTCCTGCTTTTCTTCTAATTTCAACCAAGAGAGACAACTTTTGATCAATGAGGACTCGTGAAGATCATCCGCGAGCTTATACTCTCTGATTTCAGTCATTTCGTCCTGAAAAAAAAAAGATCAGCTTTTACTCCACATTTGCAACCCTACTAAGCTTTCCAATTATGTCATCACTACTAGACAAGCTGCTCCAGGAAGTATAGCTTCGTTTTTTTTTTTGCCGAAAACGGCCTCTTTATTATTTTTGCTTACATAGTATTAAAAAACGAGTCTTACAGTTTAAATTTTTTGTGGATCAACAAATACCCAATAATGAGTACCTGGCACTGATTATGAATATAGGTAGACAGTACTTAAATCAAATTGAAATTCTGTCAACAAATGATATATGATATAATATTTTAAACATATTAAATGTGACAAAGATTATATAGCAACTAGTCTCAAAGATGGAGTGAAGCTTGAAGCTAAGCTAGAGGTTTCCTGCTTTAGAGTAATAAGTATATGCAAATACTGGGTATAAACAAATTTGAACATATATATATAGCTGTATATAGTCTGACTTATAGACACCTACGGAGACCTTATTTTGTGAGCATTTCGGTCTGCTGACCATTCTCTGATGGAGACTTTGTTTTACTAAACTGCACTCTTTTTAACTGGAGGATATATACTACTGTAGTTTATGTACATCACTTAATAAGGTTGTATGCTCAAAATAATTTTGAAGTGATGCATTACTCCCTCTGTTATTGAAACTGTGTTACCTAGTGCATTAAAAGAAAAAGACACTGAAGATTTTTACTTATAACAATGGAAATAATAGCACTTTGGGGGTAAATGGAGCGGTGCAGTCTCCTCATTTTATCTGTGGTACAGTTGAAATAACTGGATAGGCTTTGCATTGTTATTCTGCCTGATAATTTCTGTTCAACCTCATATATTTAGTACAATACATAAGTAGTAAGCTTCTGTATTTTAATGACAATATATCATAAAATAGATCTGCTATGATAGATAAGATATAACCTTTGCAGCACTACAGTTGCTTACAGTTGTAGTAACACTGACTCAACATGTTGTATGCTTATCTTCAGTGCAGAAGACCGTTTATAGTATGTTCACTTCCGTTTGGTAAAATGCATATAAATTGTTGTTATATTACACTAAGAGCTACAAACAAGGAGACATATGACCTGAACTAAATTATAGAATGGGCTAGATTTATAGTCTCCTATCTATTAACTTATAATGAGCAGTTTGGTTGTACATAGTGGGTCTTGCGTTCAGAATAGTGATACATATATGATAAACATCAGATATAGCTTTAATATGGGTCACTGTTAAACCATCGAATTTACAAACTATAGAACACGGGTTTCAGAAACACACTTTAGCGAATGAACAGCCTGTCGAAACATCACTGAGTCAAATAGCAAATCGTCAAATGGAATAGCAGGCTGCAGCAGTATTTAAAGTATGGGAGAGTTTGTATTTTGTATGTTGTACTCATTTTAAATAGCAAATATGGAAGACTTGCCTCCAGGAGTGCTGGGTCAGTTATACCACTACTGCGTCTCAAAGAGGTAAATAAATCCATGTTTGGGATGGCTATACATATAATTTGGAGAAGGCTACGAAGTGTAAGAAATATTGGTGCTGCACTAAGAAGTTGCCTGATAAATGCAAGGGTAGAGCGATTACTCTCTGTGTTACATCGGGGGAGGAATTGCTCAAATTAGTGGGCCATGACCATCCAGGGGATCCTACACAGGTAGAGAAGTACAGCATTGCTTTTGCTCTAAAGGAAAGGGCTACTCTTTTGCGTGATACACCCTATATTATTGTGGATGATGCAATTGCATCTACTTCTTTAGAGTATGCCCCTAGTTTGCCAAGTAGGCGTGCTCTTCTGCAGAAGGTAAGAAGAGCAAGAAAGAAGTTACAATGGCAACCAAAGAAAGCAGGTTTGACGCTGCTGAATTTAAATGTGTTGGAGTTCCAGCTTAAAGGTCGTACGTTTGTGCAAAAGAAGAAATCTGATAAAAGCAATGATAATGTTGTAGTGGTATTTACTACACAAGGTAATTTACAAGATCTAGCTAAGGCAGATATTTGGTTGATAGACGGAACTTATTTCATTAAAGGGGTGGCTTGCTGTCAATTATATACCTTTCATGGTATAGTGAAATGTGGGGCCTTCAAAAGAGTTATGCCACTGCTATTCTGTTTGATATAAAAAAAAAGTCTTAAATCATACAATTATATGTAGGATTGTGTGTTTGCTTTGCTTAATGAACATGATTGTACCACTTCAGTGGATTATATCCTTTGCGATTTTGAGATGTCTGCTGTAAGAAGCATTAGGAATAATGTAAGTGATGTGATTTGCAAAGGGTGTTTTTTTTTCACTTCAGCAGGAATTTATGGTGAACATTACAGACCTTAGGGTTAGGGCCAGTTTACAATGGAGATATTTCATTACAACTTGCTGTCAAAAAGCTTGCTGCACTTCATAGGTTCATAGGTTCATAGGTAGGTACTAGGCTATCGGCCCTGGGGCCTATACAAGCCCAGCCAAAAAGGTACCCTTGCTTTTGCCACCCAAGAAAATTATTTTCCTATGCCACTGTCGAGCAGAGCCACAGAGGTGATCCCCGAGGTGAATTTCCTATTTCCCATCCAATCATCAAGATTTTTCTTGAAAAGTGCTAATGAGGAGCTTTGTTTGAAATAGATAGGTAGTTTATTCCAGAGTATGAGAAGTCTCTGGGACAGGAATCTATCCCTTCGGCATGTTCTGTTTAATGTGGTGACAAGGTTTAGGTCCCTAGAGCATGTAGCTTGGAGGGATTGGGATTTCTTTAAGTGGAGCATGTCCAACAGCTCTGGGTTTGACATAGCTTTGTATGTTAGGCAGAGATCACCTCTGAGTAGGCAATATGCGACGGAGTAAAGCTGGAGTTTTTTGAGACGGTCTGCATAGGGCATCTGTTTGAGGCTGGTAATCATCTTTGTGAGGTATTTCTGCGGCCTTTCCAGTTGTAGATGTCTTGTGAGGTACATACCAAAAGGGGCATTGTACTCTATAATGGGTCTAATGAGTGATGAGTAGAGGGGAACAATGACCTCTTTTTTTCTGGATGAGAAACCTTTTGTGATGAGGTGTGCCACATAGAAGGATTTCCTGACTACTATGGCAATGTGATTATCAAAGGAGAGACTACTGTCCACCTGTGTCTCAAGGTCTCTTATCAAACTTTCAGTGTTAAGTATACCACCGCCTATGTTGTAGTTCATGGGTACAGAGTTTTTACCAAAGGGGATGACAATGCACTTTTTGGCAATGAGCTTGAGTCCATGGATTTGACACCAGGCATCTGTCTCAGTGAGGCCCTTTTGTAGGATGTCCACATCATTAGGAGTTTCAATTATGGCTCAAAGTTTGTAGTCATCTGCAAACTTCGATAGCCAAAGACCTTCTGTGTTAGCCTGTACTTCAGAGAAGTAGATACCAAACAGGAGAGGACCCAGGATTGAACCCCGTGATACTCCACTTGTCACTGGTCTGAAGTCAGATTTGGAGTCTGCTACTTTCACAGTGTGGGTTCTGTCAGTGAGCCAGTTTAGTGAGTTTATCTATAATTCCAGGGTGGGGGATGGTGTCAAAAGCCTTGGCAAGATCTAGATAGGCTGTGTGAACCACCTTACCCTTGTCTACGGCTTTGGTGACTGCTTCAAAGAAGTCTATCAGGTTTAGGAGACATGATCTGCCTTTTACAAACCTGAACTGGGTGGGATCCAGAGTTTGGAGATTACCAATATCTTTGTTTATAAGTTCCATGATGATACGTTCCATGGCCTTGCAGACCAGGCTCGTCAGGCTAATGGGGTGGTAGTTCCCAGGGTCCATGGTTGCTCCCCCCTTGCGGAGTGGGATAACCATTGCTGTGCGCCATTCAGCAGGCACAAAGCCTGAGGTGAGGCTATGACTGAACATGGTACTTAGCTGGAGTGTCAGTTCATTCTGTAGTTCATGTAGAACGCAGCCTGGGATGTTGTCTGGTCCCATGGATGCTGTGTTCCTGGCTTTGGAGAGTGTAGTTTTACCTGTGCAGCCATGATTACAGGAACTTTGCATTCTTCTGGTATAGAGATGGGTCCTTTATGGGGTGAGAGGGGGTAAAGTTAGCACTGAACCTATCTGCCAGGATGTTGGCAATATCAGTTGGGTCTGTATATTTAGTGCCATTGTGCTGTAACTCAAAGCAGATCTGAGTGTTGCCATTGAGATTCTTGACATAGCTATAGAATGCTTTGTGGTTGTCTTTAGAATCAGTGGCAATTTTGTTTTCGTAACTAGCTTTGGAGGATTTTATCAGGGATTGCAGCTTCTTACTGAGGCTGACCAGGGAGCGCTCTTTTGCAAGAGTTTCTTCCTTCTGTTGTACAGTTTGTTTATGGCAGGGGACCACCAGATTGGCTTCCTTTTTTTGGAGGATAGCGTTATGGTTCTGTTTGGGATAGCACGATCCATGCACTCATGTAAGTTCTTATAAAGCGCAATTGCGTAGGATTCAGTAGTCGTAACTGTATTGTCCAACTGCATGGGTGTCATGAAGTTCACCACTTCTGTCTTAAGAAGCATGAAGTTGGCTTTGAAGAAAATTTTTACCATGGTTTCCTTAATGAGGGGTGGAGGCAGGATGTGGATATCTAGGGTAATTAGCTTATGGTCGGAGCGGATGATGAATGAATGTCTCCCCTTACAGTCTCATTATATATGTTTAGTATATTTAAATACCCTTTACAGTCAGTACTGGTTCCTACCATATTACATGGGCTTAAGGTGTCAGAGTGCTATATGTCCAATCATCACAAAATTTTAAATGTTTTTGTAAATATTTACTAGAAACATATATTATAGGTTTAGAATGTTCCTAAATTATTTTTTGATTTAACAAAGTTTTCAATATTTCTGTTTTGAAAATATTAACTTTTGCTCTATTTATCTGACTGTTATTAGTTTGGAGAGACTTACTTATATGTCATCTTTGATAATACAAGAAGATTTGTTATACTGACATCCAATAACAAATTATAGACTATGCATTTTCTTAACTAGATAAATATCTTTTGTATTTAGAGTTATTCAAATTCTTTTCATTTATCTTAATTAGATTTTGTAAACAAACCTTAAGATAAAATGCTGATTCTGTCTTTATAGTCATACATACACCTTGTTTGATTTCAGTTATAGCCTGGTAGTACAGGGGTGCTCTCTGGAGCCTTGACCCAGGTCTCAGTCACTGCACAGATATCGATGTTCTCCATTTTAAGTAGTGCCTCGAGTGAGTGCATTTTGAGATTTAGACTTCTAGCATTGAGTAGCATCACCCTCAGTTTTTGCTTGCCTGTTCCTGTTACGGTGGTGAATTTGTCATTTGAACCTTGCCTAAAAAAGGCATTATAGGGGTGGCAAGCATCTTAGCCAGTATCCGGAATCCCAGGGGTGACAGGTGCAGGCCATCTCTGGCAAAGCATCGTGGTCTGTCGACCATGTCATCCCAGGCAGACAGATACTGGATCCCTTTAGAATGGCACCAGAAGCTTAGCCAATTGTTGAAGTCAATCATTTTGTCCTTGTACTGCAGCATCATTCTGGGTGATGGCAGAATGCTACTCAGGGCTAGGGTCATGCCTGCCTGGGCTACAAGATTGGAGAGCTCTTCCATATCTCTTTTCATGTAGTCCAGGGAGGTATATCTCAGGTCATTCACACCAACATGGACAATGACAGAGTCATATTTGTACTTGTTGTGGAGTGACCTGAGTGAGTGGGTTATGTGGCGGATCCTGTCACCTGACAGGTAGATGACAGTAACCTTCTCCTTGTTTAGCCTGGTGAGTGGGACATCAGTGTGCCTGACTATAGAGTCGCCTATGACTAGTGTGTTGGGTATGTTGTTTTGCCTTATTGGCTGTGGTTGAGTGGCACATTGAGTCTGCAGGCTATGTGTCATTTGCGTTGTGCTGGGGGGGTGGAGGTTGCTTGCATTTCTGCTTTGGAGGTCTCTGTTGCTTGACCAGATTATTATTGAGAGCCTCCGCAAATGTTTTTGTGTTTCTATGTGTGGATTTTGGTGGTGTAGATTTAGTGAGACTATGTGATGAGTGTGGTGTGGTGCAAGTGTTTACCTCCTGCTCTTGACTGTCAAGTTCAGTCTTGATTGGAGAGAGCTTTATCTCCAGTTTGGCTAGATAAGTGCATCTCTCACAGGTTGTAGTGTTGGATGGCAGGAGGAGAGGGTTGTCTGTGTACATGAGGCAATTTCTACATTGCTCCAAGATGCCCAGATTCATCAGATAGACAGCAGAGAACACTGGGAGCTGACCCTTGGACATGCCTGAATAAAAAAACTATTTTCCTCTAGATAAGTGAGGAAAGTGAGTACAAGAGCTGCTTTTCTCTAAGCAAGTGAGGAAAGTAAGTATCAAAACTGTTTTCCTCTAGGTAACGAGGAAGGTTGAGTGCTGTAGTAATTAGTAGGTTATTTAGTGCTTACAAGTTCTGAACAAGTGCTGATCACGAATAAGCAAATTCAAATGCTAAAAGTAAGAATCTGTATCTGGACTAAACTAGTTATAGGAAAGGGGGGAAACAAGTGCAAATGAGGCTTTTTAGTCAGAAAGTTGATAGAGATGAAAAAACTGCTCAAACGGCCAATAACTTCAATTTCTGGGCCACTCCTTATGTGGTAGATAGGTTACCTAGTGCTTACCACTCCCACTGATAAGCTAGAAGGCTTTTTTGGAGGTGAAAGATGTTGTGTCTACGTATTATCAGCTGAAGAGTTAATTCCCTTATATTGGTAAGGAGTTATTAAAATATTTTGAACAATGGTATCTCCTGGGAAAACCAAGGAGTTTCTCTACCAGATCTTCGACTCATATACGGTTTCCTCCTCTGTTCCCTGTTGAATTTTGGAATGTGTCTGTTTTGAAACACTTCTGTTTGCCTAGGACACAGAATGCTGTTGAAGCATGGCATTGTCGCTTTAAATATTTAACAGGGAAGTTTGTTTCAGATTTGTACACCGTGATGTGTGCTATTTGCAGAGAGCAGAATAGGGTTGATGAGTACCGTATACAGATGAGTGTATATTGTCCAGAGTCACCAAAGAAAAGGGCATTAATACGTTGTGAACAGCAGTTTGAAGCAATTTTCTCTCACAGAGAAGAGCATTCTCACATGGAGTTTGTCTGTGTCATTGCTAATTTATTAAAAAATGTGAAGTTTGATTTGACATATGTCATTGGGGCTTCACAGGTTGGATTTGTTGTGGATTTGCTGAGAGGTTGCACTTTGGGTTTGTCTTCCACATTTGCTGCATTTAGTTTCGATGGTTTGTGTTTCTGTTGTATGTGATTTCGATAGTTTGTGCATTCGCTAAAGTGTGTTTCTGAAACCCATGTTCAATAGTTTGTACATTCGATGATTTAACAGTGACCCCTTTAATACATAAGAATCACACATACACAGCTACTATTATATTTTAGTGGCAATTCACCTTAACATAGGTAAATTATAATACAAATCAATATATACTTAACATAAACTTTTCTGCAAGATACTTTATACAAAGAAAGACGCATTATCTCAAGGACATGTCCTATTTTATTGGTACACATTATAATTGATGTTATTTAGTAAATGCATTATTTAATCTAAACATTATACTTAAGAAGTTGTTCTTTATGTGTATCTTTCATGAATGAATGTCTCCCCTTACAGTCTCATTATATATGTTTAGTATATTTAAATACCATTTACAGTCAGTACTAGTTCCTACCATATTACATGGGCTTAAGGTGTCAGAGTGCTATATGTCCAATCATCAAAAAATTATAAATGTTTTTGTAAATATTTACTAGAAACATATATTATAGGCTTAGAATGTTCCTAAATTATTTTTTTAATTTAACAAAGTTTTCAATATTTCTGTTTTGAAAATATTAACTTTTGCTCTATGTATCTGACTGTTGTTTAGTTTGGAGAGGCTTACTTATATGTCATCTTTGATAATACAAGAAGATTTGTTATACTGACATCCAATAACAAATTATAGACTATGCATTTTCTTAACTAGATAAATATCTTTTGTATTTACAGAGTTATTCAAATTATTTTCATTTATCTTAATTAGATTTTGTAAACAAATCTTAAGATAAAATGCTTATTATGTCTTTATAGTCATGCATACACCTTGTTTGATTTCACTTATAGCCTGGTAGTACAGGGGTGCTCTCTGAAGCCTTGAACCATGTCTCAGTCACTGCACAGATATTGATGTACTCCATTTTAAGTAGTGCCTCGAGTGAGTGCATTTTGAGATTTAGACTTCTAGCATTGAGTAGCATCTCCCTCAGTTTTTGCTTGCCTATTTCTGTTACGATGGTGAATTTGTAATTTGAACCTTGACTAAAAAAGGCACTATAGGGGTGGCAAGAACCTTAGCCAGTATCCGGAATCCCAGGGGTGAAAAGGTAAAGGCCATCTCTGGCAAAGCATCGTGGTCTGTCGACCATGTCATCCCAGGCAGACAGATACTGGATCCCTTTGGAATGGCACCAGAAGCTTAGCCAATTGTTGAAGTCAATCATTTTATCCTTGTACTGCAGCATCATTCTGGGTGATGGCAGAATGCTACTCAGGGCTAGGGTCATGCCTACCTGGGCTACAAGATCGGAGAGCTCTTCCATGTCTTTTTTCATGTAGTCCAGGGAAGTATATCTCAGGTCATTCACACCAACATGGACATTGACAGAGTCATATTTGTACTTGTTGTGGAGTGACCTGAGTGAGTGGGTTATGTGGCGGATCCTGGCACCTGACAGGCAGCTGACAGTAACCTTCTCCTTGTTTAGCCTGGTGAGCGGGACATCAGTGTGCCTGACTATAGAGTCGCCTATGACTAGTGTGTTGGGTACGTTGTTTTGCCTTATTGGCTATGGTTAAGTGGCACACTGAGTCTGCAGGCTATGTGTCACTTGTGTTGTGTTGGGGGGTGGAGGTTGCTTGCATTTCTGCTTTGGAGGTCTCTGTTGCTTGACCAAATTATTATTAAGAGCCTCCATGAATGTGTGGATTTTGGTGGTGTAGATTTAGTGAGACTATGTGATGAATGTGGTGTGGTGCAAGTGTTTACCTTCTGCTCTTGACTGTCAAGTTCAGTCTTGATTAGAGAGAGCTTTATCTCCAGTTTGGCTTGATAAGTGCATTGCTCACAGGTTGTAGTGTTGGGTGGTAGGAGGAGAGGGTTGTCTGTGTACATGAGGCAATTTCTACATTACCCCAAGATGCCCAGATTCATCAGATAGACAGGAGAGAACACTGGGAGCTGACCCTTGGACATGCCTAAATAAAAAAAATTATTTTCCTCTAGATAAGTGAGGAAAGTGAGTACAAGAGCTGTTTTTCTCTAAGCAAGTGAGGAAAGTAAGTACCAAAACTGTTTTCCTCTAGGTAATGAGGAAGGCTGAGTGCTGTAGTAATTAGTAGGTTATTTAGTGCTTACAAGTTCTGAACAAGTGCTGATCACGAATAAGCAAATTCAAGTGCTAAAAGTAAGAATCTGTATCTGGACTAAACTAGTTATAGGAAAGGGGGGAAACAATTTTATTGTCTTTATAATATTCATCCTCGATTTCTCTGTTAAATAAGGCTATATACATAGATTCCTTAAAATTTAGAATAAGTAAGCAATTCAGATGCGACACATAATAAATCTTTATAAGTTTAACACATTTTTTTTCTGTTATACAGTTTAAGTTTCAATTGATGTTATATAATATATACAACAAGTGGTAGCTTTATTCTGCTGTTATTGTCTGAAGGTTTGATCTCAGTGGTTGATGCCATTGAGACAAGGAGTTTCTAACTCCAGGCGGGGAGCTGTTTTTGTTTTTTTCATACAACATGTAACAAAGATTGCTAATACATTTCTTTTGACATCCTTCATTATTCATTTATATAACATCCTAAATGATATTGTTTATGAAATAATTATTACCCACAATGATGAGTTAAGGTTTATTATATTTAATTTGAACAAATAATATAATGGAGAGAGATACACAAATTATTTATATGATATTGACTTGCTACAACACTTATCTTTCTTAAAACTTGTTTAATATGACCACATTAAGAGGTATTTCAATTAATATCATTGGTCTTAATAATTCCATAAAAAGAGGCAGTATTGTCAAATATCTAGCCCCACATAAGCCCAATATAATTTTCTTACAAGAAACCCATCTATTAAAAGATGGTATTAAATACTTAAACAGAAATAAAAATATAGTTATTACAAGCTCTGAACATGCAAAAAAGAAGAGAGGTGTTGTTATTCTTTGGGATAAATCTCTTCCTCTACCAAGAATAATTGACACTTATAAAGATAACAAACATTTGTTATGTTTAGCCATAATTGAAATAAACAAAAAATATATACATTAATAAATAATTACTGGCTACCAGGTATAGGCACCAATACAATTAGACAGCATTTAAATCAAATAGTATCTTATTTGGCAGGAGATATAGTCATGGCAGGAGATTTTAATTGTATCCTAAACTCAAAAGACTCAACAAACTTGCTGAAGAGAAAAATTACTCCACAAGCTAAACAGCTAATAAATTTTATGAATACTTATCAACTAAAGGATGTCTATGACTTTGTGGATACTAGCACATTACAATATACATTTTATTCTAACAGACACAAGTCATATTCTAGAATAGATAAAATATTACTTTCCACTCGAATATTACATGACCTAACATACAATAAAATTATTTCATGTCCCGATATCGGACCATAATTCAATTTTATTTGAGTTCAAAATAAATAATTTTTCCAATATACAAGTAAAAAGAATATCAGCTTACCTTACACAATTAAAAGAATTTCAAACATTTATAAAAGAAGAAATACAAAGTTTTATTAACATAAATTCAGAATCTTATACTCATAACACATATATGCGGGTTGCTTTAAAAGCTTATCTTTATGGACAAATTAACAAATGGTACCATAATAAAAGAAAAATCTGGGACAAAGATCTAAACACTATACAGAATAATTTTGACTCGTGGTATCTTAAAAACAAAGATAAACTTGCATCCATTAATATTAAAAATGAAATAAATAAACTTAATGAAGAATATAGAAAAATACTTCATCATAAAACTATGATTACCTTAGAAAAATATAGATTTCTAGCATATTCTTTAAACCCTAAACACTTAACTAATCTTAAGAATAAAACTAAAAGGTTAAACAAACAGAATCATATCAAAGAAATATATTCTTTGAAGAAAAAGAAGGAAGTATATAATATACAGGATATAATAGAAGAATTTAGAAGTCACTTTCATGCAATCAGTCTTTACATTCCATAGAATCTAAAGATAACATAAAACATGTTATCAATACAATTCTCAAGAATAGACTAAACAAATTGCAGATAGGAAATATTGATAAACAAATCACATTTAATGATGTAATAACTTAAATGAATAAACTCAAACTTAACAAGGCACCAGGAAATAATGGCATTGTATCTGAAATATATAAAATCATGCCTAAAACAGCTATAACACTACATCATAAGGTATATAATATTGCCCAGATGGAATTTATGATTCCCCCCATGGAAATATATGTTCATCTCACCAATCTTAAAATCCAACAAACATACCAAATATTACTCTTCATACAGACCCATATCCTTATTAAATGTTGATTATAAGATGTTCATGAACATTTACACTAAAAAAATTAATAAAATATTGCCCCTTTTAATTGATAATGACCAAACTAATTTTTAACTAACAGAAGCACATTTGATAACATTAAACAACCCTTAGCACTTATAGATTTATCTCAAAGAAAAAATATTTAACTCTAATTAGTTTAGACATTAATGCGGCCTTTGACTCAATTGATTGGGATTATCTGTTTACACTGCTGGAATGCACGAATTTCTCAAATAACTTCATAAACATACTGAAAATCTATATGAAGGAGCCTTTGCCTATATAGAGATAGGTACATATACTTCAAACAAAATTCCCATTATAGAAGGTACTAAACAAGGCTGTCTTCTTTCTCCATTGTTGTTCACTTTAATAATGGACCCATGGGCAAATGCTATAAGAAATGACAAGAATATTGAAGGAATAAACATAGATGAAGATACAACACCAAAAATACAGTTATTCGCTGATGATGTCCTTATAACTATAAAAGGTAATGACTCTTCAGTATCAACTTTACTTGTTTGTGCCTTTCGGCTTTTTCCCAGTTAGGGGTCGCCACAGCGAAACTCCAGTCCGCTAATGATTGGCAGTAGAGTTTTACGTGCTGGCTTGCGGGCCTAACGCACAACCTTCAATGAAGGAATGCCTGCTCATGCATGTTGCCATACAGAAGACGCTCTAACTGAGAATCGAATGGACAACGTCTAACTGTGAGACGACAACGCTACCGCAGCACCACCACCACAGTCACATTCAGTATCAACTTTATTAAATTCTATTAAAACTTTTCAAAATATCTCTGGATTGTCTTTCAATGAAGATAAAACAAAAATATTACCCATATATTCAAATAAAAATAACACCATTATATATAATACTCTTAAATCACTTATCTCAGACCAAATCACTTATTCGGAAATTACCCTTGCTAAAGATATTAAAACAATTATACAACTAAACTAAGACAAATATTTTAGTAATATTCAAAATCTAATCTCAAAATGAAATATAATAACATTCACTACAGAAGAAAGGTTAACTATCATAAAAATGATTATCTTGCCTAAAATATCATACATTATCCAATCTATCCTAATTCTTCTTTCTAAAATATTTATTAACAAAATAAACTCTCTGATATTAAACTTCTTTTATTATCCAAATTAGTCAAGAATATCTCTTAATCAACACCTACATAGCTGGAGTAATGGAGTGATTGCTTTTCCTGATCTAAAGCTCTATTCCATTTCTTCTATAATTAAGGTGATTACTCAACTCTAAGATACTCTTACTTAGCTAACTGGAAGTTATTATGGGAGTCATCTGCCATGCAATTAATAATGAAACCTTCTACTCAAGTTACAAATAATAAATAATCCCATTTTATGGATTCTAAAGGATTATTTTACCTTACGGACAATATTTCTCTACACGACTTGTTACATTCACAACATAGTATATTTTAGGCATTTCTTATATAAACATATCAGACATAAGGAGTGTTTCATCCTATTATTCCCCATAGCTTTTACTCAAGACCTATTAATAACCTCAGTTTTAAATACAGTTTCTTTCTTAAATCAAAAAGAACTTAAGGTTTGGTTTCAGTTGATATCTGACTTTAAGACTAAAAGTGTTGAATGTATATTACATGAATTTCAATTAGATAAATCCATGTGGCTAAACATACAAACACTTACCCTGGGATTCATAAAGCTCGGCGCAAGGCTGGCATTAGGCTTATGCCAACCGTGTGGCGTGAAGATGGCGCAGTAGTGCCAAATGTATATTAATGAAGGCACGCTGCCGCCACAGCCACGTGCATAGGAAAGGAGCGCGAGTGCATGGGGCGTATCGAAGTGCCACACGGAGGCGTGGAAATGTCAGCTGTCGATGTGCAACCTAAAATGCTTGCATATAACCATTTGCAAGCAATAGTAATCACATCTGTCAGTGTCCGTGGATACTGAAACGTATGCAAAGCATGCAAGACAGTTCCTGCAAACACAAAATAAAGAAGCAAACACAAATGCACGGTAGGGAATAACGGGTTCCTATCCCTCGAACAAATGACATTGAAAACCATGTGCCCATAGTCCAATGCAGTGTAGATAGTTATACCAAGTGGAAGTGAAACGCATCATGTTAGCGCACCACCAATAGGTACGTCCAGCCCAATGGTCAGGGTCACCAGCTGACCCATATTGTGAGGGACAGTACACAGCTGGGAAGATGTGTCCATAACAAAAAACACGATAAATGTAAATATCTAGCGACCGTATGACAGAATTATATCCCACAACGCATGTAATAGTCACATACAATAGGTATGTCCATATGTAACATACCATATGTGACAGGAAATAGAATAAGCATGTGAACAAAGCCGAAGGAGCATATAAACTGCTACAACAATAAGGCAACATGTAGGCTTAAAGGAACAGTATTATCCGTAGCATTGACTGTAGGTATGTGTTGTCCAGTACAATCGGATATGTGTCCAGAATATATCCCATCCTGGACATAGGAAAAGGTGGCATCCTACCAATGATCAGAACAGTCGGCCAAAATCCGCACATCTGCGGTCCAAGCCGTACTTGTTAAGATGTGTCACAGTTGAACGGGTATTACCCGGGTGTACCAACCATGTCATGAAAGTTAAGTATGGGCGTGTACCTATGTGCATGAGGTATAGCATGTGGAAGGTGAAACATGCCAGGGTAGTCCACACAACCATACAGGTACCTGACATATGTAGGGTATGCAATGTGTTACCTTGACCGTGTCATGGGCCATCAACCAAAGCATTGATGGATGGAGTGTCAGGAATATGTGTGTGGGGGGGATGGGTAATGGTATAATCCTTAAAGGTGAGACTGTGTCATATGCAGAATAGGTGAATGGGAGGTGTATGAGGGAGCAGCGGGTGAAGCATAAAGAAACACAAGGAACATGTATACACATCTGCAATACAACCAGACAGGCCATACCATAGAACACAATCCCACTAACATATGAATATTAAAATGTGTGATACAAATGTACAGAAATGTCACCAGCACATACCCACAGATTGGTCCTGATGGAGCTGGCCAAAACAAATGCAACACACCTGGATGCATAATGGACTACCCAGCATCCCCTCCACAGCAGACAACCCGCCCCCATACCTGAACGTCCACCAAATCCAGCCATACTTGGCCTACTTGTGTGACGCAGTCACATCTACACATAATGACCACTATGCATATGTAGTAGGTAGTGTCACCATAGGCAGTTTCAGGATTGCAAACTATGTATCCCTCCAGCACATTTTCGTAACGCCAGAAGAATGATCGGTATCAGTCTTGTTAAATTTTTGGATATCCCTCATAGGATAAGTAACCTGTGTAAACATTAGAATGGGTATCAAGACATGATGTCCAGTCCTGTAGACATCTGGACACAAGTTGGAATGTGCAATAGTGGTGCACGACTCTATCCAGCCCTAGATGGTCATGCAGAACCTACTACCCAGGATCAAACACCTGCCCGTGACGCACGTGTCCCGACACGAATAATTGAAAGAATATATTCCACACATTTGCATAGTGGTACATGGAAAAAGGGTGATGAAGGCACTGACGTAAACAGGATACCCCCTGATACACTGTGTGAGGGACAGTTACTGTGTGGGTAGGTGTGACCTGACCAACAATGATACAATGCCAAATGTCCTGTGATTGTAGGAAATAACTATGTACCATACTGCATGTAACAGTTGCCTAAAGCGGTCACGTCAGGATAGAAAAAACATAATTTGTACAAGAAACAGGCTAACAACTAAAGTGCTAAAGGTATAGGCTCACAGCTAGGAAACTAATGGATGTTCTAAACCTGCACTGACCATGGGTATGTGTTGGCCTAAACAATCTGGTGTCCGCAGAATATATCCCAACCTGTACATATGACAATGTCAACCCTACCAATGGTCAAAGCATTCGCACAATAACTGGCCAGCCTCTTAATCACTCACAAAGCCAGTGACTTTTGGAGGAAAGATGTTGAATGAGAATGACTACTTACAACAATGAATAGTAATAGACACATTTAACTGCAGAAAATTAGTAGTAATACGAATCTGTCAACACGTTCCAAGTTAATAGTACTAATATGGTAGAAGTGTCCATGATTGTCCCTGAGTTGTCATAGCCTTGTCCCTGTCACTGTAGAAACTAGTCCCCGAGTATCACAGAGGTCCATACACATATGTACACCAACCAACTGTCACATCTGCTGACAGGACTATTGCATACCTGTAGTGAATTTATAAATGATGTCCAGAACAATATTCATTGTATCTATAAATGAATGAAATAGTCAGATGGGAAGGGAAATGCGTGGAAACCCCCCCCCCCGTATTATGTAGTGGAACCACTCCCCACCCTAAATTATGTAGCACCTACCTAATAATGTGGTCAGAGGTGTCCACACACCTGCGTCTGTAAACACAGGTAGAATGTTAAAATCTGGGCTACCTCTGTCCATGTGCTACATCTGATATTTGAACAGTGCCAGGGCAGTTCTAGTCACCAGTCAGATGAGGCTAAACCCAGACCTGCACATCAACACCCCGACAATCAAACATTTGTATGTGTGAGGACTATAAGCGTAGGAGTTCTGAATATCCTTGGAGTGAGTAGACATGCAGCACGGGTCCAGAGCAGTAGGAAACAGGGAATGTCATAAGTGTTGTACTGACGTTTTCCCAGCAGGAGAATAGATGCCTGCTGTGTAAGGGAAGCAGTGAGGCGTATGTCAGAGTAGCTATGAACCATGGGTATACATATAAATGAGGCAGAACAGCAATAGTGTAGTGGTTAGAGCATCCACCTAACGTAAAGGTATTCCCGGTTCAAGTACGACTATAGCACATATTAATTGTGCAATGAATGCCTCTGTGCTGTAAAGCCAACATTTATACATGTAAAGGTGACCTTGTGTCTCGCATAGGGCCGTTAACTGGATTCCATCAATCAAAGTGGTACTTTCATAAGGAATAAGGCACATGTAATCCCAAAGAAGTACCAGTAAACATATGTAACTCAGAATAAGTAGATGCAAGTGCACCTGTGCGGTTGTACGCAGCTTGTAGCATAGCAAATGTATATTGTCTTGGACAGCCGTAACTTTTATATAGATAGATAGATAAATAGATAGATATGTGTATAGATAAATATCCACAGACAGAAATATGCAATTATATATCTATTATCTCTCTCTCTCTCTCTCTCTTTATATCTATATATCTATATCTATATCTATAAGATATGTAAGGAACACCGACAGACGAAAGCAAACATGAAGGGAATCTAGAGCAAGTAAGAAATTATAAAGTGCTCACAGCATATGTCAGATAAAGCTGCACAAGTGTGAGTAGAGCACTGCTCTTCACACCAGAGGCAGGGTTATACCAGTGGCCATAACATCATTGAAGTGCTACATCAACATTGTAAATAGACGGAATGTAGTACATGTTGCAACCACCTACACTTGTAACCCACAAATCGTTCGTAATCCATAACACCAGGAAAGGCACATATGTGCAAATATGAATGGATAGTGAGCCTGTGAATACACGAGGTGGTACAAAATGTGTGTAGGGCTACAATGCTCTGGAGAGGGCAATGTGTAAAGGTGTGTCATGGCTGTGATAACAGGTGTATAATGGCTGGTATGCATGGAAACTCAACACTGGTGTGCTGGAAAAACTATGGATATGCAAGTATGGACACAGGAGTGCTAGGGTATGTTGTGCCGGTTGCAATGGAGCGATTCCCAGACAGAGCATCGTCTGCGTGGAGACATACGTGAATGGGCATATCGTTGTCAGATGTTGTGCGTCAGGGCTGGCAGCCCGGCACGTAAAACCTAAATGCCACCCATGAGCGGAACGGTGTTCTGCTGTGACAACCCCAAACCGGGAAAAGCAGAAAGACACAACTACATGCAGATATCAATATGTTGATGTACAATCTCAGTAACACAAACACTCATTCTATTAACATTAATAATATGAATGTGCAGAGAAACAAACACAGTAGCAGGAATAACAGGCTGCGCATATGAGTAATAGGTCAAATGACACCATCACATCACACTTATCAGCGGCACCCCAGACATGAAAAATGTGCGACATCTGTCTGCTGTATAACATGCAGTATACTGATCACAAGTTCACCGGAGTGAATTGCCGGTGTCATAATGACTAAGGCAATAGTATGCTGTTGAAGCAGAGATAAAACCCAATATGCATGTGTAAGTGTCTATGTCCGGGAAATGTATAGGCTAATGGACACACAGATGTATATATAGATAAAAACATATATATATATATATATATATATATATATATATATATATATATATATATATATATATATATATATATATATAGATGCACACAAAGATATATTGCAGATATATATAGATAGATGTATATACACAAACAACAGGTATTGATATATACATATACACACAAAACAAATATGTCATTGTAGATATACACATGTACATAACTAGTTTACTTTACAGCAATTAGGGTAACATATATACAGCCCGGGCATATGTGACTGGGAGGTCCAATAAATAAACATTGTACCCCCCCACACCGCCCAGCTAGGTCGGTCAGACATACAGACAGGCAATAAAGATTACTACACGGCTGCTGTCCAAAACACCGGCAGGAAAGTAGCAGTGGGGGAGATCTGCAAGTTCTACACTTTAAACATGGATAACGGTGTCCCTTGCGGGACCACAAAAAGTGAGTGTATGTGTCAACCTGTTGTCATCAATGCAAGCAGGATGTAGGTGTACATGGAACAGTAGGTTGTGCAAGTGTGATAATACATGGGTTGACAAAACGTACGACATGTGTCCCGAGATGGGGAGAGTGGGCAATGTGTAGGGGTGTGCTCATACCCCAGCTGCGCTCACAGTAAGTATATGTCATGAGTGTTGTAGAGGGGTGCCAGGTAGGTGGACCATGGGTATGCAATAATGGGCTTAAGTGTGCAGGTGCTGGTTGGCAGAGATGTAGTATGCCTGCCCAGTGGAAGTCATTAATATTCCTATGTGGGCATAGCAGATGCCTATACGTCCCACACCTGAAGAGCACATCTACTGGATATTCTGTAAACCATTGGGGGAATACATAGAGACTGAATCAGTGCCGTGTACCCGATTAGCATGGACGTCCATAGTTATGAATCAGAATGTAACAAAGTCCAAATAAACACTTCCAGAACTAGTGATATTAGCTGGACAGGTGGCGGAATACAGGTAATGACAGATGACATGTATGAGTCATAAATGACATGTACCTCGACAAATGTGAATGAATACATATGCTCTGTGACTGTCAATGTGTCTGGTTAATAGAACCAGTCATCTAAATGTGTCCCACAGGGTGTTATGCAGTGTTCCTGATACAGCGTTCATTCTCCCTCATTGGTATGTGAGGTCTGCTAGTGACAGAAAGTGCATAATTTGATGACCACCTCAAGTAGAAGATAGCATAATAGATGAGATTATGGGTGGCACAGTGGTGCAGCGCTTAACGTTGTCACCTCACAGCAAGAGGTTCTCCGGTTCGATTCTCGGCTGGGGAGCCTTCTGTGTGGAGTTTGCATGTTCTCCCTGTGTTCGCGTGGGTTTCCTCCAGGTACTCTGGTTTCCTCCCACATTCCAAAGACATGCATCTGGAGCCTTTCTCCCCGGGCCTCCGCTGAAAACAGGCTCTGTGGAACCTAGTCGGACATTCCCGGTCAACAAATGTTAAATAAATAAATAAAAAAATAAATGAGGTTCCACACCCATACACCTTTGAGTGACACACCCATCTGGGCAGTTGTGTCCTGCAAAATGAATGTTATGGCACATGGCCTGTGAGTTCGGGAAAGGAGGCCATATATTGTGTGTAGTGGTGTCATAAATTAATTTGTTGTATCAGAAACAGCTACATGTAATAGGAAACAGTATTAGCAATTATAATGCTACAAGAATAACCTTAGTGTATGCAAACCATGGAAGTAGTCAGTTTTCAACTGGCTGTGGGTATGTGTTGCCTTGACACGTGATAGCTCAACATATAGGATCTATAAGGGCGCCACCATTCTGAATGGCCAAAGTGGGCCCTGCGCTGTAGAAATGTCAGATGTACCAGGGCAGAACATACCTACAGCCATGCATAGTACAGCAATATACATATCAGCACAAATCAAAGCATAATCTAGCAGCTGTAAAGTTGCTTATGCTACTACATATAACATATCGACATGTCAGGTATACAAGACCTGTAACAAGCAACCACTACAGACATGTAGAATATGAGAATGTCCTCTAATCAGGACAGTTGCAATGGCTAGAGTATCGTCACATGACATATGCCTAATGAGGGACTGTCCCATGCAAAGTGGGAAAGGTGCTATTCCTACAGTCTCCCGTGGTGCAATCTGAAAGGTGGAAAACGTACAGTAGGTATGCGGTAGCATGACTCGCCATGTATCAGGCAGATGGGAGCAGATCGTATGAGGAACACGCATATAATATGATTACATCACTGGACAGGCAACTGAGTCCATACAGTCAAATGCCTGCCGTCGCCAAATGGTTAGACATACCCAATAATGTAGTCATGTAGTCCGATGTAATACACATCACAAGGGATCACACACACCTAGTGTGAGTGACAAATGTAAGCATAAATGTTGGTGAGTGAGCAGCTGTAAGCGTGTTTGTCTACCAGTATGCCAGTAGTGCACTGTCAAAGAAATGTGGAGTCTAAACTGGTAAAAGGTGCTGTGACCAGAGATCAGCAGTGGTTAACACTGTGAAAACCCACACACAACTGCTCCCACCTGCTGGAATGTGCCTTACCCAGTCCATATCCAAAGGTGTCGGTCTGTCCGCAAACAAAGAACCACCCTATTCACGTGTTGGTAGCAGTACATAGCTCATGTGAATTAACAATAGACCATGGCATATGTACAGACAATAGACCACACACACACCATGCAGCACAGTCATCCAACAGTATAGCAATGTACTGGCAGATAATGTCTGGACCACTGGTGTATGCATGCCTGGCCGTCCTGTGTGTCAGTATGTGAGCATGCCCAGTATGACTGTTACGCATGTTGTCGACCGACATTACTGTCATACCATCATGTGTGTGAGCATGCCAAGTATGGACAACTGTATCGCATGTGTCACATGTCCAGATAGTCAGTACTGTGCTGCTGACCCCTCTGTTCTACACAGACAGGTGTCATGCTGTGTCTGCAGGGTAGCTAATGGTCATGAGGCATCGACAGTTGCTACATGTCTGCATAGCGTGGGGGGACATTCAACCGCATCCACAGTCCTACACAGCACCATGGGTGGTGCACATGACTCTCACATGTGTAGGTTGGACAGGGGCACAGCTGACAGTTGTACACATCTGCCGCTACTGTACTGGTATGCCAGGTACTCCATGCCAGTGTGTGGACCTACCTAAATTGCCAGTTGGAGGGATACCATTGTACGTCAGATCCCAGCGTTAAATACCAGCACAGTGGTGTTGGATGTCCTAGCTTTCACAACCTACATCAAACCTCCTGGCCTGCTGTAGTCTGTGTGTGTCTTTGGGGGTTGGGGTCATTCATTGGGCATATCCATAGGCCATTGTATATAATTTGTCTGTATTGGTCCACACCTGTCCAGCTGCATGGAATGTGTGTGGGCTGTATGGACACACATGATGTTCATCCCATAATCTGCAGTGGGTTAGGACACCCTGTTTACTACCGGCTACCATTGTGACCCCCGTATGTGATACAGATGTCATGGTGCCACTATGGACGTGTACACATACATACAATAGCAATGGTTAACTACACATTGTAATACAACTGCCAATTTTTAGGTCGATAGATGTACTCTAGGGGTGTTCTGGACCTGTGGACAGTGCTGGAGGGCTGCCTATGTCGGATGTACACAGTGCACCTCCTATACATGGCCGAGCACAGGTAGTGTCATGTTTGGCATCCATTGTACTGTGTGCGGGTCAGAGAGGGGACATCTGTGGGTACCTACTGTGTCAGTGCATATGCCTTGTGTTGCCTCTTTGCCAAGGGCAGGTCATATTGTGCACAGCCTTTTGCTGACAGGGCCCTGCTCAGGTAGTTCCTTCGCCAAGACACACTGTGCCTGTACAGGCCTTGGCAGTGGTGTTGGGCCGTGTGGCCCTGCCCCATGGTGTTCCTGCAGCAACTGTTATGGCAGGATCAGAATGTGTAGCATAGCAAATACCATAACAAATAGTGTGCATGTAGCTAGTGAATACTACAGGGCTCCACCGGATGTGTCCGGATACCAGAACCGTGAACTGAGCATCCCAAACACATGCTCAATTACATGTCCTGCCTGTGCATCTGCTTCATTATGGTGTGAGTGTTCAGGTGTGTGTGCATTGCTGCTGGGTGTCATCAGTCACGACACCAGTGGTTACCCAGCATCCCCCACTAGGACACTGTAGGGGATGTCCATATTGGGAAAGGTGTGGTACAGCTATGTCAGAAGCCATATATCAGAATCATCATAGCTTCCAGGGCAGACAGCATACACATTTAATCTAATGCCCTGGCCATCGCATATGGCCTGGCTGTTGGAGGGTATGCCCCTGCAGTGACTGTAGGCCCAACCCCGCTCACCGGGTGGTGTTTTGATGTGTATGTGTGTGCAGTAAGTATATGTCATGAGTGTTGTAGAGGGGTGCCAGGTAGGTGGACCATGGGTATGCAATAATGGGCTTAAGTGTGCAGGTGCTGGTTGGCAGAGATGTAGTAAGCCTGCCCAGTGGAAGTCATTAATATTCCTATGTGGGCATAGCAGATGCCTATACGTCCCACACCTGAAGAGCACATCTACTGGATATTCTGTAAACCATCGGGGGAATACATAGAGACCGAATCAGTGCCGTGTACCCGATTAGCATGGACATCCATAGTTATGAATCAGAATGTAACAAAGTCCAAATAAACACTTCCAGAACTAGTGATATTAGCTGGACAGGTGGCGGAATACAGGTAATGACAGATGACATGTATGAGTCATAAATGACATGTACCTCGACAAATGTGAATGAATACATATGCTCTGTGACTGTCAATGTGTCTGGTTAATAGAACCAGTCATCTAAATGTGTCCCACAGGGTGTTATGCAGTGTTCCTGATACAGCGTTCATTCTCCCTCATTGGTATGTGAGGTCTGCTAGTGACAGAAAGTGCATAATTTGATGACCACCTCAAGTAGATGATAGCATAATAGATGAGGTTCCACACCCATACGCCTTTGAGTGACACACCCGTCTGGGCAGTTGTGTCCTGCAAAATGAATGTTATGGCACATGGCCTGTGAGTTCGGAAAAGAAGGCCATATATTGTGTGTAGTGGTGTCATAAATTAATTTGTTGTATCAGAAACAGCTACATGTAATAGGAAACAGTATTAGCAATTATAATGCTACAAGAATAACCTTAATGTATGCAAACCATGGAAGTAGTCAGTTTTCAACTGGCTGTGGGTATGTGTTGCCTTGACACATGTGATAGCTCAACATATAGGATCTATAAGGGCGCCACCATTCTGAATGGCCAAAGTGGGCCCTGCGCTGTAGAAATGTCAGATGTACCAGGGCAGAACATACCTACAGCCATGCATAGTACAGCAATATACATATCAGCACAAATCAAAGCGTAATCTAGCAGCTGTAAAGTTGCTTATGCTACTACATATAACATATCGACATGTCAGGTATACAAGACCTGTAACAAGCAACCACTACAGACATGTAGAATATGAGAATGTTCTCTAATCAGGACAGTTGCAATGGCTAGAGTATCGTCACATGACATATGCCTAATGAGGGACTGTCCCATGCAAAGTGGGAAAGGTGCTATTCCTACAGTCTCCCGTGGTGCAATCTGAAAGGTGGAAAACGTACAGTAGGTATGCGGTAGCATGACTCGCCATGTATCAGGCAGATGGGAGCAGATCGTATGAGGAACACGCATAATATGATTACATCACTGGACAGGCAACTGAGTCCATACAGTCAAATGCCTGCCGTCGCCAAATGGTTAGACATACCCAATAATGTAGTCATGTAGTCCGATGTAATACACATCACAAGGGATCACACACACCTAGTGTGAGTGACAAATGTAAGCATAAATGTTGGTGAGTGAGCAGCTGTAAGCGTGTTTGTCTACCAGTATGCCAGTAGTGCACTGTCAAAGAAATGTGGAGTCTAAACTGGTAAAAGGTGCTGTGACCAGAGATCAGCAGTGGTTAACACTGTGAAAACCCACACACAACTGCTCCCACCTGCTGGAATGTGCCTTACCCAGTCCATATCCAAAGGTGTCGGTCTGTCCGCAAACAAAGAACCACCCTATTCACGTGTTGGTAGCAGTACATAGCTCATGTGAATTAACAATAGACCATGGCATATGTACAGACAATAGACCACACACACACCATGCAGCACAGTCATCCAACAGTATAGCAATGTACTGGCAGATAATGTCTGGACCACTGGTGTATGCATGCCTGGCCGTCCTGTGTGTCAGTGTGTGAGCATGCCCAGTATGACTGTTACGCATGTTGTCGACCGACATTACTGTCATACCGTCATGTGTGTGAGCATGCCAAGTATGGACAACTGTATCGCATGTGTCACATGTCCAGATAGTCAGTACTGTGCTGCTGACCCCTCTGTTCTACACAGACAGGTGTCATGCTGTGTCTGCAGGGTAGCTAATGGTCATGAGGCATCAACAGTTGCTACATGTCTGCATAGCGTGGGGGGACATTCAACCGCATCCACAGTCCTACACAGCACCATGGGTGGTGCACATGACTCTCACATGTGTAGGTTGGACAGGGGCACAGCTGACAGTTGTACACATCTGCCGCTACTGTACTGGTATGCCGGGTACTCCATGCCAGTGTGTGGACCTACCTAAATTGCCAGTTGGAGGGATACCATTGTACGTCAGATCCCAGCGTTAAATACCAGCACAGTGGTGTTGGATGTCCTAGCTTTCACAACCTACATCAAACCTCCTGGCCTGCTGTAGTCTGTGTGTGTCTTTGGGGGTTGGGGTCATTCATTGGGCATATCCATAGGCCATTGTATATAATTTGTCTGTATTGGTCCACACCTGTCCAGCTGCATGGAATGTGTGTGGGCTGTATGGACACACATGATGTTCATCCCATAATCTGCAGTGGATTAGGACACCCTGTTTACTACCGGCTACCATTGTGACCCCCGTATGTGCTACAGATGTCATGGTGCCACTATGGACGTGTACACATACATACCATAGCAATGGTTAACTACACATTGTAATACAACTGCCAATTTTTAGGTCAATAGATGTACTCTAGGGGTGTTCTGGACCTGTGGACAGTGCTGGAGGGCTGCCTATGTCGGATGTACACAGTGCACCTCCTATACATGGCCGAGCACAGGTAGTGTCATGTTTGGCATCCATTGTACTGTGTGCGGGTCAGAGAGGGGACATCTGTGGGTACCTACTGTGTCAGTGCATATGCCTTGTGTTGCCTCTTTGCCAAGGGCAGGTCATATTGTGCACAGCCTTTTGCTGACAGGGCCCTGCTCAGGTAGTTCCTTCGCCAAGACACACTGTGCCTGTACAGGCCTTGGCAGTGGTGTTGGGCCGTGTGGCCCTGCCCCATGGTGTTCCTGCAGCAACTGTTATGGCAGGATCAGAATGTGTAGCATAGCAAATACCATAACAAATAGTGTGCATGTAGCTAGTGAATACTACAGGGCTCCACCGGATGTGTCCGGATACCAGAACCGTGAACTGAGCATCCCAAACACATGCTCAATTACATGTCCTGCCTGTGCATCTGCTTCATTATGGTGTGAGTGTTCAGGTGTGTGTGCATTGCTGCTGGGTGTCATCAGCCACGACACTTACCCAGCATCCCCCACTAGGACACTGTAGGGGATGTCCATATTGGGAAAGGTGTGGTACAGCTATGTCAGAAGCCATATATCAGAATCATCATAGCTTCCAGGGCAGACAGCATACACATTTAATCTAATGCCCTGGCCATCGCATATGGCCTGGCTGTTGGAGGGTATGCCCCTGCAGTGACTGTAGGCCCAACCCCACTCACCGGGTGGTGTTTTGATGTGTATGTGTGTGCAGGCTATAGTACCCAGTACTCCAGGGTAGTCATCCATGTGGTTGAAGAGATGCATATTGCTGGTCTACTAATCACATGTGTTGAGGACATGTATGTGTTCACTAGCATGTGTTGACATGGCGTCTGTGAACTGGCGCAATACTCTGGATGCAGATGCCCGTGAGATCCCCATGATATCCCCAGTTGTGCTTTGTGAGGTACCTGTGGCTAGTACACCCAGGCCAACACGTACCATGGTATCCACTGTGATGGGTTTCCCTTGGCCTGTTTGATGTATCAGGTGTGGCAGGCACAGGTCAACAAGCCGTTGTAGGAGGTCTCTTTCCACCCCACATTGCTCCACCATCCCCAGCTCATGTAGCCCCTAGTAAGTCACCCTGGGTCTATAAAGCCTTATGTCACCCCAGTAAGAGATGTTTGGCAGCATACACATCCTCACGGTCCTCAGCCTCCTGCACATGTTGGTCTATGTTGCCTGCTGCAGCCCTTCTCATTTGGTTGGACTGTGTCATGAAATGTCCCCGCAGGTATACACCGGTGGTGTAGAGTGCTGAAGAAACCTGTGTGTATGCTGCTTGCTCACATTACCATACTGTTCAGGTGCGGGCTGGCCATGTCATCTGCTGATTGTGGTGATCATCACCTGCTTGTGCAGCCTGTACACCCTGACAACCTCACCACTGCTGTTGTCCCTCCAAATGTCACCAGGCAAGTATAAACACTCCCCTAGCTTAAGCGTGCTAAGGCAGGGGCACTCCCAAGGCACAGTTCTGCAATGTACGTACAGTATGCCTGACCCCCTCCCATGCTGTCAACTATATTCGAGCCCTGCACCCGGCTAACTACACACATACACTCCAGGTATCTGCATCATCTGCATAGTATAGTCTTTTAATGAATACTTATATGACCCATACCGAAACTCCAAACTAATAACCACTGCTTAGTGTCGCTCAGATCCATACACAACTGGTAACAGGTGCCTTACTATCACCATATTCGATGTCCCATGGTCTTCCCAGTAACAAAATAACCAGTGTTTACATGACTACAACCCGGGACCCTGCACACAACAGACGATGTGCATTACCACTACGCCATGGCAGATATACATACATCCCAGGTTATCACGTACAAATCATCCAGCACAAAACATTCAATAGTGCTGATGTCCCCAGACATATATGTTTATATCTATGTCTATCTCTCTATATCTACATACATCATATATATTATTTGTATACATATATACATAGATATACATACACACATATACATGTACACACATATGTAGATATTGCATTTATATCACAACTGCAGACCACATGACAGCAAAGCATTAGACAGGCATGAAAAGGAAACTACATGTGCCACCTGCATCATGTCGTGTTGTTACTATCAAGGCATGTGTGTTCTGTTGTGTCACATGGGTCAGACTGTATTAAGGGTAAGTGGAGGGCTGCTGACATTTACTCACCAGACCTGTTGGCAAAAGTATGTGTTGACAACCCAGTGTCTTGGCAGAATATGCGGGCTGTGGTCACTATATAGGTCAGCAACAAAACACACTGAACACATCCTGCAGCTAACCACCCACAGATATCACATAGGGTATAACTGCCAAACACACACACCTACCATGCCGTGGAATCTAGCACTTTCCTGTCTAGTCTACCAGAGTACAGCATTACGCAGTAACAAAACATGCTACCGAGTTTCAGCATCACCCCACTCTCAGAGTCATACTTCTAGGTGGATGACATCATCAGCAAAGGCAAAGACGCCGATAGGGAATGTATGGAGAGTGAGCCGTCTAAAAGCATTACTCTGTCCCCAGGCAGCTGGAAACACACACTTGGTAGGGCCGGGAGTCAAACATAAACCTAACTACCTTATCACACTACAGCATTATGCAGTTACAGAATGTGCTACCGAGATTATTGGAACACAGCGCTCACAGAGGCATACTTCTAGGTGGATGACATCATCAGCAAAGGCAAAGACACCGATAGAGAATGTATGGAGAGTGAGCAGTCTAAAAGCATTACTCTGTCCCCAGGTAGCTGGAAACACACACACACGCACACACACACACTTGGCAGGGCTGGGATTCGAACATACATCTAACTACCTTATTACACTACAGCATTATGCAATTACAGAATGCGCTACTGAGATTACTGGAACACAGCACTCCCAGAGGCATACTTCTAGGTGGATGACATCATCAGCAAAGGCAAAGACGCCGATAGGGAATGTTTGGAGAGTGAGCCATCTAAAAGCATTACTCTGTCCCCAGGCAGCTGGAAACACTCACACACACACACACACACACACACACACACACACACACACACAATTGGCATGGCTGGGAGGTGAACATACACCTAACTACCTTATCACACTACAGCATTACGCAGTTACAGATCGCACTACCGAGATTACTGGAACACAGCACTCCCAGAGGCATACTTCTAGGTGGATGACATCATCAGCAAAGGCAAAGATGCCAATAGGGAATGTACGGAGAGGGATCAGTCTAAAAGCATATTACTGTCCCAAGGCAGATGTAGACAAACACACGGCAGTGGTGGGAGCAGGACAACTGCCTATCTATGGAGCACTATTACAGCACTACATGGATACGAGATGTGCCACAGACAGTACACCCTTCAAGACAGTCCCAGTGTGTTCAATGTAGGAATCCATCCTGACATGGGGTATGGACATCTGTTGCCTGGATGACCACTATTGCTATACAGGATTTCAATGGTCATGCCCATACCCAGAGGCACATATCCAACACAAGGTGTCACTGGGCATGCTCACACAGTAGCACACGTCTGTTTGGAATGCACTGTGTGTCCATCTACACAACAGCATACTGGGCATGCTCACACACTTAGTAGTAGCGAAGGGTTGTCTTGTATACGCACGGATTCTGAATGTACTGTGTGCCCATCTACACTGGGCATGCTCACACACTTAGTAGTTGTGAAGAGTTGTCTTGTATGCACATGGATTCTAAACACGGAAGGGCACAGTTTGGAATGTACTGTGTGCCCATCTACACAACGGCGTACTGGGCATGCTCACACACTTAGTAGTCGTGAAGAGTTGTCTTGTATGCACATGGATTCTAAACACGGAAGGGCACAGTTTGGAATGTACTGTGTGTCCATCTACACAACGGCTTACTGGGCATGCTCACACACTTAGTAATAGCGAAGGGCTGTCTTGTATGCACATGGATTCTAAACACGGAAGGGCACAGTGTGTCGATAGTGAACATTGCTAGCACGATTGCTGCATTACTCACATCTGACACTGGTCGTCAGTGCTAGCTGTGTAGTGTTCATGATCACAGCTGACAATCCAGATCCAACAATGGGGAATATGGACATCTCTGCAGTGAGGAACACCTGGCATATGGCACAGTTGTGCACAATAGCAGTACCACTGGATACTTCAGATACAGACATGTGGGCCATAAAACCGTGACGGACTGCTCCAGGTGTTACTGTCCCCACGTACATGAAGGCCACTCACATGTACTGACCAGTACACACTCAAGAGCCATCACAGATGTCTCAGGTGCAGATCACAGTAGTAAATGCCGCAGTCTACTATGTAGCCATCGGACATCACCATGTCCTTGGACCAGCAATACACATCCATACATTACTACACCACCATGTTACTCATGACCAGTGGACTGTACATGGGTCTACAGAAACTGTGCAGACTACACATGTACTGACAGGGCTCCATCATGTGGTATGCAATGCAATGATACCACAGTTCATAACCAGGTCGGCTTTACACATAACAGTGGCCCTGGGTCTTACACAGCTGTAACAGATGACTGTCACTGTACACCAGAAAACACTCATGTCTGGATATGACATACTTGTAATCGCAGAGGATATGTACATGGCCCACACACACAATGCATATGTACATAGCAAAGCTTTTGCTGTCCTCTGTGCAGTACAAGTGGCTACAGCAATCACACACATGCACATGGAAGGTAGGTCCATGGCTGTTGAATGCTAACAGTACATAAGGTAGCAATGTTGACTGAGGTAACATTCCTTCTGTACTAGTCACCCATGACAACCAACATATCATACAACAGTCCATGTGACATGTATGTCATCACACATGTCCACCAATTGCAATGCATACAAACATGGCTACATGACATGAATGTAGGACCAACACACATGTACATGTAGTGGTGTGCATGCAGCTACCATGCATGTGCAGTAGCTGATATATCTTGTTCATCTGTGTCTAACTACAAAATGCAGTTGCAATGCAGCCACATCATTGACACCTGTATATGGTGAAATACTGACAGTACGGTAGGATGTACATCAGGTATGGATGGATGTGTGTACATAAAGTGGTGGTCCACCTTTGCATATGGATGTTTGCTGCGGACAGCTCACAGGTGTGTCACAAGCCATCCTACCATTACATGTGCAAACAGTGCGCTATGTTACTGTTACTTGAAGGTGAAGACATACAACCTACACAGCGGCCAGGGTGCTACTGACTGTATATCACTTGACACCTGTAACTTATGTCCTCCAGTGTGCATATAACAGCAGAATTGCCAAAGGTAGCGTTGGTACACATAATGTGGCCAATACAGCTGCATGTCTGTCAGACGTATCATCATATAGCAGGTTTATGATTCACAGTACTGTCATGTGTGTTTGCTTGTGTGACCATATATGCCACCTATGGTGGGGAATACATCCCAATCTGTACCTACTGCAGTGTGGAAAGCAAGGCGTAGGCAGGGCTGGTGTGTGTATCACACACATGTCAGCTATCTGTATGTGAATGACATTTGTGGACTCCACAGTTTGTGTGTGTGTGTGTGTGTGTGTGTGTGTGTGTGTGTGTGTGTGTGTGTGTGTGTGTGTGTGTGTGTGTGTGTGTGTGTGTATAACTATCTGGTGCATGGAGTGAGGGTGTATGCTACCATACAGAGCAGACAGGATCCCTAACCCTCATGGTGATGCAGTCTACTACTCTGTTGATGCCGTCGGTCTCAGCCTTACTGGCTACCTGTACATGTTCATTCTCTGTGTCGCGTCATGTGGGTGCACAGTATTGTGAAGGTGATTACCACATAGGCAGGGGTCCTCACCTCGACACTATCAAGTGGGCGTTATAGTGTTGTTGACCCCGTGAGTGTGGTCATGTTACTGTGTGTTTCTGTGTATGTCTGTATGTGTTCTCATTCTGTAATGTGACAGTGTATTACTGCTACACAGTGAGGCCTCATGCTATCAACTGGCCTCTAACGTTATCATCGGCCAGCCCGCTGTGTAAACCCCCCGCACCATGTCACCATACCTGTGATGTGACCCGGTATGGATGTCACGTCTCTAGCCACTGTAGCCTATTGAACAGCTCAAATGCTTCTGGATCAGTAGATGTGTGGACATCTGTGGAATGGTAGCCTTTCTAACAGTTGAGGCTACGTATAGCATGCTGGTATTCCCACACATGCCTGTGAGTACTCCACATTTACACATGGGAAACTGCAAACACTGCTACTTATTGGCACATGCAAGTATAACGTAAGGAGGGAAGCAGAGCATCATTACCAACATGCTGTTACTGTTGTTACCAAGACACAGACTGTGAACATACAACAATGCACTCTAGCTGCAAACACTGTAATGTAATGGCACATGCAATTAGACCTTAAGGAGGGAAGCAGGGCATGATTACCAACATGCTGTTACTGTTGTTACAAGGACACATACTGTGAACATATAACAATACATTCTAAACCTGTACTACATGGTATGCCTGGTGCGTGTCAACATTACACAACAAATGTAATATACACTACTCACTATTCTGTTCACCCTGTGCATCAGACCATATGAGCATGTCCCTGCACCGATGGTGTGGATGACAGGGATGCGGCACAGGCATCATCATATGCACAGGGTGATAATGTTTGCCAGGGGCATAGGCTGCACCAGTGGATGACATCATGTGTGTGGGTTAGGGCCGGTGATCTGATTGGACATGTGTGGTCATTATGCATGTGGGTGTTACGGTGCCCTATAGAAGTTTCTGCTGTGTGTGTGTGTGTGTGTGTGTGTGTGTGTGCACACAGTTCTGCCATGTGTCCAGCCTACTCAGGGGTATTATTGATAGCTCCAGATTGTACAGACCAGCATGTACAGCTCACTGTGTCCGGCCACAGCCACTTGACCTGTGCCTGCCAGGGGTTGCATGGGCACTACCAGGCAGAGGTACAGATTGGCTACTGTCCGATGACACATGTTCACTGGAGCCGTGTCCCTGCTGGGAACATCTAGGGCCATGTCAACATGGCCTGCTGTGCCCTGGTGTGGACAGTGCAGCACCAGCTGCACTGCTACTGCTACTGGCACTGTGGGAGTGGGCATGTGAGGTGGCTCGTTCATGTTGACCTGCACCAGGTGGTGTAGCTGGCCTACATCCAAGTGGCCTACACCTCACTCCTACCAGAAGTTCCAGCACAGACAGCTCATACTCGCGGATTGCCATGCCACGGTCAAGGATTCCAGCCATGTCACCCAATCACCTGTCCAGAACATCAGCGATCTGCTGTTGAGCATTTGCCAATGCCTGGATATTGTTGTTTAAAGAATGGATAGCAGCCCTCTGAAGCCTCTGCCCTTCTGTATTCTGCCGTTCAGCATGTGTCTGTGCCGCCATTACAGTCTGGAAGATGCGTCTGGTGACACCAGCTGCTGCGCTCTGTCCTGCAGGTGCATGTCTGCCAGAGGTCCTCCTACGAGCAGCACTGGCCACATGCCTGTGTGGCACATCTGCAGTCATTACACTGACACCATGGTGTGGAGACACACCTTCTGTAGCCATCACATGTTCCTGTTCCAAGCTAACACACGCTGACTGTCCTTCCTCTATGGCCACAGGTGATGGGGTATCTGTTGGCATGAGTACTGTGTGCAGGGAAGAGGGGGACATAGCTGGAATGGCAACCATTTGCACAGATTCAGCCCCTCACAACCCTGCCTGTACCTCATGCATATGTTCATCACTGCTAGTATCTGTGGGGACACTAACATCAGATGGACCACAGAAGGGTAACGCATATGCATCACCTGTGAATGCAAAGAAAGACTGTACACGTAGATAGTTATTCATGGTTGTTGCTTTTAACAACATTAGCCTGCCTTTGTCTTGTAATTTTCTATAAAATATAAAACTTATGTACATAAGCTTTCTGTCAACTATTTTTAATGAGCCCTTTTAAAGAACAGCCATTTTTATAAGGCTAATCATGTCGTTTAGTCGAATATGTCTAGTTTTTTAGATTTATAACAATATAAATTAATTTTATATATAAGCATATATACTTGACATATCTTTGTATATATGCAGTTAGGGCTTATTTAAACCAAGGTTCTTAATGTATCTTTGTTCATATATATATATATATATATATATATATATATATATATATATATATATATATATATATATATATATATATATATATACATAAGTTATGCTTTTATATTCATGAAATCCAACATTGCTATACATATTTTAAAATTCATTAATTATATATCTTTATATTTATATTTTTATATTTGTACATTGTATTAATACAATAGAAACAACTTTGGTAGCTACACTTCTTCTATCAGAACTTTTCATAAACCTGGACTAATATATATTGCAATACTTTTATTTTATTATAGTTTTCAGGTTAAGTTCTGTTGTTTTTAGAATTTTGCATATGAGATATGCTACATTGTGTATAGTTTGTTTTAAACAATTAATTATAAATGAGCTTAGAATATTAATGAATAAACAGCTAGCTTAGATAGTGTGTCTTTTAGCATTTTGCTAAACCCTTACTATTAGTAGCTTAAAGCCTGCTTTTAAAGTCACTATATATTTTTAAATGAGTTTAAACCTAATTGTATAATTGCACAATGGATTGATTAATTTATTGAATGATGAGTTTGCCTTTGCTATATAATCTCTGAATTCATTATGCTGTATATGGTCTGAAGAAGCGTATCTGGAGATATGCGAAAGCGCTTACCACAGTCTTCAATAAATCTTTATACTTTATTTTTTCAAACGTGGAGAGTCTGAAGTTTGTATTTCACATCAAAGACTGTACATTACAATAGACACACACAGGCACACACACTGACTAACTGACTCACTGACTCACCATGCATGTGATTTGACAGACGGCATGCAGCATGCATGTGATACAGCAGACGGCATGCAGCTCAGACATTAATAGTGGTAGTTAGCATACCTCCCTGGGTTGCACACAACAGCAAGCAGGTGTCATATCAGAAGCCATGCAATTCACACAATCATGGTAGTAAGCATGCATCCCTGTAATACACCATGTGGACCAGCACAGGTTAATAGTACACATGGCTGATGTGACCTTGACATTGTCATGTAGTATGACATGTAATCTGCGGACATGTGCATTGACATGCATACATGTCTGACACAATGGTGTCCTGACACATGTACAGCGGTGTAATGGGTATCACATTGCAGTGTTGTCTGTATGCCCTACAGATAGTAAGCACTTTTAGCAGATGTGCATGAGCATTGAAGGGTAGTATGAGGCATCTACGTTGCTATACAGTGTGCCGTACAGACACTGTGCCATTGCATGGCATCATGAGGCACCTATATTGCTATACAGTGTGTAATACACACACAGTGCATAGCCATGACTGCGTGCAAACACATGACATAACTACTGTGGATTGTGACCCACATCGCTGAGGTGTATGCACACTAAACCATGCTGTGTCATGTGACAGGTCACTGGAAGACCTACGGATGACACCCCTGCACAACTACTAACATGTCTTAGCTGCCTGGCAGCCATGTCCACACATGGCAGACTTGTCAATACACCATGTCCCACATGACAGTTATGTACCACACACATGAGGTGCATGGCTGACAGTGATGTCCAACAGCAGCAAGGGAAATGTACAGTATCTGTGGCCTGATGTGGTGTCTATGTCTGTGGAAGCTGTACAGGTGACTACTGTCATGCTATGACAGTCATGATGTTCAACACATCTTATATATATATATATATATATATATATATATATATATATATATATATATATATATATATATATATAGGCTTTTAGGATGTCCAGTGTTCCACATCAACTATATAACCATTCAACAAAGGCTATAGTTGGACCATGTGTGGACAATGTGCAACAGGGTGCATACACATCACATGTATTGTGTGGCTACATGTCTCTGGCCATCCTCCATGGCCATGTGTGAACATGTGTTGGCCAAATGTTTGTGATGGCCATCTATCTCACATGTCTGTGTTGTCCCATATGACATACACCCATAGATGTCAGATACATCACTGTCCACAGGGTTATGCAGACAAAGGGTTGTATGTTTGGTATGTGGCGTATGTATTATGGGTTAGTGAGACAATATTGCAGCCAGAACACTACATGTCTGGGACTTGTCAGATGGCACATCACAATGTGTGCACCCATTGCAGGGGCATATTACATAATGGTGAATCCTGTGGGCTGCCCACATCCCAGCTCACTGTGTGGTACTGTTTGCATACCACACATGTGTTGTTCCAATGTATAGTACATATGCCTACATTGAACAACACCTCCACCATTGTATGCACAGCTGTCCACACATCTAGCAATGACAGATACTGTGGTTTCATGTTGGTGTTTCATTTAGTCTGTATATATTGCACATAGGTAGCCAGTGTGCTTCATGACAGATGCAACCTGTATATCGTGACTGGACCATACATTATGTGTACATGTGTTAACTGGCCACATGGCGAATATATATATGCATTAATATGCCTGATACTGATAACTGTCACACCTGCAATGGACTGATGTCTGTGCAACATGCCAAAGGTACCTGTATAGGGGTGACACAGCGGTTTGAACATTATCCATGACTGTATGACAGCTACAGGGTACAATGTGCATGTTAACACATTTGCCTGTACAATAGCATATAGTATGCACATGTTTGCATATACAGGGTAGGAAAATATAGTATGCGGCATATGTGTAAACATACCTTGCATATGATGTTACATTACATATTGTGCAGTGACACATGCACCCAAATGGGATATAATAGTCATATGTGCATTAGTGACTTACCAGGCAACTCCAGGCTCAGTGGTTGGGGACACCCACCTCCACGATGGCAGCTACTGTTTGTGGATGCTGTTCTGAGGGTGTCACCAAGCTGGCCAATAGCTCCTCGGTATGTGTGAGTGTGGGCTGGGTTGATGGCCCACCACCTGTTCCACCTTGCTCCTTGGCAATTGCATTGGCACGCTGTTTTGCATGTCGTATCAGGTCCATGCAGTGTCTGCGCACCTACTGGTAGGTGCAGTTATGGTTACCCACATCATTAACCCTCCTGCGTAGTTCCTGCCACAGGTCGTCACGCTGCTAGGCATGCTGTGGCACATGGCTGAACAACACTTCATAGTTATCATGGGGGTACGGGATGAGGTCATCAACCTCCTGGTGGCTATACTGTGGCAGGCATGAATGAGGCATTATCTGGAAGACATAATGATGGAGACAGGTCACAGTATCACAGAGGTGTACAGAGATACAGCTGCACATACATTTGTATTAAATCTAGTACATATGAACAGTTATCTTTGCAAATCGTCATGACACGAACACGACTGACATGTTTGTGTCACACACATGTAACACCTGTTGTGCATTGGATATCATCATCATATATGTGTGTCACCTCATTACATTGCTCATACTCAATGTGAATGCTGTCTTGATGTGGGCATGTCTGTTCACCTGTACTGGTGTTCTTACCTATCAGCACATGCCTGGATGTGTCCACAGTAATGCTGTTGACCTTGATGCTGTGTGCATGTCACATATCAACACATACACAGCCTTAATGGACATGAGCAGTGACAATGCACACATGTGCATGGAAACCATTACATGCATGAATTTTGCCATATACATATACACGGCACTGTACAGCAATTCAACATCCTGCCACGTATCACCTGTGTTGCACATGTAATACACATGGGACAATGGCTAGCCGGACGTTATTCGCAGCTATGGTTATCAACCATGGCATGTACGGGCAAGGTTTTCTAGCTGTATCCAATAGCCATTTTGCCACAGCCATGTGCATCAGTGCCACATTACTGATCCAGACATTTAATTATACATCTACCATGCGGTCATCGCACCATGTTTGACAGAGATGACATGTGCAGCTTTGATGGGCAAGGTTGCATGGCATGGCAGGAGTATGTAACATGCATGGCATACGGATCTGTCCAGCATGTGCCGATCACTGTAGTAGGATGGTGGCTGTCCATGACATATGTCTTTCAAATCAGGATATGTACATGTAGCATGTCCAACATCACAGTGTAGCACATGTCTTTATGCAAGGTAGCCAGCATGCTGCATAGTGGAGGTGAGGATTGTGAAGGCTGGTATCGCCCATCCATGCATGGCCAATAACCCTGAAAGGTGATATGTGATCCGATATTGGTCACCCGAGAGCTGAGTATGCCTGTCTAATGATCTCCATGCTCATGGATGACACCCTGTCATGACATGGGTGCCTCGTATGACTACCTAATAGGACTGGAGATGTCACCAGCTCAGGGAGGTGAACTGCACAGCACCATCCCTTACACACAGTGTCCATAATGTTGACCGCTGCCTAGGTGGTAGTTAATGGGTACAGGGTTATTCACCTAGCGGTGACAATGTTATTATCAGCTGTCAGATTGTGCACATATGTCACGCACTTCACCCACAAAGCCCATTCTGTATGTTGTCCACAACACTGAGACAGCTATTGCTCCTAGGTCATGGCCATTCACATCCTTACATACGCAGATGCCTCCTATTTGTCTGTGTGGTATGGGCTACAATGACGGGGGAGTACAAAACATTAACCCTATTTTACTGTAGCTGCCACTGGTGTGATATGCACATGTCACTCAGACACCTTTTGTAGTGTTGCTTATGTCAACAGGCCACTGGTAGACCACTCCTGTGATATACGAAGGTACATCTAGTACACTCAGTGTAGCTGGAACACAGTATGGATGATGACCTATGACCTGTCACAGGTATGCTATGCAGTGTGAAATCATCCATACTGTCATCTACATCTCTACTGCTAACATCTACGTTGATAAAGGTTCATAGACTTGCAGACCATACTCAGCAGGGTAATAGTGCAGTGCCTCCAATTATGACTGGCATCTCCGCTTGTGGGTTGCAGTGGGTTTATATTATCCAACACCCTATCTGTATTACATATTCATGCTCAGCACTTGTTCAGAACATGTAAGCACTTCATGAGGTAATAATTACTATAGCACACATTCCAACTCATTTAATACAGGTACACTGTCTGTCCTTACATTTCCAGCTTGCTTACAGTACAACAGCTGTTGTATACACGTAACTCACATATCTTGTGAGACATGGTTGAATATACAGGCATGTCTAAGTGTCACTTACCAGTGTTATTGCCTGTCTATATGATGAATATGGGAAACATGATGCAATAGAGCAATTGTCTCATGTACACAGTCAATGCTCACCTCCCAACATACGACACTACAGCCTGTGGGAGATGCACATATGTAGCCATGCTGGGGGTAATGCTCTCACCAACCCAGACTGAACCTGACATTCATGTTGAGATGTTTAGCATTTGCAACACACCCCACTCATCACACAGTCTCACTAGATCTCCACCACCACAGGCCACACATAGTATGACTACAACATTTGCAGAACCTCTCCATACTCTCTGTGTAGGCAACAGAGGCAGCCCCCATCACCAAACATACCAATTACTTATAGCCCACAGACTCATGTGTGCACATCAACTACAGCCAATATCATAACCTACACAACACACCGGTCATAGGTGACTCTGTAGGCGGTCGCACTGATGTCACACTCAGCAGGCTACACAAGGCGATAGTCGCTTACATCTGGCTGTCGGGTTACAGGATCCGCAACATAACCTATGCATCCATGCCACACCTCACCAGGTATGATTTGACTGTCATTCTCCATGTTAGTGTGACTGCCCTGAGATGTAACATCCTGGGCTACATGTACAGGGACATGCAATAGCTCTCCGGTCTTGTAGCCCAGAAGGTATCGCATTCATCCAGACTGATACCACTGTACAACGACTGAATGTTTCACTTCAACAGTTGCCTATGCATCTGCTGTCATTCCACAGGCATCCAGTATCTGTCTGCTTTGAATGACATGGTCAACAAAACACGATGCTTTGGCAAAGATGACCTGCACCTGTCAGCCCTGGGAGTACAGATAATATGTAAGGCTCTTGCTGCTCCTATTCTGCCTGTCTTGGACAGTTTCCAATAACATTCACCACCAGAACAGGAACACGCAAGCAAAACCCGGGGTACTGTTACTCAATGCTTGACATCTTCATCTCTAACACACTCAGGCGAGGCACTCCTTATAATGGACCACTTCAATATCTCTGCAGTGACTGGGACCTGCCTCTAGGCTCCGGAGAGCACACCTGCACTGACAGGTTACACGCAGACCACACCTTTCGGTCATGTAACCAGGACCGGAACACCCACGGCGAAGGTGTGTCCATATTTCACAAGGATGTACACACCTCCAGGCTGGTTCCTTAGCATAATGCATCAGAGGTGATCCATGTGAAACTAACTGTGGCCAGAACTGCTATACACATTGTAACTTGCTACGGATTCAACAACATACCCCACGGTTACCGGCCCTCATTTCTTGGTGTACTGGACAGTAGGGTTCAGACAGGTACTACTGATGTGAGACTGACACTACCCCACACTTAACTGGGATGCCTACTCATGTACCGACACATTAGGCCAACACTTTCTGGGATTCATAACCTCCACTCGGCTGGATCAACCCATACACACCACAATCAAGCCCAACAATATCCTAGACATGGACATTACCAACATGTGACTGGTGTTCCACACCTGGGGTTATCCACTCATTGGTGGTTTCCGAACATATGCTAATCACCCTTGTTATCCACATACCGGCACCACACCCTTCACAGAATACACAGTAGAAGATTTCTACAATGCCTACTTCAGACATCTTATGACAGAGGTAGTAAACGTCATGACACCTTTGCAGATGGACAATGCACTTACAAACACTGAAACATACACCAGTGCACTTCATTAGCGCTTACAGGACTGCATGGATCATACTGTCACAAACAGAGCCATGATGGTACCCACCAGATAATGGACACCACTCTGGGGGTCCAGTTCCATGCACATAATGTACAACAAAAGGTGGTGGCTGTTGCAAAGTGGAGTACAATCCCATGGGTGGGGTAGCTCACTGGTCAGCCTCAGTAGGAATCCGGGATCCCTTATCACTTCCTCCAAAGCTAGCTATGTAAACATTACTGTGACACATTCCAAGGACTACCACAAAGCATTATGGAGGTATGTCAGTACTCAATGGCAATACCCACATCTGGTCTGACATATGACGGTTAGGCAGGGACATTACAGACTGACTGCTATTGGCAACATCCTGGCAGATAGGTTCAATGCTAACTTTACACCCTCTCACTCCCTACAGGGCCAAAATCCATACAGGAACAATGCAGAGTCCCTGCAGTCACAACTACGCAGTTCCAACCTGCACAGTCTAAGGCCTGGAACACAGACTCCATGTGACTATCCAACATCCCAGGCTGTGATTTACACAAACCTCAGAACAACATGGCTCCCCACTTGGCCACCAGATTCAGTAATAGCCTTGTATCAGACATTGTGGCCCCTGAATGGCACACAGCAACAGTCATCACACTCCACACAGGTGGCACCACAGTGAACCACAGGGGCTATTTCCCTGTACACCTGACTGGACTGTTCTGCAAGGCTATGGAGCACATCATCATGGAAGTCATTCATAGAGAAATTGGTGGCCTCCAGACCTTTGATGCCACCTGAGTTGGATTTGTTAGGGCCAGACCATGGTTCCTACACCTGGTGGACTCCTTTGATACAGTTACCAGGGTAGCTGATGATGGTAAGGGGGTCCACACAGCCTACATTGTCCTCTCATTGGCTTTCAGCACTGTTCCCCATTCTGGTATTGACAACATACACATCCACCTGCACATTGACCCCTACGTCTCGGGATGTTATGCAAAGTGGCTTACGGACTGGACCCACACAATGAGGGTAGCATACCATGGTACCTACTGTAATTCAGTTACACTTGGCATACCACAGTCCTCGGTCATAGGGCCCCTCATGTTCGGTATATGCTTCCCTGAGGTACAGGCCAGCACAGAGGGACTTTCCCTGAATAGGTTTCCAGATGACTGCAAACAAGGAGCCATGATTAATCCACCAGCTGATACAGACACTCTCCATATAGGTGTCACTGTGATGGACACCTGATGTCAATAACATGGCCTCAAGCTGCATAACACAAGGTGCATAGACACCCCCTTTGGATTACACCAGTCACCACTGACTGTCACATAGGTGGTAGTCCCCTACATACATGTGACATTATATGGGATCTTAGTACACACATATATAGCATCCACTCCTTTGATAACCATATTGCTAATGTGGCGTGGATATCCTTCTACGTGGCCACTCTTATCTGTAATGGGTTTGTAGCTGGAACAAAGGCACCCATTGTACCTCTATACTCCTGACGTATGACACAAGTTCAGGGGTACAACACCCCTTTTGGGGTGTACCTTATGGAACAGCAACGGCTTTATATACCACAACATTAACACACCATGAGGATTATTGACCTCCGAATGATGACGTATGCGGCACAACTACGGACATCATGACTGTACACATTTGCATACTGCATAGTCAGGGGTGACCTCTGCTGAACATACAGGGCCCATGTCCACAACAATATTTGTGGATATACTTCACATAAGCAACATAAGCAAAGGCCACTGAGAGCAACATGCTCATGGATATGTCCACAAACGCAACAATGAGTGGGACATGCTTGAGGGACACATTCCTGAGCCAGACACTCAACATGCTTTGGAACATGATTCCTATGTACATCAAGCAGGGACACTCAATATCACTCTTCATGAGATACCTCGATGGGTGGATGGGAAACACACATGTATGCCAGGGATCACTGCAGTGGCTGTACTGTATACAGGTGCAGGTAACACATGGCTCTGCTGTTCACAGACAGGACACTACCCTAGGGAGATGCTGCTGGTGAAAACACTGTCATTGGGCTTACACATGGACTTGGCCAGACAGCATAGTACCTCACTATGAACCTGTGAGGCTATTACATGTCCTTTGTGCATGGATAATTGAGTAGCTCTTCCATTTCAGTTAGCTATCATGCTGTTACAGTGTCCCGTGACTACAAGCCATATGTATCCTGTTATCGTGTATTCTACATGCCAGTAGATGATACCCTTTGTTTGCATTGATATAACAGTTATGCTGTGTAAAATATCTGACATATCTACCTACAATACTGTACATTACACAAATTTTTAACATTATCCCATAATGCAAAGCATACTTTCACAGCAGGACCACCCTAGGCATGTTATTCTCATTATATGCCCTTACACATGCCTACTGTGACAGTATATCAACATATATTATCCCCTGTTATGGCACGTACTTGTTGGACAAACCCTACCACTGACAGTGGGTGGTGTGGAATTGTTGTGTTTAAAGCCCTCATGTAGCATCCCTTGTGGTGTATGAGATGTTTACTTTGTGGCCCACAGCAAGACACACAATTTCTACAAGCATTACTATGCTCAACAAGACATCACTACATAATACCTTTTCCCACTTTATGCATTGCGTACACTTTAATTACAACAAAACAGGCTCTGCATACACTGACATACTGAGTGATCTACATAGCTTGTTTCTGAGTCTTCGTAAAATATCTGTCTTACACCATTACTGTTTAAATGGTTCTATGGTATGAGCTTACGGTCTGAACGTATGGCAAGGCATCCTTATATATGTCGATACCTGTAACATGTGGTATCCTGCCGCCAATTGGTGTTCCTGAGTAAATTATTACATGCATCTCAGCTGTGCCATTACACCATTCACCAATTACATGGCAACAGTGGGGTATAATTGAAATCTCCACTTGGGCGTTGTCCTTTTGCCCTACCTTTGGGGAGACAGCCTGTATGTGTTTTGTTGTGAGGAATTGCAACTGCTATTTGGAGAGACACGGATATTTTGAATTCATGTCCCCCGTGGATTGTGTGTGAAGGCTAGAGTATGTGGTTCTACATGTGAGTGTACCTGTCATCTCAACCGTCTGATAAGGGACTACTGCAAACAAAACCTGTAACATCGCCGTCTGTTCCATTATACAACAGCTACGATTTCACATGGTGCCATTACAAATGTGTCTCTCACAAGGTATGTTAATGGTTCTGCAGATGTAATTGAGTGAGTGGATGTTTGGGTTTGTGGGGACTGCATTTCTACATATTCCATATATGTGTGTGGGCTCCTTCCCTAGTTGAAGACCTATCATTTAGTAGACTGAGAAACTATGGTTGTTATGGGCTTATACATTGAGCCATTGTTAATTAGTTTCTATATAGCATGCAGGTGAGGTTGATACTTCATTACCTCCGGAAATACATCGATAATTAAGGGAATGTTACTAAATGACAGCTGTCTCGTGTATTTCTGTCACAGATATTTGCACTCACTGCAGTTGTGTTGGTGACTGAACCTCTTTGACATGGGTTGCCACCATTTCAAATGGCCATAGTGGGACATTTGCAGGACACACATTGGTATTTCCAAGCCGACACATACCCATGGTCAGTACACAGGATTGAACATACTTTTATCCTGAATACATACTTATTCTTGAAGAACTTTAGCTACTTATTATGTTTCATGTAACATCTATGTATTTTAGATACAGGCATAACTATTTAATGCAAATATTACATAATATATGGGACATAATTATGTCCTACAATCTCAGATATTTGCCCTTTTTAATATTTTTTGTCAGGACACAACTGCCCAGGGAGGGGCTGTCCCTCTTAAAGTGGGACAGGTGGTAACCGTATGCCTACGGCCAGCTATGACCACACCTACCATAATGATCTACTTCCGAGTTAGCACTAACAGACACACAATGCAAACACACATACACATTACAGTCTCACAGAAACGCAAATGGCACCCTCAAGACACACATAACACAGACTACAGCAATCACAAACACTGTTGAACACAGTACCTACCTGGACCACAGCACCGGCAGCGATAACTAAATGTCCCTTAACATTGTGATAATATTACTCTCGGTTCTAGTGTTCCGGTAATGTGGTCTTTCGGTCTTTCAGCCTCGTGATTACGAGTGACGGTATGTGACACATTCGATAGTTGGCAGTATCCTATTTATTTGTACCTCCATGGTTGTGTACATGTCATTGACCTATCTATATATTTGCAGATATAGGTGAATACGTATATATATATATACTTATATCTCTCTATCACCCTTTATATATGTGTATATATATATATATATATATATATATATATATATATATATATATATGTAGAGAGAGAGAGTGAGAAGGAGAACACACATTTCGTTTTGTACATGTCGGTGTATACTGTTTCCTGGACTCCGCACGTTTGTGTTTTAACCTGTCACAATATACACCTGCCGTTGGTACATCTCGGGTAGCTTAGTGTTAGGTGATTGTGTACATGATTGCATGTTCTACTCCTGGCAGTGGTCATTTTACCCTTCAGAGCAGGCACTATTAGTACAGGGGTGAATAATGCTAGTTTCACCTCTTCTGGACATCGTTAACCATGATCTGCGCGATATTCAGAAAAGCTTAGCCCTGTTTCGCACATATCCATACATTCATGTTTAAATTACGCTTACCAGCACTTGCCAATGCATAATCCTGCTGATATGTGCTATACCTGATCTGATGACCTGCATTCAACATCCATTATTCGTGCCTTTGGGATTACGTAATGTCCCTTGCAGGACGTGGGACCGGAAACATGCACGACAGTCAGTGCATTTACCAGTTGGGCATCTGGGATTTGTACAAGTGTTATGGTGTTTTGTATGTGGACTATACTATGGCTGTTACTCCATACTGCAATCAAATGTGTAACTCAGTTAGTTTACATATGGATGAGACCTATTAATGGTATGTCTAAGTGATGTTTAATGGATGTGCTCCAGCATTGGTAATGTATGTCACAGTGAGCCACACACTATAATGTGCTACACCTTCACACAACCATAGGTGCAGCATGCTGGGGTGACAGATACCTGTCATGGGTACTCCCCTTGCTTTGCCACTACATCCCTGATTATATTATATAGACCCCCTCATTAACACACCAGGTAAGCCATGCAGAGTGTGTGGGGAACAGTGATTACACACATGGATCCCGCAATTGCCTCTGCTCCACTGAGGGACAGTTGGTTAATCAATGTGGTGGGGACAGCAGACACTGTTTGCCTTGGCTGATGAATGGCCTCTGACAATCGGGCATGTACCTACTGATGTACCTAGGAACCTATACATATAGTATCAACATATGCTGTTAGGTGCGTGTACTGTTCAGGTGTTGGCATTCTTTGTTCCAATAGCTGTTGTGTGTGCAATGGTTGAGGGCTGCCTATGTAGGATTCACACAGTAAGCCACCTATACATTACACTTTATAGGTGGTCGTGTGTGTGTGCCATCCAGTTTACTGTGTGTGCAGGTGGAGAAGTGTGTCAGTCCATAGAGGCCTACACTGTCAGTGTATGTGCTATACGTTCCCTCTTTGCCAAGGCATGGGCATATTGGGCATGCCTCCATCTGCCTACTGGGGCTGGCACAGGGTGTTCATGGTCTGAATCCCTCTGTGCCTGTGATGGCCTTGGCAATTGCAGTGGGCTGTGAGGGCCTTCACCATTATGTCCCTGCTGCAGCTGTTTCCGCAGGTCATATTATGTAGCATGGTACATACTATGAATATGTGGGCACACATGCCTGGAGAGTACTGCAAGGATCCACCAGATATGTCCAAGCAACGGAACTGTGATTTCAGCATCCCAAACACACGCTCTATGATGAATCTTGTTTGTGCGTGTGCCTCATTATGGCGTTCTTGATGGGTGTGTGTGCATTTCTGATGGGAGAGCTGTGAGGCATGCCAGATGTGGGAGTCATGGTAGCTTCCAGGGCTGCCGGCACACACATCCATAATAATGCCCTGGGCATTGCACATGACCTGGCAGTTGATGGAGTGGTATCCCTTGCAGTTTATGTAGCGCCTACCATGCTCACCAGGTGGTGACTTGATATGTATGTGCGTGCAGTATATCACACCCAGTACCTTCGGGTAGTGTGCCACCTGGTGGAAGAGACGCATATTGCTGGCCAACTCCTCCTGAGTTTGGGGGAGGTATATATGCTCATTGGCATGTGGTAACATAGCATCCAGGAAATGGTGTAGTTCCCTGGATGCTGATGCCTGTGAGATCCCCATTATATCTCCAGTTGGCATTTGAAAGGTACCTGTGGCTAGTATTCGCAAGCTTACACATACCTTTGTGTTCACTGGGATGGGTTCCCCTCTGTTGTTTCTGGATCTCAGGCATGGCCGGCACAGCTCAACTATTTGCTGTAAGATATCCTGTCCAGCCTGTAATGCTCTACTATCTCCATATCATGTAGCCCCTGGTAGGCTACACTTGGTCTGAACACTCTTCTCCTCCTCTGGAGTCTGCAGTGGTTGTCAGCATCATCCTCCGCAACACCTTCAGTTTCTAACACATGGTGATGAATCACAGCTATGCCAGCTCCCAACATGTACATTGTAAAAGTTCCCCATCTGTTTACACTGATGGTGCAGTGTTTGGGAATACACAGGTGTGTGTGAGGTGCCATCACACTTTATACTATTGTGCTGTGAACACTGATGATGTTATAGGGTGTGTATGTACCATTGGAGCTACAGGGTATCTTATGTGTTTTACCACACGTACTGCTATTGTGGTGCCTTTGGTGTTGAATTACATTTGGCTGCCGTGACTTACCTATTGCCCTTCCCTTATCATTTCTTAATGTTTCCCCTCCCATTTTCTGACATGCACCCTGCAGCCTGCTTTCATTTGTTCTTTCCAAAACCTGGCTTTACTGCGGCATTTCCTTATTTTCTTCCCCTAACCTTCCTGTTTGAGCTATGGTGTGGGGCGCATGCGTCTGCTTACCGGGTTTCGGGCACATTTTCATCCGCGTACACATGCGCTTTTGGGCACCATATGTGCTCTCAGCTAAACGATGCTATACCTACATCCCCACCCCTATCCTATGGCTTTGCTTAGCAATGGGCAGGCCAGATTTGCATTGCTCCAATGTGATTACAGCTACGGTGGCACACTCCACTGTTGATGTCATGTATACCTCCAAACCACTCCTCAGTGTTGTACTGCTGCGCCGTATGGTACATCCTAAGTCCGGCGGGATGTTTGTTATTCACTATTACTTGCCTCATTTGCATTGCATTGACTACTAATTCATAGTTACTGCGCCAAACAAAGTCACAGATCCTTAGCAACCCTTGCAGCTTGGTTGTGGTGTACCATGCATACCATTGAGTATTATGGTGAAATCATGATTTGTATTACATTGCGATTTTATGACATTTGTGTATATTTTCCTTGTGTTCTCATTTGCGCACACATGCCCTGCGCTTGTACTTTGCATTACTGTGGACATTACATTAAATGTTGTTTTTTAGGTGTTGTGCATCGTTTCTTATGCCATTGGCTGTATATTTAGCCATTGGCATATGTTAACTTTGTAATACATGAGTCTGGTCCGCTTTCATAGCTCCGATGTTCTGTTTGGCAAAATGTAAACCGTTTTTTTTTGGTTTACATTTCTGTGGGCTTATGCTACACCTGCACCACTTCATTAATTGCTGTGTACCTTCATTTGCATGGTGCAGTACTGCGCATGGGGTGATTAGCATACCTGTGCCGAGGGCTGTGCAGATATGGTGTACGCTGGTAGTGCACATGGAATTGGATTGCACTTGAATCGCTCGGCGGCCATATTTGGCATTATACCTCCTACACTACACCTGCGCCTGGCACAAGCTTCATGAATCCTGGGGTTAGATTATTCATAGACAAAAATTTAGAAATGATTACGCCAACTACAAAAAATGATACCTCTATCTTAATACATTTTTTTCAATTAATTCTTCAACACAAACAAACATACTTTAACAAACTTTCATTTTTTAGAACTATAAGAGCAGAAGCATACTCTTGTTCAGAGAATTATTGGAATTATTATTACACTGTTAATAATAGCTATCCTAGTGATCAAGACAAAGAAAATATTTTAAAATCAGCTAGGAAAACAACATTATCTCTCAAATGGAGATTATACACATGGAGGTTTATGAACAGATCATTCTAAACTCCACAATTAATGCATAAAATAAACAAAATGCAGAACATATGCAACAAATGTAAATCAGATACAGATATAGGCTGGTTCCACATGTTCTATGATTGCCCTGCTCTTATTTTGTTTTGGAGAAACATGAATGATTTTCTACAGGCATTATTTTCAGATAATTTTACTCTTACCAAATCTCTGGTGATTTTTAATACACAGTTCCACACTGTGTCAAAATAATAAAATATTCTCTACTTTGGGCAATACTAGCAGTGGCTAGAAAAACAATAACAATAAATTGGATTTCAGAATCTCCTGCATTCTCTGAATTCACTAATTTGTTAAATGATGTTTGTCAGTTACAATTAAAAACCATAACTACTAGAACTTCTAGAAAGATGCATGATCTTCAAGTGGGTTAATTTACAAAGTTTACTGAATAAGAATTACTCATTATAGTGTCCAGTATTGATTTATTTCTTGTTTATTGTTGATGTACAATATAAAACAGTAGACATTGCCATGTTAAATTGAATCTACAGGATGTCTTTGTAAATACTTTAGTTAACCATTTTTTTATTTTGCTTATAAATTATTTGACATATATATATATATGTTATAACCTTTATTTGTCAAATTTCAGATGAATATATATGAGTGCTTGTAAATTTGTCTTAATCAAAAAATCAATAAAGATTGTTTAAAAAAAAAGTTTTTTCCAGCACTATAAAACTTAAATTTTCTAGCATATAGCCACAGTTATAGTGCAAATTTCACCGCTATAAATTACTACTGGGAAGCCAGATCTTTGACTACACCATTTTTTGACAATATGGCAATATGATGTCTTTGATCTTTAAAATCGTATCCAGATGTACTTTTACTTTCCTTCTAAAGAGCAGAAGTCTTTTAATTTTATTGCTGCAATCACTTTCTACAGAGAGATATTTGAGCCCATAAACATAAAACATGTAACTATCCCCACATTTTACTCATCTTTTTGCATAGAATTAACAAGGAAAGATGACCTTATTTAAATTTTTTGATGTTGAGCTGCAAGCCAATTTTTATAATTTCTACTTTCACCTTCACCAACAGGCTGCTCATCTCTCTCCCATGTTTAGCCATTAGACTGTATCATCTGGATATTTGAGGTTTCTGTTTCTGTTGACAGTTTTGATGCCAGGATCTGACTCACCAAATATAGCATTTTACATGGACTTACAATCACCTTGTCAATCGCACTTCATGTGATTGACATTTGTGCAAAACTGCCTTTGGCCAAACTGAAATTATGAATGCTACAATGTTGAACCTTACAATAGTGAGCATTTTCACTGTTGTAAGGTTCAACATTGTGGTGCAGATTGCACTATAGTGGGGGATCAGGAAATGTACCCTTTTCCTCACTGTAGTGCGATCTTGGAGTTTGTATATATAAGTAGGGTGGTGTGTGGGGTGCAGGCGGGCTTGCCCCCCTGCAAAAGTGTATAATGTTGAGTGGAAGTGCAGCATTGCAGTAAAGTCAACATTTTCAAAATTTTGACTTTGCTGAAATGGTACCTTTGATATTTTTTTGGGTTCGGTGTTGAGATTTCTGAACATGTGATTCGGACATCTTAACATTCAAACACAGTAGATTTGAGTATGTGATAGTAAACCTTTAACATGATATATTCAGTAATCTTCATCCAGTTAATTATTCAGTAATAAATGTTGTTTATTTTTCTGTATACAGATTACTTAGCAGGCAAACAAAATGACATGGTATCTTAATTTCTCTAAGAACTTTCCACAATTTGTTATGGTCCAGACAGTCACAGGCTTTATAGCAGTCAATAAAGCAGAAGTAAGTGGTTTTCTGGAAAAACCTTGCTTTCTCCATTATCCTTTGGATGTTGTTAATTTGCTGTGTGGTACCTCTTCCCATGTTGAAACCAGTCTGTATATCTGCTACGTCTTGGTCCATATCTTGATGGAGTCTAGCTTACAGGATCTTGAGCATTACCTTGTTATTTTGTGAAAACAAGTGCAGCCATTCCATAATTTCAATGCTCTTTAACACTGATCTTTTGAGAATTAAATATAGATTGACCTTTTCAAAATTAAAAGCTAGTGTCACGTTTTTCATATTTGCTGAAAATTCCAAACAACAGAATGATAGCCTATTCTGTTTTAGAACTTTAAGCAATTCAGAGGGAATTCCAGCTCCAGCTGCAGCCTGCTACCTAGAACCTGTTTAATGTCTGGCTGTGGATCTGTGAACATACAATTGTAGGTGCTGATGATGGTAGGATCCTTCTTTTCTAGTTCTTCAGCATATTCCTGCCATATCTTCTAAATACCTTCCACTTCTGTTAGGTCTTTCCCATTGTTGTCTTTTATCATACATTTTACCTGAACAGTTCCCTTAATATCAACAATGTTCTTGAACAGATTTCTTGTCTTTCACATTCTGCTGTCTTCTTCCAGTTCTTTGAAGTAATCAGGTAAGTATGCTTTCATAAGTTCATAGGAGATGACTAGGCTAACGGCTTATGGACCCTTACAAGCCTAGCCAATATAACCCAATTTTACCCAATATATAGCCCCTAGGGGCAAGAGGACAATATGGATTGGAGCCTGTACATTGAGTATGTTAGAGATTGCACAACCACAGGAAAAGGGAAAAATAGAAACAAAATGACCAACCAGAAATCAAAACAGTTTTATTCCTCTGACATCACGGCCAAAGACGCCTTCAATGAGTAACTGTTTCTCAAACATACACCTGCCTTAAATATACACACCAATAAAACAATTGAATATCTAATTACACATGATAGTAAATCATTAAATGAAAAATCTCCAGTTACACTCTATATTTAACCCCATAGGGGTTAAACTATCATACTTAAAATATATATAGATTTCTTAAAAAGTAATTTATTTTTAATGTCCACATTGTTATATTGTGCAACATTTATTTTTTTTCCAGCACAGTACCTACTAAACCTGCAGATCTACCACCATGTACTGAGCTCTCCTTTTTATTCCTAACAATGTCTCTTATGTGTTCCATTAACCTGACTTTAAAAAGTCTTCTGCTCTCTCTTACATAAAATTTATTACAAGGACATCTGAGGATATAGATAATGTCAGAGGAATAAAACTGTTTTGGTTACTGGTTGGTCATTTTGTATCTTACTGATTGCCTCTGTTCATAAGGGACATAGGCACTACCCCAGGTGTGAATTTGTGATCCCCCATCCATTGAGCCAAACTACTTTTGTAGAGGGCTAGGGAAGGGGTCTGCTTAATGTGTATAGGAAGTCTGTTCCAAAGAAGAAGCAATCTCTGAGACACATACCTGTCTTTCCAGGACGTTTTATTTGAGTCGCTAAGTTTAGATCCTGAGATTGGGTGACCCCCATGCTGCTTGACTTGTGGATGCATAGCAGCTCCATCAGGGCTGGATTTCTGAGTGCTTAATATGTCAGGCATAGGTCACCCCTTAATAATCCGTAGGAGACAGAGTAAAGGGATAGGGTTTTTAGTCTATCTACATAGTTCATGTCATTTATACTCTGTATTTTCATTTTGAGAAACCTAGGCAACAACATAAACAAAACTCCAAACAGTATACACAAAAACCAAATAAAATAAAAACACTGCTTTGATGTCAAGAACAGAACTTTAATTGTCCAAATGTGCAAGCGCTTTCATTTCAAAATGAAGAAAGAACTTCATCAGATATAAAATTACTACACTACATCACTTCCTTATATTACGAAAAAGGCTCCATGAAACCTCAAACTATTTAAAGGCCCATAATCCCTTAAAAACAACAATTAAAATGAGGTGTAGCATTTGATAAAATTAGAAATAAAATCAACATCAATATGAAATATTAAAGCAAAAAAACCCGTACATGCAGCAATAAAAACAAACACAACAATCTTCCACATACACGAAAATCTGCTATGTACATAAAAAGTATCATAGCTGAAGAAACATAGGAGCGTAATAACATAATAACATGATAACTTTCGTCATAATACATCACCCTTCAATTTCAAAACAGGCTTAATGGATATATAGTAATTAAGACCTAGGCAGACAGTAACATTCAACAATACCTGCCAAACAAATTCCCTTCTTTCAACTAAAGTCTCCCAATTACCACCTCTTTCTGGACTATCTACTTTTTCTAAAATGACAAACTCAAACTTCTTAAAGTCATTACATAATGTAGAGTATCTGTAGAAGGCATTACAGGAATTTTTACTCCTAATGGCATAGTAATGTTGATAAATTCTTGTCTGCAAAGGGCCATTAGTTTTATTGATATAGTATGCAGGATAAGATGCACAAAAACATATGTAAATTACCCCCCATGGTACCACTGTCAAATTTTCCTTTGACAGTGAACAAATTGGAAAAACCATATACGGAAAAACTACTGACTTCAAAAATATATCTACATTGTTGACAAGCCCCACATTTTTTCATATTGCAACCATTTGTGGCTACCCTACCACCCACTTTATTGAATTCTAAAATGCTTTTAAAATTCCTGCGGTTCTTATAGACAAATGTTGGTTGAGAACCCAAACTATTTGTAAGACCAAGGGTTACAAAGACAGTTGTCTAATGCTTCATAATCATATTCTGGAGTGAATAAATGCCTGTGTTGTACTGTAAAACAAACACCTGTGAAGGGACATAATCTCTGATGACACTATTGTTGTTCCCTGGATTCGTTGTATTAACAGATGAATTGCTACACAAAAGAGGACCATATTTGAGATTCCTGTTCTGTACAACATATCCACTGATGTCATCTAACCAGCTTCTGGGATAACCCTTATCCAAAAATAAATCAATTAACCTTCTAACCTCAACATCAAATACCTTTTCTTGAGAAACCAGTCTACTCAACCTAATCAACTGGCCCTTTATTAGATTTCTTTTTTGCCATATTGCATGCTGGCTATTAAAATGTAAATATGCATTGGAAAAAGTGTGTTTCCTGTATATGTTGGATTCATACTTCAAATCCTGCAGACTTTTGTAAAGTGTCACATCAAGAAAATCAATGGATTCATCAAATTGGTAAGTAAATCCAATAAAATATGTAGAATGATTGATGAAATACATAAAAACCATTAGTTCCTCAATACTCCCTTTCCACAAAACAAAAATGTCATCCAAGTATCTCAGCTAAAGCCTAAGCATGGACAAAAAAGGGGAATTAAAAGTAAAAGTGGTCTCCCAAAACAAAAAAAATAACATATTGGCAAAAATGGGGGCAGCTTCTGCCCCCATTGCCACATGTCTGTGTTGTTTGCAATGCTCCCCCTCAAAGTACACAAAGTTGTTTGTCAAGACTAGCTTCATGCTGCATTGGTAGATTAAACTAACATAATTGTTGTCAAAATTAGTGTCCTTGACCATAGCCTGATGGAACCAATCTAATCCGACTTCGTGGGAAATAACTGAAAAGAGATATTTAATGTCAATAGTGACAAACAATGTTTCTACCATAAAGGGAGTCCTAGAAATGACATTAAGAAAATGCCTTGAATATTTCAAAATGTCAGGTTTGTCATCCAAAATAACTTTTGAGTTTAGTGTCCACAAACTTAGCCAATGGTTCTCTCTTTGACCCGGCAGGTGCCACAATTGGCCGTAATGGAGAATCTATAACCGATTTATGGATCTTTGGAAAGCCAAAGATTCCAGGAATTTGAGGTTTACAGACAATCAAGAATTCTCTAATGTTGTTGGGTAAATCAAATGTTAAAAAAAATGTCCTACAGAATTAAATCAATGCCATGGTAGGTTATATTCACTTCATTACGTGAGGCTTCAACAAAAAAATCTTTCATTGTGCAAATAATCCAGCATTTTGGAGGAGTATAAAAGTCTGTCCATTATAGCTATTCCCCCACCCTTATAGGGTTTCATAATATATAAACTAGAATCCTTTGCCAATTTACATAAAAGTTCCCTCTCTTCATCAGTAAGGTTGTGGAATCTGGGCTTATTATTATGGGAACACCACTCCCTACCACTCTGTTCACATAATTGCTCAGATAGATGAATATTAGGAAGTAAATGTGGGTTGAATGTACTTGTTCTCTGCAAAGATGATGCTCCTGAACTAAACTCACTGGGGGGAAAATGCATTTTAAGTTCAACTTCTTAGTAAAAAGTTTTAGTTCTGTCAGAACATGCACCAAATCAGGTTTACTTGATGGCACAAATTTAAATACTTTCTGGAACAAGGAGACACATCTCTCCAGCACATTTTGTTTGAGTCACTAAATTTAGATCCCCAGATTGGGTGAGCCTCATGCTGCTTGACTTGTGAATGTGTAGCAGCTTCATCAGGGCTGGATTTGTGAGTGCCTTTTAAGTCAGGAGTACTTCTCCCTTAATAGTTGGTAGGAGACAGAGTAAAGGGATAGGGTTTTTAGCCTATCTGCATAGTTCATGTCATTTCCACCCTGTATTTATTTTTGAGAAATCTCTTAGGTCACACCAGCTGCTGTAAGTGCATAGTCAAGTACATGCCAAATGGTACACTGAACTAGATTATTGATCTAATGAGGGCTGAGTACAGAGCGACTATAATTTCCTTGGATCTGGATGTCATAGCTTTACTTATAAGTTGTGCCACATAAAAATATTTCTTCATCACTGTGAATATATGGTAATCAAAGTTCAGGCTACTATCTATCTGCATACCCAGATCTCTCACCTCTGAGTCCACTATAAGTGGCGTGCTACTGATGTTGCAATTTGTAGGGGTATTTGATTTCCCAAAGGTTATGATAATGTATTTTCTTGCATTTAGTTTTAGAACAAAGTTCTGGCACAAATCATTTATCTGGTGTAGACCCCCCTGAAGGGGGATTCAGTGATTGCCTCCAGCTTGCAGTTGTCAACAAGCCTTGTTATCCAGAGACCTTTCATATTTGCCTTGACTTCAGAAAAGTATATCCTGAACAGGAGTGGTTCCAGTACTGAGCCCTGTGGTGCACCAATAGTAACTAACCTTTTGCTGGATCAGGATTCACCCACTTTAACCACATGTGACCTGTCTATGAGCCAATTCATTATCCATCTGGTGACACAGGGATTTATGTGAGTTTATTTATAATATCTGAGTGGGGAATTGTGTCAAATACCTTGGCCAGGTCAAGGTAGGTGGTATATACCATTTACCCTCATCCATGGTCTTAATACTTTTTCAAAGAAATTCATCAGATTCAGTAGGCATGCCCTCAACAAAGCCAAACTGGGTCAGGTCCAGTGTCTGTAGGTCTCCTATGTCATTATTTATCAGGTCCATGATTATTCTTTCCATGGCCTTACATATAAGACTTGTCAAACTTATGGGTCTGTAATTTCCTGGATTAATAGATGGTCCCCCTTTATTCAGAGGGATGACTGTTGCTGTCATCCACTCTATCAGGACAAAGCCAATCCAGTGGTTGTGGTTAAATAGAGATTGTAATGGACCTGATATGTCCTGATTTTAAGGTGTTTAAGAGGAAAATTAGTATATTGTCAGGCCCAATTGAAGCTATATTTTAGCTTTAGAGAGCACAGTGGCAACCAGTTCTTTGGTGATAATTGGAGCTGGGGTGGTAGAGGGTATTTTTTGGAGGACAACTGGGGGTGATGGGGTGGTTAAATTTGAGTTGGATTTGTCAGCCAGCACATTTGTTATGTCTTCTGACTGAGCATAAGTGATGACATCTGGAACTAATTTTGTACATCGTTGGGTGTTGCCTTTAAGATTGTGGGCATAACTGAAAAATGCCTTATGGTTATCCTTAGCTTTGTAGGCTATTTTTAACTCAAAGTCTGCTTTCATAGACTGGACTAGTACCTTAATTAACATGTTCAGACTAATAAGGGACTTGTGTCTCTATTGTGCACATTCCCTCTTACTTCTCAACAGGATTTTCCTTCTTTTATTGTACAACCAGTTAATACTGAGGGTCTGTCAGGGTGGATTGTTTCTATGGTCTGACCTTGGTTTATTTTTGTCTGGTGCCGTTTATATGCAGTTACTTCTATGGTCATACAGGGCTTTTGTATACACCTCTGCATATGTTTCTGTGTATTCTGGATTTGGGGGAGCTTGGAAACTAGCTATGCAATCCCTTAATGGGGTAATTTACCTTAGAGAAGTTCTTAAAGTGTTTAGGGTTAGGTAGGGGGGCTAGTTTTACTTTTATTTAAAAGGATAATCTTTGTGATCTGATCTTACTAGTGAGGACAATACACTAGGAGAGGTGATGTGCTCTCCCATATTTGTGAGTACCAGATTTAGGATATTTGTTCCCCTACTGGGAATGTAGACTAGCTAATTCAGGGCATTTGAATTTATAAAATCAAGACATCTTTTGTCCTGCATGTTAGTGATCATGTATGCCTCACAATTAATGGAGGTGTAGATAAAATCACCCATGCGTAAGGTATTGGGCTGGATGGTGAGCGATTCTAGTAATTTCAGGTATGATGTATGTTATTTCTGATTCATAGTGGGAGACCTGCAGCTAGAAAAAATATGGTAATGGATTTTTCCCATGGTTAGTTGGACATGGAGTAACTCAAGCATGTCACATTGTTTGATCAGCTTTGGCAACTAATTGTCACCTTCTCCTTATCCAGGCTGCTAAGTGGGTCATCAGTGTGCCTCCCAATGGAGTCTGCTATGACCATAATATTGGGTCATAGAGTGTTTCACCTTATGGGCTAAAATGAGATGTGCTTTTATATGCTGTGATGGGAATTGTGTTGTTTGTGTACATGGTGAATTTCTGATAACTGTGCCAGAGAGGCCTTTGAGGTTTGGGTAGGTTACATGTGAGCACCTCCACATATGTGGGTCTATGTGTGCACTCCTTTGTGGGTGTGGTGAGTGATGTCTGTGAGTTTCTGACAATGTGTTTGTTGCATTTTGTGTCTGTATGTTAGAGTCTGGCCTCCAATGTCAATTTGTAACTACATCTCTCTTTCTTATCTCACCTCGCTATTCTCAATTCAGTTTGACATTTTAGCAATATTTCCATTGACTTTTGATCTGCTTATTTCCTCATCAACATCTAAAGCCACCACAATATCATATTATTCCAAATGTCCGTATGTCCTGTTTCTTCCATATAGCTGTATAATAACAACTTCAGCTTCTTGACATTGATTTTGGACAGTAACTTTCTGTCTGGGAGGAATAAACATGAGTGGGCTGTCAAAGCTACTGCAGCTGTTACAATATTAAATCTTTAAAATAAGTCTCTAGTGGTTTTTAAGCTTCTGTTTAATATCTTAGACTTTGTGGGCCATAACGGCAACACTGAGCCAATCAGATTTTTTAAAAAACGCCAACAGCATTCAACATTTCCCCGGTCCTGTGGTCAGGCTGCTCAGGCTCACCTTTTCTGTATTCTACCCTGGGTACTCCCTCCCTGCCTATATATTCAAAAGGAAGATCAACTGTTTTAACCCAGAAGAACTCCCTGAAATTTTGCCTGCTAGCCCTGGCCTACTACTAAGCAACATACTGCAAGGACTCCCTATATCATACTGGGTATGAATTATTCTACCCTGGTACTCCCTCCCTGTCTATATATTCAAAAGGAAGATCAACTGTTTTAACCCAGAAGAACTCCCTGAAGTTTTACCTGTTAGCCCTGGCCTACTACTAAGCAACATACTGCAAGGACACCCTATATCACACTGTGTATGAATTATTCTACCCTGGGTGCTCCCTCCCTGCCTATATATTCAAAAGGAAGATCAACTGTCTTAACCCAGAAGAACTCCCTGAATTTGTGCCTGCTAGCCCTGGCCTACTACTAAGCAACATACTGCAAGGACTCCCTATATCACACTGTGTATGAATGTATGTAGCCAAAGAAATTACCTCTGTACTCATTGTTTAGCTACTATTATTACCCATTTTTTGTGCTTGTATGTCTTACTGAGTGTGCGTTCCTTAAAGTAGCCTACCATGGACCATTCGCTACAGCCCCCACCTCCTATCACTATACCCTTTAAACTACTTAGTTCCACCTAAGGCCTTTATATTGCTTCTTACCTTTATCCTTTATTACCACTTTCTACCACTAGGTGGCAGCACCCTATCACTACATACCTAGAAAGAAACTAGTTCTTTAGTGGTTTCTGCACCCAACGCTGGCTATACTTTCCATTTTTTTAAAAAAATACATACTCCCTACCCCCTTTTTTACATCCATTCCCTCCTTGCTATATCTCATACTCTCTTTTTTTCACATTGTTAACCTCATTTCTGTGTTTCCATATAGCATTCAATACCTACCCACCTACCTTCTTTATTGATTCCTGTTGCTGATACTTTTTTTCTCTGATCCTCTATCTTGACTTGTTCTAACCCGCTCCGTTTGCCCTGCGGGCTCACTCTGCTCCACTACCCTACCCCCAAATTCCACCCACCCCCAGTGCATCTACATTTATACTCACCTAACCACTCCTACTTCCTCCCTACCTATTACACCCCTCCCCTTTCACCACCATCTTCTACCCCCTCCCCATATAATCCATCTCCTCACACCTCCCTTCATATTTAACAACATAATATCTATTTCTAACCCTTCTCCCTACACTACATATTCTACTTTAGCAAAGCCTCAACATGCTTACAAAACTTGTCATTCTTAATCCAACTACTACTACTTCTGAACCTTACTTATATCCACTACCTTTCCCAGCCCAACTCCACAAATCACACAGCATTACTTCACATAACCAGCTCACTCCCTTGAACCCACTTACACTCATTTGTCTCAATCTCCCCTGGACTGTATCCCATTAACACCCATTTATTTTTTCACTACAAACTAAGCTCTACTTATAAACGCTCTAACCCCTCTCTAACCTCCAATATCTACACAAACCTGACAATATACAAACAAGGCAATCCAAACACCTCATCAGCATAATCCAACACCTAACAACCATACTTCTATCTGGAGATATACACCCCAACCCAGGCCCAAACACCACTTCCCCTACATCTAAATCCATCCTGTTAGCTTCTCTAAATGCCCAAAGCATAGCTAACAAAATCCCCAATCTCCATGCATGGCTTCTCAACAACAAACCTGACATCTTAGCTATTTCTGAAACTCGGCTAAAACCTCATATAAAAGATACTGAAATAGTGCCACCAAACTACTCTATCATCAGAAAAGACAGGGCCCACAAGAAGGGTGGTGGGTAGCTCTACTCTACTCATCCACCCTTTCCATTACTCCCTACAACAAACCCATGCCTCACTTCTCCAATGCAGAATTGGTACTAGCTCTATTTCAATTAAATAAACAGAAACACATTTGCATAGTCTCACTTTACATCCCCCCTGGAGACAATACCTCAGTACTTGAGGATATCCTATCCTGGCTTTCTACCAATATCAGTAATGAAACTATTATCATGGGAGACACAAATATCAATTGGTCTTCCATTAATTCCCCTACACACCCCCTAAACATTAACCTATATAAGTACTCTCAGCTCATCAACCTCACTACCAGGCCCTCTAAAGACTTCTCCAGTGGCAGTACCCTAGACTGGATCTTAGTCTCTCACCCGCACTACTACACTGATAGTGGAACTCTTCCTGATTCCCTCAGTGACCATCTTCCCATTTTCACCAGACATCTTCCATCTCCATTACAAGTAACTCATAATTACATCAGCACTTGCTACCTAAAAAACTTCAACCCAATAAACTTCTCAGACTCCCTAAAATCAATAAATTGGAACCCCCTAAAAACCCTACCTCTGGATAATGCTGTTGCACACTTCAATACAACTTTCCTAAAACTGCTGGATAGTTTTGCCCCCATAAAAACCAAAAGAATACGAAACAACACTGCCCACTGGCTAACAAAAAACACACTAACTGCCATGCAACGTAGAGACAAATCCTTGGCACATTACCAAAGAAACAAAACTCTCACCACCCTTAATGAATTCAAAACACTTCGCAATACCGTTAAAAAACTTATCACAGTAGATCGACATAATTACTTCTCCTTACTCCAAAACAACCACAAAACCAATCCTCAAAAATTCTGGAAAGGCATCACTACCATCCTAAAACCTGGCTCAGCAGAAAACCCAAGCCCAGACCCAAATGCACTAGATATAGATCTGGCTACCCAATTCAACTCTTTTTTCATAGACTCTATTTCCAAACTAACCTCATCCTTCTCTAATAACACCTCACCCTCTACTTCTGCATTCCCCCTCTTGTCACCCCCTTCATCCCCAGTATCTCAACTCCCACCATTCTCCCTAAAACCCATTCCTACTTCTACCATAAGAAAACTCCTGCAAAAGCTAAATGCACCAATGCCTCTGATAACATTCCCTCATCCTTCCTCAGCATAGCTGCCAAAGCCATTGCCTTCCCCATCAGCATCCTAATCATACCTCTCAACCTGAAAACATCAAAAATCTGGACAAGGCCCATGAAAAATAGGTACAAATCTGTATGCTGATTAACGTAAAATTTGCATACATAATTATGTAGCCACGCCCACTCAAATGAATTGTGGGATATCAACTTTGAAACACAAACTGAAGGATAACCAAAATATGCCACCACTACAGTCAGAACATACCACTATGCCAAATCAGCTTCCTTAAAGACATGAAGACTGAAACTTAAATGGCTATCATTTAGTGAATTCAGTTCACACTTCTCACCACCATAGCTTTCAACCTCTTAGCACAAAAATCCTGGACAAAGCCAATAATGGGGGAATACAGCCCCAAAACAGAGACAAATTTTAAATACTGATCTTATAAACTTAGAAAATTGCTAGAATAAAAAGTTTGTGTTACCATTTATTTTCTGAAGAATATGAAGGCTGAAATTCAAATGCCTGTCATTATTTAGTGAATTCAATCCTTACAAAGTAATTTACATGTATCTGTTTACTTATCCCAACATAATCCGAGTATGCTGTTTCATCTATAATACTAAAAAGGAGGGATTTCTGTCTCATGTTACCCAGGAAGCAATTGCAGCCTAGCAACATTTAAGGTTCAGAAAATAAAAATATATTATGTTAACAAGAGATGCAGCTAGTTGAAAGAAATCTGAAAGGAACTCCACATGAAGATGAAACAGATCATTCTGGACTGTTTTAAAAACTTCTTAAGTGCATATCAGTGCTTGTTTTAACCCTTCAGTGAAATCCTACACTAAAATTCTGCTGTCAAGTTCAGGAATGCCATATAGATATTAACATTTTCTGGGAAATAATCCACAGACCAGGCCATTCTTAAATATTTCACTGCACAAAAACAATTTCTATTTGTTGGTTATAAATTAATATACATTTAATTTGTTGCCAATATATGTAACTAGATCATAATAACAGTCAACCTCTCCAAGCATTAGATCTTTAATGGCATAGGGCTAATTTGTATTATTGCAGGCAATGGAAGGTAGATTTTGCAAACAGTGTCAGTGAAGCAATAAAGTCTTACTCTTACAATATGGCACTATTGAGCTCAGTAGATAGATTATGTACCTTTCCACCGAGTAAAAATAAGTAGTCAACCTAACCTGCTACCATGGACTAATAAGACTACAAGCCAACTCACGAGAGATAGAAGCAAAGCCTGGATTCACCATAAAAGAACTATGACAACCATAAATTGACAGCTAAAAGAAGTAAAAAAAATAAACGTCGAACAGATATAAGGAAATCAAAGCTCACCTACTTCACAAGACTACAAGAAAGAAACCCAGATTATTGTATTCCAGACTGTTTGTTAATCTTCATGGCAAAAAAACTGCAAAACAGTAGCAAACCCTTAGACCTTTAACCACAGCAACACACAGCTAATGTTTTATATCTTTTAAATCTACAGTCAGCCTGTGTAACTAACAAAATAAGAAAGCTAACTTCAACAAGAGGAACTCAAAGAACTGCAGTAGCACACGTACTGAATTCATGCTACAAAAAACAACCACACAGCTGCAGTCCAAAAGCTACTATCAAAGAAGAAGTTATATGACCCTGTTTATACAGATGGTCTCCTCCTAGCATCTTATCTCAGAAATATAGCTCATTTCTCTATTTACGTACGGCATTCTCGGCAGCATTCTTCTAACTTTGTAATGCTCGGTAGCAGGTTACTTAATTAATAACAGAATGTTGCCGAGAATGCACTGAATGCAGAGAAGCTGTGGTTGCATTGCGATAACACATACACACACACACACACACACACACACACACACACACACACACACACACACACACCTCTCTGACTACCTTAGAAGCATATTCTCAATCTCTGTCCGTCCATCTGTGCAGCAGTTTGTAGAAGTACCTTGCCTTCAGTATCAGCGATTTCCTTCATAACAGGCCAGAAATTCAGTACCAGCATTCGTTAGTGCAGCAGATGCACATGGGAAGGAAAATAAGCAGCTCGTCAGCTTAACTAAGCAGCAGGAAAGGAAAAAAAAATAAAATAAGCAGCTCACAGATGCCGGCTTACGTATGCAGCAGAAAAGGAAAGCCACAGACAGATTTCAAACAAGCAGCCAGCCGGGAAAGCCCTTGAGCTCAATTCCTACTGGCTGGGAGTGCTGACGTTATCACGCATGTGATGACGTCAGCTCCAAAAGTGCCGAAATTTTTAAAAACCTGGAAAAAAATCGGAAATGAAGGGGTGCCACTCGGGAATCGTGGCACCCCATTATTTGGACCCCAAAACTCAGTAAAAAACAAGTAATTCGGGACATTTGGGAGGTCTGATCATAATCAGTCACTCTATCCAAGAAGGGCTTGTACCCAAACTTTGGAAAAGGGCATTCATCATTCCCTTGCACAAAGGAGGCAATAATAATAATATTAGTAACTTTCGTCCCATTGTCATCCTCTCTCCTATATCAAAACTTCTAGAGAAATGTATCCATCTTCAACTCCTTCCCTATCTCTTAGATAATAACTTACTAACTCCCACACAACACGGATTCAGACCCGGCCACAGCACCATGACTGCCCTCCTTTCCTTCCTGGAAACTGTAAATAAAGCCAGAGATTCTGGCTCTACTGTATCTACCCTCTTTCTTGACCTCTCTAAGGCCTTTGATACTATCTTTCACAACCTTCTCCTAACTAAACTATCTAACCTAAACCTATCCCCTTCCTCTCTCAATTGGTTCACCAGCTATCTCTCCAACAGGCAACAAGCTGTCAAGTGGAAAAAAGCCATCTCCTTTTTCCTTAACACACCCACTGGTGTCCCCCAAGGTTCCATTTTGGGTCCTCTCCTTTTCAATATATTCATAAATGATTTCTTCCACTCAATTCCTCATGCTAAACTTATTCAATATGCAGATGATTCTACAATTATCTGTGCAGCCACATCCATCCCTGCTCTCTTAAAACTGACTCAAGACACCTTCTCTACCACAGAACAGTGGATGATGGACAATCATCTAGCACTCATTGCATCAAAAACCAAACTTATGGTATTTACCCCCTCAAAAACCAACACCATTGATAGAAAACTATTCTTCATCACTAGCCAGAATAACACACCTCTTGAACTGGTATCTGAAACCAAACTACTAGGAGTCCAGATTGACGACCAGCTTAAATTCAATTGCCACCTACAACTAAACATAAAAAAAAAAAAAAAACACCACAAACTTGTCAACTCCTCACTACATCTACTAAGCTCACTCTCGCTACTACATTTCTCATCCCTTCCCACCTTTATGGTGCCCCTCTCCTAACAAACCTGCAATCCTCTCTCAAAACAAAACTGTCCTCTTGTTATAATAAAATTGCCAAATTTGCCACTAGTCACAAATCATCTACCCATCACTGTGCATCTCTCTGCAAACTTAACCGGCTAGAGCTTCCCAACTATCTCTCCTATACTCAGCTCACTTTTGCTCATAAACTAATTTTTCATCCCTCCCTCTGTCCCTCTCTCAGCTCTACCTTTAAAATGCACCTGCCACAAATTTTCCTAAAATCTAATAACCAAAACCTAATAGAACTGTACAAACCCCTTCACTCTCCAGGACAAAACTTCCTGTCCTTTGCCCTGGCACGCCTATGGAACTCCCTTCCTCCCTCCATCCGTATCACCACCAACCTCCCTACTTTTAAAAAATCACTGCACTCACACCTAACATCCTCATGGGAATGCTCCTGCTCCCACCCCTCCCAGTTTATTCTTCACTTCCTATAGGCAACTTTACCATATATTACCAGACACCAAATAATAAGCCAACTGTAATGACATCTTATAATTCTCTTATCCTACTATTCCACTCAAGAAAATATATATTTACTGCAGAAATGCTTTGTTTTTCTACAAAATTTAACCTAAACATTTTATTATACCTACTTAAATCTTAGTTTTCTACAAAATGAAACCTAAAAATTGCATTGCAAATGCTTAATCTTTGTTTTGTCTTGAACCCACAAATGACTGCAATTGTAAACTGCTGTAATCTTTTTGTTACCACTGTTTTAAAGCTTTGTCTTTAACCTACAAATGATTGAAATTGTAAACTGCTGTAATCGTTTTTGTAACCTTTGTTTTGGAGCTTTTCTCCCCAGGACTCCATTGAAAATGAGTTCTTATTGGCCCAATGGACTATCCTGGTAAACCAACTGCAAATAAATGAATAAATAAATAAATAACATTCTCAGTTGAGACACATACGTCTCCTAAACTGAGTAGAGTCACAAAGTAAAATATGTTTTTAAGTTCTTTGGAACTACATGAGAAAGCACAATTGTTGTTATCAAAGGAAGCGTAGTTTTCTCCAACGTTGTACTGCTTAGAAATAGTCAAAGTAACAAGAAAATCTGAACTTTTAAGAGTCAAACCAAACCAAAATGTGCATAGACTGTCATATTTACTGCTAAACACGGACCAAGAAGTCTATAATTCTTTCAATTTTTTTATTTATCTAGCATGCAATCAGCTGAAACAGTCACTTTATCCTGCATATAAACTGGATGGTCCTCTCCATCTGCTTCCTGTGCCAGCCCAATGATATGTATATACTTTTTTTTCTTAAGCATCTCCAATTCATGCAACAAATATGTCTGTTGCTGTTTTATAGCTCCTTATCCTCTTCTTGTAGTCCTTAGTGGCACCAACACATGAATGCAAGGCATCAATATACTCTGCCTCCTTGCCTTTCTCTTCAATAATGCAGCTACCATGTTTGCTGCTCACTTTCTGTTTTCATCTTTCTAAGGCCAGCATCATCTCTTCTAAACATCCATTGTCTAGTGTATCGCCATGTACTACTTCCCAGAAGCTTTAAGAGGAAGCACTGCCTAATACCACTCACCATGTTATCTGCTGTCATCTTGGACAGCTTACCTTCTACTGTCTCAAACATCTTGAATTTAATTACAGTATTAGGCATCAGTAGTGTTCACAGTCACCAAATGTCAATACTATTTGCTTCCAAGCTTTAGTATTTACAGATACACACACACATGCACACACCCACACGCACAGACACACACACATGCACATAGAAGAAAAAGAGTAAACTAGAATAACCAGTGAACATGTTGTCACTTTACCAAACCATCACTGAAAGTCTATGATAATGAAAACAGATTTTTGATAACTGTTTTGTTTGGTGAATTTGTCATTGGAGACTTTTTATTATATATTGTTTCCCCTGAGTTTTCATATCTCAGAAGGAAGGGTCTTCCACCACTCGCTAGTTCAGACAATTCAGCCTTCACCAGGATATTTTCACAAATGAACATCAAATCATGTTACATAGCCCAGTTTTTAGCTATCATTAGGTACTTTCTTAGTTTTCTAATCTTCAGAAAACATCACGTCAAAGTAATTCTGTGCTGAATATGCTGGCTGTGAATCTGGTTTTCAGAATTAGAAAGCAACGTAACTTCACTTTTTGTCAATGAAGAATCAGGTTACAAAAAGCACATACATGTAGTTGATAACTACAAAGCTTTGGGTTGGACACTTTCCATGGCATTTAATGTAAGGAAACACAAAAGGAACAGGCAGAACTAGCATTAACAGATACTAAGGAAAATTTGTACTCACTGAATCACAGGAAACCCTTACAAAAGGCCAAAGGGCATTAGCATTGTGGATGAAACTGATACATTTAAGTCCTCTTGGCTGTAATGTATGGGTACAGAGACATTCTGTAGAGGATCTGGTACTAACAGCAATCGGAAAATTAGACAAAAATAATAAATAGGCAAGTATGAAACTAACTAACTAACCAAATAAATAAACAAATGAACAAACATAATATACACACGAGAAAAATGCCAAATTTTATAAAGAAACTCAAACAGCCATGTTGCCCAAATAGACCCCTGTGCTCCAAGTACAAGCAGTTGCTTAAAAAAAATTATTAGAGTCAGTTTATAACCATCAAACACACTGACTATAAACAGTGAGAATAAAATTTCATGGTAAACATTGGATTAGTTGATGTAAAAGCTTATAAAATGCAAAGACTCAACAATGCATGCAGCAAACAGTAGAATAATGAACACACACACACACACACACACACACACATATATATATATATATATATATATATATATATATATATATATATGTAAAACAACAACCTGCTAAACCAGTACACAAGGTAGTAACTTGCTATCCTCAGCAATGTATGAAGTGAACAGCAAAGGGTCAGATAGCTTAAGCATACTGATTTACCAAGGGTGCTTATAAAAGTTGAACAGGAAATGTAAAAAGACAGGGGGTTAGAAAATTAATAAAAGATTTATGGGCATAACAACTGAAGGTTAGAGATTAAAGGGATGCTAAAAAGGTTAGTGGAGAGGCTAATTAACAAGAATGTCTGGTGAGGGTTACAATATACAAATGGAGTACTTATAGATTCATACCTATACTACTTAAAAATATTTATAACTAATACTTGAAGGAAGGCAGAGATTTAGGGTATCCTTAGTATGTCAAACATTTGAAGGCCATCAATAAAACCTGACCACAAATGTATAACTTCAGCTCAGAGGGTTTTATTGCTGTTACAAATGTTGGCAAATAACAGGATAATGTGAAAGATACAAACAGCGGAAAAAACTTAGCCCAACCGCGCAATAGAAGAACAAGAGAAACAAAGATTTATAAGCTTTCGGGAAGGGTTAATACCCCTCCTTCCTCAGAATGAAAAGAATACAAACACCATTCTTTTCATTCTGAGGAATGTTCTTCTGGTCGTGTCTTTCAGGATAATGTGAAAGATAACAAAGCTCCCATTCTTATAAAGAAACTAGTGAAGCAGGCCCTGCTCTGAGAGACCAAGTGGCTATATAGGATCTCACCACTGACGAGACCTACAACAACCGGAGACTCCAACTGGTGACCAAGGGTTTCAAATCCCGGGACAGACCCACCCAAAAAGTAACAAGTAGACAGTTTAACATCATTTATAAGATACTATGAATGCAGTAATCTATGCTGGACCACAGCCTGGAGAATGAAGGACAGTTCCAGAACTTATGCACAGTTATAGGATTTGGTAAACTACAACCATGTCATAGAATAACATCCACATCATTCAGAAACATTAGAGATGGGGTCCTATTTATTTTGTTGGACCAAGGACTGTTTTTTCAAAGGTGTTAGGAACCGTTCAAAGTAGTCTGATGTCTGCCCTAAACTATGCAACCATTGTGCAGAATTACATAAACCAAAATTAGAGAACCAAGAGTTAACAGAGGCTGGAGAATCCCTTTTATAGGCAGTGCTAATTATGTTATAAATTTCTGAAGTTCTATCACCTTTTATAGATGCGACCTAGCATACCAATCAATGAGTGAGCAGAGACAATGGGTGAGATTAAGATGGTAATGTGAAACGAAGGGAATAATAGTATATCTTGACCATAAGCAGACTTATATTGATGTTGCTGGTAGGCATCATACCTTCTGGAGACCCCCAAGGGATTGGAAAGTGCATTGCCCATTTATTACCATTATTAGATCAGACAACATTAGATTCCTAGTTTGTCCGAGGCTAGTACACTAATAGAGAAGTCTTCCAGCAAGACATGAGGATTTTCCCAAAGGGGAATCACAGCAGCCCAAATGTCCTGCCAACAAGGGTATTTGATAAAACATTAAGGGTTGAAATGACTTGCATAATGAAATGTCCTTTTTTTAAGTTGCCTGGCAATAGTTTTTGGGTATCAACTAAGCACTCCCTGCTCAAAGATAATGGATGTAAATTAAGTTTTATGTGCAGAACAGATATAATTTAAAATCTTCAATCTGTAAAGGCCCATCTGGGAAGCATTTGACGATTGCGTGATAACATCTGGGAAATTATGAATGCCTTAGCATAGTTTATCCAATCCGTAACCCACAGGCCAAATTCATGTGTAGGGGTAACACAAATTGCTTTCACTTTTGTGCCCATCCAAAAAAAAAGCATCAACCAACTGGTGATTTTCTTCAGCCAGGGATGAGATGAATGAGTTATTATATGCCAAAAAATGTAAAACATTTTAACTTCTGAAATGCAATCCACCATCTGAGTGTAAATGCCGCCAGCTGTGGACCGACAAGAAAGTTTTATCTCAGATATCTTTGAGATTAATTTGTAATACAGTCTGAATATCTGTGTGAAGTCTGATACCCAAATACTGAGGATATTGTTTAACCAACATGGATGGAGGGTTATTTAAAAAGAATCAGAGTACATGCAATAGTGTTGACTGGGAATAATTCAGTTTTACATGGTCTAAGCTTTAAAGCAGAGATGTTTCTAAAGTGTTCTACCAGTTGACTAATTAACAAGGAGCCATGGAAGGATCTTTAGAAAATATTAAACAGTCATCCACAAACCACAGGCCTACAGTGTGAATACCAAAGTGAGACCAGTCTGATATTGTGTGGAAGAGATTTAGAAGTCTATTCAAAGACTCAATAGCCAGTAAAATGAGAGCTGGGAATAGGGGGCATCCTTTACTACTACCATTTTTTTAACTGGAAAGGGGTAGAGAGCAGTTCATTAGTGAGGATACATGCCTGGGAGGAGGGTTTAAAGATGTGACTGCATACACACATTCAGTTGGAAGTTACATGGCTTGCATACCCTTCCATAAATAGGACCAGTGAATGGAATCAAATGCCTTTTCAAAATCCAGAAATAGAACTGATACAGGTTCAGAACTGAATGTTAGCCCATGAAAAGTAAGCAGTAAGGTGTACAAATGCTACAAGCTACTTCTGCCTTTAATAAAGCTGGCTTGAGTGTCTTAAATAACAAGTAGGATAGACTTTACTTGGTAGGAATTTTGACATATAATTTAACATCTATGTTGATAATGCTAGCCACCCAGCAGTGCGAACCTTGTCTCTAGGTGATTGTCACTGTTAATATAACACTCCAATTCCATTTGCGATAATGGGAAAAGGAGTTGTGGATGGATGGATGCAGTGATAGGAGAGACTGACCTGTAGTTAGAAAGTCATGTATTATTTTTACCAGGTTTAAGCAAGATGGTATTAACAGATGTGTTGGGTAAACCATTAATGGCTCAATTACTTTGAAAGGAATGAAAACAATTGACCAATACTAGGGCCAGATGCTCCTTTAAAACTTGACAAAGTTTCATATTGAGACCATTTGGGCTTGGAGCTTTGCCCTATTTCATGGAGGAGAGATTCCATCAGAGAAAAGGCATGCAAGTTAAGTTTTATGTCTGGAAGATAAAGTAGGTAAATGTTATTTTGAGCAAAGTTGCTAACAATTGTCATTCTGATGCAATTCTACTTTAGTACCCTGGTTATAAGGATACTAATAAAATTCAGCAAAAAAATAATTTATATCTGTAGGAGAAATGAGCAGTTTATCAAAGGAGTAAGTCTAACCCCAGGTATAATTAGCCAGTCTTCTACATACCTGTAATCTATAAGCCAGTAATTTGCCAGGTTTTTTCCCTTCTGCCCATGCAGAAGTTATGACTTTTCCTTTACCCAAACATTATATTTCTGGTTAACTACCTTACATTCCTTTAGGGTCAAAGCATGGGTGAAGCTCTCTTCCTTGCATTTATACCATAAATCCCACAGACCTCTATTTTATCCCATTTTGACTGTAAATATATGATTTTAACCAACTTAAAGAGGTTTTGAAGCTCATGTTTGAATAAGCCTACCAGATGTTGAGTGGCATGCCAGCCAGGGGGTTAATGGCCACATAGTGCTCAGTGCCTCTGGTGATATGACCTATAACTCAAGCTCAAGGATTCTATTCACCAGTTCATCTTCTCGAGTGAGTAAATCAGTCTATCTAAATTCATAGTGATAGCCTCATGACCATACCCGCACAGGTAGCACAGTGAGCCAAGACCATTGAAATTTAAAAAGTAATCAGTCTTGCTGTCAGCTAGATCCCCTTAAGTATTATAAGTAAAGACAGCATTGTATGGGCTTAAAACTCTCCAGATGTCCAGAAGGCTAAGTGGGCACAAGCCTCTTTAATTATATTTTGTGATTTAAAGTGTCTCACATTACATTGATTACTTCTGCCCCTAATGGAATACGGGGAGATGCTGAAGTCTCTTGCTAAAATTTTCTTCTGAGCAATCCCCCCATAGCTTCTACTGCACTAAATAGGTATATACAAATGTAGGATTGCCCATGTTAGAGTCATAAATGGAATCCAATCTTTAAAAGCCCTCTGGAGGGGAAAACATCCCCAGTACCCATCACCTTTGATTGTTTGGATCCCTATCATTTCAGCAAAAAAATCAGTTAATAGAACAGCATTTTCAGTGCAATTACATCAAAAATGCCTTTCATCAAACTGTTCATACTGTACAGTGAGGATCAGAAAATCTTCCCTTTCCCCACTGTAGCTCGATCTCAGACACATGATCTCACACGAGGGGAATTCGATGAATGGCATTTCCGATGAAATGCCGTTCATTAATGTGACAGTTCGCTGAAGTGATATAGATCCAATTGTTCACAGATTTCCATAAAACCTTCCAGTTCAATGAAGATGATACACTAATTAAAAACATTATTTTAGATTTAGAACTATTATTACTTAGAAGTCGCTCATTACAAAATGAAGAAAGCACAGTTAAAACAGATAGAAAACATAAATAGTTTCAAAACTTTGCTTAAACAGCACCTATGCCAAATATGCCTCTGTTCTTCCTGCACAGCTGGCCAGCTTTACTCAGATTACTTTACTCGAACTCTTACAGCCACCTTGTTTTTCAGTCTTTTTGTACTTTATCACTTCTCCTGATACTGCACTTATTTCCTAAACTCTTACATTTCCTCCTTCTCACACACCCCACCACTAGCTGCAGTTCCTCCTCTGTCCATTTATTTTCCTGCTCATTTCCATAATTTCTCCTTTTTTCAGATCTTTCATAATTTTTAAGCTACAGTCTACTTGTCTGTCTGTAAATTATTACTAAACACAAAAACACCCCAGTTAGTATTTTCCCTGCATACATTATGCTATAAATACATTCATTTTTATTGTATGTTATTTATCTAGTCAGTAATTAACCAATTTATGTTAATTTCTCTCTTGTTTTTTTTTTCTGTTAAAATTCTATGTTCATGTGAGAAATATTTAAAAATATTTGAAAGTCATGGCAATAAGCTCATGCCCAGATGTTTTTACCCTGCAATTATAAATGTCCATCATATGCAATTTAAATGTGAAGCTTTTCTCCCAGGGCCTCCACTGAAAATGGATTTTACCCAGTTGGACTATTCTGGTCAACAAAGACAATACAATATCTTTTTTTTTTTTTTTTTTTTTTTTGCTATTTTACATTCTTGTAGGAAAAAAGTATTAAGCCTGACATTTCCTAACCAGCGCATAATCATTTTCCTTTTCTATGGAGAGAATAATCTTCTCACATTCAAAGTTAGTGAATTCAGCATACAAAATATGATGATATAAGCTGATAACAAAAGAAAGACACCAAATATGTACACAATTAATAATGAGTCATACCCTTATTGAGTTCTCATGATGCCATGCACTAGCATGAATTAAAAGAAAGACTAGAAAACCAAACAGTTGCAACTGCTAGATTGCTGTAGTAACACAGTAAATATATATATACTACTGTAAATAATTAAACTTAATAGGATCGATAATGAGCTAGTCAATATTATACAATTATACTACTGTAAATAATCAAACTTAATAGGATCGATAATGAGCTAGTCAATATCATACAATTATACCACTATAAATAATCAAACTTAATAGGATTGATAATGAGCTAGTCAATATCATACAATTATTCTACTGTAAATAAACTTAATAGGATATATAATGAGCTAGTCAATATCATACAATTATACTACTGTAAATAATCAAACTTAATAGGATCGATAATGAGCTAGTCAATATCATACAATTACACTACTGTAAATAATCAACCTTAATAGGATCGATAATGAGCTAGTCAATATCATACAATTATACTACTGTAAATAATCAAACTTAATAGGATCGATAATGAGCTAGTCAATATCATACAATTATACTACTGTAAATAAACTTAATAGGACCGATAATGAGCTAGTCAATATTATACAAACTAGTAATAGAAAAGTTACACACCACTACTGGTAAAGAAGAAAAAGAAAATTAACATAACATTCCCTTAAGGATGATCGCATGTGCTACTCTTTATCCTAGAAAGTGGCTTGGTGGTCTTAGGAAGAGACTTTTTAGATTTTAAATATTGATCCATTCCCACTTTCCCAGTAGCTGATGAGCTGAAACACACCCAGAGTCTAATTACTAAAGGGGTACCAAAGCAGGCTGAACCATTTCATCATATCTCACAAGGGGAAGTCTCCATCATGACTTCTGTGGACAGAGTAGAAAGTTGCTAATCCGATAGTTTCTTTGGACTTACCAGGCTATTGATCTGCAAAGCAGGGGTGGAGATGTTGTCAATTACAGTGTTATTAAGATGGCTGCCAATGTTTGTAATAATTGCAGTAATATTCCCTTGTCCAGTAAGCTTTCAGGAGCACTCAGGAGGTGCAGGTAAGGAGCTCGTATTAGAGCATATAGGGGTATTGATGTCATTATCAGCTGCTGTAGAAGTTAGATGGGATTGTAGAAAAGTCATTGTCACCTCAGGAGAAATAAAAGAAACTATGCTTATATCCCCATTTGAGACTTAAAGTCTACAGGTAACTTAAGGAAGTAGGAATGACATTCTTGAAGCAAAGTTGTCCTATGCAGGAAAATGCACTATGCACTTTTGTAGTTTCTGTAGAGAAATCTTGGTATAAACAAAGCTTTTGACCAAATAGTAAAAATGACCAACCTTTTTTGGTGACCAGTAGGATCTATTTTTTTATCCTGTTCATTCAGATGGTGAAATAATATTTGTCTGGGGTGGGTCACCATGCCTGCCACAGGAATATAGAGAATATTGTACTCTCTTAAACATAATGGGCAGAAGGAGGCAATTTGGGCACTTCTGTCAGGTGCTTTTCTAAGAAGTCCTCCAAATTACCAAGTTCCATACCTTCTTTCAGTCCAAAAAGACACGTTATTCATTCTACTGTGGCCTTCTTGGAAAGCAAGCCAATCACTGCAGGAGTGCAGTAATTGACCCTGCTGATTGATGACTGCCATATTCTCCTGAAGTCTGGTGGCCTGCAAATTAATGGCCGATTCAAGGAAGGTAGACTTGGTAGTACAGGCTTCCAAGCAGCTTCAATGTGAACATTTTCCTCCATAATAACAGCTGTGACTGCCAATGTGACCACAGCAATGAGATTATTTAGCTAAGGAACAATGTCTGAGTCAATGGGATGTGTCCCATTAATAGAAATCATGCTGAACACCTTGTCAATATTGTCTAATGAGAAGGCCATCCTCAGAGCTAGATAATAAACAACAGATGTAGGAACTAAATAAAAAGTAAGAGTCAGAAATAAATTATTTAAACCCAAATGTAGCTTATAGAGAGATCAATGCTGTGGAGCAAAAGAGAATATGCTGTTCATGGCATGTTGTATAGCTCTGCCCCCCCCCCAAAAAAAAAAAAACATTATGCCCACACTACTGCTGGAAAAGCAGTCAACTCAAGCTGTTTGCCTTCAGTTTGGAATTCTGTTCTTCTCTTTGTTAGACAGGCACATAACTTTCAGTCATTTAAATCTCACCTGAAACAATACCACATTGGTTAAGCCTACTCGCAGATACGTTCAAAGTTCCATGTAGGTGGAGCATATACACCCAAGAATCTGTTGTTTAATCTGAATCGACAGACTAGATATAGTTACTAAACTGACTCTTTGAGAGACTCACTTGTTTGGGTCCTAGGTCCTAAAGTAACCCTTTCCAGCAAAAAAATGATGCTTAGATATAGGCTTCTGCAAGCTAGTTCTTAGATATTCTTAACCATCTGCTGAACATTTCTATCTTGACCTGAACTACAGATATAATGTATATAAAAGTGTCTCAGTTTTGTGATAATTTATGGTATGCTCAGAAAAAACCCACTAAAACTAGTAATTTTTTTTCTGTATAGCACATACAAAGGCCAGCTCTGAAAAAGTAACACATCTAATAAAGTTTAAAACTAAATATTATACTGAAGCTAAATGAGTGAAATACCAATGGCAAGTATGTCAGTATATATCAGTGCTGATATCAAGCAAATATGGGGACAACTAGTACTGCCCTTTTGTACTTCACTGCTCAGGTGCAGAATCAGTAAGCACATCTGCCACCATGCAATGTTATGGATTTACTCTGAAAAGATGCTGGCACTGCCTCAAAATGAGCAAATTTGCACCAGTCACTTCTAATGAATATACAAAGAAAAATTATCAAATGTAAACTTAATTCTGAAGCCAAGGAATGTTGCATCAGTATGTCAGAAAACTGAAAAAATGATGCAATAACAAAGTACTCTGGAAAGGTTTTCATCCAATTTTAATTTAATTCTAACATACTTCTTTGTTACCAAAGTAAGGCAAATGGTCCTTCTCAGTCCCTCGTCAGCCATACATATATACATACAAATATTCCAAGCATGGGCATTAATACCCTTCTAGCCTGCCAATATAGTAAAACAGTTGTTCTCATAAGTGTCCAGGCTGTTCTTAACAAATAGCTAAATTGCATTAATGTAATTTGGTAATCTGTTCCAATCTTCAACTGTCTTTCAGAGAACCAATCAGTACACTTCTCATTCCTACAGAATTGCCTACATAGGTTGCCAGATGATTCTCTACAACTTTTTGATAACCCCAAACATTCCCAGAGGTACCTGTCTCTAAATGCCCTATATACCTGAATTAGATCTCCTTTTAGATATCTATAAGAGACACTGTACAAGTTCGGATATTTTAGTCTTTCATAATAACTTAAATTTTCACATCCATGGATGACCTTGATATATTCCCTCTGCACTCTTTCCAGTTTACTCCTGCTTGTCTTCTTATAAGAATTCCATACTCAAGTTTGGGTCAAAGGTAACTAACAAACAATGACTTCATTATTTCTGATTTCCATGACTTTATAAATCTTTTTATACAACCTATAGTTCTATAAGTATCATTAACCAATTGGTTGATATGATTAGAAAAACTCAAAGCTGATCCAACAATATACCCAGGTCCTTACATGAATCTACAGTTTTAATCACTGTATGCTGTATTAAATATTCACATTTCTGTTTGTTTCCCCAAATCTCATATGCTTAATTTTTCATGTATTTATCAGCATATTATTCTCATATGCCCAAATGGTCAATTTAGTCAAGTTCTTTTGCAGACATGCCCTATCTGTAACACAAGTAATCAATTTACCCACTTTCAGGTCATCTACATACAGACTGTAGAACACCTCAAATGAAATAAAAAGATAAATCTGAAAGATACAATCTAAGCAAGTAAGGGCCTAGGATAGAGCCTTGTGGGGCACCCTGATTGTAACCAAAAATGTACATGTCTAATTTCTGTATGGTACTTGCCATGTCCTATTTATAAGCAATGCAACTATCCATCTTATAAAGACTACAATACCTAGATGTTTTCATTTATTTATCATTGTTTTGTGTATGACCCTGTAAAATGCTAAAGTTAAATCTATATAAATTACATCACAGCACATTTTTTCATATATAGCAGTTATTTTATTGATAACAATCTGGTGTCTGCCAATAAGTAACACAATGCCAAAAAAGACTCTTTTTCTTTTAAAAGAGTTTAAAGTTTTAATACACACTACTATCTGACAATCCCATTAAACAATTAAACAAAAAGCGGAAAAACAACAAAGAACAACACAGAATACACGCTGAATGCAGTTTAATTCAGATCAAATCAATTTAGTTATTTTCTTCAGAAACTAAAGCATTCAATGCAAATATATAATATATATAAAAAAGAAGGATATAATCGTAATATTCGTATCTTATTGTTATATAAACACTATAATACTCTGATTTATTATTGCACATAACAAAACCCTTCATAATTGCATAATGCATTAAGCTAAAAGCTAAAAATCATAAAATATTTAAAATATAAAAATATATAAAATATATTTTGTTTAGTAAATAGTAAATGTAAAGTAAACATATAAACTAAATCAATACTGTAAATATATAAATGAAGTATAATAATAATAATAAATAAATAAAATAATATGGTCTCATAACATATTACTAACTAGCTCAAATAATAACATTCTAAAATAAAACTGAATTCAATAAAATCAAAAAATATATTCTAATAAATGGAAATTGAAGAACAAATACTATGAATGATGGTTCACTAAAATATGTATTAATGAAAATTGATAAAATAAATTGATAAAAAAAATAAAATTCAATATGAAATTCAATACCATGACGAAATGGTATGAAATTCAATGTGTATAAATGTATTATATATATATATATTATAATATATATATAAAATATACTAAAAATACTAATAACTAAAAATATAAATAAAATATAATAAAATATAAATAATTAAAAATAAAAAAAAAAAAAATAAAAAATATAATTAAATTGAGAAAAATGGATATTTTTTAATTGTTCGGAGAATGTGTAAAACCCAGTTTTACATGAATAACAAATATGTATAATACCATACAATACAGAATTAGATAAAACCAATCAAAATTATTTCTTATTTTTTTGAACAAATTTTAGTAAATACAATATGTAAGATATTTTATTTAAATAAAAATATTTTATTTTATATGAAACCCTTTTTTATGAAAAATTATTTATACAAATATTATTTGCAGATTTGAACATAAAATGTGTGTAAAAATGGTTTTTGGTGCATAAATATTGGTAATTTTAAATATTATTGTAAATATTTTTGTTGTATGATGGAATGTAAAATAATGGACAAAATAAAAAAATAAAAATTTGTAAAATAACAACATTGTATTGTTTTTATTGCATGAAACGTTCTATACGCTTTAATTAAAATACACACAGAATTAATAAGCATTAAAAGCATTTACAATCATTTATACAGCATCAGGTGAAGGATACAGTCATATGCATTATATTATATATAACAGTGTACTACAGTTGGGTTTGACACATATTGTTGGATAGTATGAGTAGATTGTACTGGGGAATAATTGGGAAATTGGTGGTATATATAAGATAGAAGTGGCAACCACCAGGATTAAACGACTTATACCAAGTTAATTAACTCCCTATATATCAATTAAACTCCTCATTATTTATGATGCATGGGACTGGCATTTTATCCATTGGATACACCATTAGATATGCATTTGGCACTGAACATCATTTCATTATTATGGTTGGTTATTAGTTGCATCAGTGACTTAATCATAAATTTTATAGTTGTTTATAATTTTTATAGTTTTATATTTTTATTTGTTTATATATTACATTTTTTTATTATTATACTATTTTTTACATTATATTTATTATTTTCTTTTTATTTCATTATCATCTTTTATATTTTATATTATTTTTACTTTTTTGTTTTTATATTTCTTTACATATTTTTTTTTTTTATGTACTATTTATTATTTTATTACTATATTTAATTAATTTTTTGAACATAACAATTATTATATTAATCATACTTATTTTTATGTTTATATTACATACATTTAGTATATACACTATATTTATATTTTTTTTTGTATTTATATTTATTTATCCATTTTTATATATGATTTATTTTAATTTTATGACCCATTTCGTCATAGGGATTGCATAGGTATTAAATTACATCTATGGGAGTTTTATATCATCATTTTTTTCACATTTTATTTTTTTAGTCACCATTTTACATCTATTTCTGATTTATTATTTATATAAAGAGTAGCAATTTATTTTTTTATTGAGCTGTTAATTTAGTTTATTTAATTTATGTTATAGTATATTATATATTTATTTTATTTATATTTAATTATATGTAATCAGTATATACACTGTTAGTTAGTTTTTTTTGTTTTTATCTATTAATTATCTATTACATGCAATTAGAAAATATTTTATGGTTTTATTATTTTACAAATTATGAATATTAGATATGTATTAGTGGATATGAGCTTATAGGGTTTTATACTTTATGTATTTATGAATTGTTATATAGTATAAATGAGATAATGAATTTATTGACTTAATATTATGTGATATATAAAAAATTGTTTATATAAATGCATTGAAGAAAAATATTTGCGTCTGAAAAGAAAGATTCTTGAAGTGCATGAAAACGCCTAAATTGCATTTGCTTCTGAGTTCTTCTCTTACGTTTTGTGTTGTGCGTGTCCTGTGTTTTGGGAATCCGCCGCAGTTTCTATTTGGCTATATTGTTTTTAAAACTCTAGATTTTGTAAGATAAAAGAAGTCTTTATAAACCAAAGAGTCGATTTTGGACAAGAACTGTGTCAACTTTTGCTTTTCGTGTTTTGGTTTATGATGCAGTTATTTTATTGTTATAGAACATCATGTTACAGGTGGTAATGGATCTATTTTCAACATATGCATGCTGATATAAGGTTTCAAGTCCCGACCTTTCCAATTCTGACAATAACGTATTCTTTGTTATTTTTCCACAACATGAAAGTAAGCTTGAGGTTTGTCCTACTCCCCTTTCCCTTAAAGGCAGGTTTAATATGTGCATGTATCCAATCTTGAGGAATCTCTTCATATTTATACGACCAACGATATAATAGATATAATAGTACTCTAATTTCTTGCTGAAGTGTTCTCAAGTCTTTATTACTAATTCCTTTTCCTCTCTGTGCTTTGTTTGGATCCAGTTTGAATAATTATTTTCCAATATAATCTAATTTGATTCCAGTATATGATGTCACCTGGATGTCACTAGAACAACTTATCATCCGCTTTGTGGACCCAAACTGTTTTGCATAAGATTTTGCAAATATATCTATAATCTGCTGTGTCTGAGAATCCATTTTAGAATCTACACACAGTTTATCAATGTGTATGTGTTTACTCCTTCCACATCTTATACATCTATAAAATGGTCTCCTATTATGCTCAATATCATCATATAAATTTTCTTCAATTTTTTTTTTATCTTGACTCATGCTATGCTTAATTTGTCCAGCTTGCTTTTTTAGATTTCAAAGCTGTAGTTCAAGATCTTTTCCATTTCTTACACTTTTTGTCTTTCACCTTAGTTAGGTATCTTGTTCTTATTGAAATCTATCCCCCTGACATTGTATGCCTAGATCCTGATGATTAATGCCATCATTTCAAATGTAAACCTCATATGCATATTGACTATTTAGTCTAGTCAGTCAGCTAGCAAGTGTTTTGGAAAAAAAAAATACCCAGAGAATAGTGACATGAGAAGAACATTCAGAATTCTACACAAACAATGACCACAGGTAAGGAGGCAGAGATCTCACCATTATGCTACACAAGTACATGCTTTTCAACACCAAACTGATCAGAAAGCAGAAAAGTCAGGTTTAAATTCTCTAGAATCTCCTTTCATGCCACCATAATCCATCTCCCCTTACACCTTTTCCTTGTCTAGCCTTAAACCAAATCAGTGTACACCCTCATTCCATATGGAACTTCCTAGTAATTCCTTTCCTCTTATATCAGATGGTGTTACCCAGTTATGGAGGTTTAGGTGGGTATAACTCACTACCTGTGTGAACAGGGGTGAGGAGAATGAAGTGAAGTTCAGCATGTATTCACCTGCCCTGTGGGCTTTTTTCTCTGAAGTTCCATGTGAGTGGCACTACTCTCTCCCTAATCCTGTCTTTGTGCTTTGACTCCAGTGGCCTTCTGCATGTGAAGAGTCACACATTTGGTCTTTCAATGGTGTAGAAAGCAGCTTTAAGAATGGGATCTATCGGCTATAGTTCTAAAAAGCTAACAAATTTCAGTTCTAGAAATTCTGGCTTTTCTCTCTCACAGCATTTCCCAATCCCTTCACTATGGTGCATGGTAGCTCCATGCATAGCCACCTATATTCAGAAGTAATGGTCTATTATTCCTGCTATGTATACACTGATTCAACTTTGAAAACTTTATCTGTACCAGCCTCAGTTCCAGCCCATAGCACAACCCCAAGCATATTGAATTTTATAATTTTTTGCAATACTTTTGTTTTTTTATATCTGCTTCTCTGACTCCACAAAGTGTTTTTTTTTAACTTGATACATCCCTTCTCTGAACATCCTATTTAAAATACATGCCTTACAGATGACACACAGTATAACCAGAGAAGTTAACATTCAGTCCCATTTAATAGACACCTAGTTATTTGTCCAGTCCTGCCACACTCCCAGGACAGCCCAACTTCCCCCAAGAACTACCACTGAGACATTCTTCGGTCCAATGACAAGGTCTCAGAGGTTTTCTAAAAAAAAAAAAAACATTCAGACAAATAACACTAAGCCTCCAATCCCACAGTAAAAGCACCTATCTGGGGTTACAGTTTAGATTTTTAACATGAATTTAAGTACAAGAAACACTGGCAGATCTGATGAAGATACTTCAAAAGTGCAGCAGAATTATAAGCATCTACCCACCTGTATAGGTACAGTGAGACAGTCTAGTTTTGGATGCAGATAATGGTGTTAAGGTGTCTTTCACAATGCTATCATTCATGAAGAAGAAAAACTGTCCAGCTACAAAAAGAACAGCATCCCAGCATTGTAATGCTAGGCCACGCTTTAACAGAATATTTACCACCTTAACTTTGTGGTTATTAAGGCCCACATTTTTAGTATGTATATATAACAGAGATGTGTAGTATTGTTTTTAAACTTCTTCCTGAGTTGTTTTTCAGTAAGCATCACTATTTAAACTCTGTCAAATTTAGATAGCTTCCAAAATAAAGAAACTTAATTTCCAATAGAAACTGAGTGGGACTCACAAATCCCTTTACTGTACCTAAAAGCCAGGATTTTTACAACTGAAATTTGTTAGCTTTTTAGAATTATAGCCAATAGATTCCACTCTTGAAGCCACTTCTGGAAAATACAAAGTTTCAGTCTCTTTTCCTGCAGGAAGGCCCCTGGAGACATAGCTAGGGATGGGAAACACACCCTCCCAAAGCATAAGGAGAGAATTCTGGACAGAGCAGTGCCCCCACCGTTGAAACTTTACTGAAAAAAGCCCACAAGGCAGGCAAGTACATGATGATCATCACTTCTTTCCTCTTATATCAATCACAATAACTCCTGAGATTCTAATCAACTTCCTTTCACGCTTCATCCTTTCTCTTCCTTCCCCTGACCCCAATTTCAGTTTTTACTACTCTAATATGAACCATGCTATGGCTTTCCAAACTCGGTAAGACCCCTCCCAGCAAACTCTAGTTGCCAAATTTTTGGTAGTAATTTACAGTCTTGGGCACCTAAATGTCTTGGCAGATATCCTAAATTACAGCTTTAGCCCCCTCATGAAAATGAAGTTATCATAAAAGAGTGAGCAAGTTTTCTCACTTTTATATTTTATGTGCTTATTATTCAACATTTATCATATGCTATAGGGATTTCACATCAAATTATATCTCCTTTACATGCCTGCTTTTCAATAATTAGTTTTTGCCTGTTTTGTCGGCTTTCATGAATTAGACAGGAGAGTGGCACATCAGGTGGTATTGTTACCACACAGCAAGAGTCTCCCTGGTTTGATTTACAGCTGGGTGTGGAGTCTGCATGTCTACCTTGGGGTCATGTTGGCTTTCTTCAGATGGTCTGGTTTCTTCCCATTTCCAAAGACATGCAGGAGGTGGACTGGACACTGTAAATTGGTCATAGGTGTAGGAGTGTGTGTATGTGTCTGGTACAGAAGAACATCTGTGGTAAGGCTAAGTACCTAGCAGTATGGCTCTATAGGATTGTCACTGTTGATGTGACATCTTGAATCTACAAGCAAAAAAATGGGGAAAAAGGTTATGAATGGATGCTGAATGTTTTTTGTACATTCTTATTCTTTAACACTTAATGTATTTTGTATTATAAAGATTAACTTCACAGTATTTTTCAAGTGTTTACGTGTATAAAGCATATTTTTTCATAGACATCCACTGAAAATTGGCCACAGTTGTGTTGGAAAGTCTGGTAAATAGCAAATAAAGAAATATTTTCAGTAGCATTTTGACTATACGATAAGGTGTGTCTCACAGCTTCAGGGTCCTATCTTCAGTACTAACATATGGTGATCGCCTGTTTGGAGTTTTTTTTGTGGTTTCTGTATGCTTGCATTGTATTACATGGGTACTCCAGTTTCCTTCCATCACTCAAAATCATGCTTATTAATTGACTAATAACCGGGAAAAGCCGAAAGACGCAACAACAACAACAACAACTAAATGTATGTATGTATATCTATATATATATATTTATATACACATATAATATATATACACACACATATATATATATATATATATATATATATATATATATATATATATATATATATATATATATATATATATATATATATATATATATATAGAGAGAGAGAGAGAGAGAGATTTAGAAAGATAGATTTGTGTGTGTATATGTGTGCGCGCATGCGCGCGCGTGTGTGTGTGTGTGTGTGTGTGTGTGTGTGTGTGTTATATTTACTCTTGCCCTTGTTGCCCAGGACACAGTTGAAAAAGGTCTGAAGACCAGTTCACTTCCCTGGTTAACAAATAAATAAATAATAACAGATAAAATGCATTAATATCTGGGGTAGCTCAGAAGTCGACCTGTTTGTCATGCATTTAAGAGCAGTGCTGCCTATATTCTGTTCCTTCTACAAAGGCACCGAGGGTGGGAGGGAGGGTGGTAGGTGCATTCTGAGTGAAATAGGAGGTGGTAAGTTCCTACATTTCCATTAACCCGCATTATTAAAAGGTTACATATAGGAAAACAAAGGATCATCTACATCATTGCATGGCAGTGCTAATGAGCCTGGTTCCTGACCTTCCAAATCTTCATCTCACTACATATGCCAGGTATTAGAGACTCCATCATATGTGAAATTAATTGAATGGCTGCTCTGTCATTGCTGACTTCACATCCACATATGCAGTTCCCGACCTTCTTTAAGTTACCAGGCAGAATTCCGTTAGGAATACTACAAATACATACCCATTTGGATGTACCTAACCAGGCACTTGAAACAGCTTGAAAGACAACAGATGTTCCCCGCAAGAAGAATACAGGAGTAAAGACCAAGTGATATGCGGACAGTCTCAAAGATGCAACCAGTACTCTGTCTCCTACAGACTGCTGCACACCTATGGCCATGATGGGCAGAGGTAGCTTGTGAATGCTTGATGTTTGCAAGCTTATGCTGTAGAGGAAAAATTCCTTGGGATACTGACAAGTCAGCAATATTTTGGTACATATGGTGTAAGCTTGGCTGTGCTTAAAATGGCTTGTGGGTTGATAATCTAGTAACTACCTTTGATGCTATGGATGTATAAAAATACTTAGTGAAAAAATATATTTATTTGACATTTACTTGAACTGAGAGATTCAGTCTTTATATTCGCTTGGACTCCTCACTTGTTAGCCACACTTAAGGAATGGTTTGATTAGGGTATCAGTTTCTCCACTTTCAGGGTGAATGCATGACTTTCTTTTTTCTTCTGTGATCTAGTGCCAGGTAGAACTCTATCTTAGTACAGTATGGTTAAACAATTTCTGAAGTAATTCTTCATTTCAGACATCCTGTGGAGGACAAACATCCTTCTTGAGATTGGAACTTCATGGCTGACATACTGTTATATCTGTCACAGTACCTGTCTGACTCAAAAGGTCTGTCATTATATCTGATGTTCATCCCCTAAGCTCAGTGAATTGTACTTACAGATTCTCACTTGTAGACAGCCCTACTTCATTTTCCACAATACTTGGTGTCTTTTGGTGTCTTTAACGACTAATTCTTAGTACTGCCTAAGGTGGCTTCTAAGCTGTCACTGAATTGTTTCAGTTGTCAGGTCTTTTTATCAAAGTCTCAGAACAGATGAAAATTGGGAAATAGACTGCCAGTTCATGAATCTAGGGACATGAAAAACATGATGTTAGGGTAATCATACAAGTGTAGCTCAATTCTGTTGTGAGCTGCATACTTTTTGTGACCAAAGGTTTACAAAGCATTCTAAAGATGAGATGTTTTCAGTGTTGGTTTAACAGATGTGCCCACTGCAGAGATGTGCCATAACCACTTTAGTCATCAGATGCGTTATGAAGTTTCAAAGCCTTCTGCTCTATCGTCCTTTCTTAAAATTTATTTGGGAAACTCTTTAAGCTTCTTCCCAAGTACTACACTTAGTGCAGGGGAGTCTTCTAATTGAAACTTAGCAAATATATGAATACCTATGATCAGCATTTTTCAGAATAGGCCATCTGCAGTCTGTATATCATCTATATGAATACCTATGTATCAGCTTTTTTTCAGAGTAGGCCATCTGCAGTCTGTATATCATCTATATGAATGCTATGTATCAGTTTTTTTTTCAGCGTAGGCCGTCTACAGTCTGTATATCATCTATATGAATACCTAGGTATCAGCTTTTTTCAGAGTAGGCCATCTGCGGTTTGTATATCATCCTTTAGATTGAGTTTCCATGAGTCTGGACATGTAAAGTACTATCAAAGATGACAAACCATTGTAAGTAGCTAGTACATTTGTAATTTTATATACTTACAGATGGTTTTGTTTAGTGCAGAAGGATCATGACGATGATACAGTGAGCATTCATATATATGCTATTTTCCCTTGATGATGGACAATCAGGGACACTTTTATAATATTACTACTATTAACTTGAGACATTGACAGAATAAGAGAATATGAATTAATTTCATTTTTTGAAATAAAAGAAGTACGTACATTTGTAATTGTCTACTATGTATATTTCACCACCTTTTCTACAGATGTCACCACTTCTAGGAAGGATTAAGAGGAACAGAGTTAAAATCTAAGTAAATCAGGGACAGATGAAAACTCCCAAATACACAGACTACTTATGATAATCAAAACATCAAAAAGTTGAAGGAAGAAGTACAAAACCATCATTTTTTTGCAGGAGCCAAGCCTCCCTGAAACCCCCATTTGGATATATATATATATATATATATATATATATATATATATATATATATATATGTTCTGATCAAGGTAATGCATTCTATATTTTATATATATATATATATATATATATATATATATATATATATATATATATATATATATATATATATATATATATATATATATTGTCATCCTGTCCAGTATTTTATCCAAACACTGTACTGATTTTGATCGTATACCTATGACTACTTCAGTTTCATCATTACTGAGTTTAAAGAAATTGCTGGCTGCCCTTTCTTTTTCTAAGGACTCATGCCCATTTTTCACTTATACAATATAGGATAATTTATTTCTGATTTTCCTTGCACTGATAGATTTTCCCTATCAGTTTACTTTTTGAGAAACCATTTTCAATGGAAAAACAGATTAAATGACATTAATTTCTTTTTTTATATTAATTTTCTTGTCTTTTAAGCAATTTTGTTTATTTTGTTTCTCAGTTGTGTCAACCATCTTTTCTCTGGCCTCAGTTTTCCATTTTTTTATCATTAGAAGATTGAATCCTAAAGCTTTAAAATGTTCATTATTAGGCTAATGATTTGTTTGGATCTTAAGAATTCTAGCCTTACTTTCCTAAGATAGGTTTTAGTCAGCATATTTTGTATACAAATAACCCAGAAATAGGTCAAGCAATGATATGTTGGAAAATTTGGGGTACTTCATTCATCCAAATTACCACTTGAGGCTAACCTATTCCTCCAATATATTCTATTTACTTTGCAAAAGAGATTAAGATCCCTTTAGTGAGTGTTTACCATACTAGTGGACATGCGAATGTGTAATAGGTCTGACAAAATAGGGTCTGTTGAAGGTCTATAGACAAGGCAGAGGTTGCCTCTCATTCATTTAAGGTGTCTCACTTTTAGTTTTTTTTTTTGTTATTAAAGACAGCAAAACAGCTTATCATTTTTTATACCTGGACAGTGCAGTGGTGCAGCAGTAGCGTTGTCGCTTCACTACAAGAGGTTCTCCGGTTTGCTTCTCAGCTGGAGTGCCTTATCTGTGGAGTCTGTATGTCCTCCCTGTGTTTGTGTGGGTTTCCTCTGGGTGTTCTGGTTTCCTCCCATGTTTCAAAGACATGCGTCTGAAGAGTTTCTCCGTGGGCCTCCGCTGAAAATTGGCTTTGTTCCAAATCGGACTTTCTCGGTAAACAAATGATAAATAAATAAATAAATAAAATAATGTATTCTGCACCTACATATTATACTAAGTACACCTCTAGCAAAGGAATATTTGATTATTAACTTTGCAGTGGTTTACAGGTTTACATCAGGACTAAATACTTTTCTTAGTATTAATGTAATTAGTAACAGTACTAAATATCATTCGATGTGAGATTATTATTCACAAAATATGGAAGCTTTAAAAGACTTTTTGTATTTGTATCACTACTTGAAGGAATAACAGATTTCAGCAAGCAAACTTCTCATGAGATGAAATAAGGCATAGTGTCCAATATTTTGGAAAAGGAAGAACTGAAGATGCAGAATAATGGGAATCTTATCAAGGCAATGAACAGGGTGATTTTAAGAGTACATTGATGTCTGTTAGTGGGCCACATACTGCTGAAGAAAACAGGCTACTCACTGTTTGGCAAAGGTGAATGGAGGACTCTGGTGCTGTACTACTACAAGATTCCTCCTCAATAAAGGATCAGTCAGGGGACACTGTAATATGCAAGCCAAAGATAACACTGCATGACACAAATGTGTGAACATTTCATCCCATTTTCAATAAGTCTGCTTCAACAGCAATGCAAGATATAAGGTTTTTATCAGGGCTGTATTACCCTGTCTTGCTCCCTGCATTCACTGATCCAAGAGGAATTACAATCAGTTGCTTTGTGCAACCAAGCTTGTATCACACTTGCTGAAGCATAACCATCTGACTGTTGAAGTGCTCATTCTTTTTATTTTAATTTTGAGATGCATCTCCTTCCTTGTAGTCTTTACCCATCTCTCCTCCAGATCTTGTCCTGTATTGGATTACCTGAGGTGCTATAAACCCAGGATGCCATTTTGTTTACTTTTTTTCAAATCCCACAGCAGTTGTTTGTCTCCTCTGGTGTGTAATCATGCTCATGTTAGTTCTTGCATTCAAGGTATGATGTACATTGTGGTTTAATACATAATTCTTTAATACAACAGCTTATACTATCTGTTTCTGTTGTTTTTAATACTGCAGGATCCATTTAGATAATTCTGCTTAATGAACTGCTGTTTCATAACACCTAGATATGTTCTGTTTCCTTGTTTACTGTTATAAAGCCAGAAAGGTAATTTCACATATTGTATTGAACTGTTCTAACTGCATTGACTAACATTTAAAACATGATGAAAATTATCTTTAATGTAGTAGAGAACTGCCTTATGTATTAATCACACTATATTTTTGCATGTTGCCACAAGACAAATGTTATGTTATCAGGGGCTGAAGTAAAGACCACCTTTACCATTACCTGATGATTTTGTGATTGATTACTGTTAAAACAAAGCCAATCTTATACAACTTAATTCTTCCTAACTGACATACTTGCACACATGATTTTAATTTCTGTAGTTCTCCTATGTATTATTTAATGTATTTTACTAGGCTATAACTTATCTTGATATTGCATACCCTGTCACTGACTCTTGGAACTTTACCAGAGCTATTATTTACTATTAATAGTGCTACCATTGCTGGAATCTGGTCATACAGTATGTGATGAATTGACCTAATGCTCTCTTATTTTTCTTTTTCTTTCAGTAAACCAAGCCACCCCTCAGGTCAAGTGGGTTTCCACCCCCATAACAAAAAGTAGAAACCTCAAAATTACCTCATTCATACACCAGGCATCCACGGACACTGTCTTGTAACTAAGGAGACTTAAAACTAATGTAGGTGCCTAACTTGCAAGTATCTAGACAGTAAAATACCTTAGCTGAACTAAATTAAACAAGTGTTAGTGAGTGTGTTAGTATATTCTGCTGTATAGTTCCTTACTCAAACCACTGCACTGATGAGCTCATCACAAGAAAGCAACAGCTGTATATCACTCTCCAATAAATGTCCCCCCACCTAAACCACAGTCTATTTTTTTTTGAGAAAAACTTAAATCTATAAAACAGCATACCATTACCTCTCCTCTTCATCTGTACCTAACCCCAGCTTTAATATTATATCATTTTAGGAAATTCAGGGTAAAATTAATGTATACACTTGCCTTAATTTAATAGTATAAAGTAGAGTGACTGTGCAAAGTAACATACCTTTTCTTAAGGTTCACTGATTAGTTTCTAATCCACTTGTACTTCACAAACAGTGTCACAAACATTTTAAATGTATATTAACATAAACTTTCCCATTAATTTTAGCAGTGACTTTCAGCCGATAGCATTGCTCTGCATCTACAGATAATCTGATTCTAGTCACCAGCAGTATTTTTCTTATTGCACAGTAGTCTATCCATGATCACCAAACAGCTCTGCAGTACAAATTTCTGTTTCTGTGCTCACTCCATCTAAGTTATGTTTCACTGTTTAAGGCATTCCACTCTGTTTTAAAACCCTACATTTAAGAAGCATATAATGTTGCTTTTCCCCTGGTTTTAATACCTTATTGATTATTTTTGAAGACAGCTGCAAGGAGGGTCCAGATCGGACCAACTCTGTTTGCCCTTGCTTTGCTTGTGCCCACTCTGCTCCTCTACCCTACCCCCATTCCCACCCACCCCACATATCCTTACATTTTTAGTTATATAGACTCCTCCCACATTCATCTCTCAACAAACCACACCACTTCCTACCAAAATAACAACATATCTCCAAACTATCCACTCACCAAACACCACAATTAGACTCATCCTATACTCCAATATACCCCACCCACTAACACCCACTATGTTCAACATCCCACATAAGATACCACTAATATTTGCCATTTTATTCATAATATTAATATTAATTAGCTCAGCTACATCACTTACAATAAGGCAGCCATAGCCATCTACACCACTACATCTTCCACCAATATAGCCCAACAACTAAACTAAAGCATTACTCAAATATCTGCCAGCAACTATTTTACTGTCCTTTCCCTTACAACCAAAAAAGCAAAATAAAAACCCATAATGCCACCAAACCCCTTCTTCCTACACTAAATCCATACCATAAAACTAAATGTAACCCACTGCAAACTTACCTAACACTGAAATGAATGCAAAGTGGTAATATTCACCCAAACCCCGGACCAAATGTACAACCTAACTCCAAGTCCCTAAACCTATTTACTCTAAACCTAAGAAGCATATGCAATAACATAACTTCCCTGCATGTTTTTGACAGAACTCTACAACCCAGATATTTTAGCCCTAACAGAAACCTGGCTATACTCTGCATTAAAAGATACTGAAATTATACCCCCTAATTGCCCCATCTTTAGACTAGACAGACTAAACAAATAAGGGTGGAGAGATAGCACTGTTGTATCTATCCAGACTCAATATAACTCCTTACCCACACAAACCACCCAAATTGTTTAATACTAAAATAGTAATAATTACCCTAAATCTTAACAACTCTAAAAAATCTGTCTCATAACATTGTATATTCCTTCAGGAAACAATGTACCAATCCTAGAAGACATACTGTCAAGGACAACTGAAAGCATCAAACTAGAAACTGTAATCTTAGGAGATATGAATATTAACTGACAAGTCATCACTGAAAACTCTCCAAATACAAGTATAAAACTGTACATGTTTAAACAACTAATCGATGAACCTACAAAGTACAACAAAGACTTCACTTCATACTATATTGTTTTTGCTGTTAGCACTTTTAAAGTCATTTAAGTCTTTTTTGTTTGTTTAACTGTTGTAGGATGCACACTAAAGTGTGCTAGCCTGTTATAAATATTTAAAGTGTTTTTGTAAAAGTTATTGTATCTTCTGCTTAAAAAAAAAAAACAAAAACATATTCTTGTTTCCCACCTTTTCTAAGCTAGTCTAGTCCAGTTTTCAGGTTCTACTGAATTCAGGGCTGTGGTATAAGTTCCTGTGTTGCCCATATCCTCACTTGGATAGGAGGAAGTTTCTCTGTTCACCAGTGAGAGTGGGGAGCTTTGAGCAGCCTATCTGTCCCTGGAGGAGTGGTCTCAGCCCAGCAACTAGTAGTTTATTGGCTGTTTTGGACTAATTCCTATCTCTTTCATCTCCCTGCATTAAAACCTGCATTTGCATGGTTTTGTGCACCGCACAGCGCCAGTTAGCTAGGGTTAAATTATTCTAGGCTCCACGAAGTCTGCTCTGCAATTTTTCCCTTAGAACTAGTCAAACTCTCAAATTACGCACTCTAACTTTCCTTTTACAGCAAAGCACTTGCTCCAAACTCTCAGTAAGCACCAATAAATGCTAACACTACACCTCCCCTGTACTATACAGTAGTACAAGGCTCCCTATTCGTCCCTACCGGACAATCAGTAAATCAGTTAATTTACCCATACAGGCATGTCCAAAGGGCAGTTTCAGGTATACTCTCCAGTCCAGCTGGTGAATCTGGGAATCTTCAGGCAATGTTACAATTGCTTTATGTACACAGACAACCCTCTCCTCCTTCCAACAAACACAAATTTATGCGAGAGATGCAACTATACAGCCAAACCGGAGGCCAAGCTCTTTCAACCCAAGGCTGGAACAGTCAGTCAGGAGGAGAAGGGAAACACTTGCACCACACTTCCAGTCTCACATACAACAGTCACACATGCACCAGCAACCAATACATATAAATACACAAAAACATACTCGGAGGCTCTAAATAAAAATCTGCCTAAGCAGCAGAGACCTCCAAAGCAGACATCCAAGCAACCTCCACCCTCAAACAAAAACCACGTATCACATATCTCACAAAGTCAGTGTGCCATGCAACCACAGCCCTTAAGTTATAACAACACACCCAATACATTAGTAATAGGTGACTCTATTGTCAGGCACACTGATGTTCCACTCACTAGACTAAACAAGGAGAAGGTTACTGTAAGCTGCCTGTCGGGTGCCAGGATCTGCCAATAACACAAGCACTCAGGTCACTCCAAAACAAGTACAAATATGACTCTGTAATTGTAAATGTTGGTGTGAATGACCGGAGACGTACCTCCCTAGACTAAATGAAAAGAGACATAGAGGAGCTCTCTGATCATGTAGCCCAGGCCGGTATGACCCTGACTCTGAGTAGCATCTTGCCCTCACCAAGAATTATGCCACAGTACAAAGAAAAAATGATCAGTTTTTAACAATTGGCTAAGATATTGGTGTTGTTCAAAGGGGATCCAGTATCTGTCAGCCTGGGATGACATGCTCGACAAGCCACACTGTTTCACCAGAGATGGCTTGCACCTGTCACCCTTAGGCTTTCGAATGTTGGCCATGGCTCTTGCCACCCCCATAGTGGCTTTCTTAGGCAAGGCTCAAAAGACAAACCCACCTCCATAAACAACACAAGTAACCAGAAACGGAGGGTAATGCTACTCAATGCCAGAAGTCTAAACCTCAAAATGCATGCAATCGAGGCACTCCTTAGCATGGAGAAAATCAATATTTGTGCAGTAACAGAAACCTGGTTCAAGGCTCCAGAGAGCACCCCACCACTACCAGGCTACAACTCATACCATACCTTTCGGCCCCAGAACCTGGACCAAAATACAAAAGGAGGGGGTGTATCCATTTTCATAAAGGATACCCACACCTCCAGGTTAGTAGCACAGCATGAGGTCTCGGAGACCATCCATGTGCAACTAACAGTAAGCAAAGCTGCTTTTCAGATTGTAGCTTGCTACAGATCACCTACCTTGCCTCAGGACCCCCACTCAGCATTCCTGAGATCATTGGAAAATATAAAGTTCCTACCAAACACTATGATATTGGGAGATTTTCAACTACCCAAACATTGATTGGGATAACTACTCAAGTACAAACTCCTTTGCCCAACGCTTCCTAGAGTTTATAAACTCAAATGCCCTGGAACAGCTGGTCACCATGCCCACAAGAGGTGACAACATATTGGACCTGATCATCACCAACATGCGGGATCAGTGCTCCACACCAGAGGTAAACCTCTCACTGGTAAGATCAGATCATAAACTAATCACACTGGACATCCACATCCCGACCCCACCCCTAGTCAAGGAACCACTGTGAAAAACTTTGCAAATGCCAACTTCACACTTTTCAAGACCGAGGTGGAAAGTTTCAAAGCCCCCTTGCTAAAGGATAATGCTGCCTAAACCGCAGAATCCTTTACAAATGCATTCTATGAGCATCTACAGGAATGCATGGATCAAGCCATCCCAAGTAAAACCAAGACTCACTCCTGCAAAAAGAGGAAACCAGTCTGGAGGTCCCCGGCCATAAATAAGCTATACAACAGAAGGAGGAAACTATTACATGATAGAGCAAAATCCCCAAAAGTTAAGGCATCACAGATAAATATTAGCAAGAAACTACGATCCCTCATAAATCATCCAAGGCCACTTTCAAAAGAAAAATTGGCAAAGTCTCTAAAGATAATCACAAAGCCTTATTTAGCTATATCAAGAATCTAGGTGGCAACTCTCAGATATGCTCTGAACTAGTGCAAAATGGCAAAAAATACACTGAACCAACTGACATTGCAAATATCCTGGCTGACAGGTTCAGTGCAAATTTTAGCCCCCCCACCCCCAAAAGGGCCCGTGTCCATCCCAGAAGAATGCAGAGCCCTAGACATCACAGACACACAGGTAAAAACAGCCCTCACCAAAGCTAAAAACACAGCATCAATGGGACGGGATGGTATTGCAGGCTGCATCTTACACAAGCTCTAAGATGAAATAAACCCTCACCTAAATCCACTGTTCAAACTCAGCCTTACCACAGGCTATGTACCCAAAGAATGGAGGACAGCAACAGTCATCCCGCTCCACAAAGGTGGTGCCACAACAGAACCTGGGAACTATCACCCTATAAGCCTGACTAGCCTGGTCTGCAAAGCTATGGAGCGAATCATCATGGAACTCATAAACAGAGACATTGAGAACCTCCAGACACTGGACCCTACCCAAGTCAGCTTTGTTAAAGGCAGATCCTGCCTACTAAACCTAGTTGATTTCTTTGAAACAGTTACCAAGGCCATAGATGAAGGAAAGGTAGTTCACACAGCCTACCTGGACCTCGCTAAGGCCTTCAACACCATTCCCCACTCTGATATCATAGACAAGCCCACCAGCTTGAACATAAACCCCTATGTCAAGAGATGGGTTGCAAACTGGCTCACATATAGAACACACATGGTCAGAGTTGCAGGTTCCATGTCTGACTCTGAACCAGATACAAGTGGCATCCCACAAGGCTCTGTTCTGGGACCCCTCCTGTTCGGTATATACTTTTCTGAGGTACAGGCAAGCATGGGAGGACTATGGCTGACCAAGTTTACAGATGACTGCAAACTGGGGGCCATAATTGACTCTCCGAATGACACAGACATCCTCCAGAAGGGTCTCACAGAAACATATACCTGGTGTCAGAACCATGGCCTCAAGCTAAATGCCAAAAAATGCATAGACATCCCCTATGGGAAAAACAAAGTGCCCATGAATTATCACATAAGCGGTAATCCACTAAGTACAGAAGATGTAATTAGGGATCTGGGGACCCAGGTAGATAGAAACCTCTCCTTTGCTAATCACATCGCCAAAGTGGTTAGAAATTCCTTCTGTGTAGCCCACCTAATCATGAAAGGGTTCACATCTAGATCAAGAGAGGTTATTGCACCCCTCTACTCATCACTCATTAGGCCCATAATAGAGTACAATGCCCCATTTGGAATGTACCTTACTCAATACCTGCAACAGCTGGAAGACCACAGAAGTACCTCACCAAGAGGATCATGGGCCTCAAACAGATGATCTATGCAGCTCGACTAAAGAAACTCCAGCTCTACTCGGTTGCTTACTGCCTGCTCAGAGGCGATCTCTGCCTGACATATAAGGCCATGTCCAACCCGGAATTAATGGGCATGCACCACCTCAAGAAAATCAAATCTCTTAGAGCCACACGCTCCAGTGAATTAAACCTCAGCACAACAATAAACAGGACATGTTGGATGGATAGATTCATGTCCCAGAGACTTCCCTCACTCTGGAATAGAATCCCAGTTTATGTTAGGCAAAGCCCCTCACTGACTCTCTTCAAGAGAAATCTTGATGAGTGGATGGGAAATCGTAAATTTACCCCTGGGATCAATTCAATGGCCCTACTAGACAGAGGCACAGCAAACTAATTTAAAAGGGAGGCGAAAGCCAACACATTCTGGCTAGGCTTATAAATGCCCTTGGGCAGATAGCCTAGTACCTACCTATGAACCTATGAACCTAACCACTTTACCCTTGATTGGGTCTTTGTATCCCACTCACCCAATTTCTCCTCCTCAGGTACACTACCAAATTCACTAAGTGACCATCTTCCAGCCTTTGCCATCAGAGCAACCACCAACCTCCCAAAAGAATACACCATAAAAACAGTTAGAAATACCACTAAACTCAATCAAGAAACACCCAACAACCTACTAAGTGGAATAAACTGGTCACCCCTAAAATTACTACCACTAAATGATGCTGTTCAATACTCCCAAGACTACGTTCTTAAAAATAATTGATAGTCTGCCACTGCACAAAGGGAGTAAAGAAAACAAAAACCCCATGCTTAACAGCCAACTGCACTGACTTCATAAAGCAAAGAGACATAGCATGGAACAAAGGAAAACAAAACAGATCCCAACAAAATCTCCAAGCAATAGAGTAACCAGAATAGTCAACAAATTATTATAAGATTGCGAAGTAACCCTGCCCCCTGGTTAAACAAAGCCACAAAAAATCTTACTCAAGACTAGAGACAAAGCTTGGATAACTTGGCAAAAATACAAATTTCCCGTAACAAAGCATTGCTGAGCTCAGAAATAAAGCAAAAAAGCAGGTTAGGTTGGACAAGAAACACTACTATATTTCCCTACAAAGTAAACATAACAACAATCTACAGAAATTCTGGGCTGCAGTGAACAACATCCTCCAGCCTGGTAAAGCCACTACACCACCCCCAGATATCACAGGTACTGATTCACACATAGCCTCTAGTTTTAATAACTACTTTACCTCTTCAATACTGAACCTGGTAAGTGCTATATCACCCATGACCCAACATCAACCCTTAAACTACCAGACTAACTCCACCCCCTTCACTTTTAACCCAGTTCCAACTACAACCATTCAAAATCTCTTAGCTAAACTCAAACTTACCTCCCTAGCTGCCGACAGTCTCCCAGCTCAATATCTCCAAATTTCATCCAAGGCCATCGCCTTCCCCATCTCCCTACTCATTAACAGATCTAGCTCCTTTCATTCCACTCCTTCATTATGGAAAACCTCATATATCATCCATCTCCACAAGGGAGGTCCATCTACTGACCTCTCCAACTACCATCCCACTGCTATCGTATCACCCCTCTCAAAAATTCTAGAAAAATGTATCCACCACCAAACCCTTACCCATCTGTTAACTAACAACCTTCTAACTAAAACCCAACATGGATTCAGACCTTCCCATAGTACCAACACTGCTCTAATTAACTTCTCCAATACCATAAACTCTCATAGGAACCAAGGGAAGCTGGTCTCTGCCACCTTCTTAGACCTATCCAAGGCAATTGACACAGTTTCCCATAGCAAACTCCTCACCTGCCTAGCAGAACTCAACCTCGATGACTCCACCCTAAAGTGGTTTAACAGTTACCTAAACAACCGGTCATAATCTGCCAAATTGGGCAACTCCCTATCCCCCCACTCCCTGTCACATGCGGTGTCCCACAATGTTCAATCTTTGGTCCTCTTCTCTTCAACATATTTATAAATAATCTCTGCCTAGCTACCATTAAAGCCAACATCGTCCAGTATGCGGATGACACTGCTCTAATCTGCTCAGCACCAAACATCCAATTACTACAAAGTAAAGCCACAAAATCTTTCACTGGGGTAGAGAACTGGCTAAACAACTACCAACTAATACTAAACCCCAAAAACACAGCTAATACTATTCCACCCAATCAATCACTCCACCACCATCTTTACTATCATGTCAACCAATGGCATCCTCATCACCCCAGTTACTGAGGCCAAACTCTTAGGCATCACTATTGACCAACAACTTTAATTCAGCAAGCATGTATCCCAAACTATCTCTAAAGTCCATAAAAAACTTGGTTGCCTATATCGTTACATACTATTCCTAACCACCAAAACTAGAACAACAATAGCCAGAACTCATCTCTTATCAACACTACTATACACCTCTCCAGTCCTCACCAGCATTAACAAAACTAACCTGAACAAACTCTCCACATGCTATAATAAAATAGCTAGGTTTGCTGCCAATAATAGATCACATTCCCACCACTGCCAATCCCTAATTAAACTGCACTGGTTAGAATTTCCAAACCTCCTACGCTACCACCAACTGATCATAGCCCATCAAATGCTTTTTCATTCGGGGAAGAGCCCTGCCTTAGCTGACATACTAAACTTTCACACCCCCATAAGGGAACTACGTTCATGTAACAAAAACCTGATTGAAATCAACCCATGCAATAACAGCGCTGGGGAGGTCCTATTCTCTTATGATGTTGCTAAAGTATGGAACACCCTCCCACCTGAACGCAGGCTACAAAGTCACACAAGCACCTTCAAGGGCCTTCTTAATTCACACCTCTATGCTAACCCTCTTTGTAACTGCAAAGACCCCCCTTGAAGACCCACTACTCCATATAAGTGACCCACTGTATGCCTCCATTGCATACACTATATTCTCACCTGATATACTCACCTAATATGTATTTTTTTGTTATAAATATTGCAAATAGGGGTTCTACTCCTGAGTATCTTACTGTTTGAGTATCTTATTGTTTTACAAAATTGTTCTTGTACTTCTTTGTTTCTCTTACCTTGTATACCAGTTTTTTATTGTTATCTAAACCATGTATGTACTCTGTTAACTTCATTGGAGCTTTTCTCCCCAGGACTCCACTGAAAACAGGCACTTTGTGTCCAGTTGGATTTATCCTGGTAAAATAATGTTAAAATAAATAAATACATGTAAACAATTATACTACTCTAGTCTCCAGCTTCAACACAAATACAAACCCAGAAAATGTTGGCACTCTATAACTACCTTCTTCAATCCAGGCTCAAACAAGACCACTTCCCCCTCACCTAGTGCCCTCTCCCAGCACAAATTGCTAAAGAATTTAACAAACATTTCATAAACTCCATAGTAGACCTATTCACCTCTACAAACCTAGGTAACTCACAACTAAACATGCATACGAACAGTTCGTTAACACCCCCCTACAAAAGATCAATCCCATGACCATACCACTAACCAACAAAATAGCTCCACCGATGCTTTCACTTTCCATCCCATACCCAACTCTCAAATAAAAAAACAGTACTACTCAAGCTCAAATTCTGCACCACATCAGCAATTTCCCACCCCAATACTTAAAACTTGCCACTGACTCAATTGCATATCCAATCAGCATCCTAATAAACAGGTCACTCTTTGAAGTCACAGTCCCAACAATATTGAAACTATTTCACATAACACCTATTCATAAAGGAGAACAATCCACAGAAATATCTAATTTCTGCTCAATATCAATACTATCCCCCTATCCAAAATTCATGAAAAGGTGTATCCACCAAGAAATTATGAAATATCTACTCCAAAACAACCTGCTCTTAAACTCAACATGGCTTCAGGCCAAATCACAGCACATCCACAGCACTACTTATCCTTTACAAACACCATTAACAAAGCCAGAGACAAAGGTCACCTAGTAGTAGCAATATTCCTAGACCTCTCAGAAACATTTTATACTGTTTCTCATACTTTACTACTTAACATACCATCCAAACTAGGTTGTTCCTCCTCCACACTCCAGTGGTTCCAAAATTACCTCCATGAAAGGTAAATAAGCAGTTAAATGTTCGAACCAACTCTCCCCTTCCTACCAAATCCCACAGGAGTACTCCAAGGCTCTGTCATAGGACCCTTACTATTGAACACATTCACCAATAACCTATACACCTCCTCTTCCCCAGGAACATTAATACAGTATGCAGATGACTCAAACTTAATCTGCACCTCCTGTACCTTCCCTGAACTGCTAATCAAAACCCAACAATCTTTCTCAGTAATTAAATCATAGCTTACAGAGTCACAACTCTTTCTAAATGTCAAAAAACAAACTTATGATATTCTACCCCAAAAATACCACCCTCAACCCAGGCCAACAAATATTTATGCAGCCAAAAATATCATTTTAGACATTGCTCAAGAAACTAAACTACTTGGTGTTATAATTGATGATAAACTCAACTTTGACCCTCATATTCAACAATATATAAAAAAATATAAAAAACTAGGAATATGCTACAGAACAGACAATTCCTTACCACTACAACCAAAATTACCCTGGCTAAAACCTTCCTGCTCCCATCACTTCTCTACTGTTCCTGTATACTAACCGATCTGCAGAACTCCACTAAAACTAAATTAGAACAATGCAACAACACAGTTGCAAAGTTTGCAAGCAACTCCAACTACTGTACACATCACTGTACATCACTCAAAGAATTAGCACAACAGCTTTCATATACACACCTAATTACAAAACACAACCTATTTTATAGGCCCACTGCCTGTCCAGCTCTAGAAGAACTAATACAACATTACAAACCAAACAGATCCCTCAGATATGAAGATAAAGACTTCCTTGAGTTCTACAAACTTTCTAGAAACCCAGAAAAATCTCTACACACTCTGTTGCTAAATCTTGGAACACTGTCCCTCCCAACATTAGGCTGACTCCTAGCCTAACTCTTTTTAAAGCCTTGCTAAAAGAAGACCTAAATAAATGGGTCTATATCAGGTAATCAAAGACACAAGTCTTCGAATACATAATCATCGAACCTTAAACATCGAACGACAAAAAACGCAATTTTTTTTTCCTAGGGGAAAAATGTAGATGGCCGTTCCCACAGTTTGCCCTTTACCCCAACGTTAAACTATCTCGGAGTTGGTATATTTAGTTAGGGGTGTGTGGGGGGGTGAAGCCCCGCACTTAAATTACACTTGAAGTGTTTGTGTTGTTTGTATAGCGACACAAATTTTTTCCCTATAAAAAAATTTGCAGTTCTTGGCTGTTCACTGTTGTGACATTTTGGTATTTAGGGTTCGATTAATTCGTATTTGAAGACTTGTGTCTTTGATTACTTGATATAGACCCAAATAAATCATAGTTATGCACATATATAACCCCAGGCTAATATACAATCTGCCCTCCTATACCTCCTTTAATTACATTAACATGTCCACTACCATTAAACACTGTCAAGACTGGAAAAATGTACTATACTCCTCCTATCTTTCTACCTCCTTGTGAACTAATCTAAACAGCACAAGTATTCTTCCTATTCAAACACGAAGAATGGTATTTTGCAAATATCCTATCACTGAGGCAGTGACACTGTATCATGTTAAAAGTCTTGTCAAATTTTTAAAAGTCATATCAAATTTATAATTCTGAGTAAAGTGTTATCAAGATAAGCATGTAATGCATTCACTGTATACTTATGTCTACTAATTTTGCTTATAAGTCTTTGTGTAAAGTGTTATCACAGTTAAACTAGCAATATACGCGTATACTTATATGTTATAGTTTGCTTGTAAGTCTTGTAAGTTTCTAAAACTGTGGAGCTTTTCTCCCCGGGTCTCTGCTGAAAACAGGTCTTGAGATCCAGTATGACTATTCTGGTTAACAAAGTCAAATAAATAAATAAATAAATACAAACAATATACAGTTGATTTTATTTGTCTCCTGTGTAGGCTGTCTGATTACAATGCCTCCCAGTCACAGAGTAAGATAGGACTGACACTGCCTGTCAGTGATCAAGTTTTCCCCTAGGTGCAGCAACCTTAGAGTGAAAATAATAACATTTGAAGGATTGAAGGCTTCCACCTCACGTAGGGGATGTAAGGGGTTTGCTGCACTGTAAAAATATTTTTTTGTAAAGTGTTACATTTGCTCATACTCTTTCTTACCTTAAATATCAGTGAAATGAGTTCCTAAGCACTTGGACCTGTGCAATAACTTGGGCTCATTTAACTAAGCTTTTGTGACAGATGTTGTGGAACCACTTCAGTTGTTATACTACGAGGAAAAAACAAGTCAAAGAGGCACTTTTGATACTTAATTATGCATTTCATTAATACTTTTGGACTATGCTTTTGGTCATGTGGGGAGATGCTCACAGGATTATTTTATTCTTTCTACAAAGATATGACCATTTCTGGATTTTATTGTGAAGACTAGCTATTCTACAAACACACCTGTGATGTGTAATGTAATTCTTCAGATGTTTTTTGTGCAGGAGGGCCCGCAGTAAGTATGGCACAGTAGACAGAGATAGTACAGACATCTGTGAGCATTACATGTAACCGATATGTTTGATGTAATCATAGCAGGCATGTTTTCTTTCTTGTAGAGAGACATCCAATCTGGATTGACATTCTGCAGTAAATATTGCTACCTTTCTACATGTACAACTTAACAAGCATTTGCACATCACCCATTGCTTCACTTAGCCAATCCATGTCATGACACTGGTTATGTATAAATAACATGTACAAACATGTCTGCATTGAAACAATTGCATTATACAATGACCCCCCATTAATATTCAAAAAAGTGCACGCTGATTGGCAGCGTGCACGTTGTAAATCTGAGTTATAGTAATGGAAAAAGGTCCGGTCACCAGGACTTTTTCCATTACTATAACTCTTTTTTTTTACAGCAACGGAGAACGCAAGATATCCATTGCTTCACACTGTCTCGCTATGTTAAACAAGTTTAACATAGTGAGACAGCTTTAAAAAAAGCAACAGAGATTCTCCATTGCTTTTTTAAAAGCTGTCTCGCTATGTTAAACTCCTTTAACATAGTGAGACAGTTTGTAAAAAGCAACGGACATCTTGCTTTCTCCGTTGCTTTTTTTCAAAACTGTCTCACTATGTTAAATGGGCTTAACATAGCGAGACAGCTTTAAAAAAAGCAACGGAGATTCTCCGTTGCTTTTTCTAAAGCTGTCTCGCTATGTTAAACCCATTTAACATAGCAAATCAGTTTGTATACACATGCGCAGTACATCAGAACTGCCGCAGAATACCAGACAGCTGCGGAAGGGCAGCAAGGAGGCATTATACAATGCCATTATTTAAGAAAAGTAAATTTTTTTTCTTAAATAATGTCATTGTATAATAGCAATAACCCACTTTGCCCTTGTGACTAAACCACACCAACCGTGGGTAAATCCAGCATTACCCACACCCAGGCATGGGTTACTGCTATACTGAACTACACACTGGTGCTTACATTATGTGTGCTCATCCATGTCCAGTTGCTGGAATAAATAAACATACAATTGTCATCCTTGCATTTTACAGCCATCCACTCCTTTCTGGCATAATGACAGCTGCTGAGATGATTACACAACTTAAAGCCACATTGTTTCATCAGAGCATGACTTGGCTTACATTCAGCTATTTTATCTCTTCACAGTGGTTTACTCAGATAAATGACTGCAACCATGAAACTGTTTATTGCATGAGTTCATCTTACTTTGGCATACAGTTTCTGGTTATACTTGTCTGTATATTATAAAGAGTGATCTTTGTCACTGTTTTCATATAAATGTCCTTTGACCTGTGGTATTTTTCTCTTCTTTATCACACGTCTTTGTTACTTAAAATGCTTTGTTTTGCTGCTAGTATTATTGTATCCCACTTTTATTTCAGTTGCCCCACAACTTGGTGCATTGATCAGCACTCGATGGCCTCAATAGAGAAGCTATAGTTAGAAAAAAACACATTTCAGCTTTGCAGAGCAAGAATTGCTTGACAGAATCAGAGTGGACAGGGGGATTATAATGGCTTTAATAAATATGTATAGTCCACAAACTGGAACCAGGGGAATGCATGACCTTTGTATTCCTGTGGATACTAGGATATGTATAGCTCCCACTATACTTGCCATGGGGACCTTTCAGAGACTGACTGGGGACACATTTGGTATCTCATACATTTTCTGCCTTGAGACTAATGCAGCAGTTCCTCAATATACTTGCCTTCTATGGTTTAGCACACTTTCCTGAGGTGCTTAGTGCAATAGATTGCACCAGTTTGCCTATTAGGGTCCCATCTGGATCACAAAGTGAGATGTACTGGAATCAGAATGATTAGAATTCTATCAAATAACCATATCTCTCAACTGTTCAGATTTTCACAAAATGTCCAGATTTTTGCCTCACATGTTTGGTCTGTTCCTCATAACATTTGTGGTTTTCTGGCAAACCATTGAAGATTGAAGTTATTAAATAATGGCATACATTTGAGTTTCAGACTTCATAGTTATTCTAGCAACTTTCTAAGTTTATATGAGCAGTATTTAAAATCTGTCTATATTTTGAGCCTTTATCCCCAATTATTTTAGACGTGGTCAAGATTTATTGCACTGAAAAGTTGAAAGATATATAACATATATATAGTCTGTGATCAGATAGCTGTATCACCAACATATAGACACTGCATCCTGGCAGTCCCCATGATTCCCACATATGTCTCAAAAGTTCATTATATTAATACTTCTAACATGGTAAGATTCCTCATGATCACCTAGTAAGTATACCCAAAATAATTTTGTACGCCATAGCTATTTGTCTATATAGTAACATAGGATGTAGTGACTGTCCTCTCCAACCTCCTGTGTCCCCTCCCTGTTAAGTTTTACAGGAAGTGCAGTTTTTCTGCCCAAACCTTAGCTGATGGCACCAGTCCATAACCCTCAGGGAGTTGCATGGCATTATTTTAATGCCACCCTGTCTCATACATGAATAGTCACTGAGTGAGTGTCTGGCCTTCTCAAAGCCAGTTTCTACTAGTTAGAGAAGTCAGGGGGCTCTTCAGTATGACCCTGTTATAGCATACAGAACATTTGCAGCTTATTTCATTCTACATAACATGATCATCCATTAGACTGGTATGTAACTGCAACAACCAGTTACTGAGGATAGCGATGTAGCTGTTGGTATCCCAGCAGTGATTATAGTAATGGTGGCCAGCTGATGGCAACAGCAGGGGACCTCATCCAGCAGGTTTATGCATGTTACATGGTATCAGAGGTGAAGCAGTGTCATCTAGTCCGCATCTATGGCACTAGACATTCATGATGTCTCAGAGTAAAGTTACAAAAGCAATACTTGGTGCATGCAGTGTTACCCATGGGCAATGCTGGGTAGTGCATGGTCACCGTACACTGTGTAGCTGACATTTTTTCAGATATCACACCCAAATGTATTGTTCATAAAGTCATAGCCATTATCATTTTTGCAACATTTAATGGTCAGGGCACCAGTGTTAGTTATACCAGGAGGATGGCAAGAACAGCAGAGGATGTGAAGTACTATATTCATGCATGTTGAATGATTTAATTGCTTTGGTAAGCAAGGTACATTTATTTAGCAATGAAAATATCAGTGCTATTACAGTCACAAATATTTTTCTTCATATAATAGATGTCATATTTTTCTTCCTTTTTTTGTCACTTTTTATCCAGGATACGGGTTAGTACAATTGTTGTCAGGTGGTTTGTTATTTACTGTACTGCCTTCTGCAATTTCTTTATTTTATAATTGGTTAAGGTATGTATTATAGTAATTCAAATTTTATGAAATTTAAAATGTGTCATGCAAAATATGAGAATGTCAGTGTTTATCGGAAATGAGTCCATCTTCCCAGCTGTAGGGCTCCTAGACTTGTTTCTAAGTGGTGCTATGGATACTTGTGGCACAACTTAGTATAAATGATATGCCCTTTTTTTGACAGCCACTCAGTCATGCTTTTATGCATCTATAATCACACCTGCATATTTTCATACCTATAATACTTTAATTTAAACTTTAATACTTTGTATACCTGCAGTTTAGACACCATGCACCCTTATCTTTTAATTTTGAGAATGCCTGTAACACTATATACCCTGGCACCAATCCCACACTTTGACCACTATTTTTATTAATCACCCCACTATCTATAAGTCAGTTTCTATTTATCAGAATTCTGCTTTAGGATTTTATTAGGTAGGGGGTGGTTCTCATGCTGAGTTTGGCAAACGTTAATGTAGCATGCATATTGTATATGTTCATCTACTCCCTACCATTGCCACATTATTAGTAACCACAAGAGAAAGCAGTTTCCCAAGCACCGACTGCTGTATTAATTCACCTGGGCTTTGTGAAGGTAGATGCTAATAAGGATGTTTAATCTCTACCGTGGATATAATTAATATGCTGATTTAGCTCCATGGACTAACCGGTCTAGCTCCAAGAGAATCATATTGACTAGATTTAAAGGCTAATCTATGTTATTAAAACAGCTTGGGCAGGTTATGAGGAAAGGATGAGTACATTACACTGAATTTCATCCTAGTGAAGACATGTTTTTAAAGTTTAGAAAAGGGTCTGAAATGAAACTGTGGGTTATCTTCAAGAAAGATGCATTTCCTCACATAGTTAGCAGTGGCATACAAGGTTGCCACATGCCCCTTTTTACACAGGAGAGTCTGTACTTGCACAGTTACACTCTGTAAAGAAATGTCAGTGCCAATGGTGCAATGGATAGTATTCTTGCCTTTGGTACAGAAGGCTCTTGGTTCTATTCCCCCACCAGACAGATTAGTTGCAATGGGAGTGCTGCTCCTGAGTATGCTCTCCATTGGATGAGACATTAAATAGAGGCCCCATCTGCTTAAGATGATGGTAGCTCAGGTAGATGTCAAAGATCCCACTGCACCTTTCAAAACAAGTAGGAGAAATTCCCTGATGCGCTGGCCAAATTTCCCCTAATGGTATAAATACGCCTTCACATCTCCCTGAAAAGAAGCTACTAGCCTAGTGGGACTAACTCAGTCAACAAAGGATAGATACATGCATACAATGGTGAATGCCCTCTCTTTAATAGCTGAATAAAATGCTTTGTATCTGAAACATATTTATGTGGTAGTGGCTAGCGTTTTGGAAGAGCTGCTATTTGTTTGGTGTATTTGTTGATCCAATTCGCGTTTTTCTGATGTAAACATATTGATGTGATATGGGACTACAGAAATAATTAAAATTCTGTAAAACTGAATTTTAATTTGGGAAAAAGAGTGAAGTCTAGTCTTTTGTATTAGTTGCATGTAAGGTTTCCACCAAAATTACATATTTTCATAAAACATTTTCCCACTTTAACCATCAGAAAGACTGTCATCCTTACCTGTGTATTACCTTTTCTAGGGAAGACAACTCCTCCCATGACACCATTCTACACTACAGATAGATGGCAACTAAAAGTAGGCACAATTGTAAAAGACCTTGGAATCTTTTCTGAAGAAGTCCATTCATTTGCTACCCACATAGCTGCCACCATCTCAGAAAGCATACAGAGTTGCCTACCTGGTCCTCAGTGGGGTAGTTCTCTTGTGCACTGGTTTTGTCAAATCAATTATAGAATATAGCTCCTTGTTTTATATTCAACTCAGGTGGAATTAGAGAATTCTTGAAGATTCCTCATGAAGAAAACTGATGTGTTATAATGTTTATCATACAGCCCAAATTTTCATCATCTCTTTATCTTATTGCTTTCATAGTAGATGTCTATGTCTGATAAAAAGAGCTTTGAAGGACCCTTTACTATTTGAAACCTTTTGCTTAGTTTGGTTCTGGTGACCTAAATATGTGAGGGTCCTCAGCCTCATTAAAACTTAATACCAGTTGTGTTGTAGAAGGTAGCTACTTTGAATCTTAAAGATTACCTTACCTATAGAATCCCCCCCCCCCCAGTTAAACCCAGACCATCAATCCATATCTTCAAATGAAGTAGATGACTACATGGTCACATGTAAATTCCAGCATGGGATCTGTGTTACCATAATCTGTGGACAACAGGTCTTAAGATTTTTCACCAAACCCATGAAACAATATTTGAGTAACATATGTAATTGCAGCTCTTGTAGAGGAGCTGTGAGTTCAAGTCTGGAGGAATGCATAATTAGTCTGAGGATGCAGTATCTAGTAGTGTGCATGGAAGGGAACAATACATCAGTGGAGCACTGGGGGAAAGTCTTCCTGCAAGAATGCTATAAGGCTGAAGCAGAATTTCAAATTTAAAAAAAATGTAGTATTAGGTCTCACATTTCTAAAAAAGGAACCTCATTTTGTAGTTCAGAAACCCCACCCCTCCCATACACACACAGAATGAGGTCTGCTCACCTGGTCTATAACTGGCCTGGTAAAGTCCACTACTGCAGTATATGGACCACTATAATTATGCTTCAGATTTTGGAAAAAGATAACTTTCTTAAAAACATCTCTGATATACAGAAGGTGAATAACAAGCACATATCAGCCCTGCTAAGCTCTAGACTCATCCCACAGCATAACAGTGGCCATTCACCAACCACAACAGAACAGTGATGAGAAGCCAAAACTGCTTTAAATGCTGCTAGACATTTTGCTGTCTCTCTCTCTCTCTCTCCCTCTCTCTTTCTCAGTCACACACACACACACACACACACACACACACACATGCACAGACACACACAAATGTGGCAGAAAGTGTATAACAGCTATTAGAGCTATTTACTCCTCAGAAAGACATTTCTGCCCACTGTCTGGTTGGCAGTGCTACTTTGTGGCTTTCAAAGCTGTAAAAGTTTTCATGCTCTTACATTATTTGCTTATAACTAGTAATATGTCAAAACAGGTGAAGCCCCATGAACTTCAAATAATTCTAATTGGGTCTATTTAATCATAACCCATGTTGTTATATTCTTTTGACATAGATGTCAGTATATGCCACTCAAGCTTTACTTAGCTCTGTTCTGGAGGTGAATTTCTTGACATCAGTTTCTTGAACACGTAACAACTTCGATATGAGTGGATACTCGGTCATAATCTTTTAAGTGAGGCATGCTGTCAGAACAGGGAGAGGCTTCTTTACTTTCTTTTCTTGTTTATCTCCCCTGGTGTGATCTCTTGACTTTGACAACACTAATCAATCCAAGCTGAATGTAAAACCTAAGTCACATTTGGGATTCGAGAAAGTGGTCACTTCAACTAGACAAACATCAGCAAGAACATGATTACTTAGTATAATGGCAAATGCATTATTAAATTTGGTGGATAGAATTGAAAAAAATATGGGAATAGATCAGAGTGGTGGTAGAAGAGGTAAAGGATACACAAGGCATATGGAATCAGTGCTTGTCATCTCAAGTCTGTCCCCTACAATAAAAGCATACTTATTCCACTCCAAAAATAATGTTTTCAGTAGTGATATGTGCTTGCTGAAAGCTTCCTTAATTTTACCCTATTCTAGTTTATTTTAGGAGGGTTATGCAGCTATGGAAACAGAAGCACCCCTTACTTGCTTAAAATGCCCCCACCATCAGCACCATATCACTGATACCCGTTAGTTCTTTAAACTTTAGCCGATGTACCTACGATACTGCAACTTATCTCAGGACATTGTGGCAGGTGTCCACCTGTTTGACATTGCTGGAAAGACCACCCAGAAGTAGGTAGGCAGATTGTTAACTCTGGTATCAGTAATAAGAGTATCCAGAGCACTCAAAGGGTTACTCACAAGTATGCAGACTGTTAACTCTGGTACCAGTAATATGGGTATCCAGAGCACTCATGGTGTTATTCACAAAGATGCTGATAAGTCAGAACTTGTATTATTATCTTCTCAGAATCTATAAGATGACAGATATCCCTAAAACATCCAGTGGAGGTGGACAGCTCCACCCTTCTGTAGGATGTCTTGCTTGATCAACATTTGTGAATTAAAATATTATAGACATCTAGAAAAAAGCTTTATCTGAACTGGGAGAAGTGCAGTGGCTGTAACCTGATGAAAGAGGCTTTCCTATGTATGTACAAGCATAAAAAGCTCTTGGTGAAATAAACATAAAGAACAATAAATAGGAAAGTGATGATAATGTGGAGTAAGGTATGAAGGGTAGGTTACACACCATTCAAGCTATTGCTTTTTTGTAAATGTTATATACTCATTTAAGAGTTAAATACTAATTTTTAACTAAAGGCATACATATTCAGTCTGTTCAGTTAATTTTAAAATATAACATACTGCTATAAATTCGCATATGACATTCATGATGACTTAACTGTTTACTGTCTATTTACTGTCTGTCTAGACAACAGAAAGCTGACTCACATGAAATCGCAGGCATTAAGCATGAGAATTCTTGCTGTGACAGGTATAGTCCTGTAAATAGAAGTGGTTTAGTGGCAGGACTTTCATTGCAGATTTACTGGATCAAAACAGTAAAATGCTTTATATTTTTCAAGTGGAACGCCTTAAAAATAGGATTAACACTACAAAGAATTTTGATGTGCCAACTCCCTACAATATACAGGCAAACCAGCAACACACACCTATCATCCTTACAGTGAAAGTATTTGTTATGTTAGGAAATATTTTTGTGGTTATCATTATAACAGATACTAAATTGCTAACTAGATTTAACATATTTCTATATTTCCATGGAAAATTCACTAAAAACAGTTAAGTATTGTTGAAACAAATATTTTTTGTCAACTATACTTGTAAAATCAGTACAAACACAGTTTAGTAATGTAAAGATTTTTTTTCCTATGTATAATAGTGTGCATTTTCCTTTTTAGGTATTTGGACCAGCCACAATTTAAGGCTTTTGGCTTGGTTTATCAGACTGAGTTTAGACACAAAGATGGGAATCAAAGGACCTTTGTCCGTTGCTTTGCTTGCCTATACATAAATGACTCTGCATCAAGGGTTCCTATAGGTTATGTAAGCAATAACAGCTGTTAAGGGATGGGGATGTACAATATTTTCCCAAAAGTGCTGAAGTGAGATTGTAAGGATGAAGCACAACTCACTAGTCTGACACATCTGTTGACAAGTTTTGGTGCAATCCATAAGGCTCCCCACTACACTTAGCTGGGTAAGAAATCTGGTAAATGGAACCTGGAAGTCACTTAAAACTGCACTGGCAGAGTTGACATTTATTTTGCTGTGACTTGTGCTGTTGTTTCTCTCTTTTGTTCGATATTGTACTGTTGTTTCTCTTTTTTTTTGTTGGGTGTTGCACTATTGTTTTGCCATTTTGTCAGTTGTTTTGCACCTGTGTTTCCATTGAATGGCCTTTTGAGAGTTAAATTTCTTGCACACAAAGAGAAATGTGGAAAGAACATTCCTTTTACAGAAGTCATACCTTTAGTTTTTTTTTACATCGAGGACCTCTTTAGTTCATTGCCCAGACAAGGTATAGGCATTTGGAGAGACATCCATCTGTACCTTAATGTTTTCAGTAAAGAAATGAGTTTACAGTAAAGCATGTTTTCCTACATACACCACATTTGATGTTTGCACCAGGGAGAAACCACAACATAATCTGCATACTTAGCAATCTGTGTGCCACCTATCTCAGCAGTGAAGATCAACTTATGTATGCACCCTGACTAATACTCTGGAGTCTTATCTTTTTCCTAAAATAGATCCCTGGATAGTAATAATATTTTATTCACACATTTTCTAATAATGTTTTATCCTATTTAGGTCTGTGAGGGTGTAGGAGCTAATCCTGGAATTAAGTAGGGTAAGACAGAGAACTAAAACTGGAAGGGATGTCAATCCATCTCAGAACCAACACATATAAACACCCATAAGTGCACAAAGCTTGCACACCTATGGGCATTTTCTGTCTCACCAATTCACCCACTGGTATATTTTTGGGATGGGATAGGAAACCAGAAATCTCAGTAAAAATCCACATGGGGACAGAAGAACATGCAGAGTGCACACATAAGGCACTCAAGCCAGGAAATAAACCAGAGGACCATGCATTATAAGTCAGCAATGCTGTGCCAACCAGTATCATATCATATCACATGGATCAAATAATTTAGGACGCCAACTGTCTGGCTGAAAGAGGTATAAACCCTTTTATCAAATCTGTCCATCAGTCTGGATGTTTTGTTCAGTGCTCAGTCAGTACTATGTTTTGTCTTTTCCTAGTATTCTGACGAAACAAGAGAAATTGTAGGTACAGCTGCTTATACATTCTGAAAAAGTTATTTTCTATCTAATGGATCTTACATAACCTATCTGGTTTTTGAGTTGGGTGAGGAAACCATGAATCTGGATCTGTAATAACTGACTTTGTAAGGTCATTGAAAGATTTCAACAAAGGAGGTAAAACTCAAATATGTGGTTCCTTCATTTCATCAGTTTGCAATGCCTCTTGTCTGGGGAAGATACAATGTGAGTTCCCCAAACACAAACCTCCGTCACCACATTAGCAGTTTCTCAAAAGGCATTTTCTCTAGGAGATTAGATGGGGTGGGGGGTAACATAGGCATATCTCTCAACTTCTTAGAGCAAGAAATCTGGATAAAGGCATAAATAAAAGTGGAACAAAGGCACAAAAATAGGGACAATTTCTAAATATTGCTCTGACAAACTTAGAAAGTTGATGGAATAATAGGTTTTGCATTAGCGTGAATTTTCTGAAGGGTATGAAGTCTGAAATTCAAATATATGTCATCATTTTCTAACTTCAGTCTTTAATGATTTGTCATTAATTTGCCAGAAGACTCCAAATTTGTGAAAAATGGACCAAAGAAATGAGTCAAAAATCTAGACATTCTGCAAAAATCTGTACAATTGAGAGGTATGAGCACAGGATAAAAAGCTTTGGTCATCATAGTCATTCACCCTTAGGGATTTCTGAAACATCCATTTCAGGTTGGTTTAAACATTTCCAGAGATGTTGCAAGCATCCACTACTATGGATGCCTCATGCGGATTACTAACAGCTTCCCTCCTCCACCACTGATAAAGACAAAGGAGACACATTGTTGACATATTTTATTATTGAATGTAATAATTTGCACAGAGGACTCTTTGGGAGACTTACAAATAAGTTGCATACTGCCTCTGGATAACCTTCAGTGGTTCAGAAATCACTAGATTGCCTTAGGTAATGACACATAGGTCTCTGCCATCTTTTTGTATAAGCCAAGTACTGCCCTGGAAGTGGAAGCAACTCAAGTGTAGAATCTAACATTTAGAACATCCATTGATTTAAGAATTGGTGAAACCTTAACTTGGCAACAATAATAGAATTAAGTGCTCTTTAACTATGTTATCCATTCATCCTCAACCCTTTTTTCCTATTTTACACATGGGATTGGGGTGTCACTTCAAAGTTGACGATCATCTCAAGCCAAGGCTTACACCACCAGGCAGCTAGGCCTGCCATGGTAGTTCATCTGTATCACTCACTTACACCTACAGCCAATTTACATTGTCCAATCTACCTACTACATGTTTTTGGAATGTGAGAGGAAACCAGATCACACAGAGGAAACCCACATGACTGCAGGAAGTTCATACAGACTCTGCACAGAAAGTACTCCAGCTGAGAATTAAACCAGAGCAGAGAACCTCTTGCTGTGAGGTGACAGCTGCACCACCCCACCCACCTGTCTGCTCTTTAACTATGCTATATCTATTAGGATTTCTTGAAAAGCTAAGAAGGGCTCCTTTTCCTGAGATTATTCTGTTTCTGATGAAATCTTTGTTGATTCGCCTGCACAAATCACCCTAAAACATAATGGTTTACTTGTCACCTGATCATCAGTGCCTACATCATTAATAGGGACTTGCTTTTTTTATTTCTTTGTGACCTCTTCAGAGGACAGTTTATTTTCATATTTCAATGACCAGGAGAAACAGGAACAGCCAAACCAAACTGGAGTTGCTTGCCAAAAGGTAAATAGTTTATTGAAACAAACGTTGACCTAGGTTTCGTCTTCAAAGTAAAAGACTTCATCAGAACACTTACACAAAAAACCCACTCCCTTTTATTACAACCCACACTCTATTGAACAATTAATGTTAAACAATTAATCAATAAATGCATTTATAAATTTAAAGACACAGTCTTTAAAACTACCATTATTAAAATTCATTAAACAACTTTTCATTGAAAATGTTTATTAAAAATTAGACTAAATAGCACTGCAACAATTTAAACATATAAATAAACAAAACTTTATAAATAAACACTTAACATTCAATTATTATTGCCCTACAATGTGTTTAAACTTCAACAATGGTGCTATACTAATATTTTCATTAATACCTGGGAAGTTGGTTGCTACCTTCTCTAATTCGTATCTCGACTATCAGAGCTGGCATCCCTACCATCAGAAAAAATCTATTGTCAATGGTCAAATGGTTAGGGCTGATAGAATGATCAATGATTATCAGGAGTTTCTTAACGAATTAGAATTCATAATGGATATGTTTAAAAGAGGGGGATACCCATCCACCTTATGCATTGCCATTAGGGATGAAATTATAGTAAAGCAAAATGGTGGTATTATTGAAGCCATCTTAAGATGGGGCCCCACTGTAAAAATCCAGTGAAGGGTGTTGTCAACAAATATACTTTATAACCACAATCAGTTATGATGTGGATGATATTATTAAAATTATTCGCAAAAATTGGGGTTTATTGAAGTTGGATCATAATGTGGAGGCAAAAATGGGTGATGTCCCAAATTTATATTTAGGAAAGATAGGTCCTTTAAAGATATATTGGAAAAACAAGGTGGTGGAAGAGGTATTAGTACAACTAGACAGTTAGGTAATTTTAAATGTGTAGATGTGGGATATGTAAGTATATATTAAGCACAGGGCCAGGAATTGATACTGCTGGAACCCATATTGTAATTAGAGGGCATTATAACTGCCATAGTAAGAATTTGGTTTATATGGCAAAATGCCAGCTATGTCTGGCCTTTTATATTGGAAAAACTTGTAGAACTTTTAAGGAAAGGGTGAGTGAGCATATTCTGGACATCAAGCACAATAGAACCACCAATGCCCTTTTTAGGCATACTAAGGAATTTAGTGGGCACACCTTTAAGTTTTGTGTACTGCAACACATTTACAGGGATTTTCAAGGTAGCATTTTGGATGTGCACCTGGATCTTTGTGAAATTAAATGGCAGTTAAGGTTAGATGCAACCAACTTCCCAGTATTAATGAAAATATTAGTAAAGCACCATTGTTGAAGTTTAAACACATTGTAGGGCAATAATAATTGAATGTTAAGTGTTTATTTATAAAGTTTTGTTTATTTAGATGTTTAAATTGTTGCTGTATTATTTAGTCTAATTTTTAATAAAAATTTTCAATGAAAAGTTGTTTAATGAATTTTAATAATGGTTGTTTTAAAGCCTGTGTCTTTAAATTTATAAATGTATTTATTGATGAATTGTTTAACGTTAATTGTTCAATAGAGTGTGGGTTGTAATAAAAGGGAGTGGGTTATTTGTGTAAGTGTTCTGATTAAGTCTTTTACTTTGGAGATGAAACCTAGGTCAATGTTTGTTTCAATAAACTATTTACCCTTTGGCAAGCAACTCCAGTTTGGTTTGGCTGTTCCTGTTTCTCCTGGTCGTTGGATTATTGGTTGGTCGTGTTTCAGGTTTTTTGTTTTAGTTTATTTTCATATTTCTTGGCAGGCTGCATCTTTACTTTACCTTAACACATAACCCAAGAATGAACTTACTTTCATTCTTTATTTTCTTTTCTTTTTATTTTTCTACCTTCTTTTTTCTGTCTTCTGTTTACTTTTTTAAATGTTATCTGAAGGTTATGATTAGTCATATTTGTTCACAGGTTGCTTAGCTCTTCCCACCTGCTTTCCATAGGCCCAGATTTCTTAGTTTTCTGATCTTGTAATGTTTTCACAAAAATAGGCTTTCAAAGCATTGTGATTCATATTACCAGGTAGCACTGTACAGCAGAAAGGGAAAAAAAGCATGGGAAATACTGTATGCATATGATGGTATAATGACATGCAAATGAAGGCACATATCTGATGGGTTCATAACGTAATTCATATGTATGACTCTGAAATTTGGTTACAGTTTATAATTATAGTGTATATTAGTCATACCACTAAACTGTCCACATTTTTGCAGAATGCCCAGATTTTGCCTTATAGTTTTTGATCTGTTTCTCATAAAATTTGTGGTTTTCTGGGAAATAAGTGAGAACAGAAATCATCAAATAATGACAGATATTTAAGTTTCAGACTTCATATCCTTTAGAAAAATGCATGTTAATGCAAGGCCTCTTATTTTAGTAACTTTCTAAGTTTATAACAGCAATAATTAAAATCTGCCCCTATTGTTGGCCTTTGTCATCCCATTACTGCTGACTTTGTCCAGGTTTCTTGTACTAAGAAATTGCAAGGTACGATATTAGGTGCCACTGTGAGTGCAAACAGCACACAGGAATTTTTGAAGCTCAACAAGCAAACATGGTCAGAGTAGCAGAAGCATCATGAGGCAATAATAAGCACCTGTACTGAATACCTGGTCACCTGATATATCAATAGATTATATGAACAGAAACAGTGCTGTCATGAGATTATATACCATCAGCTAAATAATCAGCAGATGGCATATTGTTTTTAGACTGACAAAGATATGCATATCATGCAATCGTTGACTGATATGTGTCCCCACAAACAGACTTGGGAGGAATATGTGGGATTCCTGTATTAACGGTTACTAAAATTTGTGTAGTCCTTACCATATTGCCACAGGGACCATCATGGGACACACAGGGGATTCACTACATATATCAAAGTTGTCAGTCTGTAGAGTATTAAGTACATTTCTTAATATGCTACTTCCATACACACAGGTGAAAAACATCACCATCATGAAAGTCTTCTGTAGACATCACCTACCTTCTCAAAAGACATAATGCTACAGATTGCACACACATTGAAATGAAGGCCTTTCCACTGCCTGTGGAAATTTGTATGTCAACAGGAAGGGATGCTCTTGCATCAGTTGCCAGCTGGCATATAACACATAGAGATTGACTGCCAATATGGCTGCACAGTACCCTGGCAGTGTAAACTATTCTCATATATGTCAAACAGGTCATCTATACCACTGATTCATATATATGTGTGTGTGTGTGTGTGTGTGTGTGTGTGTGTGTGTGTGTGTGTGTGTGTGTGTGTGTGTTGCTAGACAGACTAAACAGAGAGTGTATCCCAGTTGATAATGTCCATATAAACCTCCCACAGTATCACCAAACAGCATTATAACATGAGCAAACAGCAATATAACATCATCCAGAAGCATCACAGAGTGTGTGCTTCGCCTGATGAAGACATGGGTCTGCTGCCTTGTAGATATTGATCACTCTGGAGTATACTTCTGCCATCATTTACAAAACATTTTTGTAGCATGCTAGATGCTAGATAAGATTTCTAGAAAGAATGTTGTCCAGCCATTTATCTAGAGAACCTGCTGACCATCTACAGCTGCACCTATCACAGCCAGCCCATACGTAGCATCCAGCATTGACAGTGAGTGTTAAAAGACTATGCAACACCTACTTCAGACATCCCCCAGATAAGTATGAGCACAGTACACAGGCAAAGCAATGATGTCTATTCCAACTCTGTTGGCCCATGATGAACATGCAGTAACAGTGTGGTGTCACATAGAACAAGCATGATGCATGCATTGTTACTTAAGGACCATGTCGTGCCCTGCATGGTCAAGTAAAAGTGTGTATTAGATATATCAACACACCAGACAGGATGGAGGGTGCAGTGAAACACAGTAGCCATTGTTCACACAGATTACAAGGAACACAATGAGATATGGCTGCGATCACTTCCTGAGTGAGGGGGCATGTCACCAGAGGAGGAAACAGGGGTGATATTTTAAGCAGTTCTCTGTGTCCTAGACAATGTCCTCTGATGACAGGATGGACATTGTACTATGGGATCAATTCTGGGAGAGGACAGTATGATCAGAACATTAGTGGAAAAGGTTGCCATTATGTGACTGTTTTCTTGGGCAAATGTTCTGGCCTGTGGTGGTGGGACTACACGTCCTTCATGATAAGGAAGCTGTGCTGCTAGAATGGGACCTGTATGGGGACTGCAAGAATAGTCAGAGCCAAATCATGGTCAAGTAGGGCCCTAGCCAGGGTAATAGATAAGGGTCACCCCCTGGCAGCACACCCCCAGCCATTTCAGTGTCCCATTACTTGGTTATTTCTCCCCAGTTACCATAAACGCTGTTTGTACTGTTAGTGTGCATACTACTTTCTTCTTTACTTCTACAATGATTAGAGATATTTAAAACTTCTATTTCAAATTTTACAGCACAAACACTTTGCCATTAGCTAAACAATACAATGCAGTTTCACAGTGAAAACAGACTTTGCATGAACAGTAAGCTTCTCTGCCCTTGAAACTCACATTCATTGAAACAGCACTGAAACCCACATTAAAAGAAAATGCATCTGGACAGTGGCAGACTAAGTTTACCTTTGAGCTATTTTCAAACTATAGGCCCCTTGCACACATTTTTGGACCATGCATACGCATGTATTCTTTAATGCACCATCCTGATTCTATTACATTATATTTCTTGTATAATCCAGCACCATATGTTAGAGTGTGTTTTATATTTTTAGGTTTGAACATTTTTCCAGTACGCATTGAAAAATACATAAATACAGAAAATGTCAACAACAAAAGGCCATTCAGTGTTCTCTTATTAAAATCTACCAATATCTGTCAATATACACAATCCCTACAGAAATAAAAGTAATCTGAATAATTCCACATTAAAAAGATCTATAAGTAATGAAGAGAATGTTGCTGGCAAACATCTTTACATTTCAGTGTTTCATGTACAAATTCAGTGCCTGCTGCCCTTGAAGTATAAACTGCCCATGTTACATTTAAAAAAATTGGTAAGTTGGTAATACTGCGATAGGGAATTGCTGTCAAACTGATAGTAGGTTCATAGTTACTAGGCATCTCATCCAAAGAAGGACCTACTCAAGAGTGCAACAGCACCATCCACCCTTAAAGAAGGCATTGCGATATCAGTACTTCATGTGCATGGTGTGGGAGAAGAATCCACAAGGTTTTTCACCAAAGATAAGCATGCTACCTGTTGTGCTATTAACACTACTTTTAAAAATTATAGCACAGACACTGATGATAGGAATTTGCTAAACAAAACTTAACATGACAACAGTAAACTTCTCTTTCTATGACACTCATGTGTGTGTGTGTATAAATGTAAACAAAAATATAACTATTCTTTGCTTAGCTGGAACTTAGTATAATGCAATATAAGCAAATGGAGCTTTCTCCCCGGGCCTTCACTGAAAATGGATATTACCTAGCCAGCCTTTCACAGCAAACAAAGACAATAAATAAATAAATATTTCTTGAAAATGTACAGAAACTCAAACTTCCTTGAAAATGCACAGAAGCTCAAAAATCTTTGAAAACACACAGAAGCTCAACAGCCATTGAAAATACACAGAAACTCAACATACTTTGAAAATGAAATGAAACTCAACACTCCTTGAAATGTTTGGTAGTTAGTGCAGAGGACTCAGGCTCCAGGGTCCTGTATTGAAGGTACAGGGTTTAAGCCTCAATGAGTTAACCAACCTGCCTTCACAAAGTGGAGCAATTTACACACACACACACACACACACACACACACACACACACACACACACACACACACACACACAGTTCTCCACTAATCTGCTATTTCCTTCATGAACACCATGTTTGTCCAGAATGGGAATGACAACAGTATCAGCATAAATCCAAAAGTCACATGCTAAACTGTTATTTCACAAATGCCACATTTGATGGGAATAGCAACAGTATAAATCCAAACATTGTGCACTCCTTTTCAGTTTAAATGTAGTAAAGGCACATGCACAAACACTACTAAGGATAAACTGCATGTATCCCTTAAACAAGAAATGTTACTCATGGAGATTGTGTTCTGAAAGAAAAAATGTAAGTTTGTGTAACTGAACCCTGGCCAGTGATCCCCCTTCCATAGCTAGTGGGACTTTCCCAAGCCAGTGCACCCTAGGTGACTGCCTAGGTCACCCAGTGCTGGTCACCCAGTGCTGGATCTGGCTCTGAGGATAGTAACTTGTGTACAGATGCTAGAAGCTGTTAGTGTCCATAATGAGATTAGAGATTCTTATACTTGCAGAATCAGACAGTGCAACTTATAATGATCTCCAAGTGCAGCCATCCCTTGATTGTATCCAGCCCCTACAACAAGCAGCACTGCTGGGCCAAGCAGATATGGTAGCACTTGCTATCTTCCATACAGGTGCATTTTTCATAGCAGCAAAATATACCTACATAGTCCTCTTGAGTCCTAGCATGGAATTATCTGTGGTCTCCATGACCTCACCAAGTCATAGGCAGTGATGGGTGACATCATCATTGAAGCTGAGCAGCACCGCAAACATCTCCATGTCAGCATGAGCAGAGGTAGAATATGTTCCTAGCATTGCACACGTGTCAAGGTCCAGCTGTGACAAGTGATTTTGCAGATAATGGTTGCTAGGCTGAAATATATTGGCTCTAGCGTTCAACTGTTGATTTTCATAGAATGTCCAGATTTCTGATTCATATTTTATGTCCATTTCTCATAAAACTGTAGTTTTCTGGCAAATCACTGACAGATCATTGAGAACTAAAGTCAGAAAATAATGGCAGACATTTGAATTTCAGACTTCATATCCTTCTGAAAATTCATGCTAATGCAAAACCTGTTATTCTCTGAAATTTCTAACTTTGAAAGAGCAATATTTAAAAAGTGTCCCTATTTTTGGGCCTTTGTCCCCCATTATTTCTGGCTTTTCCAGATTTTTTGCTCTAAGAGATTGAGAGGTATGGTTAGCTACATATACCCACATCAAAAGAATTGTATTCTTCTGTTGCTGCAACCACATGGAGTGCACTGCTGGTGCTCTCAGTCATGGGGGGATCCTCCAGATACAGATGCTAAGTATTGTCAGTGTATAGCTGTTTGTTCAGTCAAAGTCAAGATCATACCTCTCAACCTCTTAGTGCAAGAAATCTGGACAATGCCCGACAAAATGGGGAGAAAAGGCCCAAAAGTATGGACATATTTTAAATATTGCTCTTATAAACTTAGAAAATTGCTAGAGTAACAGGGTTTGTTTTAACATACATTTTTTGAATGATTTTAAGTCTGAAACTCAAATGTATGTCATTATTTAGTCATTTCAATCCTCAGAGCATCCCAGTCATTTGTCAGAAAACACAAATTTTATGAGGAACAGGCCAAAAATATGAGCCAAAAATCTGGACATTCTGCAAAAATCTATACAGTTAAGAGGTATAGGATCACAACTTCACCCTGAACAAGGGTGTAGGACCACCTAGGAGGAATTCCGACAGTGCTTGTGCAACATCTGACTCTGAGTCAATCTGTAATCTTGCATAACAGTCGACATAACCCTGTTGCCCTGACTCAGCCTGCACAGGTGTCAAATTAGCTGTGATCAAGGTAGAACAGACTTTTCTACATTTGAGGCCCTGCATTTTGCATGCAAACTTTGATACATACTGTGCAGATACAGAACGGACATATACCTCTGCTGTCAGTCCTGCATTTCTGTATAACCTGTGTGCCATTCTGAAAAATATGTATTGGTACTCTTGGCCTGCCAGCATATGGTATGCAGCTGCTATATGCACATGCATTATTAAAACTAACCTGTTATTACCACCTTCTAGGATGGATGAGGGTTACCAACTCCTGGAACCTGTGTCCACCACTTCAGGCATGACTCCTTTGCCTTCATCATCTCCATCAGGGATGACAAAAAGTGAAGTCCTTTATTCTAGTCTGATATCACAGATCATTAATGGCGCAAAATATTAATGAGATGATTGCTGTAGTCTAAGGTTTGATTTCCTCAACCACAATTTGCATATTGTGTGACTCTAAACAAGTCATTTAACTTGACAGTTCTTGTGTTGCCCTTGAAAAGAAACACTGTCCAATAGGCTTTTCTAGTTAACAAATGAATAAATAAAACTCTTATTTGTCAGTTAGATTTGCAGTATGTGCATGCACCCATCCAGTGACTGACATATTTCTAGCCATTCTGTGTGCTTTCTTACAAGCATGCCTGAGAATGTCAGTGACACACATCAGAAATTTCTGCAATGTTCTGCCCACCAACAGCACTGATGTTGTGGGCGACTTTCTCCTAGATGTTATCCTAAAGAGGATGTTGACCACTCCTTCTCCTTAACAGGCAACTCCCATGAGTCCTGATGCCTGTAGCAGGATGTCTTTCTAATTTCAGCTGAATTTGTCTAATCTCTGCCATCTATCCTCTTTGGTGGACAGGAATACACCCACAGGAACAACAGACCTAGCTGTAGGCTAATGAATTATGGGGGCAGTAGGTTAGTAGTTATAAACCATGAATTGCCAGAGGTATTCCCAAAAGTACAAATGTGGACATGAATCGAAACATGGTGAGTACCATAGGTATGCAGCGCTATGGACAATATGGCACCTGCTGATATCTTGCACTACTGGTAGAAATGGATACGTGTAACTATATAGCTGGTGTTGCTACCACGCAGAGGGTCACAGTGGGACTATATGGGGTCTATCTGACTCTAATGGGTTGGGGACTCAGTATAGTAGTAGCATGTAGGATGCAATTGTGTGAAGCTGAGTTTATCCAAGGGCGACCCACAACAGCTTTTCACAGAACATAGGCTAAGAGCATGTATTTGTAGGACCTATAGGACTCTTTAAGGACAGGCATTCTTGATAATGAGCTGACTGCCCTTAGAGTAGATATGCAATTACATAATTTATGTATAGGCTATATGTGGGTACACATTGCAAGCAAGCAACAGTACAAATTAGTATATGCAGCTATACTCTGTTCCTGGGCAAGGGCCCTAATATACATCTCACTTGAAATATACTTGTAACTACAGTATCACAAGTCAATGTTTAAGTCCTCAGGGCTGCGTATTCTGTAAATTGTCCTTCTCTACTCCCAGAATCTGGCTTCCAAATGCTGTATTAGTAGTGTTGTTGCTAAGGAGCCTGTTGCTTTTTCACTGCATAGTTTGACATTTAAAATGGTTGCCTGTCCATGTAAACTGTAAGGAAATAGCACATTTCTATTAATCACTGTATTTCAGTGACATGCAAGAAAGACAATGCACACCTAGGCTCCACAGCATGCTGTTTCTAACACTACACACAGATAAGCACACATATCATGCTCAGTGGTTGTACTAGGCTGCTGTACTCCTGATTCAGAATTCATAATTGCTGCATGAATCCCAGACTGCCATCTTGTTTTACAGACCATTCACAACAACGGTTGCTGAAGATAATGACCATCAGAAAGTGCCTTTCTGGTGTGTCAAGGACAACAAGGTAATGTTCCACCTGTTGTATAGCCAGTTCAGGAAGCAACCACTGGAATATATTCAGGGTACATTTCATAGGGTAGATGTCTGTTATGACTGTGCTGAGCTGCTTAGTGAGGCCACTGGCATCCAAAGGACCAGTGAGCAATGCAGGCACCAGTATGATAATCTGAAGCTCTGCCTTCCTACTGACCTCCAATAGTAAGCCAAGCAAGAAAGGCCTGAATGGTATACTAAGCATTTGCAGTTCTTCCTTTTTTTTTAAAGAGCAACTTTTTTCCTGTCATTCAGAGCTAAATTACTAATAAAGGTTATTCTGCTAACAAAAGTCAGGGCATGTGAGGTGGGATACTGCTGGGGACAGTATTTGTACCATGTCTGTTGCTGGTTTATCTCTCTTGGCACTGCTACTCATTGTGAGATATTACATAGCTGTTCAGTTGTGGGGCTCTTGGTACCAGGTCAGGTTTCCACCATCATGCACATAAATGCAAAGTTGTAGTTTAGTTGTGTACCGCAGAGTATATTTTCATACTTCTGCTATCATTCATGCCCATACAGGAGTGTAGAGATGTACTGATGTCTATACGTCTCACCTACATCTGTGTGAGATGGCTGTTGTGTTCCATATGTCTTTCAGCATGGATAGAATGGTTGGGCAGTTGTGTTGGCTGCTGCAGGAGGTAGCTCAGACTTGTAACACAGAGTAGTCAGTGTGGCATGTACTGACTGAATTGTCTTTATTATCTGCGTTAATTTTTGGACATGATCAGCAATGTAATCCTTCCCATTGTGCCTCCCTCCTGCAGGTCATGAAGATAAGCAGCAACAGGTATATCAGTTCTTGCCCCTTTGTATGGAGCTATGGCAGGTGAAAAGGTGAGGAGTGCTTCACTGGAGGGGGGAGATTCTTACCTCTCTCATGTAGGGATCACAGTTTGGTCACCTGTTGTGGCTCAGTCATCAGTGTGGCAGGAGATAACCAACAATATGAAAGCACACTGAATGGCCACTTCTATGCCCATCTTGAATTGTATTGCATATGCATTTGACCAGCATGCCTTGTCATCAGGCCAGCAGAGCAGGATGGAGCTTCTTCTACTAGTCACCCTGAGTGAGATGAACTATCTTCTGTGTGACATTGAAATTTCTTGGCCAGTTTGCATCTAGCACGATCTCAGCCAGGTGCATACCATCCTAGTGTGCCACAACCTGCCCTTTACACATTGTCCATTTCTTCCCCAAACCATTAATTTATGCTCAGTTGGTTTCCTTGCAGTCCATGTCTCCCTATCCTAAAATATGCATTTACGCCTATTTTTGTCTGAAGTGTTTGTTGTTTTTTTTGTGCCTCACCTGACAGGACTTCTATATCCTTCCCATGTTTTCCTATTGCCATTATCCCTAGATATATATATATATATATATATATATATATATATATATATATATATATATATATATATATATATATGTATATATATATATATATGTTTGGCCAGACATATGTTTGTTTGACAAATGCAAGAGTGTGATTTAATGTCGACAGTATGGATGGCTGAATGGTAGATATGTCGATAGTATGCAGTGTCAATACAGATAAGTGAGGTTGGGGGGGTGAGATTGTGTGTGTGTGTGTGTGTGTGTGTGTGTGTGTGTGTGTGTGTGTGTGTGTGTGTGTGTGTGTGTGTGTGTGTGCGTGCATGTGTATGTGTGTGTGTGTGTGTGTGTGTGTGTGTGTGTGTGTGTGTGTGTGTGTGTGTGTGTGTGTGTGTGTGTGTGTGTATGTGTGTATGTGAATTAGGCTTAGAGTCAAGGATGAGTGATGGGTGGGTGCTGTGTATTTGTGCTCCAGTTTGTGTATTTTAAGGTAATGGCTAGGTTAGGTTAGGGGACAGATGTAGTTTTGCTTGTGTATGTTTTTATAATGTTTCTGTGTCTGTGCCTGTCTTGAGTAAGTGGCAGTGTTATGAGAAGGTTTTATTGACATTAAGGTGTAGGGTTAGTGTTGGGGGAAGGGCAGCATTTGGTCTATGGTTAGCATCTGTTATAGGTGTTATAGGGGAGTAGAGCTCCCTGCCCTCTTTAGTAATGGGTGCTAGCCATAACCCTAATGCTGCCCCTTCCCCTAACTCTAACCCTACACCTTGCCATCATTCATACCTTCACGTAACACTGCCACTATTCAGACAAATTTGAGGCTAGTGTTATGGGGTGGGGGTTAGTTTTAATATCAGGACAGGAAATATTTTCCTCTCTCGATGTTTTTATTCAGTCATGCATGACAGACACATATAGATAGGGTCTATATTAGACGAACAAAAGTTCATCTTAGTGAACGCTCACATGAGCGAATACCTAGGTACTCATAACTGCAATTGTGGGGGGCTGCACCCCCCACCCCCCTAAATATATATTCCAACTCCGAGATCACACTACAGTGAGAAAAGGGCAAATATTCCCATCTTCACTGTACCACGATCTCGCAATTGCGGTTTCGAGTTCCGCAATATTCGCTCATGTGAGCGTTCGCTAAGATGAACTTTCGTTAATCTAATATAGACCCTATAGATATAGGTATATATCAAACAGGTTACTTTTACCCACAAAAATGTGTCCTGCCTTTGCTCCCCTTACTCCGCAGTATACTGCTGCCACTGGTCACTTTGATTAGGTTTTGCTTTCTTACTCTTGTTCCGATTTTGACATCAGGACACAACTAGCCGCTCAAGTTATGCCAGCTGTCGCAGTTTGTATATTTCTGTCTACTTTATGCTTTACTGTATCACCTGTATGTAATGCAAAGCTTCCTCACCCTTAAACCAGTCTCTGTTAAGCTGCTTATTACAGCTGCACTTCTTCATCAGCTTAGTTGCTATTACACAACAGATGCCAGTTCACATAAAGTCTAAAAGCTGTTTTCTCACAGTATGAAAAGGTAGTGAAATTTGTAATATGTAATGACTCAGAACTAGGTCTGGATGACTAAATGACTATTCGCAAATTAAAACTGTCATCAAGTGAGTAACAGTTCTGAAATGATGAGAAGTATCGCGGAGCATTGCTTTTATGAGGACATGCACAAACTTAACACCAAAGAAACCGCAGAGTGACATAATTGCTACTCTCACACAGGGATGCAAAAATGCTTGAAAAGGGAGCTGGGCAAAAATTGCATTAGGAATCAGAAGCATATTTGCTGTTTTTACTGCTAAGGAAGTCCTTTCAAAAGAATGAACCTAGAGTTATTGCCTTATATGATAATTAAGTAGTATCTATACTGTCATTTCATTACAGTTACAAGTGTATTTAACTTTCTTGATCCATATAAGATGAGGGTGTAGTCTGAAATAACTTCTGCCAAAGCATGCAGTGGATTACAGATTCTGCCCTCTGAAACAAATACCTTAGCTTCAAAGCATATAGTTATATATGGAATATCAAATACAACTTAAAAGCATGTACAACCAAACCTTCACTAGTGTACACACGCGCACACACACACACACACACACACACACACACACACACACACACACACACACACACACACACACACACACACACACACACACACACACACACACACACACACACACACACACACACACACACACACACACACACACACACAGATTTGGTCGGGAACTCAATAAACTCCTGTACGCTACACAGAGTTTACATTTCAGCGAGATGATCAGCGGCACTAATCTCACATTCATGCAACCCATCACTCTTACATCTACAAAAGCAAGATTTCTTGGCCAGCAACAGTGCTGCTGCCAGGAACGCATGCACAACAGCATGAGCACAGAAGCAAGAAGCATTTGAGCTTGCCTATGAGCAAACCTGCTCTACGAGATCATGCAGACAGCCACAATGACTACCAGGGTTGAAAATACTACTATAACAGCAGTAATAACACAGTAAAGAAAAATGTACTCTGTGCACTGCACACTACAACAATTATTTACAGAATAAATTAATGGGGGGCAAAACAGGAAGGGCATATGCAGGGAAACATACACTGGACAGGGGAAGTATGCCGATGAGTATAGGCATGAATGGTAGGAATGAATAAACAGGAAGAGGAAGAGGCCGTGGTAGATATGGCAATTTCCCCATGATAGGATATATATGTACAATTCCAAGACAAGTCAGTAGCATAACATAAAGCACATATGTAGAAAGCACAGTATATACTGCTGTTTATACCCCCTGTGTGACTATATTATATCAACATACATGATAGTATATATGTGACAGTCACACAAGGTTGCTAGTCAATGGAGGTGAATGGTTGTGATATAAACATCACTGACATGCTACTGGAGAGAACATTTAACAAGAACAGTATATACATCAGGGGGTATATGCATACTCTGAAGATCTGCAAAATGACTTGCTTGAATATGACTGGTATGTCACCACTGCTCACAACCAATCAGGGACACATAACAACAGACTCCTGGACAAATTTAGACTTAAACAGGCACAATAACAAGCATAGTCACAGATGCTTTTAAAATATTATGACCATTAATCTGCAGAATTGACAGAATATGTCATTGTAACATATTTTACATGTTCTGCAGTAACAGATATGTACAACTGTAATGATCGTCAGTATTCTATAAGGGGAATGCACCACCCCTTCCCCACTTTTTGGAGTGATTAAGACAGACAGGGTTAAATCTGGAGTTGAAATAAGGGGCAATTCTGGCCAGCTGTGAGGTTTGCATGACACATAAGCCACAATCCCCACCTGCAAAAATCAAACTCACTCCTTCAGTGTTGTCACTGAACTATGTATTTATTGGGTGTTACACAGAAAGATAGATCACACAAGCATCTAGTAGAACAGCTTGAAGGGAAGTCTGCACTGTCAACTCCTAATGGGTATGTGTTGCAAAGAATAGTTCTGTATGGCCTACCAGATGTGTGGGAGCTCACTGTGCCAAATGTGATACACTTGACTAAAACATCCCTGTTTGACATAGATATCGGCCATACAGATAACAACACTTACAAACAGCACGCTAGTATGAGTGGATTTCCTACACACAGCTAGGTATTGCATAAATCTGTCACATGTATTAGCAATGGATATTGTGTGAGGCATCTGCAACTGATGTGTGAATTAAGAAGTGAAACCTTATAATGAATGGTACAGCATGTGAGACTGATGGCAATGCAACTATGCTCATGTGCACAGAAAGTACATCAGTGCAAAGTCAAGTATCAACAATTGAGTAAGCTGTCACTGTGATATTGTACACATGCCAAACCCTACATGAAGCACCCTCTGTAAGTGCATGTCAAATGTCAGCACATACAGTATGCTACGTGATCACTATCCCCTGACATTGCCACTGAAAATGATATACTGCCATGAAATCATGACATACATCCATATATGTTCCTGCAAACTATCAAGTGGTAATACTGATGTGATGTAGTGGTATGTTCTTGATGTAGTACAGTTACACTACAGCTGTACCTATGCTACAACTGAACTTCAGGCTGTACATCATCTCTAAATGCAGCCTTGTATATGAATCACATGCGTCACAGTGGAACTGTTAACACAATCATACAACTCTACCTATTTCATGTCATTACATCAGTTGTACATCATATGCCTATATGTTTATCATTGTAAAAGTCTGGGCGAGGGCCCTGACACCATATGCGGACACATTATAACTGAGGAGGAACAGTTCATGACACAAATGCTGACAGTCACACAGTGCTGTTGGGGGATACCTGCATAATCCTTGTGAATAGCCACACAATAGTGCATACAATAAATTCCTCAAGATTGCAACTGAATCTCAGCATATCATTTGTTTGTGTATGTAATAGCATTACAATATGTGGATGAACCAAGGTGTATCTGCCCATGTAATCAATATGACATAATATTGTTGTATGTAAGATAACATTTGCAGATGCTAGGTATACACATGCACACCTGGGTCATACTGCAACTGTCACTGTGATGAATGAATGAATGTTGATATACTCCACTACAAGAATGCATGCCTTAGAAAGGCAAAATATACATAACATCATCCCATGTTAACAGTCTTCAGGAGGCATATTACTACAGCTGTTACAGAAGGAACATGTAATCAAATGGCAGCAGTGGCCATTAGTACAGTAGCTCAAATAACCAATCAGAATACACTGCTGTAGGGCTACAGTACATGCACACCTCAACATAACACATGTGGATGACAACAACAGTGACATGTGAAATATTCATAGGGTCATAAGACATCACTAGGCTAATGGCAAACAGAACATAAAATCCTAGGCATTATTATACCATTTAACCCAAATCTCTATATCTATGTGATAGAATATATTAGGGGTATGTGTATATGTGTTTGTATATGTTAGCTTTTATTGCAAACTACCTATGTCTATATGTGAGATCTGCATTACCCAATGGCAGAATTAGCAATCACACATCCAGTAGTCTGGATATGGCTTGCAGATGGTCATAAAGGAGCTCTGCTTCATGATGTGTGTATGCATCTTTGAGATGATGACATCCTCAGTGTTCCATAGAATGGATGTTATGCAGACAGAGGAAAAAAGGGGATGCTTGATTCAGGGGGCAACATAAAAGGTTATCCTGAGTGGGAGGCAGATGAAAACAGGTTCAAAACATCATGGAATCTTCATAATATGCCACCAACCATACACACATCAGTTGACTGAGGTCAGATTCAAATAACACACATGTGAGGGTATACAGGATAGATTCCACACAATGTAAGACTAGTGCTACCACAGAAGTCTAATGTTAGCACTCTCAGAGTGCACTTTATAAGGGATGACATCATTAGTGTATGCTGAGAAGAAGATATTTGGAAGGAGTGTCTGCCATAGCTGTGGACTCACATGTCATTATAAAATTGTCTTCAGACTGATAACTGAATGAACACATGCACTCAAGTTGCCTGCTGTGAGATTAGAATCCCTACCTAGCAAGTTACACCAGCTACAGATCAGAGTACTTAGTGCTTGCATCAATGCAGACATCTGAGTTTAACACTGTTAGGGTATGCTTTATATGGGATGACATCATCAGTGTAAGCTGAGAAGAAGATGTTTGGGAGGGGTGTTTGACATAGGTGGGGACTCACATCCAGGTATGAAATTGTCTGCAAACTGATAGCTAAATGAAGACAAACATACACACACACTCAGTTTGACTGCTGTGAGAATAGAACCCCTACCTAACTAGTTACACAAGCTACAGAACACAGCACTTAACATCAGTGCCACCCCAGAAGTCTGACTTTAACAGTGCCAGAGTGCAATTTATAGAGGATGACGTCATCAGTGTATGCTGACAAGAAGATGTTGAGATGAATGTCTGACATAGATGTGGACTGACATCCCAGTGTAAAATTGTCTCTAGACTGATAGTTGAATGAAGACACACACAATCAAGTTGACTGCTGTGAGATTAGAATCCCTGCCTATCTATTTACCAAGGTAGACAGCACAGTACTTAATGCTTATGCTAACACAAAAGGCAACTTTCAGCAGTGTCATAGTTCACTTTTTAAAGGATGTCATCAGTGTATGCTGAGAAGAGGATGTTGGGAGGGCTGTATGATACTGTTGTGGAATCATGACACAATGTAAAAGTATCTTCTGCATGCTGCTTGAGTGAGGGAAGCAGGACCTGGACTTATGCTCTTCTGACTACGCACACACCCACTCAGACATAGACACACACACACACACACACACACACACACACACACACACACACACACACAAGTTGACTGCTTTGAGATTAGAACCCATACCTATCTAATTACAAAAGCTAGAGAACACAGTACTTAACACTCTCACCACTGGAAAAGTCTTATTTTGAAGACTGTCACTGTGTACTTTAGTGAAGATCACATTATCAGTGTATGCTAAGCATAGGATGTTGGGATGGCTGTATGAAATTGGTGTGGAGTCATGTAGCAGTACAAAAGTACCTTATGAATGCTGTTTGAGTGAGGGCAGCAGGACCTGGATTCATGCTCTTCTGACTATGCACACACCAACTCAGACATAGATACACACACAGAAGTTGACTGCTGTGAGATTACAAAGTCTACAATTACACAAACTAGAGAACACAGTACCTAACACTTGCACCACCTCAAAAGTTTGATTTTAACAGAGTCACTGTACACTTTATAAAGGAAGATATCATCATGGTGCCACAGATAACATATACTGTTATGACACTTGTGTGCAAAGGCAAGAGTTGTGATATGATTATGTGATCACAATTTGCAAAAGTACATATAAATATATCCTTGCAACCTCGGTGAAAGAAGTTGTTATGAATGCATATTGCAGAAGTGAGACAGACATGTACCTGTTTCTCAGGATGTTGTGTAGATCACACACACACACACACACACACACACACACACACACACACACACACACACACACACACACACACACACAAACATTGGAAACAGCAGTAGTGCAAGCATAGAGTTATGTGTCTTCATATTCAGGTGAAGGTACGTCCACATTAATACAAGCTACTGACAGTGCCAATGGGATATCATCATGGATGACCAATTTCCAGTGTGACTATAAACTCACACCAAAAGTAACAATGCAGTTATACTCTGTAATTCTGGGGTCTGTTTGACAATGGGTCAAGCACTCCTATAGCATTTGTACATGGATTGCTGAAGGGCACTTATGAATATCAAAAAGTACATGTTCAGTCAAGCAAACATGTCACTGCCCTACTCTTGTGTTTATGAATGCATTTCCATGTATTGGAAAATTACAACCCAGTAGTGAGAGTTAGACATGCTGTGCACCCCTTCACAAAGTGCATCAAACAGAAGCTGATTTGTGTGGATGATGGCAAGGTATTACTGCATACGTGATTCAAATTTCAGGAATTCAGCTTGGATTTTTGAAGTAGCAGTGTCCACTAGAGCTCATTGCCAAGCTGCGCACAGATACAGACATACAGTAACTGATCTGGTGGGATTAACTGAAAAATACATCTGTTTGTTGTTAATGTTTCATGTGTCAGGTTTGCAGGATATGTTATGGGAGAAAGTGAAGCTGTTATGATGTACATGCTGTAGTCTATCTCTGAAATGTTAGGGCTTAAGCTTTATTATATAAATTACTGTTGGCATGGCCTTCCACATTTGCATGATGTTAAACACTGAGCAAACACATTTTTATGTCTATGGAAAACAGGGAAAAATTTAACGTAGTATGCCTTCCTTCGTGCAAACAGAGTCAGTGGCGATGCATGGCTGTCAGTACTCTGGACAGTACTGAGTGTGGAAAATGCACCTGCTGCTTAACTTTCTTTGTTGCACAGGGTGTAAAAGTAGCAAGCTCCTGCTACAGATCACAGGTGAGCTAGGATTCAAATCTATATGATTCTTTTTTATTTACAAATGGTGTCACAATACCTTTAGCTAAATAAATGTGATCAGGACTGCAAATGTGACTATCAATAACTACGCTAAAGTGTGTGTCTTACCCAAATCGTGTCAGCAATGCCTACCTCAATACACTTGTACAACTAGTAGCTGTTTTGCAGGCCACACTGCAGATCACAAGTTAATTGTGTGTAGCAGCTTTGTACAAATGACAAGGGCTGGTACATCTTTTGAAACAATTATTATGACCCCGGAGATATGCTATTTGTATAGGGCCAGATATCCTGAAAAGTGTGTGCAGTATGCTTCTTCACAGTAAGGACAGTTTCCACATCATATTAGATGAACATTTCATCTATTATCATACTATAGATGTTACAGTATATTCTGATGAGACAGAGGAGGATGACAAATATAGGGCTGTAGAAGACATGGGAGGTACTGTGCTGACACATTCACCAACACCCTAATGGTGTGTTGATATGATGTGTCTTCTCAATCAAATTATGTCCTGCTCTGTTGCATGAATTGCATGAGATAAGGATAGAGGAGCGACAGAGGATAGCAATGAATACATCCATATGCATCTGTTTGAAGAAGCTGTGGGACATCTGAAATATAATGGTGCCATGTGGAAACTGATTTTTTTCAGTTATATCAATTGTGTCCCACCTTACAGTTTACTTGATAGGCAGATGTATCATACTTATGTTAGAGAAGGGCTACACAGGTGGATAGGCAACAGATACACAAGAATGAGACCTCTAAAAACAGCTCTTAAGAGCATCCCCTACTGCTGGGCTACGAGCCTTGACAAGATGGAAATGTACATTTATACATCTGATCATCACCTGAACATGACTCAAAGGGAATCCTGCAATAGATTTTGAAGCCATCTACACTACAGGGGCACTGATAAACTATTGAATTAGGGTAACATGTTGGTATTATTTATCAAGAGTTATAACAGTATGCAGAAACCAGGAGATGACATTTATATTCATCAGCCTAATAGTTACACACACATAAGAGTTGGACATACACATCAATTTTGGTGTAATGGAACATTAAAAGACATGTTTTTGGTGTGTTTTCATTATTAAGTTGCCATGCTGTGCAGCATGATGTGACTGACATGGGATAAAGAAGGGTTAGGAGAGGGACAACAGGCTTATGACAAGGAGAACAAGGTTGGATAGATATCTTAAAGTCGTGCTGATGGATATCACTTCAAATATTCTTTTTTGGCCAGTTTTCAATATATCTCCATGACAGCTGTAAGTGTGGCAAATGTTAAGATGCAGGTCATTAAACATATAGACATAACATCACACTAAGAAATGGTGTGAGATGCATCTGGAATTGAACCCTTGATGCTATGTGCAAAAAAATCTTCAGTCAAGTGATTTATGTTAAAATAGGAAGTTGTACTTTGTTTCATCCAGTAGTCTAAAGAACTGTCAAAGTAACTGTTTCAAAGTAGTGCTTTTACTCTGTTTTAACTGTGTATTCCTACAGCACAGTAAGTTTAAGCAGTGCTGCCTGGAGATAACCAGACTAGTGTGGCCTCTGGCAAAAACTCCCTAGGTTTAGCATTTCACCGCTACTCAGCATTGGTGCATGATGCCAAACTCTGCGCAAATGCAGTGGACAAAAAGTGATGGCTTTTTTATAGGCTATTTCTGGTCATGTGTTTTGTATGTGATTCTATTTTTGACCAGATTAAATGTGTGAAAATGGGGTCGATAGGAAAGTGGTAAAATAGGTTGGAAGCAGATCGAAGAACAAAGGAAAACAATATGGAAAGAACCACAGTTAGCCACTTCTTCAACACAGTAATATGCGCATGTAGACAACATTTGATAAATTTGGGCTGTCACTATAGCAAGGTGCCAACAACTCAGTGTTGGGTTATAGCTAATTAGACCAAATCAAGTGTATCAAGAAGACACATATGTGAAGTGCCGAGCTACGTATGAAACATTTTTTTTATGGGACAGGTGTTCATTTTTAAAAAGAGAGGAATGCTGGGGAAGGGACCTAGGAATGTGAGGTTCAGGTAGCTAGGGCAGGTGAGGAAGCAGGTACAGACAAACAGGACATACAAGGCAGACACAGGGATGGTGATGGATACAAAAAGGTTGGAGGACACCATGATTGGGGATAGGTAGGGAACACTGGAAGCACATGGCAGTCAAGGGTGAGAACAGTGAGATTCTAGTGCTCACCCTCAGAACTGTTATCACTGTCCCCTTCCTCAGTCACCTGTGAGACTGTTTGATGTGGGAGTCTCTTTTTTATTTTAATGAGCTACCTATCCAGTCAGCTGATGCAAGCACCAAAGCCAATCTCTATTAGATCATGCACCATCCCTGGCATCTCTTGGCAGGTGACATAATCACCGCCTCCACCAGTACTCCAAGCGGGTAGCACTGCACCATCAGCCATGTCAATGTTGCCTGATGAGGATAGAATAGGTGGAGCAGGGGTTATGGAGGTAGTATTACCAGGCTATGTCCCAGAGGTTCTGAGTGAGGGTGTGACAGCTGGTGTAGGGTTGGCAGGCCAAGCTGCAGTGATTGGCTCACCTCCTTGCACTGAACTGCATTTGGTTTGTTGTCAGACAGGTTTGACATCAGGAAGGTCTGAGTTCAGGTAACTCCAAAAAAAAAAAAGAGAGAGAGAGAGAGAGAGAGAGAAAGGGTGGGGAGTGGTTAAATAGAGATCCTAATTGGTCTGATAAGTCCTGATTTAAGCTGTTTAACAGGCAACCTGGCATATTGTCATACCCAACCTTTTTAGCTTTAGAGAGCACAGTGGCAACCTCTTCTTTGGTGATAATGGGTGGTGGAGTGGTGGAGGGTAGTTCTTGGGGGAGAACTGTGTGTGAATGGGAGGTAACATTTGAGCTGAATTTGTTCTCCAGCAGATTTGCTATGTCTTCCAGCCAACTATAGGTGATGGCATCTACAACTAATTCTGCACAATATTGGGTGTCACCCTTAAGACAGGGGACAGAACTGAAAAATACCTTATGGTTATCCTTTGCTTTGGAGGCTATTTTACCTCAAGGTCTGGTTTCAGCAACTTGAATATTTCCCTGATTTGCTTGTTTAGACTAATGAGAGACTTATTTCTCTGTTGTACATATTCCCTTTTACTTCTTGACAGGATTTTCTTTTTCTTCTTTTAACACCTATTAATACTAGGATCCACCGGGGTGACTTGTTTTTGCAGTTTGACCTGGGTTTATTTTGGTTTGGTACTGCCATTTCTATGCAGTTGTTTATATGGTCATACAGGGCTTTTGTGTATGCCTTTCCATAGGTTTCTGTGTTTTCTGGATTTTGGGGAGTTTGGAAACTAGCTATTCATTCCCTTAATAGGGGATAATTTACCTTTGAGAAGTTCTTAAAGTTTTTGGGGTTAGGTGGGGGGGACTAGTTTTAACTTTATTTCAAAGGCGACCACTTTGTGATCTGATCTTACTAGTGAAGATGTAACATGGAGGGGAGGGGGGCATAGGGCTCTCTCATATTTTTCAGTACCAGATCTAGGATATATTTCCTCCTGGTGGGAGTTCAGACTAGCTGCTCCTGGGAATTTGAATTTACAAAGTGAAGAAATCTTTGGGCCTGCATGTTAGTGGTGGGTTATGCCTCTCAATTAATGGAGGGGTAGTTAAAATCACCCATGACTATGGTATTAGGCTGTACGGTGAGGGATTCTAGTAACTTCAGGTATGATGCATGGGTTTGCTGGCTCATAGTCGGGGACCTGTAGCTAGCAAGAATATGGTAATGGATTTTTCTTATGGTTACTTGGACATGGAGTAGCTCAAGCATGTCATATTGTTTGAACAGCCTTGAGGTGTGTTTATCCTTTTTGTTGATAGATACACCTCCACCTTTTGCTCTTTTATGTTCAGTGGGTGGTCAGAATGAATGAAAGGCATTATAGCCATGCACTGCTGAAGTGCTTTCCTGTGGCTTTGAACCATGTTTCAGTAACTGCACAGACGTCAGCATTCTCCATGGTGTTGAGAGCTTACAGGGAGTGCAGTTTCTTGTTGAGGCCCCTAGCTTGTCCCAAGAAGCTTTTGTTATGTTGTAAGGTTTGTCTGTTTGGCAAAGTCTAAAAAGGCACTATAGTGGTAGATAATGTTTTAGCTAATATCCAAAACCCTAGAGGTGACAGGTGAAGACCATTCCTGGCAAAGTAGCATGGCTTATCAGCCATGTTATCACTGACTAGTAAGAGAAAGGCACGGAATGCAGGTAGGTCACTGCCAAAGACAATGAAAAACAAATGAAATTACCACTGTTAATTGAAACCAAACTGTTACACTCTTAATTAACCAGGCTTTGTGAATGATTCACCGTTTAATAAAATAAACCATATGTGCTTTTGTCTCAGATATAAATCCAGAAGACTTCATTAGATACAGTGTAACAGGGAATCCCAAGAATGGGGCAATAGAGGTGGTACTAATAATGTTCAACATGCAAATATATTGCCAACTGATTTTCAATAATGCACCCTAATTTAAAAGTTCTGCCATGAAGGCTCAATCTTTAGAGATTCCCCCACTGCGGAGACTCGCATGTCACAAGGAGAAATAACAGACCCAAGAGGAACAATGGCAGGAATGGACACACCCATATCCATGCAAATCAGAACACTGATCAAACACTGGACAGAAGAAAACATATTGGAAGTACTGATACAGAAAGAGGCTACCACAGAAGACATTCAACACTGTCATGTAGTCTCAAATGGAACTGGTGATTTTCATGTTTACAGATTTAGCATTCTTTTTAAAAGGCTACACCTTTGTCATTGGTTGGGGGGGGGGCTAAATCTTGTTGAAGTTTTAACTAATCTGAAGATGTATACCAGGAAGTTGAATTTAGGTGTTATGTTTGAGAATGAAGCCTGACATACCCAGTCATTAAGATTCCTTAATATATTCAATCCACCACTCCATCCCATTTTGCTTCTTTTCAAGAGAATGTGCAAACTTGACTTCAGATCCCATGTCAGTAGATAACCATCTCTGGAAAAATCCATCTTGACCAAATTTGAGTTGGATTTGATACATAATCTTAGAATATCTCATGTCTGGCTTATGCAACCTGATAAATGGGCTGGGGTTGCCCTTATTGACCACTTGCAATATACTGAAAAAATGTATAACATTTTATTTGAAGACACTTATGAATAGGTGTCCAAAACTGAACTTACTATTGCATATTCCGGAATTTTTGATGCTTTACATGACAAGTTTATGCAAGGCCAAATTACCCATGACCAACATGAATACCTCAACATCAAGCATCCGGTCGTGCCTGCCATTTTTGGAGTTCCAAAGATTCATAAAAATCAATATGATCCATCGATAAGTCCCATTATGGATGCTAGGCAATCGATCACGGTCCCCTTGGCTAAATTTCTAGACCACCATTTAAAAGAGGTGATCCAGAACATCAACCACTTGTGCAAGTATTTGTGGGAATTCCTTAAGAAGTGTGATGCTTTACAATTCAAATATTACATGTTTTTTCTTACAATTGATGTCAAGGATCTTTTCACAGTTATCCCCCACCACACTGTTTTACATTGGTTTGCAGAATTTTTAAATGATCATATGGAATTTTCCCAAGATAATATCAATCTGTTTACTGAATTATTGCATCTGGTACTGTACAATAATTATGTTGTTTTTGACATTGACAACTAATACTTTTTGCAAAAAAGGGGTAGCCATGGGGTCAGAATGCAGTTCCTTCTATGCCGACACCATCATGATGGAATGGGAGGAGAAACTGATCTTTCATAGTCCTTCCAAGGACTCATTATACCTTTATATTAGATCACAAAGTGAATAACAGGAACACAAATTTAGAACTGTGCTTCCACAGGAAAGAAAGGAGAATCCACGCCAACTCACACTAGGACTTTTATTAAGTAGTTAAGTAGTTACTAAAATCAGGCAATAACATAAAATTGATCATTCACTAATGCTAAAATATCTTAATTTTAAAATTGAATTAATAGAACAAGAACCATTAAGGCTAGGATAATTTGTAGCATTTAATCTAAGCTGCCATTTTAACTCACAGGTTCCTAAATGTTCATCAGTAATCCAGCCCTGTGGGTCCCGTTCTATATGATCTATAATAAAAAATCCAAAATATGTATGGGAAATTCCACCACATGTTTATACAAACCATTGGTAGTTTTTTTTTCCCTTTTTTATGTCCAACAAACGTGCATGTACTTCAGGATCTTCAGGAAACCCTATCATTCCAACTCCTTCTTACACTAAATCAGCTCCCACCGAACCTCACAGAAAAAAAAAACAGTGCTTAAAGGGCAATTTGTCCATGCCGCATGCATGACCAATGTATATGAGGATTTCATTAGTGAATGGACCCTACTCAAGGACATGTTCCTCAAAAGAGGATACCCCAATGTTTTAATCAACAACATTTGGGAAGAAGTAGCACAAAAAAGACAAAACAACAATTACAGACAACAATTACAGATCTAGTCTATTAAGTAAAACTCTCAAGAACTATTGTGCAGAGATTTTCCTTGAACAGCCACTTGCAGGGCACTCTGGGGCAAATACTTATAGTTTCATCACATCATACTCTATGGATCATGAGCGATTTAGGTAGACCTTAAGGAAAAACTAATGTATTTTTAATGATAATAATGATATCATCAACAAGATGGAGGGCAAGCCAATCATTATTTTTAGAAGAGGCACCAGTTTTAAGCAATAATTTGAATTATCTGGCTAACTTTCACACCATTCAATTTGTAAATGGAAAGACATGCAAAAGTGTGGTGCTTGCAACTATTGTAAAAAAAATTTTTGTTGCACCAAAGTACAATGGTTTATCTGTTACAATAAAAGTTAACTACAGTCGCACAATGAAAGGAATAATTTATGCAGGATCTTTTCCAGTCTTGTAATGTTTTTTACATTGGCAAGACTGAATGGATGCTCAAACAGAGAGTCTATGAACATTTTTACGAAATTAGAACTAAGTGTGAAACGAATATACTTTTTAAACACCTAACAGTAAATCCAGATTACCAGTTTAAATTTGTCACTCTGGAGCAATTGCCCATGCATACTAGGGGAGGCCCATGAGGTCTAACACTAGAAATAAAGAACACACTTGGCAATTGCATTTGAATTCAGCTAGTCCACAAGGCATGAATGAGATTATTTCGATTTCTTGTTTACTTAAACTCAAAGTCAGCCAATGTCTTGTATTTTTCAACATTCATTTAAAACTTTACATTCATCTTACACATTTTGTAAAGTGTTTTAGCCACTTTTAATTAATCAGGTCTTCCAGTGATTAAAATGGTTTTAAAATTTGTATATACTTGACTTTAAAATTGGGCATGTTTCTTATAATTTTTTGGAGCAATTTGGTCATGTGACCTTCAGAAGGTTTTAAATCCTGGTTTCTCTGTTACATTGTATCTGATGACGTCTTGTGGATTTATACCTGAAATGAAAGCACTTATAGTTTCTTTTTTTAAACATTGAATAATTTGCAAAGTCTGGTTCATTAGCAGTGTAACAGTTTGTTTTCACTTGATTGGTATTTATATTTATTTTTAGTTGTCTTTGGTAGTGACCTACCTGCATTCCATGCCTTTCTCTTTCTGGTTGTGCTTTTTTCCAAGTTTGTTTTAATATCATCCCTGTCTGATAAGTATTGGACTCCTTTGGAATGATACCAGTAGCTACGTGAGTTGTTAAAGTCAATCATTTTCTGCTGGCATTGTGGCAGCATCTTTGGGGATGGTAGGTGCTGCTCAATGCTAGGCTCATACCTGCCTGTGACACATATTCTGAGAGCTCAATCATGTCTCTTTTTCTATACTCCAAGGAGGTAGGTCTCAAGTCATTCACATTGACATGGACTATGACTGAATCATACTGTGACTTGGGGTTAAGTTACCTTAGTGCTTGTGACCTGGTGAATCTTGGCCCCTGACAGGTAACTACCTCAAACATTCCCCTTATACAGCCTGGTAAGAAGAACATTAGTGTATCTCACAATGGAGTTTCTTATACCAGAATATTGGGTCGTGAAGCGTTTTACTTTATGAATTTGGTAGTTGAGGCACAATGAGTCGTGGCTTTATGTGTTGTGATGGGAATTGTCTTGTGTGTGTACATGCAGAATTGCTGAGGACTGCATCTGAGAGGCATTTGAGGTTTGGGTAAGTTACATGTGAGCACTTGTGCATATGTGGGTCTATATGTAAGGTACGTTGTAGGTGAGGTGAGTGACATGTGTGAGTTGCTGACAACCTGTTTGATGCTTTTTGTGTCTGTATGTGAGAATCCAGCCTCTAATGTCAATGTGTAACTACATCTCTCACATACTCAGTTTGTCTGTTCAGGAATTAAGTGTCTGTCAGGTTACATGAAGCAATTATTACATTGCCTCAGGATAACCGTGCCCACCAACCTGGATGCAGAAATAGCAGGAAAGTGTCCTTCCATGGTTTCAGGTCCTAATGTGTACTTGAAAGGATAGCAGTGGAGAGGTCCTTATGAAGTGTAACCTGCAGCTAATCTAGCCAGTGATGCTGCACAATGTCAAATCAGATGCTATACTTAAGTAACTAGCACAACAAACTTTTACAGTATAATGAAAATAAGCAATGTTTCCAGGTGTTTGTGTCTGTACATGGCACTGGCACAATGAGCAGCTTTGGGCAAATGTGCTAAATTTATACCAGCACCGGAAATACAGAAAACTGACTGAGCCCTCTGGCCAGTTCAATGACTATACTTAGAGCCCTTTTATGTCATTCCCAACTCAGACAGACCAGGTAAACATATACTTCCGCTAGATGAATAATCCCTGTCCCCCTAATATAAAGGCACAGTAAAGGAGTGTCCTGAGTGAAATGCTAATACAAAGACATTTAAAGATACAGATACAACATGTTACTTTAAACAGCTTATAAAAGTGTGATTATTCAATAAAAGTACTTTGCTTGGTAGAAATGAGCGAAGCCAAGAGCCGCTCAATTTTACAGAATTTATAAAGACACTAAAAACAAGTTAAGCTGATTAACAAGTCCTCCAGCAAATAAAACAGCTACAGGCAAGAATCTCAAGTTGGTTTCACCCAACCTAAACAGACCAGGCTACCACCCAGTGTGACTAGATGGAAAATCCACTGATCTTTTGATGTAAAAACACAGAAAAGTTCTTCCTAGAGTGTACAAATACAGTACTTGATCAAACATCTAGCTAGATAATGAATTCAGAGCAAGTAAATCAGTAGAACAGCAATGAGAGGCAGAATGCACTTTTCTAAAAATAAGCACAAGGAATAGCAAATAAATAATTCAAAATATCAACAGCAGTCTAGAAAGGGAGAAGCTTTTGAAGCTCAGTTTACAGTAAGGATGGGCAGCTTAAAATCACCAACTTTAAAAAGAAAATCAAAAATTGCGAGGGTGGGTGGAAACAACAACTAGCAGGGAGTCACCAACAGTGTTTGTAGTTTAGCAGGCTTTGAGTCTTATCAGAAAAGACAAATGCAAATACCCAGTTTCATGATCTGTATACTTACAAACTTGGGGGTGTTAGCAGTTCAAAACTTAACCAGTCACTTGTCGGGGTGTGCCCACTTGGACCTTTTAAGGTCACTGTAGTGATGGCTACACTGATCCCTAGTATGTGGTATGCTAGTCAGTCTAGAAACAGCCTTTTTAGGCTATTCCAAGCCTCAGTCTTGCACATACCTCTCAACTTCTTAACACAAGAAATCCAGACAAAGCCTAAAATAATGGGGGGGGGGACAAAGGTCCAAAAATAGGGATTGATTTTAAATATTCCTCTTATAAACATAAAAGCTGTTAGAATAACAGGACTTGGGTTCACATACATTTTCTGAAGGAAATGAAGTCTGAAACTCAAATATATGTCATTATTTGGTCATTTAGTGACTTCAACCCTCTGAGAATTGCCAGAAAACCACAGATTTTATGGTGAAGAAACCAAATATTTGAAGAAAAATCTGGATATGCTGCAAAAATCTGTACAGCTGAGAGGTATGACCTTGTACAGGAACCTGGTATAGTCCCCCCTGAAGTAGTCTACAGCTGAAGAGCTTCATAAGGAATGCAACAAAGATTTTTGACTCCTCCACACCCCACCTCTGCGCTCTGAATTTGCCACCATCCTTCCCATCTCCTGCCATGTCTGCCAAGGTCCTCCAATAACAGCAGGAATTGTGATTGTGTTTTGCAACCAGTTTGCAAACACGCAGGAACCATGAAACCATATTTGCATAATGGTAAGCAACGAGAGACATTGCCAAACAAAGTGGAAGGGAATTTATGAAATGACAATGATGTGAGATTTGGCATTGATTTATGGTATGTGTGCTGGTGTACTTGGTTATTCTTTGTCCAATGGTCAACACTGAAATGAAATACTAAATGATTTGGCTTTTAAGCCATGACTTTAGAGGGATCAAATGGGATGACTAGTCACATGTTTTTGTGGAGCCTTACACACTGTTAAATGTAATTTAAACATGCGGGGTTCAAACCTATGTAAAAGAGAATGCATACATTCCCCCATAGGTGATTATTCCTCGTTGCCCCCAAAGTGTTTATCAGCCATAGTCATTACAGATATAGAGCTTAAAGTGTGATTGGTGCCATTTTATCATTAAGCCTGTATGTGTGTGACATTAAAAGGTCCTGGCTTATGAATTCTCAGTTGTGATGCAAGACCAATGTCTAAACATTTGTTGTAAGTTGATAGACGTGCATGACTTTAGTAATAGAGTATGGAGTTATGACACATACCTCACAATACATTCTGTTTTACAGATATTCTTGTTTTGGGAAAGGTGTAGATGATTGTCAGTAAACTATTGCGCCCATCAGAGATATGCAACTGCATTTTTTATCACATAATCATCATTGCCATGTTAAAACATTTATACACATAATACACATGATACTTACAAAAGTACATGTATGCAAGTAGTAATGATACCTTTCTGTCAAACAACATGCTATGCATAGCCATTGGTATGTAGCATTACCTTTATAATGAAAGATGGGTAAATTGTGGCATTTCTGCAGTCATTACCATCCATGTTGCTGACTGCTACATAATGCCACTAAGTGTGTTTGTGCTGTGTAAGGCAACTGAAATTATTTCTTTTACTTTTTCTTTAAGCAACAGACCATGTTTGCACTATGCCATGCACTGTACACATGGTAAATACAAAAATGGGAAACAAACAGTAAACAATTAGACAACTCTGGAACTGAACCATGAGACTATTTATTAACACGGTATAGCTGTAGTAGGTTGTCTGTCTTTGCCTCAGGCAGAGCTTTGTAATACCAGTCAAATCATGTGCATACAAGCAATTCACATTTCATATCCAGTATTGGCAGTTCATACATTTAGACATCCTCAATTGGTTGTACATGTGGGATTAACATATTTAGTGCAATGAGTGATCACAGAATTATTTATGAATATGTTTGCAGAAATGCGTTTCTGTCTTCTCTTTGTATTGTGGTCATTCTTCCCTTATATCTGCTGTAATATCAGACATGCAATCTGTTGTGCATTTCCTAGCATTTTTCTTCCAAGGTGTGATACAAATACATAACAGTGAACAACAGTTTTCAGCAAAGGCAGGAGACTTATGTAATTATGGCCAACAAATTGTACATGTGTGGTGTTTGGTTTTATTTAAAATTTCACTGCAGTTAGTTCCCCACTTTGTACGTGCATCCTCACTGATGCACCTGCTGCAGTGTAGGTTGCCTGAATTGCTGTTGTGTTTTCTTTCACTCAGACTAATCATTCACACTTGCAATCCATTAGAACCTAACAATGGTGTAGAGACTGCACTATGTTTACAGCTGCTACATAAAAATCAAAAGTTATTTACTTAGCAATTCTAATGAGTTCACACCTCACTTCCATTTTCTGAGTGCTCAGAGGCCTAAATATGCACTATAAAATGGTGTAGCTAGGGAACCTGAAGGTAAGGAGACTTGCTTTCAGACAAAACAGAAGCTTGATAATTCTTTGAAGGAGATTTCTCTACAGTGAAGCATTTATTTTGCTAAGGTACGATCTATTATTCAAGGCCATTTAGATTGAAAGTTTTTAGAAATGTATTTCTATAGTGAGTAGAAAAATTAAGGTTGATCTGCATGCACTTCTTATACTTCACTGTTGGCATAGACAGTTTTTGCAGGGCTTTACATATGTGAGGTAGGTTATGCTTACAGCAGAAATATGTTCTTACCATTTGTTTTGGAAAGTTCACCTCTGATCAGAGAAAACTGTAATTATGTTTTTCATCAATGTAAGGGGTTGTACATGTAGCTGACAGTGGTACTAAGCTTCTCAGATTCCCAAGGGCAACCTCCACAACAGAGGAGTGCATTGTGAAAATTGACTGGCAATCCTAATTTGCATTGTTGACTATTACCAACTGTCATCCAGTAATCAATGACATAATTTCAGTCTTCAGTATAGGAATGTTGACAAAATGGGATTTTTGTCCAGACCTTTACATTTGTGTTAGAGGGTAGAGGTTGCAACCTACCATTCTGTTGTTCTAAATGAGAAGTGTGTTTCATGTGCTTTATGATGGCAATGGGTACACAGCCCGATTATTTTTTTGGAAAGCATACATTACATATGTGCTATTAATGGGTTTTGTCCTTCTCTGTTTTATAGCACATAAGATTATGGCACCCAAGTCAGCAAATCTATGAACCCCCCTCTTTATTAAGGCTGAGAATGAGGTCATCATCCAGGATGTGAGGTGCCATGGAGCTTTTTCTACTTGAGACAGGCCAGGGGGATATGACCACCAGAAAGGACATTTGGAACCAGGTAGTCATCGATGTTAATGCTGTTGGTGTTTGTGTCTGTAATTATGGTGCATCTGGAGCATTTCTCCCCGGGCCTCCAAAAAAACTCTCCTTGGGAACCTAGTCGACCGTCGGGTCAATGAATGATAATAAATAAATAAATAAAATAAATAAATGGTCAGCTGTGGAATCGTGCCACTGACATGATTTTATCAGCATGGAAGAGGGTGGCTGCTGTTTCCCGAGAAGAACTGGCTATAGGGGTGTGTGTGTGTTCCTGATACCAAACCAGCACTGACAGGAAATGAGGAGTTCCTGTCCAATGTCAGAGATCCCAACAGCTCAGGGTAGTCTTCACAGCATGTGATTGATGTTGGTGTTGATGTGGCTAGGAGGCCAAGTGTGCCCAAGGAGCAGATTCCAGGTAGACTTACATATGACAACATTATAATGTATTTTAGACTAAAATATAATATGACTGCTACTGCTTATGCTACATGTTTAATATCTGCACCTATTGATAATTCATAGTTATACAAGAGAGTGAAGCAATAGACATGGGGTTGGGGGGATGGCTCAGGCAAGTTTCAGTTAGAACTATTTCTTACAGGGCATACAGGTGATTGCTTATTTACTGTCCTTGCATTATTCCCAACTGTGAAGTTTAATAGGCATCCGTTCTTCCAGCCCCATCCTCCCTGCAAGGTGTTAAGACATCTGCACATGGTAAGCAAAATTGTTTTCCTTATTACTAGCATTATTTAAATATATTATCTGTATGTGTCAGGATAGTGTAACAAGTGTCTGTATTGCTGTACCATCTACAATTGTGTGACCAGTGTTACGTTTTTGTTCACATATTTTGGGTTAATAATGAGGGGAACAATAATTTCATTCCTGTGTTTGTCACTTATTATCACAGGTGATCCTGGCAATGGAAGTGTAGGACTCTTGCTACCTGATGTCAGGGTATCAATAGGCTCTGATGATAATGGTGACCAAACAGAGGCACAGTCAAGGTTGCAGAGGTTCATTCTGACACTGAGGTTGTGACTCTCACATTGTGTGGATTTCCTTCAGAGTCAGTATTGTTATGCATACCCATTCCACTGAGCCCTTAGATAGTGGAGATGCTGAGGGTGATCCAGTTCTTTAGGGTAGTATGGCTACTGAGGTTTCAGTGCTGGTTGACTCTGGCCATAGCCAAAGTATGGGCAAGGTGCCAAGCAGGAGGGTTGGTAGGGGTGCTTGGGGGAGGCCTGTTGGGAAGGCCTGTTGTCTGCTCTCCCCCTGATGCTGGTATATCATTGCATGCCACACAACATATCTATAGGGATATCATGGAGGCACAGGCAGATTCTACTGGGGTCTCTGAGGATATAGTTAGGGTTCTAGATGTGGCACAAATTGACATGCGTGACTGCCTCTACCATGTGACCAGTTCAATGGATCATCTGAATGCACTGGAACGGGCATCTGGTGTTTGCCGATGTGTACATGCCCAATCTCACCCCATAGTGACATTACTTTCACTGTTCCATCAGTGGTTGAGGTGTCCACACCCGGACATGGTAGGCCAGAGGTGTTGTGGACCTGGGCATAGTCCTGAGGAGTCCTCATCCAACAGATATCACTTACATTCAGTTAGCACCACTGCATCTGACCATGGGCATGGATGTGCCAGTGCAACTCCTGGCAGAGCCAGTTCTTGCAGTCAGGGGTGACAATACTGAACTGATACCTCTACCATGCACAGCTCACACCTATCTAACATGCCAGGATTTATTGCTACACATAGCTTTGCTGTGTTCATTCAGACCCTCACAAACACACATTTCACACACTGTGCCCATACAGACCCCCACACCTACCAGCTACATGAGGCATAAATGATGGTTTTATGTCATCCTGTCTTAGTGGTTCTTTGATATTATCTATTTTCCTGCCTGCCTGTGTTTCTTACTTGCACACACTCATTACTTTGGTGTCAACCTTGGTCTCCTGCCATCCCCACCCCCATCCTGTGCAAATGATGATAACTGTGCCCTCATCTTGTTTCTATCTTTTTGATTCAGGGTTACATATTTATATGTCTGATGCATAGGGGGATATCTAACTGAGTACTTAGGATATGTGTTGGTGATGTAACTTGGATTTTTTTTTCTGAATTATTACAGTATTTTAGTGTTGTGAATCCTTCCTTGAAAATCATTGATATGGCAGTTAGGCATATTACTCCACTTGTGAGAATGTAGGGTAAGTAGATTTTGGACTGCTTTTTCTATACTAAGTATTTTAGATGGATGAGGCATGTTAGTTGTTAAACTGCATAAGTATGGATTACAGAAATCAGTCATGTCCCATACTGACGTCATTGCTGGACAGCTCACACACATTCTAATTAGCTACATTTATAAATAACAGTATGCAGATATCTGCCATTCATTCATGCTCTTGTACATTTATTTTTCTATTACAGGTTCAACACTTACCTTGGTAGTTCTACAGTTACAACTGCTGTCATCCAGGGCTGACTTTGTCTGATGCTAGCAGTACATGGCAATTACATGGGTAAGTAAAGGTTGTAAGCATTGCCTGGTATCAGTTTTACTCTATGTATGTGCATAGGATGAAAGGTGCACCCATTAGGTGGTGAACATGCTTGCTATCCATTGCCTTTTGGCCAGGTCATGGACATAGTGTGCAGTCTTATATCAACAAACACCCACGGCAGCTGGGGTTCTCTCTCTGACTCCTCACCTGTGCCCTTGGTGTTCCTACTGCAGCTGTTTTCACAGTATGACATTGTGTTGGATAGCATGGACTGTGATAATTTCGGTAAAAGTACTAGTATCATACTGCTGAGCCTCTTCTGTTGTATCTAGGCACTGAAACCATAACTTCAGCAGCTGAAACACATACTATATGATATTTATTGTTTGAGCGTGTGCCTCATTATAGCATTCTAACACAGGTATGTGTGCATTTCTTATGGGCACCATTAGCCATGGTTCAGGTGCATACCCTGCATCACCCAGTAAATGGCCTTGTGGAATATCACTCCTGGAAAACCTCAGAAAAAGCTGTTTGGTATGCCAGATATGGGAGTCATGGTGACTGTCAGGGTTGCCAGTACACACATTCGGGATGGTTACCTTAGCACTACACATGACCTGGCAGTTAATGGAGTGGAACCAATTTCTGTTGCTGTAGACACTTCCCTGTTCCCCAGGTGGTACTTTGATCTCAATATGCATGCGGTCTATGGTACCCGAGACTTTAAAGCAAGTGTGGTTAGATCCGACCACAAACTAATCACCTTGGAAATCTACACCCCCCCCCCCCCGGCAAAGGTAACCACCATGAAAAACTTCTCCAAAGCTAACTTTGGGCTCCTAAGAACAGAGGTGGCTAACTTCATGGCACCCATGCAAACGGAGAATAGTTGCATGACCACTGAATCATACACCAATGCACTGTACAAACACGTACACAAATGGATGGATCATAGCCAATAGAACCAAGATGCTCTCCTCCAAAAAATGGAAGCCAATCTGGTGGTCCCTTGCCATAAAAAAAACTCTACAGCAGAAGGAGGAAACTGATGTGGAATAAGGTGAAGTCCCAAGACTGGAAAAACTCCCTTATCAGCCTCAACAAAAAGTTGAGATCCCTCATCAAATCCTGTAAAGCTAGCTATGAAAATAGAATTGTAGAAGATAGTAACAACAACCACAAGGCCTTCTATAGTTATGTGAAGAACCTCCACGGCAACACCCAGATCTGCTCTGAGTTACTGCACTACGGTACCTCCTATACCGAGTCAACAGATATTGCCAATATACTGTTCGACAGAGTCAGTGCCAACCCTCCACAAAGGACCAATCACAATACCAGTAGATTGCCAGTATTACTGCTGCAAAGTTTAAAACAGCACTGTCCAAGGCCAAGAATAGAGCATCTATGGGACATGACAATATCCCTGGCTGTGTTCTACATGAACTACAGAGTGACCTGGCACCTCACCTTTGTGCCCTATTCAATCACAGCCTCACCTCAGGCCTTGTCCCTACCAAATGGCACATTGCTATAGTCATCCCTGTCCACAAAGGGGGAGCGACTACAGATCCTGGGAACTATCGTCCCATTAGCCTGACAAGTCTGATATGCAAAGCTATGGAACACATCATCATGGACCTAATAAATAAGGATATAGGGGCTCTCCAAACTCTGGATCCCACACACTTTGGTTTTATGAAGGGTAGATCATGCCTGCTAAACTTGGTCGACTTCCTTGAGTCAGTCACCAGAGCTGTGGATGAAGGCAAGGTGATTCATACAGCTTACCTTGATCTGGCCAAGGCCTTTGATACCATTCCCCACTCAGGAATCATAGAAAAACTCATTAAGCTAGGCATCAACCCCTATATCACTAGATGCATTGCAAACTGACTCACAGATAGAACCCACAGTGTGAACGTAGCTGACTCCAAGTCAGACTGTCGACCAGTCACGAGTGGTGTCCCACAGGGTTCAGTCCTGGGTCCACTCCTGTTTGGTATCTACTTCTTAGAAGTCCAGTCCAGCATGAAGGGACTCTGGTTGACAAAGTTTGCAGACAATTGCAAGTTGGGTGCCATTATTAACTCCCCAGGTGATGTTGAGATCCTACAGAAAGGCCTCACTGAGACCAATGACTGGTGTCAGAACAATGGCCTTAAGCTCAATGTCAAAAATGTGTCGCCATCCCCTTTGGGAAAAACCCAGCTCCCATGAACTACCACATTAATGGTAGTCCACTAAACACAGAAGGCATTATAAGAGATGTGGGAACACCGGTTGACAGCAACCTCTCTTTTGACCACCACACTGCCACCATGGTCAGAAAGTCCTTCTATGTGGCACATCTCATTACTAAGGGTTTTGCATCCAGGAAGAAAGAGATCAGTGTCTCCTTCTACTCTTCCCTCATTAGGCCAATCATTGAGTACAATGCTGCATTTGGCATGTACCTCACTAGACACCTACAACAACTGGGGAGGCCACAAAAATACCTCACAAAGAGGATCCTAGGCCTTCGACACTTGTCCTATATGGACAGACTCAAAAAACTCCAACTATTCTCTGTCTCATATCACCCACTTAGAGGTGATCTCTGCTTGACTTATAAAGCCATGTCTGACCTAGCTCTGTTAGAAATGCTACATCTAAAGAAATCCCAATCCCTCTGCACCACACAGTCCAGAGACGTCAACCTTATTAACACAATCAACAGAATGTGCTGGAGGGACAGGTTCATAAACCAGAGACTGCCCATGCTATGGAACAGACTTCCCATACATGTCAAATAGAGCACCTCACTGACCCCCTTCAAGAGAAATCTTGATGAGTGGATAGGATATAGAAAATTCACCCTTGGGATTACTCCAGTGGCTCTACTTGACAGAGGCACTGGAAACTAAGGTCAGGTGGCACAATGCCAGGGTAATCCTATGGGCTAGGCTTGTAAAGGTTCCAGGGCCATTAGTCTAGTACACACCTATGAACCTATGAACCTATGTGGTAAAACCTCTGCATCATTCTATTTCTGTCCTCAGGGGTAGGGGAAGCATATATAGTCATTGGCATACTGTAGTATAACATTCAGGAATTGGTGTAGGTTCCTGAATGCTGATGCCTGTGACACCCCCAGAATGTCACCTGTGGGTCACTGAAAGGTTCCTGTAACTAATATTCTAAGTGCTACACATACCTTGGTCTCCAAAGCTATTGGTTCCTCTCAGTTTGCCCTTGCTCTCAAGTGAGGATGTTAGAGGATACAGAGTTGCTGGAGTGTGTCTCTATCCATCTGGCAGTGCTCTACTATTTCCATCTCACCCAGACCATGAATAGGATCCAAACACCCTTCTCCTCCTTGCTTGAGGTCTGTCAGCAGATGCAGTAGTATAGACTTGAGCCTGTTGCACATTCGTATGCAGAAGAGCATCAGCAGCCCCTAACATTCATTTCCTCTAGTATAGTTTCCATGGCTGTATCCCAATAGGCTTTGGAGTGCAAGGCAAAAGGCTACACTAATTGTACTCGACTTCTTTATAGCTTGTTGAATAGCTCCATCAACTTGGATTGGTTGATTAGCATACAATTCAGCTGCTTCTGCATTAATTAGAATACAATGATATTTATTATATTTGCGTGATGCTACACATCATCTAGAATTACTTACGGAATACAGATCAGAGCACTATCCATGATACGCATATAGTTTCAGTGAGCCATATAGGGTTTATTGAATCCTGCCTATTATATATAGACATACATAAATAACAAATATATATATGCATGTCTGTGTGGGTGCGTATGTATGTATGTATGTATGTATGTATGTATGTATATATATATTTATATATATATGTATACCTAAGAAATACTCAACAATACTAAGTCATTAAATCTTGATGCAGCAAAAGTCAGGAACAGGATTTAACATGCTTACAAAAGGAATGCAATTCTTCCACTCTTCCTCCTTTCCCAGTTTTTGCAAAATCAGTGCTGGTTGAGCCATAACTCAATGAATTGTGTCTCAAGTCATAACTATATGTTCAGCTCCCACCATTCCTCTGAAAAAGGTGGCTTATACTGAAGCTTCAAATGTTTAATTTTATTCCATTTGCTCAGTGGTGACATGATCTGGCAGTTGCCCTACTGCTTAGAGGTGCATAACTCTGAAAAAGACAAAACATAATGGGAGAGGTTCATTATCACAGACACATTTTTGAATACTGATGTCACATACTTAAAAAGTTGCTACAATAACAGTTTTTACATTAGCATGCATTTTGTGAAAAATAAAACAATCTGAAAAATCAGATATCTGTCATAAGTTAATGACTGTAATGTTCATGGATTTGCCATAAAACCACAGATTTTACAAGAAACAGACCAAATGTATGATGCATAATCTTGGACACTCCTATGATTTGTAATCATTTTAGCTGTTTGGTGTTCAGACAAACATTCAAGACCTATCCTCAAAGTCTGAATGAGACCTAGCAGAAGTTAATTCCCTTACTTATAGTTAAATAAGCAAGTTCAGTTGACAGTGGTGCTCAAAATGGGGAGAATAAATATGAGGCTGCTTTGGAATTCTGAACTATTTACTTTATTTCAGAACTACTAAAGGAATCACTAGCAGCCCATGGCAGGCTGTAGCCAAGCTATGCAGAATCTATTTCCCATTCTTCTTCCATCATATTTAGTTTATTGAAAATGTATGTCAGTGCTACATAAAACCATTTATGCATACAAAAAACATTCATGCATACAATTTTTACAAATGCTATTACTGTTAATATCACTTTCAAAAAGGTCTGGCATTCCCTTAATACCCCACTCTTTTCACTTGTAAAAAAGAAAAAAAAAATAGAATAAATACATACAAGGGAGGTTCCCCTTGGAGGATAGATTGTTGGTAATCATTTCTGAGTACAATTATGTGTCACTGAGTATATGCAGAGATTACATAAGCTTAATAAACTACAAATCCACCACTGTGGCATTCCTTGCCTCACGGTAAAAAAACAACTCAGAGTACCAGAGCCAAAGCTGCTGAAAGTCAGTTATTCTGAAAATCTACAAAAGAAAGCAACTGCTGTTATAAAGGCTTCATATTTAATGCAAAGACAATATCATTACATGAGTCATTCTGTGTGTTTGTTCCTGGAGTGGATGACAGTTACCTGACATGACCTCTGCTTGTATGAATGGGGAGATTGTGGATGCTGAGTGTACGGGTACTGTATATGTGTATGTCTGTCTATGCTCATGTATGAGTTTGTGTGTCTCCAAGAGACTGTGTGCATGTCAGAGTGTCATGGCAAGGAGTCTGTGCCTTTGAATAGATGTATAGTTTAAGCTATTGCACAGGGTATGCCTTTGTCTTGTTTTATGGTCTCGGCAACCTCACAGGGTGACTAGGTACAGTACAGCTACAATGTTTAGTGCGTCTCTGCTTCACTTAGCCTTCCCTGTCCAACAGCAGCAGATGGTTCAGAATTGCAGATGTGTGCATGCTCATGTGTATATATGTGTGTGTGTCTGTGACTGTGTGTAGGCAACTGTATGAGTGTGCACATTTGTCTGCATATTTGTGTGAGTGCATGTGTTTGGGGGAGACATTCTGTGACTTAGCCTTAATTATGAAGCCTTACTAGACACATCAGGTATACAGGATCCCGCTGTGAGTTATCAGTAATATCCTGTATGTTTGGGTGGGGGGGGGTCTGAATTCAAACATCCTGTTTATAGCTTTAATGTCATTCAGCTAATTTATACAGCATCCCCGTAGAGTTCAAAATATCAGTTGCTCTTTAAACTGGGATCTGTACTTTACCTCTAAATCTCTGGTAGACACCAGAAAAGAGCTGGCAGCACTCACTTATAATGTGAGATGAGGCTACTAGGGACAATGCCATTTATGGAGGTGGATGGTCCTACCCATTGCCTGCTTCCCATATTGGCTGTTTTACTGTTGAGCAGTGTTGTGGTAAGGCTTGTGGTAAAAGCCTTCTGATTGCTCACTGATCAACAAATGTTGAAGAAAAAGAAACCTAAGCAAAAGGTATATAAACATGTTGTTTAACTGCAAGTATAAATATAATTGAAGATATAAGATACACTGCATATTTATATTCCTGAGAGTATATATTTACAATAGCACACACTGTGGTAAAATTAATGTTTTCTACTCACCTCCTCACAGAAGCACATATTTTACATATCAAATCCATCCATAACCAGTTTTCCAATTTTTACACATGGGGTTGGGGTGTCACTATAACAGTGACCATCAACTAGACCCAAGGTTCACACCACTGGGTGTCTAGCCCTAATGCAGTTGTTCTTCGATACCACTCACTCACACCTATAGTTAATTTAGACTGTCCAGTCCACTTACTGCATGTCTTTGGAATGTGGAATGAAAGCAAAGCATGCAAAGGAAATCCATGTGAACACAGTGAGTGCATGCAGAATACACACAGAAGGAACCACAGCCAGGAAATGAACTGGAGAACCTCTTGCTGTGAGGTGACAACTCTTTCTGCTCCATCACTGTCCCACCTGATTTGTACAGTAAATAGCCTGCTCAGCTATTCTCTCATATTCTACTTGTTCATCTATCTATCTATCTATCTATCTATCTATCTATCTATCTATCTATCTATCTATCTATCTTTTTATGGTATTCTGATTATAGCAACAGCTCATATATAAGAACATATCAAAATATTCTGTCATTTCATTAAAAGATTATGCGCAATGTTACCATTATCATGACCGAAAGAGATGCAAATGCAACATATACGAACAGTGATTAAAAATAGTGCTGTTTATTCTCATAACCTGTATTTGTTGAAGTCATTTAGTTATTTTATTTATTTATGAATGCATTTATTTACTTGCTTACTTAGTGTTATTGTGTTGGTAGATGGATTAATAAACTTCTCTAGAAACTGCTCTAGAAAGCCTTTTCACCTATAACCACGGCTGGGAGATTAACTGTAGATCAAGATACTCATTGGCTGGATAAAGCCGATTAGTTAAACAGCATAACAGAAAACATCACAATCAGTATGACATTATGTTATAAATGGTACAAAATACCCAGTATTTTCAAAGTGTTTAAAACTTATAAAAGCCTTGTAAGTATACCTTAACACTGTTAGTGAGCAGTTAGATAAGTTCTGAAATGCAGACAGAGTATAACAAAGAAGTAGATATAGGAGAGCCACTTTAGAAAGTAGTCATGCAGTAGACAGAGTAGAGTAGCTACAGGACACAAAGGTGAGGCAGTTCTAATGTTAGAGGGACTAGACTTTCAAACAGCAGTAGCAAGTTTAGTATTTTTTTCAGACAGAGAGAGAGAGAGAGAGAGAGAGAAAGAGAGAGAGACATAAGGGCAGGTGATGAGTGTTTTAGACATGCTGTACTGAAACAATACTGGAGTTTAATGGCCAAAGGAATTCAAAATTCAAGGAAAATTAGTTTCTAAATGGCCTTGCAGAGAAAAAAAATGTAGATTTTTATGCAGTCCTATTAGCAGACTTTACAATAATGGGTCTTACAGACAGCTTAAAAGTCAAATATTCTTAGGGGATTTTGGAAGTATAGGGCATTCTATAAGTGAGTCAATGATGCTTCAGTAATGCAAATTCAAGCTTTAGAATTAGTACATTTTACCAATGGATTTATGAGTACCTGGAATAAGAAATTAGGCTATATTTTTAGAACTATTTCAGTTAGTTGAAAACACTGGTGATTTTAACAGAAAAATAATGGTGGAAGTTAGGGTGTCTAGATGCCTGCCAAGATACTTGTTGGCAGAGAAATAGGATGCATGTGATGAACACAGTGCCTGCCTCAAATGCCTGCTTGTCAGAGCCCAGTTGTCATATATCAACAGCTTACAGTTTAGAAGCTGCCACAGTTGTTTATAGGTGGTAACAGTGCTTACCTCAAATGCTCACTTGCTGGAACCCAGTTGTCATATGCCACCTTTAAAAAAAGGACAGTTTACAGTTTAGAAGCTGTCACAACTGTTTATAGGTGGCTTGTAAATTGACAAACTCATATTTTTAAAGGCAGCTGTCCATATATGCTTGTAAATAAATAATTTCTAATGTTTGTAAACTCTCAAACTGCACATTTTTATAGGTAGCTGTAGGCTCTCCATAAATGAGTCATGATTGCTTAGTGACAGCTTGTAAACTCTCAGACTTTTGTTAGGGTAGCATTGGATTATTACATTGCTGCATTAATAAATATACTTTTTTGTAAGTTTGTGTGCTAATGACAGTATTGAAAGTTTATAAAAAGCATGTTTGAATGTTTATTAATGCAACAACCTAATAACTTCATGGTAGGAAAGAACAATTAAAAAACTTTAGAAGCTGTCATATGTTCATAGTTTCATAGGAAGATACAAGGCTACTGGCCTGGAGGCCCTTATAAGTGTAGTCAAGAATTTCACCCATGTTCCCACAAAGTCAGCACTTGTTTCCCTGTCCAGCAGGGACAAAGGTGGAATCCCAGGGGTGTATTTCTGTCTCCCATCCAGTCATCCAGATTCCTCTTAAACAGGTCTACTGAGGTACTCTACTTGACATGGAGGGAGTCTCTTCCACAGATGGGGAAGTCTTTGGGACACAAATCTATCCCACCAAGTTCTATTAATGTCACAGACCAGCTTTAGGCCTTGTGTGTGGGTTGTGCAAATGGAATTTGACATGGATATGCAGCAACTCCATCAAGGCTGGACCTGAGATGACCTTGCATACCAGATACTGGTCACTTTTGAGCAGTCTTTACAAAACAGAGTAGAGGGACAGGGATTTTTAGCCTATCTGTATAGGATAGGCTTTTGAGACCCTGGATTTTTCTGGTCAGGAACCTCTGTAGTCTCTCCAGCTACTGCATGTGCCTGGCAAGGTACATGCTGAAGAGGGCATTGTACTCGATAATGGGTCTGATAAGGGAGGAGAACAAGGATGTTATGACATCCTTGTTCCTGGATGAAATACCCTTACTTATGAGGTGGATCATGTAGAAAGCCTTCCGTACAATGAGGCAACGTAGTGGTCAAAAGTCAGGTTGCTATCAACCTGGGTGCCCAAGTCCTTCATGACTGACTATGTGCTTAGTACATTATTATTAATGTGATAATTAGTGGGGATGCCATTTTCCCCAAAGGGGATAATGTTGCATTTCTTGGCACTCAGACTGAAGCCATGCTTCTGGCACCAGTCATTAGTTTGGGTAATGCCCTCTTGGAGGATGTTCACATCACTATGGGAATCTAAGACAGTACCCAGCTTGCAGTCATCTGCAAACTTAGTCAGCAACAGACCACTGGCTTTAGCTTGCACCTCAGAAAAGTATATCCCAAACAGTAGAGGCCCTAAGAGGTATGCCGCTCATTATGGGTCTACAACTAGAGTTTGCTTCCCCTATTTTGACTGAGTCATTTCTATCATTGAGCCAGTTAGCTGCCCATCTGGTAACATACAGGTTGACACCTAGCTGGGAGAGTTTAACTATTATGTCTGAGTGGGGAATAGTGCCAAAGTCTTTGGCTAGGTCAAAGTAGGTGGTGTGCACTGTCTTACCCTTGTCCATGGCTTTGGTGACTGTTTTGAAGAAGTCAACCAAGTTTAACAGGCATGATCTCCCTTTGACAAAACCAAACTATGTGGGGTCATATTTTTCCCTCTCGTGGGGGTGTCAACCAGCTGATCCAATGCACTGACATTGATGAAGCCAAGGAATCTCTGGGCCTTTGTGTCTGGGATAGAATATGTCTTCATAGGTTCATAGGTTCATAGGTTCATACTAGGCTATCTGCCCTAGGGCATTTATAAGCCTAGCCAGAGTGTATGTGGCTTACACCACCCCTTTGTATGAGACTACTATGCCCTTTTAGGGTTTAGTTTAATATGCCTCTGTCTAGTAGTGACAAAGAGATGACCCCCGGGGTAAACCTACGATCTCCCATCCACTCGTCGAGATTTCTCTTGAATAGAGTCAGTGAGGGGCTCTGCCTAACATGGACTGGGATTCTGTTCCAGAGTGTAGGGAGCCTCTGGGTTATGAATCTGTCCCTCCAGCACGTTCTATTTATTTCTGTGTTGAGGTTTAAGTCACTTGTTCTCATGGCTCTGATGGATTTGGATTTTCTGAGGTGGAGCATGTCCATTAATTCAGGATTGGACATGGCCTTGTACGTCAGGCACAGATCACCTCTGAGTAGGCGGTATGCGACTGAATAGAGCTGGAGTTTTTTCAGTCGGGCAGCATATGACATATGTTTAAGACCTTTATCCTCTTGGTGAGGAACTTTTGGGGTCTTTCCAACTGCTGCAGGTGTCGGGTGAGATACATCCCAAATGGGGCATTGTACTCAATCAGTGGCCTGATAAGAGAAAAGTACAGGGCACAATGACCTCTCTTGATCTAGATGTGAAACCCTTCATGATAAGGTGGGCAATATAGAAGGTCTTCCTAACCACTTTGGCAATGTGAGTGTCAAATGAGAGGTTACTGTCAACCTGGGTCCCTAGGTCCCTGATTACCTCTTCCGTTTAATGGATTACCACCTATGTGGTAATTTGTCGGTACCTTGTTTTTCCCAAAGGGTATGACTATACATTTTTGGCGTTTAGCTTAAGGCCATGGCTCTGGCACCAATTATCCGTTTCTATGAGGCCTCTCTGAAGGATGTTTGTGTCCGCTGGAGTATCAATTATGGCCCAGTTTGCAGTCATCTGCGAACTTTGTCAGCCACAATCCTCCTATGTTTGCCTGTACCTCGGAAAAATAAATGCCGAACAAGAGGGGTCCCAGGACTGAGCCCTGTGGGACACCGCTTGTGACTGGTTTAGAGTCTGACATAGCTCCAGCAACTCTGACCCTGTGGGTTCTGTCCTTGAGCCAGTTTGCAACCCATCTTGTGACATATGGGTTTACATTTAAGCTGGTGAGTTTGTCTATGATGCCTGAGTGGGGTATTGTGTCAAAGGCTTTTGAAAGGTCAAGGTAGGCTGTGTGAACTGCCTTACCCTCATCAATGGCCTTAGTGACTGTTTCAAAAAAGTCGACCAAGTTCAGAAGGCAGGATCTGCCCTTGACAAAGCCAAATTGGGTAGGATCCAATGTCTGTAGGTCCCCAATGTCTTTGTTTATGAGTTCCATAATGATCCTCTCCATAGCTTTGCAGACCAGGCTCGTCAGGCTTATGGGGCGGTAATTTCCAGGGTTCGTAGAATCACCACCTTTGTGAAGTGGGACCACTGTTGCCGTACGCCACTCTTTGGGTACGTATCCTGTGGTAAGGCTAAGATTAAACAGCAGCCTTATGTGTGGGTTTAGTTCCTCTTGGAGTTCATGTAGCACACAGCCCGGGACACCATCCGGTCCCATTGATGCTGTGTTTTTAGCTTTAGAGAGGGCGGCTCTCACCTGGGCATCTGAGATGTTAGGGAGGCTACACTCTGCTGGGATAGTTATTTCTCCTTTTGGGGGGGGAGGAGAAATTTGCACTGAACCTGTCTGCCAGAATGTTGGCAATGTCAGTGGGTTCAGTGTATTTTGTGTCATTTTGGACTAACTCTGAGCATATCTGGGAGTTTCCACCCAGGTTTCTAACATAGCTAAAGAAGGCCTTGTGATTGTCTTTTGTGTCATTTTCGATTTTTCTCTCAAAGTTGGCCTTGGATGATTTTATGAGTGATCGTAGTTTTTTGCTAGTACTGATCAGAGATGCCTTTTTAGGGATTTTGCTCTGTCATGTAGTAGCTTCCTCCTTCTGTTGTAAAGTTTGTTTATGGCTGGGGTCCACCAGACCAGTCGCCTGCCTTTGGGGAATGGGTTTTGGTTTTATTTGGGATTGCATGATCCATGCATTCTTGAAGGTGCCCATAGAAGGCATTTGCAAGGGATTCAGCAGTGTTGGTTGTGGTTTCCACTGGCCCAGGGGCCTTGAAAGATACCACTTCAGTCTTAAGAAGTGTGAAGTTTGCTTTTGAGAAGTTCTTCACTGTGGTCTTTGTGCAGGGGTGGGGGGATGTGGATTTCCAGTGAGATTAATTTATGGTCTGATCTTACCAAAGAGGGATGTACTTCCGGTGTGGAGCATTTTGTCCCCATGTTTGTGATGATCAGGTCTAGTATATTGTCTCCTCTTGTGGGAATGGTGACTAGTTGTTCCATTGCATTTGAGTTTATGAATTCTAAGAACCTTTGGGCTAGAGTGTTGGGGCTTGAGTAATGTTCCCAGTCTATGTTTGGGTAGTTGAAGTCTCCCAAAATGATGGTATTTGGAGAGACATTCATACTCTCCACTGTCTTAAGGAAGGCTGTGTGGGGTTCCTGAGTTTGAGAGGGTGGTCTGTAGCATGCTACAAACTGTAAGGCGGTTTTGCCTATGGTTAGTTGCACCTGGATAGTCTCAGATGCTTCGTGCATTGCCACTAACCTGGAGGTGTGGGTATCTTTGATGAAAATGGATACTCCCCCTCCTTTTGTGGTTCTGTCCAAGTTTTGGGGCCGGAAAGCATGATATGAGGTAAAACCTGATAGTGCTGGGGTGCTCTCAGGAGCCTTGAACCAGGTTTCAGTCACTGCACAGACATCGATGTTCTCCATACTGAGAAGGGCTTCGAGGGCGTGCATCTTGAGGTTTAGACTTCTGGCATTGAGCAGCATTACCCTTAGTTTTTTCCACTTGTGTTTTCTAGGGAGGTAGGTTTGTCATTTGAGCCTTGCCTAAAAAAGGCACTATGGGGTGGCAAGAGCCTTGGCCAATATCCGGAAGCCCAGGGGTGACAGGTGCAAACCATCCCTTGCCAAGCAGCGTGGCTTGTCAAGCATGTCATCCCAAGCAGACAGACACTGGATCCCCTTAGAATGACACCAGTAATTAAGCCAATTGTTAAAACTGATCATTTTGTCTTTGTACTGTGGCATCATTCTTGGTGAGGGTAAGATGCTGCTCAGGGTCAGGGTCATACCGGCCTGGGCTACATAATCAGAGAGCTCCTCTATGTCTCTTTTCATGTAGTCCAGGGAGGTACGTCTCAGGTCGTTTACACCTGCATGTACAATGACTGAGTCATATTTGTACTTGCTGTGGAGTGACCTGAGTCACTCTTCAGGTCTTCCACTCTATGTTTGGGTAGTTACAGTCACCCAGGATCAGGTAAAGAGTTGAATCTTGATGGACTGAAGTAACTCCAAATAGGTGGAGTGGGTGTCCTGAGTCATGGTTGGGGGTCTGTAGATAGCTATGATTTGAACAGGTGTTTTTTCAAGAGTCAACTGTACTTGGAGTGTGTCCTGTGCATCATACTGTTTGACCAGACTGGAGGTGTGTATGTGTTTGATAAATATTGAAACTCCACCTCCTTTGGCATTGTAGCTCTCCATTTGGGGTCTGAATATTTGGTAGGATGAGTAACCAGGTAAGGCTGAGGTGCTTTCTGCAGCTTTGAACCAGGTTTCAGTGACTGCACAAATGTCAGCATCCTGCAGGGTGTGGAATGCTTGCAATGAGTGCAGTTTCATGCTAAGACTCCTAGAGTTTAGCAACATGACCTCTAAATATCATTTAGAAGAATGTTTCACATTGTCCTCATCATTTTGCCTAAAAAATGGACTATGGGGAGGCAAGAGCCTTAGCCAGAAGCCTGAAGCCCAGGGGAGACAGATGAAGACCATCTATGGCAAAGTATCATGCTCTGTTAATCATGTCCTCCCAGGTTGTCAGGTACTGGATCACATCAGAATGACACCATAAACAACACCAATTGTTAAAGTCAATTATGAGGCATCATCCTGGGTGATGGTAGGATGTTGCTTAAGGCTAGGGACATACCTGCCCAGGAGACACATGCAGTGAACTCAATCATATCTCTCTTCATATAGTCCAGAGATGTATGTCTCAAGTCATTCACACCAACATGGACTATGACAGAGTCATAATAGTACCTCATGTTAAGAGATTTTAGTGCATGCGTGACATGGCAGATTCAAGCACCTGACAAGCAACTTACTATGGCTCTCTGCTTGTCTAGCCTGGTGAGAGGCACATCTGTGCATCTTACAATAGAGTCTCCTATGACTAGTATGTTGGGTTTGTGGCTGGGCCTTTGAGGTTGTGAGACACGGGCGGGTGTACTATGTGTGGTGTTTGATGCTGTCGGTTGTGATGTATGTGTGTGCTTTTGCCTCAGAGGTCTATTTTGTTTAGGTATGCTTTAGTTGAGACCTCCACATATGTATGAGTGTGTTCTAAAAGTGTGGATGGTGTTAGAGGTGTGAAGTTTGTAGTGTTTGTGCAAACAACCTTTTCAGTGCCAGATGTAATGGCTTGTGATTGAGACAGCGAAGATTCTAGGTTCTTAATGTAATTGCATCTCTCACATATTGGAGTCCTAGGTGGTAGTTGGAGAAGGTTGTCCATGTACATCAAGCAGTTGCTACACTTTCTCTGGATGCTCATATCAACCAGACTAGCAGGAGACACCATAGGAAACTGTCTATCCATGGTTGTCAGAATCTATGAAAGAGAGGTCAGAGATAGTAGAGTAGGTACCATCTGAGAACAGTACCTACAGGTGTGAGTAGGGCTGGATAAAATCAATACAGTAGCTGCAAGGGAGGGCCTCATGTACAGAGGAGTGCTGGTATGGTTAAAAATGTAGTTGAGATACCTCGCAAAGGGTAAAAACAGAATAGCAGCGGTGTCCGATGTGCAAACAAAAACAAATCCATGCAAATGTCGGGTTTAAATACAACAAAAATGAAAATAAAATAAAAACACTGGAACTGACCAATCAACCCTTGTCCCTGAGCTCTTAGCTAAACACCCTATGCCAGACCAGTTCCAACTAGTTCACTTACTTCCACTAAGTGCAGGCAGGTCCCAGCCAACACAAGATGGTGTAGCAGAAAACACAGGTATCACACAAACAGATCTGTACAGCAAAACTTGTAACTATGCTAAAGATATTTAAACTCTGTTTAGGTTGATTTAACACAAAAGAACAGATACACACTTAAATATAATAGAAGCAAACAACAGCAAACTGATTTAAACAACTTAACCAATAAACCAATAAAAAAGCTCAAAACTGAGCCCTGTTCCAGCAACCTTCAATCAGATGAGTTCCAACTGCACACTCCTGCCACTAAGGTGTAGGGGAACCCTCTCCATCAAAGGATGGCCTGGGTTAGTACTCAAGTTATACAAACAGAGCTACCTTCAGCAGGTCTGAATCTAGCCTATGCTACAGCAAACAAAGTGCACCAATGTCAGAAAAAAAAAACAGTTCAGATAAGTATGCACAAAAAGCCTTTAACCAGCAATTCCCAGCCCAGAAGGGCAAAATCGACCCTCTCCTCTCACAAGAGTGTAGACCACAAACTTTCTTAATTTAAAATAACTGGCCTGAAGTCCAAGTGCTTAAACCAGAGCTAAGACACTTTTAGAATAACAGACACACTAAGCCTTCATCCAGCAATTCACAACTTAGAAGGATGTAAGCTGCCTCTCCTGCCACAAGAGTGTAGACCACAAACCTTCCTAATGTAAAATAACTGGCCTGAAGCCCATGTGCTTAAACCAAAGAATAACAGTTAAAATTTGATCAAGCTACTAACAAGGAGTAATACATGCAGCAGAATAAATGCAATTGAATACCTTTAAGAATGCAAGCAAAAGCAAATAAAGTAATAAAGTAAGACGAAACATGAATACAATAAAATCAGCTGAATAAAGTGCATTTCTTTTTGTCAACAACTATTCACAAGTTCATATAGATAGTACAGCTGTGCCAAATGGATGTATTGCCCAGGGAGCCAAACTCCCTTGCTTCATGTCTGCATGTAGGTGTTTACCTGTCTGATGTTACTACTTTAAATGTTTGGCATGTGAAGAGAAGATAGGTGGACATTTTGAGGAAGTGTGAAAGAGTATTGAGTTGGTTTTAAAAATATTCATTATGCAGTCATTAATAATGAACTAGATAAGGTGTTAATTGGGTACCTCTGACTTGTTAAAAGGCAGCTGTAGTACAAAAAAGTAGTGCCTGATATTTGTGCTTGGAATTGTTTTGTACATTTAAATTATCCCGTGGCAAACAACCAATTTAAGAGAATGTATTTGCACTCTGTGTTAAATGATGGAGGATAATTTAAAATAATGTACGTAAGATTATCATAGAAAATGTAATGCTGCTAACAGTGAAGAGAAAAACCACATTACCGCAAAAGGTATTAATGTTCAATTAATGTATTCCCTTATCTTTTAGTAGGACCTTGTTTGCATTTTAATGTATATTTTCATAAGAAAATTGTCAAAGCATGGGGATTGTCAATTCATTAATAATGTGAATAAAAGTGTGTGTGTGTGTGTGTGTGTGTGTGTGTGTGTGTGTGTGTGTGTGTGTGTGTGTGTGTGTGTGTGTGTGTGTGTATATGTGTGTGTGTGTTAATGCACAGAGACATACTATGAAATTAGCATTTTATTTTAGCCATTTGTAGCATCAAATAAAATATTGATTGGAAAGTCAATAATTTTGGGAGGTCAAAGGTGACTGAACAAACTAATTACAATACCTCACAGTCGGCCTTTGCATATTTCATTTATCTAACATGGGCATATGCTAAGCATATCCAGTAAGATACAGGAAGGAGGCCTGCCATTATTTAATACAAACACTGCAGTACCAGATGCAATGCAGATAGCAAGTATATGATTCAGATAAATCAGGACAGATGACTAACAGCATGTATTAGTGACAGTACAAAGCACAATGTGTATCATAGCTGCAAATGCTTAACAAAAAAGATGGGTGTATGGTATCATTAGCACAGCCGCCCGACTGTGCAGAGTTTCTACAAAGTACTCCATTAACTTATGCATGTACACAGCATCTGAATCTGCACGTCACAGGTAGATTACCTCTATACAGTGCAGCAACAGAAAGAATGCTTCAGGCAGTTGGTGGTTTTGTGTGACCATGGCACAGAGAGGGCAGTGAAGATGAAATACAGAATAGCAGAGCAAGAACTGTGAAACACATGTACTAGTTCTCAATGAGTATTACTGCTGTTCATCTCAAATTGCAAAATGTATTTATTGATGAATAAGTTGTGCAAACACAAATAAAAAATGGGTGTATATTACAAGACCGAAAATGCATTCTTTCGAAAGCATCTTGGTCGAACTTAAAAGGCTGAGAATGCAAAATATCGAAGCGGTTGTTAAACTAATTCTTTCCCTGGGAAAGAATTTGCTTGGCCTCTTCAGTACTCTGCTGTTCTGGGCACTGTAGTGCGGTCTCGTAGTTGATATATTTAAGTGGGGGGGGTGGAAGGCGAAGCCCCCCACTTAATGTAATGTTTGAACTTGATTTTTATTTAATTATTTTTTTTGTTGTTGGAATTGTTCTGACACTTTGACGTTGTAAGCTTTCACTTACATAGGGTCGATTAATCACTGTTCTCTTTTTTAAGCATTCGGTGATTTAATATAGACCCATAAAAAATAGTTTAGAAAAGATAAACCATTTTTTAAAAAAACAAATGTGGACTGTTAATTGACCGACAAAAGTGAAAGACATTAGTATCATGAACAAATTTCCACAATACTCATCCATATTTTCATCCAGGTACAAAAATAGCTTCTTTCATTTGTAATTTACAATTTATCTTGCAATCAGTTCAGACATTTTTAATATTTGTAGAATAGATTAACATTTTTTTTATCTTCAAAGTTGATCCACATTGTTGATGCATAGCATTTTAATAAAGCACAAACAGTCCAAATTATAAAACAGACTTCTGGATTAGCAAATTATCCAGCTCCTCAAAGAGATTTTGAAGCAAACTTATCATGTTTTGTGTAAGAAGAGTTGATCTAACCTTCTTCAATACATGGTCCCTGATGAGGGTAACCATGTTGCAGTAACAAAATATATGAATTATATCAGTGACTAGTAGTACAACATTTATAAAATCTGTTAACAATAAGACAGAAGAGGGAAAATATTGCTGTAGTAAATTAATTGTTATTAACTAAAGCAAACTGAATAAGTTAAAGGAATGATATGGCTGATTTTTACAGTCAACATGACTATTACCTTTTTGTATAGGTAGAGTATACATTTCTATACTTATAAACTGGTCATACTTGAGTTGTTCCATTTAAAACAGAGTCAGGTATTTACTTGTTCTCATGTTGTGAAGAATCTGGAGTGCTAAGCTTAGGTAGAACAGTATATATTAACTTTTAAGGTAGAATAATGTACATGTGGAGGGATCTTCTCAGGCATAACGTGTACCAAGACAAACTTGAAGATGTGAAGAAATCATAAACTCTAAATGAAATCAATAAGGGAATGTTCAAAGATGACTGAATTGTTAATAAAAAATACAAGTGCTAAATAAAACAGCTCAAGAAAATGAAATACCTTCCTTCTAGCTCAATAAAGATAATGCATTTTGAAAAACAGTCATCAAAGTCTATACACGTCAGAATATAGAGCTCTTTTTTCAGCTTAAAGAAATTATCTGCAGAAAGGCAAAGTACAGAATCAGCTAAATAATATTACATTTGAGCTATCTAGGCAGGCCTGTAGCAATGATAAATATTGAAACAGATGTTACTTACTGCAAACCAAGATAGTAATACCATCTAGTTTAGAGCATGTTCTACTTTCCAACAGATGAATGTGATCCAGTACAAATTCACCTGTGTAGAAGGCTCTACTAATGACACGCGTTGCAAATTATCAAGGCTGCATGGCAATGTGATGTTGTCATATGCACAGTAAGCTAAGATTATATGTTTTTAAATGTTATTGTTAGCACATGTACTGCTTGGCAGTGCATTCAAACTATACCAAATGGAGGAACAACCCACAGGCAAATGGCTAAGTAAGTCCTTCGTTAAGAAATTACAAGTCAAAAGAAAAACAACAAGATAGTAAATAATATGAAACGCTATTATACTCACACTGAAGCTTTTGTTATTTCTTGATCCTACTGTGCAACATTAATTAAGCCAGTTAAACAATTAATTCAAAAACACAATTAAAGGCTTAATGCCAAATCCATTCATTGTAACACACCTGTTAAATTATATACATTTTAATAGCTAAGTATTTGAAAGTACATGACACAAATCACATTATGCTTCCAGGCACTAACCTAGGTTTTACTAAAAAAAGCTCATTCAATCCATAAGCATGAATTACTGTCTAACATTTAGACATACATGTTAGTAGCTCATTGCTCCAAGCTACTATACAACTGCTTTTATGCATAACACTAGTCAGAAAAAGCTACTAAGGTTGCAGCCATGTTGGTTAGCATATGTTTTAAAAAGGAACTAGGTGCCTCTTGGTGTTTGATGTCACATATGTGTTCTTTTGTAGTATGATTTGGGAATTGTAGACTATGAGGTTCAACTGCAGAATATTCTCCATCCAGTGTTAACATATATTTGAGGTATACAAATTATTGTCATCTTGGCAAAGTTTGTTTAATGTACATGCATATGACTTTGGCAGGTCTCCATTCACATGCCATGTACATAGGTAAGGGTCATTATACACTGCAGCAAAATGCACTCGCATCCAAATGTACTTCTGGACAATATTACAAATGAATATCCATCCACTTTTCCTAAATGTTTATCCCGGTAAGGGGTGTGGTAGTAGCAATCTGACCAAAGTAGTCACATGATGTGTATTTAAACATTAGTTAAGCAAGGTTTTTTATCTGAAGAAGTTTTGCTATCTAGCTTAATGAAAAGCGCTTCATGCTGACGTTTTCTGGAATAAAAGACTTGTTTTTTAGTTGCTTGTGAACATACGTCTTTCTTTTTTTTGTTTTTACAGTTGTTTGTGTTTGTTTATATATCTTTAGTAGGTACTCAAACCACGTCCACTGGTTCCTCCTAGATAAACAAGCATATCACTCTGTCATGGAGACTGAGCCTAAAAGCCAGACAAAAGAATGTGAACTGTATGCATGATGTCTTCCTTTTATTTACTACCCAAAGTTTATGAGCTTATGTGAAGATGGGAACACAGACTCACTGCGAATCTATAAGCTTCATGGTGGGAGTAAATTTATTTTACATTTACATTTTACCATCACAACCCAGTACAATGTCTGCAGTACTGCTGCCACTGTATCCTTCCACTGCTGACTATCCTGGTCTCTTGTACTCTTACTAGTCAACACTTTGAGATGATTAAACTCTTCCACTTGAAATACCTGCTCCCCCAACTCACCTGCAAAGACTACTCTTTCCCAGGAGAGCTATGGCCTCAGATGAAGAAGTGCTGATTTTCATCCAAATTAGATCATACTCAGCAGTGAACCACTCTAGTGCATTGTGGAGGTTACAGTCATTTGAGGCTAGAAGGACAAATTTTCATCCTCAAAGAAGAGGTGTTCCAAACCGCACTGTGTCTTGACATCCTGTCCATGGAAATCATGAACAGAAAGGGAGACAAGATATGCAAAAGCTGAATGACTTTGGTTTAAGACCAAGAATGCAGATAATTCACATGCCTGGGGACAGACTAGCATGCCACTGTACCCCTGGAACCCCATATTTTTGTAATACCTGTTGTAAGACATTCTGGGTACTTAGTCATACACCATCTCTAGGCCAACAAAGCACATGTAGGCAGGACTGGCCAACTGGTGTGACCCTTGCATTATATGTATAAAGGAAAAAAGCTGAGCCACTGTTTTATGCAAACAGTAGAATCCATATTGCTCCTTCTGAATCATATATTTGACTGTTTGTCAGAGTCTCCTTTCCAGTTTAGTTACATAGGCTTTCTCAGGAAAGCTAAAATGCGAAAGCCTTCTATAATCAGAAACATATATGAAGCTATGAACATTCTTCTTTCGTCCTTTTAGGAAAAACTAGACCAGCCCCTTAGTTTGTCAGTCCAAAGGTATGCCTTGTTTATAGCACTGAAATGACAATTTAACCAAACCACCCCAACAAGATTAAATGTTATTGTTTACACACAGACCTCATGTACTCCTGCAGCATTTTCAATGCATAGCTCTTTAGTCACCATGGTGAGACCACCTACAGAGATAAATCCAATGTTCTCAATTGCTGTTTGTACCTAATCACTAGAGAATGCTCTATGCAGTGGATGGGACTTCTTTCAAATGTTCTGTCTACCTCTCAACTGTGTCCCCCATCAAGGTCAGTATTTCTGCACCTATGCTGAGAATAGCTTGGGCAACATACTGCCTACCCTCCTGAGTTAAGAAGTACATTTCCAGAACCTCTTTGAGGCCTCTCAGACTAATTGTTACTGCTCTTAAACTTCAGTCCACATGCTGTCTCATGTGATACTTCAGCTACTGAAGCAAACTGGCAAACTGCTGACAAAGCTTTGCAGGCACTGTACTTGTAAGTGATCTAGACTTGATACAGCACGTGGTCAATGTGCAATAGAAAAGGACTTAATCCACATTATATAACTACTAAACCAGCTAGAGGTAACAACATACTATATGGCAATAAAGCTAAGTAAGATAAGTAGGATATTCATTATTATTTATTTATTTATTTTCCTTTGTTGACCAGTAAAGTCTAGCTGGGCAGAGCCCATTTTCAGCGGAGGCTAGGGGAGAAAAGTTCTGCCACAGTACATTTATAATAGCAAGTTCACAGAAAAAAAACAGATTTCTCATGAAAAAACAAGCATAATTACAAGGCATATATATATATATATATATATATATATATATATATATATATATATATATATATATATATATATACATTATGATATGAGTATTTACATCAACAATTATACGTCTATACAGTTCTTGTATCTCTAAAATCTTGCAGGAAGTAAATGGATTAATACAGCAGAAGGAAAAACATAGTTGTAAAGAAGATTAGTGTTCTTACATTCAGTAATGAATAATGAAAGGTTTACAAGGAGTTCAAGATACATAATGGAGTTAAGTTATAAAACTATGTACAGAGGGAGATTTAAGTATTGTATAGGTTTGCAAAGAGTTCAGGTGATATAATGAAGTAAGTTATAAAATTATGTAGGAGAGTAGGGGATATATTAGTAGTGCATTGGAGGATAGTGGTAATAACATATGACAGAGAACAGGTAAAGGATTAACTCTATTTAGGCTGCCTGTTCTAAATTGGTGTATCTAGTAGATTTATAACTTAGGTATACAAGGGGTGAATGAGAGGGATAGAGCGGTGGATGGTGGCAATTAGAAAAAGGAAAAATGAGAAGTGTTGGCTGGGGGGGGTGAGGAAGGATGTATTGATTCAAGTTCAGGAGAGAACATTGCTAGGGGTGTAATGATTAAAGTAAAGGACGGCAAAAAGTTAGTGATAAGCAATAGGAAGTAGTCTGTGCTTTTCTAGAAGTTTCGATCTGGTGATGGACATGAGCATGAGCAGGACTGGGTAAGGTATTGTTTGAGCTGGATTTTATAGTTTGGGAGTTTGTTAGTCATTTTTACGTGTGTAGGGTTGGCATTACAGAGTCTGGAGATTAACAGGAGTATAGTGAACCCCCCATGAATTATTTGCTGTAGTAGTGCTTTGTAGAAATTTATCACTAGAAGGGATGTTCCTTGTTGGGCTGTTGGGCAATACTATGTTTTTTTTTTTAATGCAGGACATTGTTCAGGATTATTTATCAGTCTGTATGCCATAACTAGCTGAGAGTATGTTCCATAGTTGTTAAGCTCTAGTCAGTTTAGTTGTTTTAAGGCATGGTAGTGGTGAGCTTTGTGTGCAGTGTTGGCAGCAAATTTAATTACTTTGTTGTACAGGAGACCAGTTGAGTTTTTAGTGTAGAGCTTATGTTTGTAAGGATATGAGCGGCATATAAGAGGGTTGGAAGCAAATAGGATGAAACTTTTTTCTTGCCGGATCTGTAAGGTATTTTTTTGCCCTAAAAAGGAGGCCAAGTTTCAGGTGCACCTTTTTAATTGTTTGAAGAATATGCTGATCAAATTTAAGATTACTATCAGCATCTCTACTTCACTACTACTACTGTAAAAAATCCAAACCTTGAGTCTCCTCTGGGAAATGCCTATCGATAAGTATATCCAAGTGGCTGCTAATAAAGAAAAAATTCCCAAGGTAACTATGCAACAGTTTTGAAACAAAGAAGTTTAACTTGTATGGAACCGAGTCTTTGTTTGTGGAAGTCTTATATCAGATCTTTTTGTTCCAAGTGACAGTGGTTGTGGTATAACCCGAAATAAACCAGAGTGGTGGACTAAAACAATACAGAAAATAACCAATAAGAAAAAGAACCAGTGAACAATCTTGATGAATTTCCCTTCCCATAGGAACAAGAAAAGTTATAATGAGGTTGAGTCCACAGATAAAAGAAAACATTGAGTTCTGATGCATTGTTTGAATATCATTAGCTCATCATGTTTTAGATAATAAAAATATTTCTATGAACAGAGAGTTTAAAGGAAACTTCCAGCAGTCTCACAATTAATGTGGGAACTTAATTATAGATGCTCATAATTGTCAGGCTAAGGTCTTCAGTGACATCTGTTTTTATCTCTGGGATCACCCCCACGTATCTGGTTTTGCCTCAGATGTTGTGTTCAGCCTTTTACACTTGTTACCAAAGACAGTGTCAAACTTGCCTTAGACAAAATCAAAACTGATGCAGCTGCTAGTCCTGATGGGCTAAACAAGAAATTCCTTAATTTGATTATGTCCTGTCTAGTTTCATAACTCACCTGGCTGCTCCAATAATGTTTTATTACAAGTTTTGTTTCTACAGCAGGAAAGCAAGCAGTTATTCCCATTTTCAGCCTAGGGGGTTGTTAGTTCCCCTGACAATTATAGACCCATTAATTTAACAAGTAACATCAATGCAGCCTTAGAGAGGATAATATTTTCTGTTTCTACCTCTATTCACTTTGAAAAGATCTTAGCCAACATGTTTTTGTGGTGGTCTCAGAAGCCTAACAGACCTAATAGCCTTCTTATATGACTTTATTGAAGCATCAGATAATGATATCATTGTTAATTGATATACCTTGACTTAGCCAAAACATTTGACATAATGCCCCACCAGGCTATTATAAAAATTGTTAAACCAAAACATTTATTAAGCTGGATTAAAAACTAAATTTCTGAAAAATCGTATAAGATCAGGATGGTTAATAAGCTCACTTCTACCAAATTAATTTACAGATGGGCCATCTTAGTGTCACTTTTGGGACATTTATCATTCAATATCTTTATGTCCTCAATCCCTGTTAATTATTATGTATGGATCAATCATTTCACAGATGGCACCAAGATCAGAGACACAGTTATCTCTACGGCAGACCAGTATGATCTGAAAAAACATTTAGACCTTGTCTATAAATGGACATATGAGAATAGTATTTCCTTTAACACACACGTGTTGTATATTACACAAGGGAGTAAGGACATGGGGTTATCCCTCCTTTGTAAATAATCAAACAGTGCTTTCTGCAGACAGCACTTCAGACATTGCAGTAACAAAATATAAAACATGGGGATTTGCAACCTGTTTGAATCTGACTATTAGACATTACTGTTTTGATGATGAGAGGCATCTTTTGTACAATTATTTTAAGGCTTCAAAAAGCCATGGTATCTCTGTACAACTCATTGATTCACTGTCAGATAGAATTTGGTGTTGTATTCTGCCTTTTTGGTAAAACTGAAACAGTAAAATTGGAAAAAGCTCAGTGATAGTTCATTGGAAACATCCAGATCAATTTGCACTTGCAAAAATAGACTTAATACTCTAAACCTGTACTCATGATTCTACAGACGTCTACATGGACTGCTAATTCTTGTTTGCAGACACATTAGAGATGAGGTAGTGGCATCTACTCTGGGGCAGTATTATATACACTGCTCATCATTTGAAGACACGGAATAGAAATTCTTACTACAGACTGATATGTCTAGCATTGCATCTAAAAGACATTTTTTTGTTATAAATGTTGCTTTTCTTTCGAGCAAATTACCCTTAAATATTTGACATGCTTTTAACTTAACCAGGTTTAAATCTAATCTTGACATGTTGCACTCTGCTGTAGTTTCTGTGTCTTATAGTATGAGATACATAATCCTGCACAGTCCTGTTTTTTTGAGGTCTCTGAGATTGCTATGACCAGCTAAACTGAACACCTGACATCAGTACATTATCCCCCACATGGGCACTGATATATTACTGTGAGGGTTGCATATGCAACAGGCATACCCTGATTAAAACATGTTACAGTCACACATTGCTGTTACCTGTTCATGGATGGCCGTATCATGTAGTAAAATATCTGTGATATCTGAATAGCAGATATATAGCACTCATATGTCTGATGTGTCTCTCACAGTTCATAATCACTATGACAACACAGAGCTGTGCATAGACAGCATGGTAGATTGCACAACAAATAGTAATACAGTTTATTATACTGACTTTGAATCATATAGTAATACCATTTATTATACTGACATTGAATCATATGTAATGTGACCTGAAATATTATGCAGTCAACACATGCATCTCATACATGCATATGTGTGTTGTCACCTGTACAGCCAAGCGCAGACATGCTTTTGCACCTTGTACAAATAAGGCAGTGCTCTATAAAGTGTTAGTCACTGTGTAAATTCTACGCTGCAGCATAAAAGGTGACATGTGTTTCTTCTATGACTGGACCAAGGGCATCCAGAATATTTGAAACACTGTGCAAAAGAATAAATCCATCCATCCATCCATCCATTCACCACCCCTTTTTCCCATTCTTGCGCATGGGGTTGGGGTGTCACTTCAACAGTGGCAATCACCTAGAGCCAAGGTTTACACCACTGGTTGACTAGCCCTACCACAGTAGTTCTTTCTCACCCCACACTCATACACATCCTTACACCTATGGCCAATTTAGAGGGTCCAATCCACCTACTGCATGCCACTGGAATGTGGGATGAAACCAGAGCACCCAGAGGAAACTCACGTGAACACAGGGAGGACATGTAGACTCCACACAGAAGGCAATCCAGCTGAGAATTTGAACCAGTGGCATATAAATACTTACAGCTTATTATGTGTACACCCTATTCAGCCATGCAATTAGGACACCTGCCAGAATTGTTACAAATTGTTCACTATTCACTGCCATGTTTACATTCTCCTTTCATTAAACAAGGAAATACTGACACACAGCTTATGCCTGTACATATATGTCTGCACATGAATAGATATGCTTTAATGCTGACATTTTGTATATAACTTTAAATTTCAGATGTGTGCCAATGCACATACCTGCATAATGGGTTTCTGTGGTACATACCTGCCCATGTTAATATAAGATCAGTGTATGTCTGTCAGCTATGTGTTTAAAGCTAAAACATATAGAAATATGCAACTGTCTATGGCACATATGTGCTAAGCTGACTTCAAATTTGGCCAGAAATGTATGTAGGCATGTTAAACAATATAGCTACTGCTTATGTTGTCCATACACAAAAGAAGAACAGTGGAAACAATATGTGTAACAAGGATGCATGAGGAGACCTGCAAACTATATGGCACCAGACTTTACAGGTTTGCATGCGAATGTGTATCGGGAGGCATAAATCATGCATAAGACATGCAATGTGGCATGTTATTGCACATATGTGGCATTGTCAACTCTTTCCCATACTACAACATTGATAGTTCTTCTCGCATTATCTGGACATAGTAAGGGTTTTATTATTCTGTGTAATGGGGCTGGCCTTCCAATTTTAGTAAGTATAATATTTTTGAAAAAGAGTGTTGTCAGTACTGCTGCTACTTTTCAATAATGTATGTATGTCAGTTACCTGAGCAAAACCTTCAGTTAATGCCATTGCTTTTAAGTAATTTATTTGAAAGCCAGTTCTAGTGCTAATGAGATTTGCCTTTTTTCACTGCTGTGTGAACATAAAGTATATGTAAGGGAAAAGGCAGAGAGTTTAAGGGGCTTGGTCTTGTAAAAAAAAATGTTTGAGGTCACCGGAAGTATCTTTCAACAAGTTAATTTCACAGTGTTACCACTCATTGAATTTCCTTTGATGACTTAACAAGATTCTCCATAAAATGCACATTTCATCAAACTGCACATAATGAAATGTTCTTCCATCTCCTGATGACTAAAGGGTAAAAATTAGTTTGCTTAATGCCACTATATCTTGAATTGCAGTATATGTGATACTTTCCAGAGATTTGCTCCATCTTCAACATCAGTAACCAATCAATGTTGTAAATTTATATGTGGAAACACCACGTGGAAAACAAGCATTATATCCCTGTCGTAAGGTATTACTCTGAAATTATACAATACAAACTATATGGTACTGTATTATACATACATAGGGGATAATTGGGATTGTTCTGCTTCTATTGCTATTGATCTCTAGCTAATGTATATCCTTGGAAATCAGGACTGTCCTGCCATTTATAGCGATGCTAGTCATAGTTGCCAGTGTGTCCGGTGAGGTTCTCCCTAATGGGACATCTTTGTTCTCCTGTGAATATTGCTAGTTTATTTTGGTCAGTGAGTTGGCATTTGTGGCTCAATACAAAATTCACAGATAGACAAAATTTTCTGGTATTCTCTGGAGGTGTTTTGGTGCAACACTGTATACATATATTTTTATAAATAACAACATATTCATGCTCAGTAAAGTAGCAACTGAACGTGGTGCTTAATAAAATAGATTATGTGCTTTACACAGACTCATACAGAGCAGTCTGTTGGTCGTGTCTAACCATGGAGAAAATGCTATAACGAGTTCCATGTGCATTTGGTACGCAAATAACCTGATCAGTATATGCACTGATCTAGACCGTGTATATGTATACATGTAGCCTGAACAGAGCATACGCATACTATGGCTGCATGTGTGTTCGCACATTACCTAAACAGAGTATGTCTTTAACATGGATGTGCATGTGTATGCACTTATGTATACACACATGCATCCGTATTCAAAACATGCTTGTGTATGTACAGATACTAACAATGGCTGCATGAGTGTGTGCATGTTGCCTGACCAGTATACACACTATGACTGCATGGATGTGCTCACATAAGCAGAGCAGTAACTCTGCTGACTATGGTGATATGTGTGTATGCAGGTAGCCTGAATGTTTGCATACATAGAGCTTAAGCAATATATTTGCTGACTATAACTGCACCTCAGTTCTCATGTAACTGGTGCAGTGTATCTGCTATGGTTGTATTTAAGTATGAAGTACACCAAGACGTGTATGCACTGGCTATGACTGCATGTATATATGCACGAGCAGTGTATGACTGTATGTCGTCTGGTCACAATCAGGGCTTTATTATATGTTTTGACTCCATGTGTTTGTGCACATAGCCTGAACAGTGAATGTGCTATGATTGCATGTGAGCATACATTTAACCTAATCAGCAAGTGTGCTAACTTTGACTGCAGGTGTATATGCACATCATCTAAGAAATATAGATGATGACTTCAGCTGCATGTGTGTAGACACATAGCCTGAGTTGTGCATGTCATGACTGATATGCATGTGTATGTGCACATAGACTGAGCAGTACATTTTCTGACTACTGTTGTATGTGTGAGTGTATGTAGCCTGAGCAGTGTATATGCTGATTCAGTTGCATGTATTTACACATATAGCCTGCTGAGTGCATGTGCTAACTATGACTGTATATGTGTGCACATATAGCTTGAGCAATGTGTGGTCTGGAAATAGATGCATGCATGTGCGCACATTGCATAAGCAGTATATGCACGGGCTATGACTGCATGTTTGCATGCATATGTCCTGAGTACAGTATGCTCTGACTATTGTTGCGCAAGCATACAAAAGCAGCTTGAGCAGTCTATTTGCAGAATATGGTTGTATATCTTTAAGAATACCATCTGGGCAGTTTATTTGCTGGCTAAGGCTTTATGTATGTTCACACATTGCATGAGCAGTATATGCACTGACGATCACTGCACATATGTATGCACATACACTGAGCAGTGCATTTGTTGACTATTGTTGGGTGTGTTTATACCCATATCCTGAGGAGTGACTGCCCATTAAAAAAAAAAAAATATATATATGTAATTTCCTAACCATGCTGTAGTGCGACCTTGGAGTTGGTATATTTAATTTATGGGGGGGGGGGTAGGGGGCAGAGCCCCCCACATGGGGGGAGCAGGAAGGCTTGCCTCCCTGCATAAATGTAGTAAACAGTGTCTGGGATGTTATTTCTAGTTGCTTGATATTTTTCAATGATTTGAGATTCGATGTTATGAGTTTTCGACAATTTGAGCTTTCGACGATTTGGTCTTGATGTTTTGCAATTCGATGAAATGATATTTCGACGATATGAAGTGAAACCATATATATATATATATATATATATATATATATATATAGATAGATAGATATAAAATTGTGGTTGCATCTCTACAACACCAGGGTCACGGGTTCAATCTTGATCTCTTGTCACTGTTTGCACAGAGTCTACATGGTTTGTTTGTATCTATCTGACTTATCCCTAGGAACTGCAGTTGCCTTACATTTCCCCAAAAAAAACATAATGGTTAATGGGCTGAATTGTCTATGTATCATGTACCATTGCCTTTGTTGAACTAGTCAGTGCTAGAAAGGGTTCATGATAACCAATTCACTTACCTAGTTGGCAAAATATGAAACTAAATTATATTAAATTTAAAACATTGTGTATTCACTGTGATTTCTTTTTTAGAAAAGCATCTGTTCTGAGAATCAGAACCATGATTGCCCTTGTGACAGCAGTTAGTGATCTTCAACAGTCCTGACTGCATAGTTTTGTCATTTCCTTCTACTGTCATCTTCATCAGTTAGAAGGGCTGCATTTTGGGATACATCAGGGCAGTTTCAGCTGTCAGAAGAACATTTTGGAAGTGCTGCCATGAGCCTCGATGTCCAGCCTATTGTATCAGAGGACAGTTAGTTTCAAACCTTCACTCCTCACTTGTTTGCTTACATTTTCATTGCCTGCGGTTCTGCCGTAGGCACTTGTTGACCAAGTAAGCCTACTGTATATTTTTAGATGTTTGTTGGCCAGATAAGCCCACAGGATGATTGCCACTTTTCATGGGCAACCCAGGATCACTTCTGGTTAGTGATAAGCTCAGAGATTTATAGTAGGAAAATGGAGAAGTAATGACTCAAACCCTGAATCGTGGGAGAGGAAGCAGATCATTAAAAGATCAATTCTTAAACCTCAGAATTAAGTGTCCTGCTGCACTTTTATGAGGTCTCTTCCAGAAGAGTAAACATTCTACCTTGAATGTACATAACTTTGATCCAAAGATCGTGCATCGATATTATTCCAAAATTACGTTTTATGCGGTGACCCTTCTAACAATTATTGTAATCATCTTCAGGGTTCCCACTTAAAGGTAATTACATGTTGTTTGCACAAAAATAATATTTGTCTTTTTTATTTCTTCAGGAACTTCTGAGAAAACTACCATTTTTAAACATAATGCTAAACTTTGCTTGGGTCAGGAACACATGCATGTAAATTCTAAAATCTATTTTCAGACACAACAGATTATAACTATATTTACAAAATCTTATGCAAAACAGTTTGGCTCCACAACGGGGGTAATAAGCCACCCTAGTGACATCCAGGTAACCTCAGATACTGGAATCAAATTAGATTATATTGAAAAAGAACTGCACAAACTGGATCCAAACAAAGCACAGGGAGGAGATGGAATTAGTAATAATGACTTGAGAACACTTCAGCAAGAACTTACAGTATCATTTTATCAATTATTTACTAGATCATATAAATATGGGGAGATTCCCCAAGATTAGACACGTGCGCTTATTAAACCTCTCTTTAAGGGAAAGGGAAGTAGGACAAACCCTGAGTCATATAGATTTTAAGCCTAGTTTCATGTTGTGGAAACATAATGGAGAAGGTACTATTGGATATGTTATTGTCAGAATTGGATAGGTTGGGACTTGATACCATATATCAGCATGCATATTTTGAAAGTAGATCTATTACCACCTGAAACATGATGTTCTATAACAATATAATAGCTAAAAATGTGAAATTGTGCTGTGATATAATTTATATAGATTTAACCACAGCATTTGACAGGGACATACACAAAACACTAATCAATAAATTAGAATAACTAGGTCTTAATGTACTCTTGATAAATATGGATAACTGCATGGCTTAAAAATAGGACATGGCAAGTATCATACAACAATTGGACAGTGAAGTTCTTGGTTACAGTCAGGGTGTCCCACAGGGCTCTCTCCTAGGCCCTTACTTATTTAGATTGTATCTTTCAGACTTCATCTGAGGTTTTCTACAGTCTATATGCAGATGACTTGAAATTGGGTAAACTGATTACATGTGTTACAGATAACACATGTCTGCAAAAGAACTTGAATAAATTGACCATTTGGGCACAGGAGAATAATATGCTGATAAATACATCAAAAACCAAAAACTACCATGTGAGATTTGGGAGACATAAACTGAAAGGTGAATATTCCATACAGCACACAGTGATTGAAACTGTAGATTCATTTAAGTGTCTGGGTATATGGGTACTTCCAGCTTTCAGTTTTTCTAATTATATCAAGCAGTTGGTTAATGATAGTTATAGAACTGTAGGTTGTATTAAAAAATATGGAAACCTTATAAGAAAACAAGCATGAGTTACAGTGGAAATATACCAAGGGCATCTGTGGATGTGAAACTTTAAATTATTAGGAAAGACTAAAATACCTGAACTGGTACAATGTCTCTTATAGATATCTAAGAGGAGATCTTATTCAGGTATATAGGGCATTTAGAGACAACTACCTGTGGGAATGTTTAGGGTTACCAAAAGTAGTAAAGAGTCAGACAACCTATGTAGAAGATTCTATAGGAATGAGAAGTGTACTAATTGGTTCTCTGAGAGAGCAGCTGATGCATGGAACAGACTACCAATTACATTTAAGCAAGTACTAGTTTACATATTTTTAAGAATAGCCTGAACACTTATTATGGGAACAAGTGTTCTGGTATATTGACAGGCTGGAAGAGCATTAATGCCCATGCTTGAAATATTTGTATGTATGTATATATGTATGTATGTATAGTTCAAAAAAGACAAAATCCCAGATGTTTTATTCATTTTTAACTGATTTTCTAGTGTTGTATTCATTAGCAATAACAGAAGTGCATATCTAACACCTGCCTCTTACATGTTCCATTCATCCTTTTTTCATTTCTTTTTACTTTTCATTTTTATGTTAACTTGTGCTTTAAGCTTTTTGTGCTGATATATATATATATATATATATATATATATATATATATATATATATATATATATATATATTTTGTGTGTGTGTGTGTGTGTATGTACGTATATGCATGCTTGTCTGTACTGATAAAAGTGCAATATAAATGTGAAAAAGACCACATACCTAATAAAGTAGCTCAAGTGGTATGCATTTGTGTAGCAAGAAACATTATCACATTACTCAGCAAGCATAATAATACAGAAAGCCTTTTCCCCACATTAATGCTTTAAATAATACTACAGTGTTTTTGATGAATGTCATTTTCAGTGTAGAGAGCAGAACCAGCAAATGTATAAATCCAGGGGTGATACGTCTGCCTCACTTGGAAAAAAGGAATGAACAACTACCACAAAGATTCATTAGAGCATGTGAATCCATCAAAGAGCAAGAGATAGGTGGCACTCATTGTCTGGAGTTTCGCACTTGAGTAGCACTTTTCCACAAACAGCACTCCCATGCCAATATCCAAACATAGTAAGCACAGTTTATTTGCACTGAAAGCATTTTAAGAATCATGTCCACTTATGGCAAAGGAACATGAAGTTGATACATAAGGATGTGTAAACGACTATGTGAAAACAGTAGGCTTTGTATCACTTCATAGATGCTTGGACAGTGAAGGCACAGTCATGCGTGAAAGACCTAAGGCAAATAAAAGACAGATCAGCTGTATTATTAATATTTAAAAAATAAAGGCAATTTATATGTTTTGTATAGTAGTATCCTTGTGTGGGTACCCTGATGATTGTTTTGAAGAATGGAAAGGGAGAGACAGGAAAGACTGAAAAGGGGAGGTACAACACCAAGGGAAGACAGAAAGAAATCATCAAGTTTGTTGTGCTGCAGGATGTGCGGGAGGAGGGGTACTGTATTTTTGTCAGGGCTAGACCCCCCCCAGTTTTTCAATTATTTTTTACATAAGAGGGTAGTTTGGGTTGGAGGTTGGTAAGATGGTGTAGAACAGAGGATAAAGGAAGGTGGAGTGAAGAGGAGTCCAGTCCAGCAAGAATCCACAGTCCAAAAAAAACTCAACTATTTCCACCACCTAATGCTGTTGCAGTGGGGACGCAATGTTGAGGAAGTATGACTCTGTGGTGGTGAGGTGGTCTGTGCCAACTTTGGCAGGGAATCTTCTACCCACTGAAGAAATTCGTTGACTGGCTGAAGGTGTCTGTATACTACCTGCTCTACCATGTCCTCAAACAAGTCCTGAGACACATGTTCAGTGATGCTTGCCAGGCTGCCATGTGCCAAAGTGCCTGCAGGACTGGTGCCACTATCCCGACCCTGTAAGGACATCCCTGGACAGGCAGGTGGTGAACATTCCTTAACCTGGGATGCACATGGCTGGGCAGATCCTAAGAATTTTGTACCTGTAATAAATGAACAGATATGGGAGAGAAATAAAATAAAGAAAGGCAAAGTAATATGTATTTAAAATTAGAAAAAGAGAGATAAGAGGAGTTGGAGACAAACAAAAAGAAGAGGTGGGGTGAACACTAGTTATTACCAAAGTCTGCAGCAGAAACACTCATCTGCTCAGGAAGGTGGGTTTTAAAAACAGTAACATGCATTTATATAGAAAATTAAATACTGACATATATTGATTACATTTAACACATGGCAAGTACTAATAACAAGTGAACCCTTCACTTCTGCAATAATGACAATGAGGGCAGTGCACATGGTAAATTTCATCTAAACTACATACTCAGCATAAAGCAGTGTATACTATTTCTTTATTAGTAATGTATTTAATTAATTTTATGGTGTCAGCAGCAGAAACAAACAGCTTCACTATACTAATAAATTTGAAGGATATCAGAAGCAGAATGACTGTTGATGATAATGATTATGATTACATAGTTACATTTATGAGCCTCAGGAATGTGGCACAGTGTGCCCAAGTTTAATGGTGGGATCTTATAACTCACAACATGTTAGCAACTCTGCAGGAAGTGACAGTCCATCACAAAGTCTGATGTTATGCTCCATTGTGTAAAAGGAGAAATCTCGTGCATCTCTACAGCAGTATCTCCAAACCTAGATGAAGACTTTCAGGATGATTCATAGGTTCATAGGTAGGTACTAGGCTATTGGCCCTAGAGCCTATATAAGCCTAGCCAAACGGTATCCTGGCTTTTGCCACCCAAGAAAATTATTTTCCCGTGCCCCTGTCAAGCAGAGCCGCAGAAGTGATCCCTGGGGTGAATTTACTATCTCCCATCCAATCATCAAGATTTTTCTTGAAGAGTGCTAATGAGGAGCTTTGTTTTATATAGATAGGTAGTTTGTTCCAGAGTATGGGAAGTCTCTGGGACAGGAATCTATTCCTCCTGCATGTTCTGTTTATTGTGGTAACAAGGTTTAGGTCCCTAGAGTTTGTAGCTCATAGGGATTGGGATTTCTTTATGTGGAGCATGTCCAAAAGCTCTGGGTTTGACATAGCTTTGTATGTTAGGCAGAGATCGCCTCTGAGTAGGCTATATGTGACAGAGTAAAGCTGGAGTTTTTTGAGATGGTCTGTGTAGGGCATCTGTTTGAGGCCGGTAATCCTCTTTGTGAGGTATTTCTGTGGCCTTTCCAGTTGTTTTAGATATCTTGTGAGGTACATACCAAAAGGGGCATTGTACTCTATAATGGGCCTAATGAGTGATGAGTAGAGCGGAACAATGACCTCGTTTTTCCTGGATGAGAAACCTTTTGTGATGAGGTGTGCCACATAGAAGGATTTCCTGACTACTGTAGTGATGTGTTTATCAAAGCAGAGACTAATGTCCACCTGTGTCCCAAGGTCTCTTATCACAATTTCAGTGTTAAGTAGACTACCACCTATGTGGTAGTTCATGGGTACAGAGTTTTTACCAAAAGGGATGACAATGCACTTTTTGACATTGAGCTTGAGGCCATAGCTTGACACCAGGCATCTGTCTCAGTGAGGCCGTTTTGTAGGATATCTACATCATTAAGAGTTTTGATTATGGCTCCTAGTTTGCAGTCATCTGTGAACTTTGTTAGCCAAAGACATTCTGTGTTAGCATATACTTCAGAGAAGTAGATACCAAACAGGAGAGGACCTAGAACTGAACCCTGTGGTACTCCACTTGTCACTGGTCTGAAGTTGGATTTAGAGTCTGCACAGTGTGGGTTCTGTCAATGAGCCAGTTGGCAACCCATCTTGTGACATAGGGATTTATACCTAGTTTAGTGAGTTTGTCTATAATTCCAGAGTTGGGGATGGTGTTGAAAGCCTTGACGAGATCTAGATAGGCTGTGTGAACCATCTTACCCTCATCTACAGCTTTGGTGACCGCTTCAAAGAAGTCTATCAGGTTTAGGAGATGTGATCTGCCTTTTACAGACCCGAACTGGGTAGGGTCCAGAGTTTGGAGATTACGAATGTCATTGTTTATAAGTTCCATGATGATACGCTCCATAGCCTTGCAGACCAGGCTCATCAGGCTAATGGGGTGGTAGTTCCCAGGGTCTGTGGTGTCTCACCCTTTGTGGAGTGGGATAACCGTTGCTGTGCACCATTCAGTGTGCACAAAGCCTGAGGTGAGGCTATGACTGAACATGGTACTTAGGTGGGGTGCCAGTTCATTCTGTAGTTCATGTAGAATGCAGCCTGGGATGTTGTCAGGTCCCATGGATGCTGAGGTCTTGGCTTTGGAGAGTGTGTTTTTTACCTGTGCAGCCCTGATTACAGGAACTTTGCATTCTTCCAGTATAGAAATGGGCCTTTTAGGGAATGAGAGAGGGGTAAAGTTAACACTGAACCTATCAGCCAGGATGTTGGCAATATCAGTTCGTTCTGTATATTTAGTGCCATTGTGCCATAACTCAGAACAGATCTGAGTGTTGCCATTGAGATTCTTGACATAGCTATATAATGCTTTGTGGTTGTCTTTAGAATCAGTGGTAATTTTGTTTTTAGAACTAGCTTTGGAGGATTTTATGAGGGAGCTCAGCTTCTTACTGAGGCTGACCACAGAGTTCCTCCAATCATGAGATTATACTCTTTTTTTGCAATAGTTTCTTTCTTCTGTTGTAGAGTTTGTTTATAGCAGGGGACCACCAGATTGGCTTCCTTTTTTTGGAGGATAGCATCGTGGTTCAGTTAGGGATTGCACGATCCATGCACTCGTGTAAGTGCTTATAAAGTGCAATTGTATAGGATTCAGCAGTCATACCTCTATTGTCCATCAGCATGGGTGTCATGAAGTTTGTCACTTCTGTCTTAAGAAGCATGAAGTTGGCTTTGGAGAAATATTTTATGGTGGTTTCCCTAATGGGGGGTGGGGTGGGATGTAGATGTCTAGGGTGATTTGCTTGGAGTCGGATCTGACCAACGAGGAATTGACCTCTGGTGTGGAACACCAGTTGCCCATGTTGGTAATGACCAGGTCTAGGATATTTCTGCCCCTGGTGGGGGTGTGGATGAGTTGAGCCAAGGCATTGGAATTTATTAATTCCAGAAAATGTTGAGCACAAGAGTTGGTACATGAGTAGTTTTCCCAGTTAATGGTGGGGTAGTTGAAATCACCCATTATTAGGGTTTTAGACTGCACCCTAATATTTTCCAGTGTATCAAGAAATGACGAGTGGGAATCCTGGGGCATGGTGGGGGATCTGTAGCAAGCTACAATTTGCATTGTGGTCTTGCCCAGAGTTAGTTGCACTTGGATAATCTCAGATGCATTATGCTGAGCAACTAGCCTGCAGGTGTGTATATCCTTAATGAATATAGACACGCCTCCACCTTTAGTGCTTCGGCTCAGGTTAGGTGGCCGAAAGGTGTGGTATGAATTATAGCCTGGTAATCCAGGGGTGCTCTCAGGAGCCTTGAACCAGGTCTCTGTCACTGCACAGATGTCGATGTTCTCCATTTTAAGGAGTACCTTGAGTGAGTGCATTTTGAGGTTTAGAATTCTAGCATTAAGTAGCATTACCCTCAGATTTTGCTTGCTTGTACCTGTTACAGTGGTGAATTTGTCATTTGAATCTTTCCTAAAAAAGGCACTATAGGGATGGCAAGAGCCTTAGCCAGTATCTGGAATCTCAAGGGCGACAGGTGCAGGCCATCTCTGGCAAAGCATCGTGGTTTGTCGATCATGTCATCCCAGGCAGACAAATACTGGATCCCCTTAGAATGACACCAGAATCTTAGCCAATTGTTGAAGTCAATCATTTTGTCCTTGTACCGTGGTATCATTCTGGGTGATGGCAGGATGTGTGTTTTGTGTTTCTACGTGTGTGTTTTGGTGGTGTAGGTTTTGAGGGACTATCTGATGAGTGTGGTGTGGTGCAAGTGTTTACCTTCTCCACTTGACTGTCTTGTCCAGTCTTGGGTGAAGAGAGCTTTGCTTCCAGTTTGGTTATATAAGTACATCTCTCACTGGTTGTAGTGTTGGGTGGAAGGACGAGAGGGTTTCCTGTGAGCATGAGGCAATTGCTGCATTGCTCCAAGACACTCAGATTCATCAGGTAGACAGGAGAAAACACTGGGTGCTGTAGTAATTTGTAGCTTATTTAGAGCTTACAATGAGTTCTGAACAAGTGCTGAGCTCAAAAAAACATATTAGAGTGCTGAAACTAGAAAACCGGCTAGTTCTAAGAAACAAAACTAAGCTAGAAGGCTTCCCTCCAACAGAGAAATGCTTGGGGGCTCAGAAGCTTGCAAACAGTTCTGGATAGAGCAAATCTGTATCTGGACTAGGCAACTTATAGGAAAAGCAGGAAACAAGCTTAGACTATATATATATATATATATATATATATATATATATATATATATATATATATATATATATATACACATATATATTGTGAAAAGTGGAAAGGGGAAAGGAGGAGCAGAAGCTAACTGTGTTGGCCTTCTCAAATGTTCTCCCTGGAATAGGTAGAATGAAGTAATGACACTAGACTGGGAGGAGTGTTCCAGATCAAATTTGCAGTAGGGGTGGGGAACTACAAAGCCACCAAGTATAAAAACAGGATGCCAAGAAGAAGGGGCGGTGGGAAACAAAAATCTGAACAAACAAACCCAACCAGATGCTTAATAATTGTAGAAAATTCTACTTAATACCTCACAAACAGTGAGTAAAATAAAAGTGTTGTAAATAACTCAGAAATAAGCAAAAAAAGGATACTTAATGTTATATATCACAGATTAGTTAGCTCAGAGCCCTACCTCCAACTTCCTCTGATTAGCTCAGTGTGAAATGGCAGAAACAGTCACAAGTTAACTTCTTGAGTAACAAAGTTGAAACCTGAAACAACTTTTAAAAAAAGCTTGAAAGAAGCAATGAGGTGCTTACTCCAAGGTGTAGTCCAGGCAACCCCAGCCAGACAATGACCACAAACATTCACTCTCCCAGACATGCTATACTGGCTTTGGCTAAGTTATGATGGCCTCGGACATGTGCTGAGACACATAGCCTCTACCAACAAACAACTAGGCCCAAAATACAAGCCTGAATATGGACAATGCTACACTACCAACACTACTTGAGTAGAAAAAAACTGCAGAAATGTTTAAACAGATAAAGGATCACGGAGGCTCTAGAGAATGCTTTTAAATGCAAACAAGTTATATGATACACTCCTAGCAGTAAATCAGAACAAACAAACCTAACCATATGCTTAATAATTGCAGAAAATTCTACTTAATACCTCACGCACAGTGTGTAAAATAAAAGTGCTGTAAATAACTCAGAAATAAACAAAAAACAGGATACTTAATGTTATATATCACAGATTAGTTAGCTCAAAGCTCTTTCTCCGACTTCTTCCGATTAGCTCAGTGTGAAATGGCAGAGACAGTCACAAGTTAACTTCTTAAGTAAAAAAGTTGAAACCTGAAACAACTTTTAAAAAAGCTTGAAAGAACCAATGAGGTGCTTACTCCAAGGTGTAGTCCAGGCAACCCCAGTCAGCCAATGACCACAAAGCAATTCACTCTCTCTGAAATGCTATAATGGCTTTGGCTAAGCTATAATGGCCTGGGACATGTGCCCAGACACATAGCCTCTACTAACAAACAACTAGGCCCAAAACACAAGCGTGAATATGGACAATGGTACACTACCAACACTAATTAGGTAGAAAAAAATGTAAAAATGTTTAAATAAATAAAGGATCATGGAGACTCTAGAGGATGCTTTTAAATGCAAACAAGTTATATGATACACTCCTAGTAGGAAATCAGAACAAACAAACCCAACCAGATGCTTAATAATTGTAGAAACTTCTACTTAATACCTCACACACAGTGAGTAAAATAAAAGTGCTATAAATAACTCATAAATAAGCAAAAAGCAGGATACTTAATGTTATATATTACAGATTAGTTAGCTCAGAGCCCTTCCTCTGACTTCCTCCGATTATCTCAGTGTGAAATGGCAGAAACAGTCACAAGTTAACTTTTTAAGTAACAAAGTTGAAACCTGAAACAACACTTGAAAGAACCAATGAGGTGCTTACTCCAAGGCGTAGTCCAGGCAACCGCAGTCAGCCAATGACCACAAACAATTCACTCTCACTGAAATGCTATACTGGCTTTGGCTAAGCTATGATGGCCTGGGACATATGCTCAGACATACAGAATATGGACAGTGTTACACTACCAACACTACTTAGGTAGAAAAAACTGCAGAAATGTTTAAACAGATAAAAGATCACTGAGACTATAGAGAATGCTTTTAAATGCAAACAAGTTATAAAGAAAGTACTGTCAGTAGGGAGGAAAAGCACAACATATTTCATACAAGTCACATCAGTGTGCTCATTTACACTGAACAGAATCTCTCATTTCACATTCCATTCTCAGTCATGAAGCAGTGTCAGATTACTTTCTACAAGATTAAGTAGGTCAAGACAAAGGACTAACTCACCATCCAGTGCTCATGACAGCCTCTCCTCCAAATCACTTCCACCATCACCTGCCCTATTTTAGGAGATGTGTATGACATATTGGACCTTAATCTACTGCAGTTCAAGTATGGCATTTTACAAAGACGTCAGTGTTTAACTCAAATGGAAATAAGTCATTAAATAAAGTAAAAAAATATGCATACACTGAAAAATGTTTTAACTGCATATATTTCATTCATATAATGGGATTGCTTAAAACCACATGGAAAAGTGGAAAGAAAGTTGCATGTCATAACATAAGATGGCAGTGAATCCCAATGATTGACACCATTAGTCCTCTATACATTACCATTGTTATAGCTGGCAATTACCTACAACTTAAAAGTAGTAATACACAAGTATTCAGAGAAACACTAATAAGAATATTAAAGATTAAACTGAGCTTCTTGCCATGTAAACTAGACACTTCTGCCACTTCACCCTCGCCGCTGCACACATGATATTGTTTGTCTCTGAGAATACAAATTTTTGTATATGACAAAATGAATAAATATGATTTGCAAAAGAACAAAGAAAATTAAGCCCGGTGAAATAAGTAATAGTTAAAACTGAGAAAATATTGTGCAATATAAAAACAAGGTTATGCATTTTCATTCAGTTGCAAGGTAGGAACTCATGTTAAATAAGGAAATAACACTTTCTAGTAACACTGCAGGAGTTTCAATGTGTACATATTAGGAACACCACGTCAGCAGAATATAATGTGAAAAACAGTTAAAAATGTGATTTTTCCTGATGACATCACTAAACAGGTGTCAAAAAGCACTTAGACATGACAAGCAATAATATGAGTACCTATTCTGAAAAAGATATTTAAAGATAAGAGGGAATCATATCTCTCAATCCCTCAGAGCAAGAAATGTGGATAATGCCATAAATAGTGGGAGGATAAAGGCCCAAAAATAGTGACAATTTTTAAATATTGCTCTTACAAACTTAGAAAGTTGAAAGAATAACAGGTTTTGCATTAATACAAATTTTCTGAAAAGTATGTGGTCTGAAACTCAAATACCTTTCATTATTTTCTGCTTCCGTCCTCAATGATTTGCTAGTTATTAGCCAGGAAATCACAATCTTATATGAAGCAGACCAAAAATGTGAAGCAAAAATCTGGACATTCTGTGAAAATCTGGACAGGTGAGATGTATGGGAATGTCTGATGAACAGTGACAAATACAATAGACCATGCGCTACACAGCATAACCTACAGATATCACTGCATACATCAATTATGCTCTATCCCTGGGATTTAATAAACTCCATGTAGGCTTTGCTCAAAATCTACTAGGAGTTTACATGTGTGTAAGGTGATGTGCATTGCATATTCATGTTGTCCACTTTGTTTAAACATAAATAAGCAAGGTTTCTTGGCTGACAAGTGTTGCCAGCCAAGAAACCATTTAAGGGAGTACAGATAACAATCCTGTTTAAATAAGAGCACTGAATGTTCTTGTTTTTTCACAGAATTCCACAATGATTATCAGGGCTTCACAGATAGCTCTCAGTCTCTTAGTGCAAGACATCTAGATAAAGGCCAACAATAATGGGGGGACAATGACCCAGAAATAGGGACATACATGACATATTTGCTCTTTAGAAATGAGCTAGGATAACCAGGAGTTTGTGTTAAGATACATGTCCTGAAGGATTTGAAGTCTGAAATTCAAATGAATGCAATGACTGAGCTACAGCAGTGCTAAGGTCATCCCAGTGATATGGAAGGAAGCCACACATTTGATACGGAACCCACAAAAATATACAAAGGCAAAAGTCTAGACATTCTGTGAAAATCTGTACAGCTGGGAGGTATGATTGTTAAGTATATGGTCCAAACACAATACAGGGCAGTGTATCTACAGTGCAGAATATTGTGAAATCCCAGTCCTGGCATTCTTTACTGAAGCTGTGTAAATGATCTTTAGTGGTACATGGATGCCATGTAAAATAAATACTCAGGGGAAATGTGTGTATTGAATAGGGACACACAGATGAATTGTAGGAATGAACGCAAGGTAAAAGGACAGGTACAGCAGATGAGGGCATGTCAATGGAAGACAGTTGCAGCAGGAGCATCAATTGTATATCAATATGGTATAGAAGGGACTGCACAGTAAAAATGTGTATTATGTCACTGTCACACAAAGTGGCATAACAATGGGAAGGATGTCAGTGTCAGATAACCATCCTTACATGAATACAGCAGAACACATCTATCAGGGATATTACATATAACTGAGGTAGGTTGCAGAATGTGAAGCTGTCCAAACTGATTTGACTGAATATGAGCGTAATCTCAGCAGAGGTCTCTGGCAAGTGGGACACAGGTAAAGGCTAACGGAGAACATTAAAAGTAGCAAGCACAATCATGGACATTATCAAAATAATAACCCCAGTAATTCCATGCCTCTGGCATAACATAGGTGATTTTAGAGTGATCAGAGATGATTCTGCACAAACACACTTGTACAGCTATTTTGATACATCCACACTCTATGAGGGTAATCATGCACACTGTCCTGGCACCTAACATCTGCTGGAGGTCTTAGGAGGGACAATACTATACCTGTATACAACATTATGATCAATAGAGGCTAGTTAACTTGTGTGCATGGCATATATATATATATATATATATATATATATATATATATATATATATATATATACATATGTGTGTGTGTGTGTGTGTGTGTATATATATATATATATATATATATATATATATACGTGTGTGTATGTGTGTGTGTGTGTGTGTGTGTGTGTGTGTGTATGTGTGTGTGTGTGTAGAGATATATATGGCGCAATCCACAGTGTCACAAATATCACCCATGCCATTAATATTGTCAAGCAACTATGTATGTACTGCGTGCATCACCAGAACAGGTAACACACAAGCATCTGGTGTAACAATTTGATGGGGGTTCTGCACCATCAGACAGTAATGTTTATGCCACAAACAGAATACCTAGGTATGGCCAATAAGATGTGTGGCAGCTCACTGTGGTAAAGGTGGTACACTTCAGTTATGCATCACTGGAAGATGTGTAGGAGGTACATGAATAAGGGTGTATTGTGCTCAGTTTTCAGTGCGATGAAGGCTGTAAACTATTAAGGTATTATGGCCTCTGATGTGGATGTCCTTCACACACTATTTGTGTTACATACAAGGGAGTAGTCAGCACTGTGGCCAGATGCTGGTGGATGCTCCACTTACCATCTACCCAAGGACAGAGTTCACATAACTATTGGTATGATTATAGGGTGTGATGTCCACATTTTACTTGTATTGTGTGTTTGTTTTCCTGATGTAACAAATCCCCCATGTTTTCTTGTCATTGCAGGTGTTGTCATGGCTTTGGCAGCAATCTTTGATGTCTGTTGATAGTGTCTGCATTATACTAATATCACAGTTGGAGTCAATGACTGGCCACAATCTGTAGTCCTTTAGGCACCTGTTTGGACACAGGATGTGTATGTCATCTCTGAGGTCCATCAAGTAAATAATGGACAAGAATGGGCCTAGCAGACAGCCCCAGTGTATTTACCTGATTACTGAATCTAAGATATAGGTCACCACACGTCAGTATATTTAGATGCCATGTATGTGATACACTGGTCTATCCACTTGGTGATACAGTGTATACGGCCACATCTGACAGTGTTGAGTGATTACCTCAGTGTGGATTTGTGTCAAATGCCTTGGGCCTGTCAAGTTCAAAAGGCTGATAGCACTGTTGTCATGCATGCTCTTGATGATCTCTTTGAGGACATCCAACAGATGTAACACACATGATGTGGCATTAAAAACTCACACAGGTATGTTGCTCACAGATGGGATATCACTAGTGTCTATTTAGAAAAGGTCCATGATGACATGTTGATCTACCTCACAGATAAGGAGAGTCGGGATGTGTCTATGCATGCATGCATCAGGTGCTGTTGAAAACACCCTTCTACAGCAACATAGTCTGTGTGGAGGGTGTGTTGAAGTGTGTGCTCAAAAGTGTCAGGAAGGTGTATGTGATGAATCACATAATAGATGATTCTGTGTGATAGGCCTGGATGTATATAAGGCAGTGCATACTGGCTATCCCCAAGTAGTCTAGGGTTTGAACACAATCCCTCACACAGGGATCATTGAGAAACTCTCCCATCTAGGGATTAAACCTTATGTCAGTGGATGGGTAACCAACTGTCTCACTAACAGAACACATACTGTGAAAGTTGGTGAATCAACCTGCAACAGTAGATCTGTCACCTTAGGTGTACTCCAGGAATCTGTGCTTGGCCTTTTACTGTTTGGAATCTATTTCATGACAGTTCAGGCTAAAGTATATGGCCTTTGGCTTACTATGCTTGTGGATTCTTGCATACTGGGTGGAATCAATGAGTCCACCTAGGATGATAACATACTAGAAGAGAGGTTAACACAAATAATTGGTGACAAAGCCACACGGTCTACAAATAACAGCAAAAATATGTCTTTATTTTGTCCTTCTGGAAAAGTGGAATTCCCTGCTAATTACAGCACTGACAACACTCCCCCTATGCTGAAAAACAGTGATGCAACACCTGGGTACATAAGTAGATAGCAATCTGAACTTTCACCTTCAAGTGTCCACACTGTTATTGAAAGCCATGTTGTGTACATCATATTCACACCATAGTATTCAGATGTTAGGATTATATAACAGCACTGTACTCAAACCTCATCAGAACACTAATTGAGTATAATGCTCTCTTTTGCATGAAGCTCACCAGATACATGGAGCAGCTGGAGAGTCCACAGGGATTTCTCACCAAGAAAACACAGGACTTGCAAAACATGCCATGATGTATGTGGCTAGACTGAAAGCCATATCACTGTAATCAGGATGAGGTGACTTCTGCCGGGACTTCAGTCCAGTCTCTGACCCTGTCCTGTTGGGAATACTGCAATCCACAAATCAGATATAGCTGATGACATCAGCATTGTTTGTTGAATAAAATATGGTACTGCTGGACTAAAAGGCTCTCTGTAATGTCAAGCAAGAGCACAAACACACACAGCTGACTGCAATGAGAATAGAACTCCTACCTATCTAGGTTCACAGACTATAGAACTCTGCTTTCAAGGCAAGCACCACAACTCAAGCCTGTTTTGGAGTGTCTCAGACAACACTTTATAGCTGATGACAGCAGTGTATGGTGAGGAGAATATGGTAGTAACAGTGACCCACACGCTGGTGTAAAAGGATCTCTGTAATGTCAAACAAGTGCACACTCACACACACACCACAGTTGAATGCAGTGAGAATATAACCCCTATCTATCTTAGTACACAGACTACAGAACATCACCAGTCAGAGCTTTACAAGACTGGAGGTCAACTTATAGTAGATGACATCAGCAGGACATGTTGGAGAGAAGATGTTGGGAGGCCTACATAGATTCATAGCTTCATAGGTTACTAGTCTAATGGCCCTAGTACATTTACAAGTCTAGCTATGTAAAAATACAAATGCCTTTATTGAGCATAGTTAGATACTCTTTGTTTTCAGATCAATTTTGTGATCAACACTGACTGGCCTTGTCCATGAAGGCCATAGGTGCCATTCCAGGGGTGAATTTGCATTCACCCATCCAACTGTCAAGGTTGTGCTTTAATAGGGTCATTGAGGAGGCTCGGCTTCACATGGAGTGTAAGCCTATTACAGAGGAGTAGCAATCACTGGGAGATATATCTGTGTCCCCAGCATGTTCTGTTTATGTCACATGCTAGGTTGAGATCCCTGGAGCAAGTTGTTCTTGTCCTATTTGATCTAGAGCTGTCTAGCATTTCCAGTAGGACAGGGTCTGAGATTGCTCTGTTGGCCAGGCATAGGTCACTTCTCAGCAGCCTGCATGATACTGAGTAAAGTGACAGATCTTTCAGTCTTTCCATATTTGTCATGTTTTGGAGCCACTGGATTCTCCCAGTCACAAACATCTCTGTTTTCTCCAGTTGCTGCAGGTGTCTGGTGAGTTACAGACAGAAGAGAGTATTGTACTAAATCAGTGGATAAGGGTAGAGAACAGCAGAGCTTTGACCTCCCTGGTCTTGGATGTGATGGCCTTATCTATGAGGTGCACTATGTAGAATGTGTATCTCACCAATATGGACACATAGTGATTGAAGTATAGATTGTTATCAATATGTGTTCCCAAGTCTCACAATGCTGTGTTTGAGCTTAGAGGGGCGTTATGTATATCATAATTAGCAGGGGTTCTTCACTGCCAAAAGGGACAATGAGGGATGTGTTTCTTTAAGTTTCAGTCTGTGAGTTTGGCACACATCATTTGTCTGTGTCATCCCCTTCTGTAATATGTTAACATAGTTTGGAGACTCTGTGTGACTGCATCCAGCTGACAATCATCTACAAACAAACTTGGTAAGCCACAGACCATCTACCTTTGCCTGGACTTTAGAGAAAATGTTTACAAACAGTTGAGGGCCCAGCACAAATCCTTGTTGTATTCCACTGGTAACTGGTCTAGTGGTGGAGGTGCAGTCTCCAACTTTGACAGTGTGTGTTCTGTCAGTGAGCCAGTTGCCTATTCATCTAGTAATTTATGGGTTATTCCCCAGATTGGATATTTTATTTTCTCTGTGATACCTGAATGGGGGATAGTGTCAAAGGCCTTGGATAACTCAACATAGGCAATATATTCTGGTTCCCTCATCCAGGTCTTTGAAGTCAGTATTAAAGAAGTCCAGTAGGTTTAATAAGCAAAGATCTAGCACTGACAAAACCAAAATGAGTTTGGATTGAGTGTGTCAAAAGTTATCTATGTCCCTCTGGATAAGGTTCATGCTGATCGCTTCCCTAAACTTGTAGGTAAGGCTTTTCAGGCATATTGATCAATAGTTATAGTTCTGTATGTTAACAGATTGATGTGCATTGCATATCACACATTTTATATTAATTTCTATAGAAAAAGTATTGAGCACCAGGGTTGCAGTGCTTGGGGGAGGCAAAACATGGCTGTATTGCAAATATGTGGCATAGGCCTTCAGTTTCTTATGTTTACATATGTAATTTCATGTCATAGACAGGAAATGGACAGTAAACAACAGTAATTAATAATAATATTTACTTTTCCATAGCTCGGTGAACAGTGGGATTGTGCAATGGTTGTCAAAGTGCTTGCAGATGCGAGATAACCATTTCAGTACTTTCCATGTTTGGTCATAGTTAAGCAGTGTACAAATGAGAACTGCATTGCTAAAGTCTGAGAGTTAGTACTGAGTCTACAAAAACACCTCTTGCTTAATTGACTCTGGCAGCAGATGAAAATGTACTAACGCATTTTTTTTTGAGACCAGATGACACTCGGTTCAAATACAGATGTATCTAATACTTTTAAATAAACAGTGATAATGCAATGACATTAATTCTTTATAGTACATGCGCTGCTGTTTGTTGACATAGTGCAACAGTGTTAAGCAAGAGTGGGCATAGATAACTACAGCATTCTGCTTTTGCTCACTGTGTCTTGGCATTGATGAGCGATGCAAAACTCTGCACAAATGCAGAGGCCAAAAAGTGAAGGGATCTCTTGCTTTTACTTGTACGTATGTGTATTGTGTGTGATTCTATTTTTTGACCAGATTATAGGTGTTAAAATGGGGTAGATAGGAAAGCGTTAAAATGGGGAGAAAATAGGGGGAAAGCAATCCAGGATTGTACAGGAGGGAAGTAGAAAAGAACCATAACTATCTATTCCTGCAACAGTAAAAAGTGATTATATGGGCAGAATATTAGCTGAATTTGGACTATCACTTTCAGAGAGAGGGGTGACAACAACGTAATCATGTTGTATAGCCAAATGGATTGAATTAAGTGCACATTGAAGACACGTGCAAAATGGAGAGCTATGTATGGGATGATTTTTTTTTTTTTGTGGGACAAGTGCCTTTTTTAATTCAGTAAGACAGGACTGCTGGGTAAGGGACATATATATGTTTGTCTCAGGTAAGTTGGATAGGTGAGGAAGCAAATGCAAGCAAACAAGACAAGAGACAGGGATGGTGAGGGACACAAAAGGTTGGGAGACACCATAATTGCAGTGAGTGAAGGGACAACACTGGCTCATGGGGCATGGGCTTTCACAACTAAATGCAACTTTGGGTATTGACTAGTACTTCCATGGCATTACATTGGGTTGAAATGGCTAGACTGAAAATGACCTCTGGGTCAACAGCCTAGTAATCTCCTATGATCCTATTGCCATCAAACATGGAGACAGTAAGAATCAATCAAGAGGAGAAGGTTAACACCCACACTACACCTCAAGCAACACATAGCCCTTCTAAACCCACACCACCAACACCCACATATAGCAACACTAAATCCACATATGCAGAGGCCCTTAACTGTAACCTGCCCAAGCTACAAAGACCTCTGAATCTGAAATGCAAACAAACACCAATCACAACCAATGCGTCACATAGTTCACAACACCAGTGTGCCACCCAGCAACAGCCCTTAAGGCAAGACAATGTACCTAACACTTTAGTCATAGGTGACTCTATAGTCCGGCACACTGATGTCTATCTCACCAGGTTGAATAAGGAGAAAATTACAGTCAGCTGCCTGTCGGGTGCCAGGATCCACCACATAACGCATGCACTCAAGTCACTCCACAACAAGTACAAATATGACTTTGTCATTGTCCATGTTGGAGTGAATGACTTGAGACGTACCTCCCTGGAATACATGAAAAGAGACATGGAAGAGCTCTCGGATCATGTGGCCCAGGCAGGTATGACCCTAGCCCTGAGTAGCATCCTGCCTTCACCCAGAATGATACCACAATATAAGGATAAAATGATTGACTTCAACAATTGGCTAAGCTTATGGTGTCATTCAAAGGGGATTCAGTATCTGTCTGCCTGGGATGACATGATTGACAGACCACGATGCTTTGCCAGAGATGGTCTGCACCTGTCGTGCTGGGATTCAGGTTACTGGCTAAGGCTCTTGCCACCCTATAGTGCCTTTTTAGGCAAACTTCAAAGGACAAAACCACCACCGTAACAGGTACAATCATGCAAAATCTGAAGGTAATGCTACTCAATGCTAGAAGTCTAAACCTCAAAATGCACTCTCTCGAGGCACTCCTAAAAATGGAGAACATCGATATCTGTGCAGTAACTGAGACCTGGTTCAAGGCTCCAGAGAGCACCCCTGCAATACCAGGCTACAACTCTTACCACACTTTTCGCCACCAAACCAGGACCGAAACACTAAAGGTGGAGGAGTGTCAATATTCACCAAGGATATTCACACCACCAGGCTAGTTGGCCAACACAATGTGTCTGAAATTCTCCAAGTGCAACTAACACTAGGTAAGACTGCAATCCAAATTGTAGCTTGCTACAGATCCCCACCATATCCCAAGATTCTCACTACACCTTTTTAAACATACTGGAAAATATTAAGATAGAACCAAACACCCTAATACTGGGTGATTTTAACTACCCTGCCATTAACTGGGAAAACTACTCATGTCCCAACACCTTTGCTTAACGGTTCTTGGAATTCATAAATTCCAACGCCCTGGATCAACTAATCCATAGTCCCACCAGGGGCTCCAATATCCTAGACCTGGTCATTACCAACATGGCAAATCAATGCTCCATACCTATGGTCACCCCCTCGTTAGTCAGGTCTGACCATAAGCTAATCACCCTTAACATCCACATCCCACCCCCACCCCCCAATAAAGAAACCACCATAAAAAACTTCTCCAAAGCCAACTTCATGCTACTCAAGTCAGAAGTGACAAACTTCATAACACCCATGCAGACGGGAACTGAAAGTTCAACTGCTGAATCCTACAATAAGGCACTGTACGAGCACATCCACTCATGCATGAATCGTGCCATCCCAAATAGAACCAAAATGCTCTCATCCAAAAAAAGGAAGCCAATCTGGTGGTCCCCTGCCATAAAAAAACTTTACAACAAAAGGAAGAAACTTTTGCAGAAAAGAGGAAAATCCCAGGATGCAAAAAACTCCCTTACTAGCCTCAGTAAGAAACTGAGATGCCTCATAAAATCCTCCAAAGCTAGTTATGAAAATAAAATTGCCAAAGATTCCAAAGACAACCACAAAGCATTCTATAACTATGTCAAGAATCTAAATGGCAATGCTCAGATCTGCTCTGAGCTAAATCAGAATGGCAATAAATATACTGATCCAAAGAATATTGCCAATATCCTGGCAGATCGATTCAGTGCCAACTTCACCCCCCTCTCACCCCCTAAATGGCCCATCTCAATACCGGAAGATTGCCAAATTCCATTAATAACGGCCACACAGGTACAAAACGCACTCTCTAAAGCCAAGAATACAGCATCCATGGGACCAGATGACATCCCGGGCTGTGTACTACATGAACTACAATATGAACTGGCACCTCACCTAAGTGTCATGTTTAATCATAGCCTCGCCTCAGGTTTCGTGCCCACTGAGTGGCGCAGAGCTACAGTTATCCCAATCCACAAGGGGGGATCCAGCTTGGATCCTGGAAACTACCATCCCATCAGTCTGACAAGCCTTATCTGCAAGGCCATGGAGCGTATTATCATGGAACTTATAAACAAAGACATTGGCAACCTTCAAACACTGGACCCCACCCAGTTTGGGGTTGTGAAGGGTCGATCTTGTCTCCTGAACCTGATTGACTTCTTTGAATCAGTCTCCAGAGCCATGGACAAGAGTAAGGTGGTCCACACAGCCTATCTAGACCTTGCCAAGGCCTTTGACACCATCCCCCACTCTGGAATCATAGATAAACTTACTAAGTTGGGTATTAATCCCTATGTCACCCAATGGGTTGCTAAATGGCTTACTGATAGAACCCACACTGTAAAAGTAGCCGACTCCAAATCCAGCTCCAGACAAGTGACAAGTGGAGTACCTCAGGGTTCAGTCCTGGGGCCGCTCTTGTTTGGCATCTACTTCTCTGAAGTACAGGTCAACACTAAGGGACTCTGGCTAACAAAGTTTGCAGATGCATTGTAGATAATCCTCTCAAGTAAAGCACCTTGCAGATAAAAAGCAAATCCAACGACAAAAAAATCTCAAGGATGCACCATGGAGCTTTCAACAAAAATCCAACTAATGTAAAATCAACAAGTTGTGAAATCAACAAGTTCTTTATTTAATTAAATTAATAATTAAAATAAAATAATTAATAAATAAAAATAAAAATTACCTTGAAGCCATTTTTAACATCCAGGTCTTTGAAACATTGACATTGGTATCTAGTGTTTACATGTGCTTATTTATGTTGCAATGCTTTAATGTTCTTTTATCAATTTTTACATAAAAAATACACAGGTTCCAATATTTTTGATTAAGAAATTAATTGACATGGTTATAGAAAGCTTTATTGACATTTTAAATATATTTACTGCTCTCAGTACTGTTTTTTATGTTCAATGGATTTAATGCATTTTATATGTATATCAGTACTCTATTTTTATTTTTAATTATCATGCACTAGCACTTTGATATACTTATTACTTTAAGTAAGTTCAAGTGAATTTTTATATATAGTTTTTAAATATTCTTATTTATCAAGTTTCTGTGATTTATGCACTTGCACTTTAATTAGAAGTGGTATAATCAATTAAATGAAGGTGCTAATTGTTTCTATATTTAAGGAGCAAGTGAAATGTAGTAACATTGAGGTCTGAAGAAGCGTCTCTTAGACGTGAAAGCGCTTACCATTGTTCATACAAATAAAGAACTTGTTGATTTCACAACTTGTTGATTTTACATTAGTTGGATTTTTGTTGAAAGCTCCATGGTGCATCCTTGAGATTTTTTTGTCGTTAAAGTTTGCAGATGACTGCAAACTGGGAGCCATTATTGAATCCCCAAATGATGTGGATACTCTACAAAAGGGCCTTACAGAAACAGATGCTTGGTGCCAGAGCCATGGGCTCAAGCTCAATGCCAAGAAATGTATTGTTATCCCCTTTGGGAAAAAGCATTTACCTATGAATTACCATATAGGTGGCAGTACACTAAACACCGAAAGTGTGATAAGAGACTTAGGGACACAGATGGACAGTGGTCTCACCTTTGATAACCACATCGCCACAACAGTCAGGAAATCCTTCTATGTGGCACACCTCATCATGAAGGGCTTTTCATCCAGAAAAAAGGAGGTCATTGTCCCACTGTACTCATCCCTCATTAGACCCATTATAGAATACAACGCCCCATTTGGTATGTACCTCTCAAGACATCTGCAACAACTGGAAAGGCCTCAGAAATACCTCACTAAAAGAATCACAGGCCTAAAGCAGATGCCCTACGCTAACCGCCTTAAAAAACTCCAGCTATACTCTGTCGCATATCATCTACTCAGAGGCGATCTCTGCTTAACATACAAGGCCATGTCAAACCCAGAGCTGTTGGACATGCTACACTTAAAGAAATCCCAATCCCTCAGAGCTACACGCTCCAGGGATCTAAACCTTGTCATCACAATAAACAAAACATGCTGGAGGGATAGGTTCCTGACCCAGAGACTCCCCAGACTCTGGAATAGATTGCCCATACATGTCAAGCAGAGTGCCTCTTTGGACCTCTTCAAGAGGAACTTTGACGATTGGATGGGAGAAAGGAAATTCACCCCAGGGATCACGTCAGTCGCCCTGCTAGACAGGGGTCCAGGAAAGTAAATAATGTGGGAAGAAATAGCCAGGGAATTGTTATGGCTAGGCTTTTATAGGCCCTAGGGCTGATAGCCTAGTACCAACCTATGAACCTATGAACCTATGAACTCCCCTGGCAGCTGGAGCACTTGATGTCTTCTACTCCTATGGACCTGGATGGAGAGCAGCCTCTCCATCTAGCATAGGCTTACATCAGTGGTGGGGTGTATGACCCTGTGCACCATCCCTGGCATCTTCCTTCAGATGACCTCTGCCACTGCTCCTACGGGAGAACACTGCAACAGCTTCTGGGCAGCACTACCTGAGGCTATTTGTCTTCCAGACATGCTGGGCATTGGTGATGGAGTCAGTGGATCGGGGGCAGGCTGATCAATTGGGGCTGGCCTACCTCGCTGTACTGTGTAGCATTTAGTGATGTGGAACCTGTGGATAATATGGAGACATTTTGACAACACATAATAAAAAAGAGCGATAAGGATGAGAGGAAAAATGAGATAAAATGAGTACTATCATACATGACTAACAATGCATTAATACAATTATACAACACTTTTATCTTAAGTATTACATTTAAGTATATGTCGTAATAGATACACACTATACTGTACTATAGATTGCTGAAAGTAATCATTGAAATGTGCATATACTGCACATATGCATGTGCAACTTATACAGATTATAGGTTATAGCAGGGCATGTGTGCCACTGGTATAGAGTTTTCAATTTTTTGTAATTATTATTGAAGAAACACTAAGGATATGCATGCTCAATTTGATACATTTCTATAAAAGACCAAAAAAGTTATTTTTAACCTTTAAAGCTACAACAACACTTCTCTTCTACTGCATACATACGGCTTGCTTCCCTCCAATCAAGCAACATGAGCCTGTCGATTGAACTCACATTTGGTGGGAGGTGAAGAAAGAACAGGAAAGAACAGAAGAGCATTACGCATACTGGTCTTGTCTATATCTGGCTTTCTAAGTCTTACAGATACAGTACTATTGTCATACTTACACAGCTGTGGGATGTCCACAATCTCAAACTCATTCAACCAACGGTTGAGAGTATCCCCTTTTCTCCTGTTCATTAAAATGATGCTTATATTGCTCTCCAGTGCAAAGGATACCAGTGGCACTGGATTCAGGCTGGGCCAAACTATGGCATGCCTCAAACTTGTACTGGGAGCCAGAACAATCCCCCTGCAGAAGCCTTTGGCTGTGAAGATTTACTAGGAATCCAATAAATATCCTGGACTCCTGGACACCCCACCTCTGGGCCCTAAATTTGGCACCTTCCTCTCCAACACCAGTTATGTCTACCTCCCGAACTAGAACAATTGAAACTGATGTTTTCCCACAAATTCAGTTATCCCATTTACTGGTAGTGTGCAAACCCGAGCAAAGATTCCAACCGAGTTTGCTCAAGTTTAAGTGGAGCACAGCAGTGCCAAGCAGGAATGAAATAAATAATTGAAATTAGAAGGTTAATCTGACACTTGGCCTTAGTTTGAGGAGTGTCTACTGATGTAGTCTGGAAATATATATTGGAGACTGGAAGATAACTTTTAGTTGGGTTACATTTGCAGACATGCATTGGCAGCATAAATGTAATGACCTGACGCATTTCTTTTTACCTTTATACAATGGGGAACATTGATTTTTACACTCTGGGATTCAAACCTAGGCATTTGGGACAAGCTCATTTCTTCCACAGTATGAATTTTCCATATTTGCCACAGAAGAAGTGCTGCTCAAACAATTTCTGGAATCATACGTAAATACAAGTGGCAGTATGAGTTGTTACAGATGTATATGTGTGACGTGACAAGGTTATTGGATATAGATCCAGTTGTGCATGTGTCTTCTGTAATTGTGAAGCCTATGTAAGTCCAGATAGCAGAATTATACTTACAGAAATATTAATATTAATAATAATAATAATAATAATAATAATAATTGCAGATCCAGATGGAATCACCACAGGTTAAATTACCTCGGAATAGGTATTTCTTTATTTGGATACAGAAAATAAGTGCTTTCGCGTAGCTAACTACACTTCTTCAGATGTAAATTTAAACTAAAAACACAGTTGTTTTATACAGATCATTTTGGCGCGCAAGCCAAGGAATAATACAATTAAACTAATTGACTGACTCATTGGTTAACTGATTAATCTGTTCATTTAAAGGTATAAATGACAGATCCTGTTTGGTGCATAACAAATAAATCCTTTCCACCATTGAGCCAAAGCCACATTATTAATGTATTCAAACCTGTAAACATTACGAAAAAACAACATAAAATTTTTTTTTAAAAAGACATAAAAAAGACATAAAAACTCAATGGTACATTTAAGCACAAAAGAAGGAAATAATTACATGTTAGATAGTTCCATAGCATGAATGTGTCAGTAAAACATTTATTAAAAAATCTATTAAAAAATCTATTAAAAAATCTGTTTGTTTCTTAAAAGCGTTGTTATGATCAATTCATTGGTAGCGAAACTCAACGCTACTATTAAACTGAGTGCATTAAGAGCTATGAAGTATAATGCATATAAGCCAAATATCTACATTCTCACCTTAATCAAAAAATGCAATGCCCGATTATGTAGTCTACTTATGCATACACACTGTGAAAATCTTTAAAGGACTAGCGTCCAAACATCCTTCAAGCCTGTACCACTATGATTACCCCAAAACTCAAACCAACTTGTCCAAAAGCGCAAACAGTATTAACATTCCGTTGTGTAGCGTATTATCTAATAGGATTAAATTACATAACTCATAAATCTATCAAGATCAGACTGTATATTTTTATTTTGTAAGGCTTTCAGAATAGCTTCATAGTAAACGCACACAGCATGACGCTATATTTATTTAGTAATGTGCGTTTAACATCCAAGCCTTTCTTGAGCTGATATTGTTAAAGTTTTATTCAAAACTTAGCTCAAATTATATATGTATACAAATGTATATAATATATCGTTCTGTAGCCTGACATCCAGTAAAATTAAATTACATAATTCATTAAGCTATCAGAATCAGATCATATATTAAAGACTCAAAGTTTTCAGAATGACATCAAGAAGAACAATTACAGCATAGCGCTGCATTGGTAAAAGTGCGTTTAGTACGACGGACTCAGGTTAAGATGTTATAAACATGTCTAAAGCATAGAATGTGAGAGACAAAAGTTACCAAAGCAAGTTAATGAAATATTCATCTATTACTATCATATTTCATTAATTAATATATTAAAATATTATTAACCAAAATTCCCCATATATTACTATATATCATGAAAAATTTTTTTAATAAAATTTGTAAGAAATTATTTAAACTAATTGTCCAAGTAACTTCAATTCATTATAAATAGATATTTTTTATATATAATTGAGATATAGTAACTATATGTGTATATTCTGGTACATGCAACATTTTTACATATAAAAACAACCATAGTCCATATGTCATAAAGGACAAAGTTACTTAGGTTATATATACTTTATCATAAATATTATAAATATTATAAAAATAGTTTCAAGCATATCTAATGTATAAAACCATAATAATAAATGAGTTATATATAAAAACTGCATAACAATCAAACGGAATAATAAAGTAAACTTTAGCTAAAAAATGAATCAAAATGAAAACAATTATAAGGAAACTCTTTATAATTTTCTATTATTTAAAATAGGTTTAATGGAAACAAATTGGTTAATGCCTGGATGAATATGTGCTTTCAAGATAAAGATCCATTTCAATTCAGTAATTGCCAATTGATTAATATTATCACCATCTCTGGGGTTTTGAGCTACCATCTCCAAGACTTTAAAACTGAAAGTGTGAGTTTTGAATTCTAATATATGCTTGGCTAAGGCATTGCATCCATGTCCTTTTTTAATATCATAACAGTGATTGTAAATCCTATCTCGAAGTCTCCTCTTAGTCAAGCCTACATAAAATGCATCACAGTTGTCACAAGTTGCTAAATAAATAAGATTGACACTATTGCAATCACTATAATATTGTGGTGTAAACGTAAAAAATATATATTTTTTATACTTACAGAAATATATTAGACACTATAACCTCAGTCATACATCTGAAAACACAATAATGTTGTCTCATTCCTCATACATATAATTCATAGCAGCTCCACTATCTGAAGTGTTATAAGTGAGAGTGAATATAATGGGAAGTGGAACAACAGTAAACGTTTATGGAATATCCTGCAATAGAACTCAGGACCATGTATATGGTAGTCCTACACTTACACCTGTTACCACAAGAACATTAAATGACCCTTCTCTATTTTTCAATTCATTGCTATGAACTGCACTGTCGCAACAGTAAAAACAGGATGCACACCCTTTACTAGAACCCAGGACCATCTGTACTCCAGTTCTACACTTGCACCTGCTGCTACAGGACCAGATACATGAAATTTCCTAATTTCTTAATCATTCTTAATATCTCTGTATTAACTTCCACTTAACACCGCTTAGTGTGTTTACTCGGTGCACAACAGAATTCATTGCATGTTTCTGGTTTCAATTATTGTCTGTCTAAATTCTGTCTGCAGGTATTTGATGGCCACATATGTTGGTTGTGCCACTAGTCCAGTTTGCACATTGCAGTGCTTCGTACAAACAAGATAAGCACAGCCAAACCTGACATTCATTTTTCCATTTCCTGTGTTTGTGCTAAGCAGCAAACACTACCCCCCAAAAAAAGGAAAAAAGGGAAAGTAGTTGAAATGAGGAAAACAATATATGACATCCATGCTACAAAATGTTAGTACACATGATATATTTGTAAATAAGTCTGGATATAAACTATCATGCCAATGAACCTTCAGAACACAGTAAGAGTGCTTTATCCTTCTATGCCACAGAAACATCTTTGCCACTGGAAACTAAAACATAAATAACAGGGAAAAATTGTTCAAATGAAGCAAAACAATCTATGAAATAAACACTATAACATGTTTGTTAGTACATAAAAATTTTCTACATAAGTCTGGATTTGAACTGTCATGTCATTGAGCCTTCAGAACACAGTAAGGGTACCTTATCCCTCTTTGCCACACAAACAGCTTTGCTGAAAGCAACTGAAAGTATTCTGCATACAACCAACTGCAACATCATCTACAGTAATATGAAACCATACAACTGCTATTTGTACATTTATTTTTGGATGTAGTACACTAAGTGATCACACAACCAGTTATGACTATTGCTGGCAAACATACAGCTGTGTCTTACCTTTCTGTGTTTGTTGTTCACTCTTCCTTATCTGCCCAGTAATCTGAGACATGCAGTCTGTAAGCCACTCTATATCATTGTCCTTAGAATGTGTGAGGATATTAAATGGCAATAATATAATATACATTTACCAACAGATGAAAGGGAGGTTGGATATTAATGAAAATAACCTGTGAATTATGTGGTACTTACTTACATTTCCAGCCTTGATAAAATTACATCTAACACTTTGTAGGTTTAACCTGACATACCCCCAGGATGTAGGTCAATCTGCATTGCTGTTGTGTCTTCCTTCTCCCTACTATTAGTCATTCGCAGTTGCAATCCATTAAAAACAAAGAATGAGGAAGTGCCTGTGCTATGTTTACATCTGATACAGTATTTCGGATTCAGCAATTCTAATGAGTTTGCACCTCATTAGCATTTTCACTATGCTGACAGCCCTGAATCTATACCATAAAAAGGCAATCAAATAACTAGGGAAACTGAAGGTGAGGAGACTTGTTTATGTGGAGAACACAAAAAAGAAGCTGTTACTTTGGGATATATCTGCACAGAGGATTACTGAAGTTGAGAAAATATGCTTACATTTTGACAGCAACATGCTGCATATTCTGAAGTGTAACTAAAAATCTGTTTAATACTTGTATATATTTATTAGCAAAACTAATATACTTTTATCTGTATGCATTAGTTAGAAGTGTACTTATGGCATGGCCATGTTTGCCAGGGCATTTCACGGTTACATGTGATTGGCAATACCTTAACATGAAATATTCTGTGTTAGATCTGTAGACATGTTTCAGGGACAGTTCATTTGCTAGCACTTTTAGCATTTCAAAGATGGTTTGTTAGCAAAATGTGTCATTTGCCTGTTTTTTTGGGGATGGGGAGCAAGCTGCATTTCTGTTATGGCACAAACCAGGATATGTTGCTATTGTTCCTCTCCTTTTTTGCAGCTAAGCTGTTGCTTATATTTCAGATCTCTAGACAGGTTTATCTTTTTCCAGTGGGTAATACTGAAATGCTACCCTTTCTGTTTTACCTGGGAAGTTATTTTGTAGTTATGTGATACTTACGTGTGCTATCCTTCTGTTGTCTTTTAGGACACCTAGGACTACAGCACCCAGGCATCTCAATCCTTGAAAACCACCCTTCACTGACCCTGAGAATCAAGCCATTGCTGAAGCTTTTATGCAACATGGTGCCTTCCTGCTTGAAAGGGGACATGGAGATATGTCAGGCAAAATGCAAATTTAGCAGCAGATCATTGCAGACATTAATGCAGTGGGCATCCACAGCAGGACATATGACCAGGTGCACCATAGGGCCACTGACTTAATCTCATCTACATGGAAGAGAGCAGCTGCAGTGGCCTATGATTGGATGGGTATGGGGGGGCTGCTACAGAGCCACCTCTAACAACAAATAAAGAATTCCTATCCACTGTCAGGGATCCAGACAGCTCCCAGGAAAGTGCAGAACAGCATGTCCTTGACGTTGGTGCTATTGTTTCAGGGACAGCAAGCATGTCCCTGGAGGAGCTTCCAGATAGGCTTTTGTATCTCAGTTGTTAAATATTGTTGTATAGTAAAAAAATTAAAATCAATACATTAGTTGTACTTCACAAGATTTTTTTAGGGGGAGGGGTGAATATTGTTACAGTTAACAACATATTGTGATTGCACATGATATTAGGTTGAACTTGCCATCCAAGTTCTTGTTGAAAGTCTAGTTAATTTACATATAAAGGGGCAACAGTATTGCCCCCCGTGTTTCTATTAATGTGGTGATGTTGCCCTTACCTTTTGGTTAACTTCTTTTAGAGCCATCTGGGATACAGAACACACCATCATCTGCACATGACAAGCCAAATGTTTTTATCTCAGTACTAATGAGCAAATCAAAGAAATACTTAGTAATATTTTAGTGTGTGCTGTTAATGTCAGGACTGTTGTGTGTATTGCTGTACTGTCTAATAGTGGCACCCCTGTTATTTTGTTATCATAAATTGGACTATAGTAGTGTAGGTATTAACTGTTACTGTGTTTGTTGCTTATTATTACAGGTGATCCTGACAGTGGAAGTGTGAGACTTCTACCACCTGATGTCAGAGTACCAGCAGACTCTGATCATGATGGTGGCCAAACAGAGGCACAGTCAGAGGGTGCATAGGTTGAATCTGACACTGAGGTTGACATACAGCCACCCCCTGAAATTCCATCGGATGCAGCCAATAGGTTTATGCTTACAAATTCCAGTGAGCCCTCAGATATTTAACAGGTGGAGGGTGAGACAATCTATCAGGGAAGTGTGGTTACTGGGGCTTCAGTACCTGTTGACTCTGGCTGTAGCCAAAATGTGGGTGAGGTGCCCTGCAAGATGGTTGTTAGGGGTGCTCGGAGGAAGCCTGCTGCACATCCTCGACCTGATCCGGGTATCCCTTCCCAAGCCACTCAGGATATATTTAAGGGCATTGTGGAGACACAGGTGGGCTCCCATAGGTGCATCAGAGAAATGCTTGCAGGTTATAGATGTGGCACAGGCTGACATGTGTGACTACCTACACCATGTTGCTGATTCAATGATTCAGATGAATGACACATTGGAATGAGCAGTGTCTGTGACAGAATGCTTGCTGAGAAGGGGATTGCATCCTAGTAGGTGTAGGTCAGCCACATTATCTGCAGTTAGCCAACATGGCCAGGCCCAATCATGTGCCCATAGTGGCAGAACGTCTACTCCTCCATCAGTGGATGAGCTGTCAACATCCAGACATGCCAGGCCATGGGACCATGGTCCCTGGAGTCCTCGTGAAAGGAGCATATCCAGCAAGCATCAATCACAATCAGGTAGCAGTAGTACACCTGACTGTGGGCATGGACATGCTAGTGCAACTGCTGGCAGAGCCAGTTACTGTGGTTGGGGATGACAAAGATGAACTTCCACGTCTACCATGCATGACTCACACTTCTCCAACATACCAAGATACAGAGCTAGCACAATGCTTGTCTGTGTTCATGCAGATACTCATACACCAATTTCACCTGGAGGACCAATACAGACACACACAAAGCAGTTACGTGGTTCAGATGTGCAGCTGAAAACTCATTTTGTCTCACTGGCCATTTGTTGCTTTATCCAAATGTCTACCTGATTATCTTTCTTACTCACACATACTCATTGACCTTTTGTGTCAACCAAGGGTCCCCCACAGCACAACATGTGCAAGTGATGATAATGGTGCCATAACCCTGTTTTGTATCTTTTGGATTCAGGGGTGCATAAGCTTTGTGTCTGATGGTTAAAGTGCATAGCTGACTTAGTGCTTAGTATATCTGCATTTGTGATGTTGAAATGGTAACAGTATCATATTGGTCTTAGAAAGTTAGACAGTTGATAGCATCATCATTTTTTAATCTTTATTGTTAACAGTCCTGTGAGGGTTGTGAAGTCTGAAACTACACTGCAATGTGTATCATTACTCTCTAACTTCTATCTTTAATGATTTTCCAGTACAAATGTATGGTGCTAAACTCAGGGCATGCAGTGACCATCACTACTTTTGAGAGGTATGACTGTGTGAATCTTTTGTGCCTGAGGCATAATACTTAATTATGGATACATATAAGTCAAATAAGTCTCTGCTGTCAAATGTTAAGTTTATTTCTGTACAAATCTCTCACCTTTTACTTGCTTACACTACCAAGTAACAACATGAAAGAATATGCCGGTCATTCATATTACTACACAATACACTCCAAATTTGACACTTATTTTGTAAATACAGCAATTACAACAGTTTTAGTTGAGGGTTGAATCTGTCTGATGCAAGCAGTGCACAGCCAATGCATAGGAAGGTAAAGGTTGTGACATTTATCAATGTTACTGCATGTATAAGCATAGGAGGAAGGCTTTAGGCCTTTTAGGTGGTGAATGTGTACGCAATACATTGTCTTTTAGCCAGTGCAAGGTCATATTGAGCAGGCCTATACCCACAACAGCTGCTGCTTCCCCCTCTGACTCCTCACTTGTGTGTGGCTCTGGTGACCTTGGCGTTGGCAGCGGGATATGTGCTCCTTACCCTTGTTGATCCTGCTGAAGCTGTTTTCTCAGGATGATGTTGCATAGTTCTCCACCAGATGTAGCTAAGCACCAGAACCAGGACTTCAGCAGCCCAAACACATGCACTATGATATTTCTGGTTTGAGCATGTGCCTCATTATGGTGTTCTTCAGCAGGTGTGTGTGCATGTCTCATGGGTGTCATCAGACACATTTCCAGTGCATAACCTGCATCCCCCATTAAATTACCCTGTGAGATATCCTCCCAGTGACCATACTGGGAGGTGTGCCAGATATGTGAGTCATGGTAATTGCCTGGGTTGCCAGCACACATGTTCAAGATGAGTCCCTTGGCATTACATATGACTTGGCAGTTGTTAGAGTGAAAGCCTTTATTATTAATGTAGAGCCTTCCTTGTTCCTCAGGTGGTACCTTAATTTTTACATGTGTGCAGTCTATGATATCCAGTACTTCAGGGTAGTGTGCTACAGGGTAGAACTCCTGCATATCTCTGGCCTATCCTCAGGAGTACAGAGAAAATATATGTGTTCCCTAACATGTTGTAGCATAGAATTCAAGGGCTGATGGAAGATCCTGGATGCTGATGCTTGTGACACCCCCAGCATGTCCTCTGTTGGTCTCTGAAAGGCATCTGTAGCTAAGATTCTAAGTGCTACATATACCTTTGTTTCCACTGAGATGGGTTTCCCTCGGTTTGCCCTGGCTCTGAGTTGAAGACAACAGAGGATGCAGAGTTCCGGTAGTGTGTCTCTATCCACACTGTAGCCCTCGATAAGTTCCACATCATATAGATTGTGATAAGTTACCAGGGGTCTTTAAACTCTTCTCTTTTTTGGCCTTGGTCTATTAGCAGCAGCAGCAGCAGCAGCAGCAGCAGTATAGACTTCAGCCTGTTGCACATGCACATGAATTAAAGCAACAGTAGCCCCTAACATTGTTTCTGAGTAGACTCCTTTCTGTGGCTGTATTCCAGCATGTTTCTGAATTCATAGGGAAAACCAGCACTGATTCTACATGGCTGCTTTATAGCTTGTTGAATAGCTCCTCCATCTTGGATTAGCTGATTAGCATAACATTAAACTGCTTATGCTGATTTGCATGCCATGGTGTTTACCTTGTTTGAGCAGCTGTGTGCAGCTCTACACACCATGTAGAGCCACTTACTTAATCCAAAACACTGCTCTGCCACATGCGCATCACAGCACAATGCACACACAGTGGAAATGGACTGTGTAGGCTTTACTGAATCTGGCTGCATGTGTTTTTTTACAAGAAAGGAAACACTAACCTGAATGCTATGGTCCATACTTCTGGACTAGACACTAGTTATTTACCTTGCAGCCATATGGTGTGCACAAGCCTGCCACATGGGTCCCTTATTATTACTTCGGATGAATGGTCATCATTACTCATATTTGGAGTAGAACTGGAACTAGTGAAGCATGGGTCACTTCACCACCAGACTCCTATGTGATAAGGTTGTACAGACGCAACATGCATATTGTCTTGATGCTCACATGGGCTTGGGATTGGGCTATGCTGTAACTGGCTTCAGCAGCTATACTTGAATTTTTCACTGATGTCATGAGCAATGGCTCCAGTGGATGTTTAGCATCACCTGAAAGAAAAAAAAGAGAAAAAGTGAGAGAATAAAACAGAAAAAAACTGGATTAGTATTCAACAATACATTTTGCCACAAATAATTACTTAAATAAAAGACAAAGAAGAAAAAAAATTCTACTTACCAATAAGATAACCACCGGGCAATACCCTTAAAAAAACTTAAATATACTCAGCTCATGATAATGAATAATGCGTATCTTACTCCTGACATACTTAATAAAATATATCCCAACTACCCTCCTCAATGTCAGTTTTGCCCTAATCAAACTGATGATTTATTACATGTTTTCTGGAGTTGCAAATGCTCATATAGGTTATGGTGTGCTTTGAGAGTTTTACTGGAGAAAATTGGATACGAAAAGTCTACTCTTTCTTGGGAATTTACTGTTCTACATATCCCACCTCCAGGTTTATCCGAGCGGAATTATAGATTACTGATCTCTATTTTTATGCTAATTAAATATTATATTTCTTTGAATTGGAAAAATAGGCATATACTATCGTGGGAAGGGTTTAAGACTCTAGCTATTAAGCACCTCAAATCACATAAATATTTTCTTCACAACATGAATCACAAACCATTTCTCAAAGAATTTTGGAGAATACTTTTTGAACTTATTTTAATATGATTACATGTTCTTTTAGGTAATACCAATTGCTATTTTGTTTTCTTTCTCTTTATTTATAGGTGGACAATGTATAAATGTACATAGTTTTTTATGTTTTGTCCTTCTGTTTGTTGTACATATTGTTATAGTTTGATCTTTTTTACTTGTATTGGTGTTATTATGGAAAAATCAATAAAGAGAATTAAAAAAAAAAAAAAAAAAGATAACCACTGGGCATCTTTCCAGGTAGGGCGAGGCAGTAGAGTGAGCTAGTGTGCCAATATGTGAATCATACACACTGCTAGGATGCTGGGCTGGGACATTGGTGACGCACTCCAATGCATCACACACTACCTGGCAATTGACGGAATGATAGCCCTTCCTATTATGGCACCATTCACCTTGTCGACGAGATGGGTCACTACATGGGTGCAATCTATTGCACTGAGCCACACTATAAAAGGCTCACATAGTCTGGGCTTGGTCCAGTGGTGACCCTGAAAAATAGATGTGCAGATCCACATGTGCTAAGAATACATCCAGGAACTGCCAAAGTATGCTCAAGGCAGGAGCTGGTGAGATATACAATGTGTCCCCAGCCTGACTCTGGAAGGTCCCTCTGGCAAACATAGTGAGGGCTATACATACCTTTGTATCTGCAAGGGAAGGAATTACTTATACATTCTAACTCTGAGATCAATGTATATAGAATAAGAGGAATATTCTGAAATTCTAAAGCTGTGGATGAAGTATATGTTCCTCCTATTTACATTTTTTTGTTTCTTTTCTTCCAATGACTGGAGTTACAATCCATAAAATTCCAGTGGGATACCCATGAAGGCACTATACATAGTCTTTCGGCTTTTCCCGGTTAGGGGTCGCCACAGTGGATCTCCGGTCCGCTAATGATTGGCAGTAGAGTTTTACATGCTGGCTTGCCGGGCCTAACGCACAACCTTTAACGAAGGAACGCCTATTCACTCATGTCGTCACACAGTAGATGCTTTAACTGAGAATCGAACGGGCAACGTCTAACTGTGAGGTGACAATTGCACTTAATTAGTACTGCTCTTGGACTGACTTCAAACCTTTCTCCTTCACTATGCCACAATCCCACAAAAGCTTAGAGTAAATAAATAAATAAATACATAAACTTTATAAAACTGAAAAAAATAACTACTAGCTAAGGAAAAAAATCACTCTTGCTGAAACTCACTTCCCAGCATTACAATCATGGGGTTGTAAATGCCAGAAAAAAAAAAAAGAAAAAAATCTGCCTACCAAACAATAAGCACATTAAAGAAACAATGAAAAAGTGTTCCGTCTAATAAAACAACAAAAATCAAACAAAAATATCAATAAAAATTCTTACCAAAACTACAGAAATATAACAACCAACTTGGAATTCATGCTTCATTTCCTTTAATAAATCCTAGAAGTGTTGTATCATGTAGTTGTACTTTGTAAAAAGTCAGGAAATGCACGTTAATAAGAAACAGTTGTTTTACTAATATATTAATACATTTTTAGTGCCCATGCGCACGCACACATATGCATGCATGGCTTACCTTCTCGGTGTCAATTTAAACTAAAAACTGACCTCTGTTTTGTCAAAACAGTCTGGTTAGCAAAACGGGTCTATATTAAATTATCGAACGGAACGAATGTCGAATGGCCGGATTATCGAAAGTGCCGTTGATCGAGTTCTGGTTTGTGGGATTGGGGTGCAGTGACAATCGGGAATTTTGCCCTTTCCTCTCTGTAGTGCGATCTCGGAGTTAGTATATATAATTAGCGGTGGGTGGGGGGTGCAGCCCCCCACACAACCAAGTAATGTCAATGGCACTTTTGATATTTCAGCCATTCAACATTCTTGCTATTCGATAATGTAATATAGACCTAGCAAAACATATGGCTGACAGTTGTGTGAGACTGGACAATCCTCAGGTTTGGGGAATATACCCTTTCCCTGAAAACTGTGAGATCTTAGAGCTGGAATAAATAATTACATAGGGTCGAGGAAGTGCAGGGGGCTTGCCAACACCCCTGCAAAAACACTTTTACAATTTGCATGGTCCAAGAAATAAATTCAGATCATGCACAGAAGTGTGTTGATGTTTATCTAATTATGTTAATGTGTTGACATTAGAGACGTCTCCATTTCAGAAGTTCAATGATTGTCACTATATCCATATGTGGGTGCGTGTATATATAAGCTATTTCATGCTAGCTTATTTTTCATGTTATGTATATTTTATATATATATATATATATATATATATATATATATATATATATATATATATATAAAATATGCAAAGTATAATATATATTATATATATATATATATATATATATATATATATATATATATATATAGAGAGAGAGAGAGAGAGGGAGAGAGGAGCTGTATTTATGCATATTTGTGAGTCTGTATAAAGCCAAAACATTGCTCTAGTTATGAATTCCCCTTCAAAAATGAAGAGTAAACTCTGCAGTGGTTTTCTTCACCTCCTTATATAGTGCTTTACTGCATTAATTGCTTTACTAAGTAAACCTTGTCTGGCTATTACAACAAATTATTTTTCTGCTCTTAAAGAAACATTTTCAGATAAGGTAAACAAACATTGCAGTTTAAACCCGTTGTATCTATTTATATCTTGATCACTAAAAATATTTTATGTTTGCTACTTACATCAGTATTCTGGCATTCTTGAGACACTTACGCTATGCCGTTTGATGAGGTTCACCACACTTTCCTATAAATCATGAAGTGATTGAAATGACAGGCTTTCTGCCCACTGGATGGCCTGTATTCCTATGACAGCAGATTGCGGTGGTTCAGTCCAAGTAGTGTAATGCGTTACATGGCTGTATCCTTTTCATCGCTGCAGTTTCCTTCACTATTCTTTCTATTTCCTGAATTCTAAGCCTTGGGAAACTGTCCAAGTCTAAAATGTTCAATCTCTACAAGTCGCAACAGACCTTAATGATTTCATTAGTTTGGGACTCACATTATGGGACTGCTGGCCTCATTTTGACTTCTCCACTATCCCTGTCCAGGACTATTTCTTCCTGTATAACCTTTGTCACTCTGCCAATCTGCAAGGGTTGAAGTTAATCTTTTCTGTATTTAAATTACATTTAATCTGATGAGACTGTGTTGCTCTTCTTCCCTGAAACGGAAGTTTCTTACTGCTGACATTTTTCAGATAGACATTGGGCTAGAGCAATCATGCATCAAAAGTTCCAAGATAAATTATAAGATGTGTTCTGCAATTATTTACTAACGTTTTACAAGTTTGCCTACACCACTTTTCTACCTTGATTAGTCAGTATGTTCACTTGGCTGTTCAGAAAGACAAACTCTTGCCTGTGAATTGCTTTCATCTTGTCCATTACACTGTATTTTTCTTATACTCACTCAACTAACGCTTTGGCTTTTACTTGCATTCTTTACCACACATGATTCCTGCTTCTCTTCAGCAATTTCAGATTTGGTTAAGGCATCATAACATTTAACCACTGCACTTTCTTAGTTTTCTCATGATTCTACACACCATATATACTTTATATATCCTTTTAGCCATTCTGTTTTTGTGAATATCTTGCTTTTTCTAAGGAATCCTTTTCACTAGTGTTCACATCACTTCTCTTATCACTTATTTTGGCTAGAATTCTCTCAGATTTGTTCCATTACATAAGACAAGGTTACTACTCATTTCATATTCCTCTATCATCTGATCTTCCATCCTGTCATTCTGATTATGACATCCTGAGCTGAACAGCAGATTACTATGACTATACACACTATATGCTTCTTCTGTGCATTGGTTAAACGTGTAAACGTATATAGCATGTTCCTTTTACCTGCAGTTTTACCTTCTTTGTATGAGCCACTATTGTAACTCAAAGTATGAGTAGGTTGTAGGGACATCTTGCTCAAATTCTTCACCTTTATATCTCTTGCTTAAAGTACTTCTTCCAACCACACCATTTTAAAATGTAAGCGTCTTACCTGAAGGTTAGCAAACTCTGGAGTTTCCTGAGGGTCAACTTGGCTTGAGATAGAAGGACTGTACTTTTTCCTCTCCGACTACCACGGGTATTGGGGTTTCAGTGACTATCTCATTACCTTCAAAAATCAACTCCTACTAGTACTTTTTAATACCATTTTCTATATACCACCTTTGATGTCTCTTTTTTTATGTTACCTTCACTCTGTGTTATGCTGAATGAATCCCTTCCTCTCAATTTCTATATTTTTTTTGTGTAAGTTACTATGACTGGAAAAGTTACATCAGAGCATATTTTACTTACAGTCTTACATTTTTTCTTAGTTATAGATATCTGTTGCCTATAATCTTCTCTTATCTGTTTTTTTATGCCTTGTTCTAACAAAAATGGGTCTAGATCTCTGTCTAGGTACTATGTTCCACTTTTGACTATACTAGTGAAATCTTTCTCACGGCTAAGCTTCTTCTCCTCAACATACCTACAGGCTTAGAATTCTCATTTTCTGGGGCTTACTGTTTTAGAATGACAGAAAGTTTAGAATTCTCTCTGGGTTTTGCATTTCCTTAAAATACACCTTTTCAATGAGTGTTTCATTCTCTTAGTTCTTCTAGTCACTTCTACTCTCTCTTTGTAATATTCCCACGCTGCAATGACACATTTAGGCACCTGCTTTTTAGACTTACTCTATTCCCAGCTACATATAGACGTGCTAATCAGATATTTTTTTCAGCCAAATCTTGTTTGCCTGTCTAATCAGAATTAAAAGCAGCATCAGGCACTGCTCGTTTTGAGTGCAGCTCCCTCTGCTCAAAGGGCTTCTATTACATTTAGTAATGTGAAAACCACCAAATTCATGAAAACCAGCGTAAACTTCAGAAAAAAAAAAAACAACAGAAAAAAAAATGTGAAAAAAAGGCAAAATGATGACTGTCCACACTGATAAAAAGTTAAGTGCTTTATTTCATTTTAATCACAACAAACTTCTTCAGAAGAATTTTGTCTTTTTTTCACGTTTTTTTTTTCTGAGGCTTCTATTACATTGACTTAATATCAATCAAGCAAGGATCAGGACTGGAAACACCAATAATTGCAGAATGTCCATAATATATATCTTATCTAGCCTCATTTTAACATGCTGCTTTAAATAAATAAATTTACATATTTTGCATCACAAGATATCAATATTTTCAATTTGATATGCTTTAATGAAGTGTTGCACAAACTATGGTTATAAAATCTGATAGCCTGAGCTAGTAGGATAAATTAAACAATATGTTTTATCTTATACAGTTCATCACTCAGACAACTAGAGAATCTGAGACAGAGCAATAGTGGTACATCATAAGCTCTTTAATTATGCAGAGATACTCCATGTAATATCATCCCTACCACTAAACTGCCTTCTACCATTCTTTATACATGCAAACACAGTAACTGTCAAACTAGAACATGCTGCAATAATGTTTCCAGATTTGCTGCAAATGTCCAGCAAAGAACTCATCATCACAAAGCACTACAAAAATTAGGATCACTTGAACTAAGAAATACTACTTCAACAACTAAAACTTCAAAACACAACCCTTTTTAAGTCCTAAAAATATCCACTTCTCTCAAACATCCTCCAAATATGCAGCCTCCTAGAATCTTAGATGAGTATATCAGAATGAGCTACTTATCACTAAATCACACAAAAGGAATGATGACCCTTTGCTCTCTGTCAGTACAGCTAACAGCATAACTACTAATATCAAAATGAATGCAACATAAAACCATTCTTAAACTGAAACAGACTCTAAACTCAAGTCAATATTACCTTAGCATTATCTAAAATTATACTAACTCCTACATCTCCAGACATATCCAACATGCCAATTAATTACGTCCGTTTAAGAAAACACCAATCTTAGCTAGCACTCCTATCTTCCTCTCTCACTGCGACAGTATGTAATTCATCTGTCCAAGCTAATCACTTTCTTATTTCCCCTTTGTCTTCTATCTACCTATCTATTCTGAGATACCCCTTACATGCAAACTTTGCAAATAACTGCCATAATAATTGTTGTGGAGCGTTATATTTAAAATATAGTAGGATGATCGGTTAATAAAGTATAATATAGAAACAAACAAATATATAAGGAAATACAATTAATCACAGTAGTTAGTATTTGACACAATGGGCAGCCACGGTGGTGCAGCAGTTAGCGTTGCTGCCTCACAGCAAGAGGTTCTCTGGTTCGATCCTTGGCTGGGGTGTCTTCTGTGCGGAGTCAGCATGTCTTCCCTGTGGTTGCGTGGGTTTTCTCCGGGTGCTCCAGTTTCCTCCCACATCCCAAAGACATGCTGTAGGTGGATTGGACACTCTAAATTGGCCCTGGGTGTGTGTGTGTTCCTTCTGTGGAAGGTTGGGTGCCAGGCTGGCTACTCGACATTGTAAAACTCCACTGCCAATCATGAGCGGACAGGTGATCTGCTGTGGTGACCCCTAACCAGGAAAAAGCCGAAAGAAGATGTTAGAATTTGACAAACAGTTACACTTCAATCTATAGTGAATGTATGTGTTTATCTTTGGAGCATCTTCTTCTGGACCAAACATAGAGATTTACTAGCTGTAAAACAAATATTACTCAGTCTAGAATATCTGCGTGATGGACCCATCTCTTTCAGAAGAGTTAAAACATGTTGTATGCATGACAGTCTGTGTTTTCTCTAATTTATGCTTTTCATAGGAGAGTGACAGAAATCTGTGATTTTTATTCTGGAAGGAATTAATGACAGAGCATTTCCTCATATTTCATGGTAGGCACTGCAAGCTAAAACATCTTCTGTGATATTGCATTTGGATCCATGGGCAAGTTATCTAGGTTAAAATATAATGATGCAGAGGTAATGGGTCTTTCAATAGCATGAAAAAAGATAATATTTTAGCAATATTGCTGATTGGGGACTGCAGCATTCCCATTCAGTGCAAACTGTCTGGAGTTTAGTACAGGCCTTTCTATACAAAAAAGTATAAAGAGTTGTGTCTGCACTGAGTGAAGCATTTACCTTTGTTACAATGATGTTCTTTTAAAATTGGGAAGGTAATATGTAATAAGATTCATTAAAGTAGGGTGTGAGCTTTAGGGGAACAATGATCACACTGCGTTGATGGTCTTAGTAGTGATTATGGTGTTGTGATAGCAAAGGACAAATGAATGAGTACTGTATCACATATGCTTTATCCATACTTCAAATGTCAAGAGAGTACCAACAACAAAGGAAAAAAAAAAAGCTAGATGATGCCATAACATTTACTGCAAAATGCTGCACTACGGATATTGGATTACATTTTGACTTTTTACTCAGGTGCAGCAAATTATCTTCGAAATAATACATACCCATGTCAATTTTCGTTATTTCGAAACAAAATGAAAATATTATGCTCAAGGGTGAAATACATTTGCAGTTTGTTAACTACATACTTTTTTAGCAAAAGTTTCCTTATCATGGTCTATACAAGGAATCTTTACAACCAGAAATGAATGCTTAGGTTCCTGAAAGTAACCCTAGCTGCTACAAAAAAAGCTTTATATTTATAAATGGTTAATTGTCTGTAAATATTAGGTGCACTGTAACAGACCTAGACTTATTTTGATCTTTCCATATTACAATCCTGAATTTTCAAGACATTCAAATTTCGGTGAGAAGCAGCATGGGTGTGGTTCCCATTATTAAAAATGAAACAGTGTGCTTCTTTTAATGATGATACATCAAGCATCTTTGATGGAATTAGTGTCTCCTTTCAGTACTTCCTATTATTCAAGAACAGTGTGTTCTTGCCAACATCATTAAAAAGACTCAGAACATTAAGGGGAAAATAATACAAGTGTCTTGTGGTCTGGCTTGGACATGTCTGATTTGTAACTAAGGATGGATTAAGGTAAGTTGTGAAACTTTACCTCACCCTGCTTGTGAAGAATATATATGAAGGACAAAGAAGGCAAATGGTGTGCACTTGCTCTTAGACTTTGCTTGTGGTCAGGCCTTTCCTTGCCCTTACACTCCAGTCCTTCACTGAAAATATGACAAGCCAGTTCACAATTTCAAGGCATTGTGGCTCAGTTAGGGCCCCAGGTAGTATGCAGATTTCTCAGATAGCTTCTGGGTCCTGTCCAACTGTACGTAAAGCTTTCAGTGTATATGGTTCTGGGACAGGTGGTCGAACCCATGCCTCACTGCCAGGATATGGTGGCTTGTGTTCCTCTAGCATAGTATCATCTTCTGTTGGTGGTGGTTTTGGTGGTTGTTTTGGTAGTGGTTCTGGTTTCGGTAGTGGCTCTGGTGGTACAGGATTTGGTAGTTTATCTGTAGCCTTAGGTGGTGCTCTTGATAGTAATTTTCTTGCTGGAAATGAAAAGATAACAATGCAAAACCTGAATGACCGTCTGGCAAACTACCTGGGTAATGTGCACATGTTAGAGAGAAAAAATGCCGAACTAGAAAAAAACATCAAAGAGTGGTATCTGAAACAATCTCAGGGTGGAGATGGGACAACTCGTGACTACAGTGAATATGAAAAGATAATTGATGACTTGAGAAATAAGGTAAGCTCTCCTTTATTATGGCATGATTAACTGTTACTGTCTCTTGATGATTTTTGTGTTTCTCTGTGGTAATAGGCATGACTGTTAATTTTAAGATTTTCTAGCAACAATGTCAAAAAAATTCTAAACTAAAATTCCAGATGTAGGCAGATTACAACTGCAGAGAAAAAGGGGTCTATATTAGAAGCTCGAAGAGTCTCTTCATCGAATGCTTAAATGCCATAAAGCATCTAAGAATCCACCTATCTTTCCAATGGCTTTGCCTCTGTACTAATCCTGTCTAATTTTTTTTTCCTCCTCATTCCACTATCTTCACATGCACAATTACAGGCATCCCTTGTAGAAGAAGAAACAAATCACCCTGTCTTTGTCTTTTCTATATTTAGTTGTATTTTAACTTTCTAATATTACCTTTACATATGTTAATCATGTTATAAACATGTAATTTTATATTCTCTTATGTAATGAATATTTAATTTTTACTAGTCACTATATCAAATTTAATTTTTAAAATATGTTACTCCTATGTAGTATTTTTTGGTTTCTTTAGAACAATGTTGTAGTGGAGCTTTTCTCCCCGGGCCTCTACTGAAAATGGACATATATCCAGTTAGACTAGCCCGGTCAACAAATGTAAAATAAAATAAATTAAAATGAATTGTTATATTAGTGTTGACACCGCCTTTCATTAAAGGCCTAGGTTAATTGCCTTATTAAGGACTTGTGTACAATAGGCAAACAGAGACTGAAATTAAACCCAGGACTACATGATGAAGTTTGATAGCTGATGGTATCTTTGATTCAGTGACTTAAACTGCCAGACAATTTTGTATCATGATAGTATCTCTTGGGAAGTCAGCCACCCCTGATAAGTACCATATTAACAACACATCTCTAAGAGTCAACGTAGTAGTGAGGGATTGGGGACTCACACAGACATAATCTATCTTTTGACCATCATGAATGCATGATAGTGAAGAAATCATTCCATACTGCGCAGCTTATAAACAAAGGTATGACATCTTGGTCCAAGGAGGCCATTGTTCCACTGTATTTGCCTTAATTAAACCAATCATTGAGTATAGCGCCCCCTTTGGTATGCATCTAACCAGGAACATCCAACCACTGCAGTGCCAACAGAGGTTCCTCACTAAAAGAATACAAGGCATGAATATATGTTATGTAGAATGCTTCAGTGACTCAACCCTGTATTCTGTCTCCTAGAGGCTGTTGAGAGGAGATCTATACCTGGAATACAAGACATCATCAGACCCTACCATTATGGAGCTTCTGCATATTCACAAAACAAACAGCACCAGAATTATCAAATCTAAAAACTTATACCTTATCTGTGATATAAATAAGAGTTGCAGAATTGCTGGAGAGACAGGTATGAATCACAGAGAGTAACCCTTCTCTGTATCAGGCTCCACATCAATGTAAAGCAGAGATCCTCCCTAACACAGTTCAAGTGTAACTTGGATAGTTGGATAGAGGACAGGAAATTCACCTCTGGTTTGGTGCCTATCACTCTAATAAACACGGGTAATCTGTAAATGGTTTATTTCCCAGGCCCCTGTTTATAAATGGTTTATCTCCCAAACCCCTGTTTACACTTTTCAAGAGTACCAGAACTTGTCAGAGATTTTGGGATGCATGGCTAGGCTTAAAAAGGTCCCAGTGGTTGGTAGCCTAGAACATATCTGTGAACTTATGAACCATCCAAATGAATGATTGCTGAAAAAAGCAGCAGTAGGCCCATCTGCTTAAGCAAGCATTCCTCCTTTTTGTTGAAGAAGTTGAATTGCTTTACCTATTTATTTCCTGATATTTTTCCATCACAGCTGACCAGACCTCTTACTGCTAGAAATTTTCTTTTTGTTTGGTTCTGCCAATTTTCTGAGTTGAATACGTCATGGATGACACTATCCACGTGTCATTTTTTGTACATCTGAATGGTTTCAAAAGGATTTTCAGTGGAATGGGTATGGAATGTTGCTGCTCAGAAATTAGAGCTAAGGCTAATGATCATGTTTGTCTTTTGTGCCTTTCCGGCCCTTCTAAATAGTGACACATAATAAACTTACTCCAGTGTCATCCTTGGAGCCATTGGCTGATAGATGTGTTGTGTCCCCACAGGGTTATTGGTTGTTAGCTTTAGAAAGAAGGGGCCAGGTTTGTGGCAGCATAAACATGATACTGCATCTTTAAAGATGTTTCATTCTTCCAAAGAATAAGCGGATCACTGCTACTGATATCCACTATCAGGAGATAATGACAGAAGCATGAAATTGAATTTATCTCAGCCTTACATATTACATACAGCCTTACAGCCTTACATACAGCCTGAATTTATCAGCCTCACATAATGCTACCACACCACTGAATCAAACACATAAACACACAAAAACATACTCGGAGGCTCTGAGTAAAAATTTACCTAAACAGCAGAGGCATCCAAAGCAGACACCCAAACAACTGCTACCTCAACACACCCCACAAGCAACACATAAACCACAAAATCAGTGTGCAAAGCAGTCACAGCCCTTAAGGCCAAATACAACACCAAACATACTTGTCATAGGTGACTCCATAGTCAGACACACTGACGTCCCACTCACCAGGCTGAACAAGGAGAGGGTCACAGTAAGCTGCCTATCGGGCGCTAGAATCCGCCACATAACACAAGCACTCGGGTCACTCCACGGCAAGTACAAATATGACACAATCATTGTCCATGCTGGTGTGAACGACCTGAGACGTACCTCCCTAGACTACATGAAAAGAGACATAGAGGAGCTCTCTTATTATGTAGCCCGGGCAGGTATGACCCTGACCCTGAGCAGTATCCTTCCTTCACCAAGAATGATGCCACAATATAGAGACAAGATGATCAGCTTTAACAATTGGCTTAATGTCTGGTGTCATTCAAAGGGGATCCAGTGTCTGTCTGCCTGGGATGACATGCTTGACAAGCCACGCTGCTTCGCAAGGGACAGCTTGCACCTGTCACCCCTGGGATTCCGGATATTGGCTAAGGCTCTTGCCACCCCCATAGTGCCTTTTTTAGGCAAGGCTCAAATTCTAAACCTACCACCCTAGAAAACAAAAATGGGAAGAAACTGAGGGTAATGCTGCTCAATGCCAGAAGTCTAAATCTCAAAATGCACGCACTCGAGGCCCTTCTTAGTATGGAGAACATCGATGTCTGTGCTGTAACTGAAACCTGGTTCAAGGCTCCTGAGAGCACCCCGGCACTATTAGGTTTTACCTCATATCATGCGTTCTGGCCCCAAAACCCGGACCACACCACAAAAGGAGTGGGTGTATCCATATTCATAAAGGATACCCACACCTCCTGGTTGGTGGCAACGCACGAAGCTTCAGAAACCATCCAGGTGCAACTAACCATAGGCAAAACTGCTCTACAAATTGTAGCATGCTACAGGCCACCGTCTCAAACTCAGGAACCCCACACAGCCTTCCTGAAGACACTGGAGGGTATAAATGTATCTCCAAACACCATCATATTGGGTGACTTCAACTACCCGAATATAGACTGGGAACATTACTCAAGCCCTAACTTTCTAGCCCAACGGTTCCTGGAGTTCATAAATTCAAATGCCATGGAACAGCTAGTCACTGTTCCCACGAGAGGAGAAAATATACTAGATCTCATTATCACAAACATGGGGACAAAATGCTCCACACTGGAAGTATATCCCTCATTGGTGAGATCTGATCATAAACTAATCTCACTGGAAATCCACATCCCGCCCCCACCCCCAACAAAAGACCACAGTGAAGAACTTCTCTAAAGCAAACTTCACACTACTCAAGACTGGTGTGGTATCCTTCAAGGCCCCTGAGCCAGTGGAAACCACAACCCAAGCTGTGGATGCCCTTACAAATGCCTTCTATGAACACCTCCAGGACTGCATGGATCAGGCAATCCCAAATAAAACCAAGACTCTTTCCACAAAGGGCAAACGTCCAGTCTGGTGGACCCCAGCCATTAACAAACTTTACAATAAGAGGAGAAAGCTATTACATGATAGAACAAAGTCCATAAAAGGGAAGTCACCCCTGATCATTATTAGTAAAAAAATACGAGCACTCATAAAATCAACTAAGGCCAATTTTGAGAGAAAAATTGCCATGGATTCAAAGGACAATCATAAGGCCTTTTTCAGCTATGTTAGGAACCTGGGTGGAAACTCCCAGATATGCTCAGAATTAGTCCAAAATGATACAAAAATCACTGAACCCACAGACATTGCCAACATACTGGCAGACAGGTTCAGTGCAAACTCCACCCCCCCCCTAAAGGAGAGATAACTATCCCAGCGGAGTGTAGCCTCCCAGACATCTCAAATGTGTAGGTGAAAGCTGCTCTGTCTAAAGCTAAAAACACAGCATCAGTGGGACCGGATGGTGTCCCTGGCTGTGTGCTACATGAGCTAAATGAGGAATTAAACCTGCACATAAGGCAGCTGTTTAATCACAGCCTTACCACAGGATACGTGCCCAAGGAGTGGCGTACGGCAACTGTGGTCCCACTCCACAAAGGCGGTGCCTCTACAGACCCTGGTAATTACCGCCCCATAAGCTTAACAAGTTTAGTCTGCAAAGCTATGGAGAGGATCATAATGGAGCTCATAAACAAAGATATAGGGGACTTGCAGACATTGGACCCGACCCGGTTTGGCTTCGTCAAGGGCAGATCATGCCTTTTGAACTTGGTTGACTTCTTCGAAACAGTCACCAAGGCCATTGATGAGGGAAAGGCAGTCCATACAGCCTACCTTGACCTTGCAAAGGCTTTCGACACAATACCCCACTCGGGTATTGTAGAAAAACTTACCAGCTTAAATGTAAATCCATATGTCACAAGATGGGTTGCAAACTGGCTTAAGGACAGAACCCACAGGGTTAGAGTTGCTGGCGCTATGTCAGACTCCAAGCCGGTCACAAGTGGTGTCCCACAGGGCTCTGTCCTTGGCCCCCTATTGTTCGGCATTTACTTCTCAGAAGTACAGGCCAACATGGGAGGACTTTGGCTGACAAAGTTTGCAGACGACTGCAAACTGGGCGCCATAGTGGAAAGTGCATCGGACACGGATATCCTTCAGAAGGGACTCACGGAAACAGATAGCTGGTGCCACAGCCATGGCCTGAAGTTAAACACCAAAAAATGTATGGTCATACCCTTCGGGAAAAACAAGCTAACCCCAAGCTACCATATAGGTGGCAATCCACTAAGCACAGAAGAGGTTATCAGGGACCTGGGGACCCAGGTTGACAGTGACCTTTCTTTTGACACTCACGTTGCTAAAGTGGTTAGAAAGACCTTCTACATTGCCCACCTGATCAAGAAGGGATTCACATCCAGATCTAGTGAGGTCATTGTTCCCCTGTACTCTTCACTTATCAGACCAATGATCGAGTACAATGCCCCATTCGGGATGTATCTCACCCAACATCTGCAGCAATTGGAGAGACCCCAAAAATTCCTCACCAAAAGGATAAAGGGACTCCAAAATCTGTCATATGCTGCCAGATTGAAGAAACTCCAGCTCTATTCAGTCGCATACCGTCTGCTCAGAGGTGACATGTGCCTGACATACAAGGCCATGTCCAACCCGGAATTAATGGACATACTCCACCTCAAAAAATCCAAATCCACCAAAACCACTAGAGCAAGCGACTTAAACCTTAGCACGGATATAAATAGGACATGCTGGAGGGATAAATGTATCACTCAGAGACTCCCTATGCTGTGGAATAAAATCCCGGTCCATGTGAGGCAGAGCACCTCGCTGGCTCTGTTCAAGAGAAATCTTGACCTGTGGATGGGAGATCGTAGGTTTACCCCGGGAATCATCTCTGTGTCACTGCTGGACAGAGGCACAACAAACTAATGGGTACAGTATTTTTTCATATAAGGGGTGGCGTAAGCCACAAAACTTTGGGCTAGGCTTATAAATGCCTTAGGGCAGATAGCCTAGTATAAACCTATGAAGCTATGAACCTATGAACCTATCTGCAATGTACCTCTATGCTACTGTGTAAAAAGTACACTTCAGTCCTTTGAAATTGCAGGTGTTAATAAAGATTAACCCTACTGTTTCTCCTCATGGTTTCTATATAATCATACCTCTCAAATGTATCTAATTTTCAAGAACAGTTCCTTACTGTATGTTCCTTCGTGAAACTACCATGTTCCACAAAGAAAAAGTTGTGTCCAACTTTCAGTACTATGGTTTCTAAGCATAGATTTGCAGTAAATATTATTGAATCATATTGTTTTATGAGAAAAAAAAAGAAAACATATTGTAGGCACAAAACAAAACATTTTATCCATGATATGAGCTCCATATGTGAAGTTATCACCTGATATATTTTGACTGATTGTTTTAGAGTTCAAAACTCTATGTTCCCTCTTTTATAAAACTGAAGTTTAAGATGTGTGAGTATTCATGAAAATAGTTATGGTTAGATATAAGCTGTCTCTGTCTCAAGTTTTGTGAGGAATTCTGCACTAAAATTATGCTGCTCTAGAACAAACTCTGCAGTTACAAAACTGTGTATGTCAGGCAGCCTTTAATAAGGACTTTGCTGAAACCTTTTAGCAGGTATGAGAGGATGTGTAAGAGCTGTGTTCATGCATATTGTTACTACAGCAGTTTTTTTTCCATTACTTCCTTCCAATGCTTTAAAAATTGTATTCTTAAATAAATTTGACTGCAAAGTTTGAGCCTGCTACCTTATTTTATGCACTTCGGAATCAGGAAGGGAAAGAACTATACATCAGGGAGTGCTCTCAACTCTTGTGTCTTAATAACACTTAAACTAATACTGTGATTGGAAGGGGGGAGGGGTGGACAACTAGACACCAGGGATATAACTTGCAAAAGGAGATACAGGGGGAAGGGTATACTATTTAGTTACTGTGCTGTATATATATATATATATATATATATATATATATATATATATATATATATATATATATATATATATATATATATATGTGTGTGTGTGTGTGTGTGTGTGTATGTGTGTGTGAGTGTGTACATTTGAATGAGTATTTGTACGTGTGGAATAGTGACTAGAGGAATACCTGTGCCTACATGATATGACCACAGCAGTTAACAATCTGCATATCATGCTAGTAACTGCAATCCAGAGATAAGCAAATTAGCCACTAATGAGGTTTTACTTCATAGCAGCTAACTTGTCTCTGAATCAGAAAATACCACATTACGGGAGCAGGGTATTACAACTAGCACTAGGCCCTTTCATGAATCCTGGGCCTGTCTCTATTAGACTCTTGATAACTGGATTAGTTTGGTATGGAATGAATGAACACCTGATAAAACGATATAAGGTCATTCTTTGTTTCAGTGTTTCAAAGTGTACCTGCATCTAATAAGATTGCAGAATTAGGAACATAGGAATAGTATTAGGTGTGCAATCACAGAAACCATTCAATACCTACCCACACACACTTTGCAAGCACTTAAGAGTGCTTACCTCCAAAATTAAGCAGGGCTGCAAATACTTTTCTTGACTTATGGCAGTGTCTTATTCCATAGATTGGGAATACAGTGTTAGAAACCAATCCCTCCAGTGAGCTTTGTTTATTTGCTGATGTAGATTCTGGTCTCTAGTATGGATGTTTATGGAACCACTAGCTTTGTGGAGAAACATTAGGTCAAATATGATTGGATTTTTCTTGGCTCTGTAATAGGAAGTCACAAGTCACTGCAGAGCAGCTGGTGGACTGCTGAGTATAAGAAGAGCTGTGCTAATTTATTGGGGGAATTAAAATGAATAAATAAATAATTGGGGTCTTTCCAGTCAAGCAATATACTTAGATTAGTACATACCAAAGAGGTCACTGTATTTGATGTTTTGTCTGATAAGGGAAGAGTACAGTGGTAGGACATCTTCTTAGAAGTCCCTTGGAAATTAAGTCAGCAAGAATGAAGGATTTTCTGATCACAGGGAAACATGATGACAGAATGAGAAAGGGTTGCCTATGTAAATACTTAGATCTCTTATGACCATATTTGTCTGAAGTATCAGTTATAGCATATGAGGTGGGAGCAGCTTTTTGGTTGAATGCTACTATGCTGTACCTTTTGGCATTTAGTGTTAAACATTTTTGATAAACTAGGTATGTATAGGGTTGCCACCTTTCCAAATGCCCAAAGTGGGACATTTGTGCTACAAACATCAGATTTTGCAGGGCAAAACATACCCACGGCCAGTACAAAGGACATAACTTCAGTGTTTTGCCTGAATAAAAGTCTATTCTTGTAGCATTTTAGTTCCTTATTCTGTTTCTTATAACATTTAGGTGTTTCAGATACAGAATAACTGTTTTATGCAACTATGACATAAAATATAGAAAATAATATTGTCCTAAAATCTCAGGACATTTACCATTTTTTCACATTTTTGCAGGACACAACTGCCCAAAGAGGGAATGTCCCTCGCAAAGTGGGACAGGTGGTAACCCTAGGTATGTACATATCTCAGATCTTGATGGAACAGTTTAGTATCAGTGGTTGAGCGGATAAAAGTACCCAGCTTGAAGTCATCAGAAAACTTGGTCAACCATACTTCTGGGATATCAGCTAGGATGTTTGCAAAATAAATGCCAAACAGGAATGCTTCCACATTCCTTAAAGTGATGGTTTGCAATATAAACTAAAAAGATTTATGCAAGATGTGTTCTACATTTGGCAGTGCTCTGTAGTTAATATCTATTGAGGTAAAGAACCGAAACCATTTTCTATAGCAGAAATATTATATAATCATATTATTATTTTTTTATTTCTTAACTATTTCCTTCGCCATTGATTTTGTCACGAAGAAGAAATGATCCCTAATGAAAATGATTTAAAATATGCAAAAACCAAGATGGAAGTTCTTCACTTCATCGATAATATATGCCTATCTTTTATCATGCTTTCCTGTAAAGCATTGTCAAAATGTAAGGTAATAACAAGTGGTGAGTCTAAAAAAAGCATACACATCAGACAGCTGGTGACTGTAGGAAGGTAGGTGTCATAGCATGTCCCACAGGAGACCTCTGTTAATTTTAAGTGTAGTTCAATAATTAGTTACTGGAGTTTCACATGCAAGCTGCAACAAATTCCATTGTTTAATAATCATCTTGTGCAACAACTATTCATTGCAGATCCTGAATAAAAACGTGGACAATGCCGAAGCTGTGCTTCATATCGACAATGCTAAACTGGCAGCTGATGACTTGAGACTCAAGTAAGTAAATATACAAAGATCTACAGCTTAGACAACATTGCCTTTGTTTAAATCATGAGACTCAAGAAAGTAAATATGCAAAGATCTGCAGCTTAGACAACCTTACCTCTGTTCAAAGCATCTGTTTTTCATAATCAAAACAGGGTATGCACTCCATGCAATAGGAATGCCATCAATCCATACTGATATTCTGTTAAACAAAATCTTCAGAAGCAAATTTGCTTTATGCAACTAGAATGCAGCTGAGTTTACATTTGAGTATGACTTGCAAAATGAAAATCAGGATGCTTAAAATGAATTCCAGTTAAGCATAAGTATGTGTACACAGTGTTGTTATTGTGGAGGTCTACTTTCATTGTGTTTTAGGAAATATGACTACTGTGCTAGTCCCATGTTCGATTACTGAGTCGAATCTGAGTATATGGTGGAACCATGGCAGGCAACATTTTCATATCAAGAGACTTTAAAAGTTGTCTGCACATTATATTGTTATACAAATAAATATGTGTTGAGTTATTAGTCATTACAAAGAACAGGTAAATATTTCTGGTATGTGAATTAAGTACAAACTTCAGTAGCCATAACATATATAGGAATGTTACTTTCTGATATATTTAACTCAATTGAATTAATATTATTGTCACTGATAAATTGCAGAATTTCTTCATTAAAAAAATTATAAGCAAATAAAGGAACTTTTGCAACAGAATGCAGCACTTTCAAAATGCAGAAGTAAATGAATCCTTTAGGACTGTGATAAGCAAGGAAATAAAGAAACAGTCTATTCAAAGTGAACTCAAATTAATCTCATTATATAGGATCTTAGAACCATATACCCTTTAAGGTGACATACTTAAAAGTTTGTGCCTCCCTTTTCAAGCACTTAATATTGTACACTACATGTTCCTCTAGAACTGCTATGAACAGAATAGTATGTTCTAAGTAATTTTTGAACCCATGTCACTTTTTTATTTTGGCAGGTATGAGAATGAGCTGAATCTGAGACAAAATGTTGAAGCAGACATAAATGGCTTGCACAGAGTTATGGATGAACTGTCCTTGTGTCGGGCAGATTTGGAGTCACAAATTGAAGCCTTGATGGAAGATCTGAACTTCCTCAAGAAGAACCATGTAGAGGTAAGCTAAATTTATTTAGCCAGTATGTTCTGCACAGAAGCAGAAATTCCATTCCAGGAACATAGACACTATTGTTAAATATAATATGTTAAAGGAAATTTAATTTTTAAATAAATCTTCAGAAGTCTAAACATGTACTTGTTAGCTACATATTTTATTTGCCATCAGTAAAGTTCATTCTTGTTCTGAGTTTCCACACAAAAGTTTAGTAATCATTATGAGTGCCTAAAAGTATCAGGGTGGCAACATAAACAAAGCATGGTCTGGATAATGCAACAGTGAAGGTAATGATGTATAAGGTTCTCTCTGCACAGCAAGACATTTCTTGTGGATTGCATATAGATTTGTAATTGATCTGTCCTTGTATAACATCTTCATAAGTGGCATAATGCAGAGGAAAGAAGAACAGCATGCTGTTTTACAGATTACATGCCATAATGGTTACTACAGGTGTTGGTTCACAGATGTGAAGAGACTTGACCCAGTAAAAAGAAGACCCAGAAATAAGGCATTTGTGAGCATGTTACTTGTCACTCTGAACTACTTTTGAGTTGTCGCAAAGAGGGCACAAGCTATTTTCTAGATGTGTAAAAGTACTTTGTCATGAAGAGATGCAGTGACTCTTGGGATGTACTAGCAGAATTAATGGTGGTTATGGAATCCACAGAGATATCAACATGTCATGGAACAGGTTATGAAAGGGGTAAAGAAGGAGAAGGGTGTAAACAAAGATAGAATATTAAATGCAATTGGTAGTCAAATTGCAAGAGCTTACTTTCTCTTTTTACCATGAAACAAATGTGGGACAATGCAGAACAATGCAAGTGGGAAGTACAAAATCTTGTACAGGTTATATGTAGATAACTGGGTGTAGTAGGTAGACGAGTGAAAGAGTTTTTTGAGAGCTATTTCAGATGATTTAAAAATAAAAAATATATATGGGAAACCAACAAGGATGATCATAGGAATACTGAGGTGCATTGGTGGACATCTCAACAGTAAAACATAAGAAGCTTTTGCCCTTCTAAAAAAACAAATATTGACAGTTTGCTTGGAATTTTGTTCCATATGGTGATTCTAGCTTCAGAGACAGCAAATTAAAATGGCTTGAGTCCTACAGCAAAAAAAAAAAAAAAAAAAATGAATGATTTGAAAAGACAAATCTGTTTACCCGAAGGAGAAAGAGATGGGAAAGTGTGGGCATTACAAAAAAATTTAGTCATCTAAAGGGCATCTCAAATTCTTAAAAAGTCTGACTTGAAGTAAGAGGGTCTAATTTGCAATAAATAAATGAAAGAAAATTCAGTGGCAACTCTGGGAACTACCTTTCACTAACATGATGCTAAACTCATAGAAAAATATGTCAGTACAGGTTGTCATTTCAAAGATACAGAGATAGTGCAATATTTCATTGCAGAAGTAAGGGTTTCTTTAAATTATGGGTAGTGTATTTTTATACATAGAATATAATTTATAAATAGGTGGAGGAATAGAAATTTAGAATGAGACAAGTATCCCTTATCTGTCTTGTAAGTCTATTTTTCTACAGTTTTATTAAACATAATTAAACACATTCTCTAACTAGAAATGAAACTATTTGCACTACATCATTTTTTAGTTTGTCTATCTGGGGTCAAAGTATTGAGTTTGAATGGGAAATATACTGAAACTGGGCAAGCCATCACTATTGTTTTTTAACCAGATGAGCGGACTGATCCTTGGAGGACTTCAGGAGGTAGTGTGGGAACCAGAGTCAGATGACCAGATGTATGTAATACTATTCTGTAATCCAGTACTGAAATGATGTTTTAATACTAGATGAGACAGAAGTCTCAGGGCAGTCTGTTTTTGAAACCTGACAAACAAGGATCACTCACGCATTTAATTTTGGTTTGTTTTGGTAAGTAACCAGGGAATAGTAAGTCTTTAGATCAGTCAGGAAATATATAGTGAGATTTCTTCAGTGCACTTTTTCTGTATCTGTGTGCATCTATCCATCTGTGTTATTTTTAATATTTCCTATAATTGAAACGCTGGTGTTGATTGTAAATAGATATTTAGTATGTTAATGTTCTTTTATTATTTATTAAATATATTTAAACCTTTTATTGTGGCTGGTCTTTTAGTGAATATTTTAATCTTTGAGAGTACTTATATTTATTTGGTGACACTGTGGCCACTCCTGAAAGCCTTGCTGCATTGGTCAAACACTGCCATTTGTATTAGTATTGATTTTACTCAGTATAATTAGGTACCCTTGTAAGAGCCTTAGAGTAGCTGGCTTTGGAGTGTTCTGGTGGCATTACCTACCTCATAGTCTAGGTAGAAGGGGCATAGCTGGTGAATCTGTGCCAGCCTTTCCTGTGTGTGTGTGTGTGTGTGTGTGTGTGTGTGTGTGTGTGTGTGTGTGTGTGTGTGTGTGTGAGTGTGTGTGAGTGTGTGTGTGTGTGTGTGTGTGTGTGTGTGTGTGTGTGTGTGTGTGTGTGTGTGTGTGTGTGTGTGTGAAAATTAAATCTCAGAGATTGTGTGTGGCAGCTATATGAAGCAGGGACATAGTGCACTGATTTCACAGAGATGGTGGTAGAGATGGTGGAGGACTTGATGTAGAACACTCGGCTGAAGACTCAAATCTACAGCTTTGCTAGTGGGGAGTCTTATTGGGGGCCTGGAAACACAGAGGGAAACCCAGCCTCTGGACTGAGTTTGGTCTCTGTATGCTCTTAAGGAAATTGTGCTTGGAGCAGAGAGCTGGAAATGGAAATACTGTGTGCATTTAATTATTTTATTTTTTGTTTGTTTATTTACAGTTGTTGGGTTGAAAAAAACCCGTTTTCAGAGGAGACCTGGGGAGAAAAGCTCCACAATGAAAAGAACATTATTAAGGTACAAGCAGTAAACTTAGTTTAAGTAGTACATTGCTAACATATATGTAAATGAGCTTAACAAAAATATTATAGCAAAATATAATAACAGAATACAATATAAACATCCATGTTTTAGGCATACAAGAATACTTTTTTTACAATATATGAGGTACATAAGTCATGTAGCTTTACAGGGTGAGTCACTTCTGAAAGACCAAAATTGGTCATGTAGTTTTACAAGTTAGGTCATCTGAAGGAACAAAGATCAATAAAGATAAAACAGATAGTGGGATAGTCCTATGTGGCATGAGCACTATTTGGGCTAAGATGTGTGAGGTGAGTGGGAAAAATAAGATGTATATTAGTTGGGCGCAATACAGGGGCATAGCTAATTATCATTTAAATAGTTCTTCAGGGTTGTTTGAAATGTGGAATGGTTGGGGATTTTAGTTATCTGTTGAGGAAGGGTGTTCCAGTCTTTGGCTATTTTATGAAAGTAGAGGGAGTCTCCATGATAGTTGTGAGCTTGGGTTACTTTTAGCATAAGTTTGATGTTTTTACTCCAAGTGAATGTCCGTCACTGGTGTCAGTGGTGAGAATTGAGACTCCTTGATTACTGGCTTAGGGTGCCACACTGAACATAGAAAGAGGTGTCTTCTAGCCTTTGGAGTCCAGCATTTGTTTATATTCTGGATTTTTAGAAGCCACATATGTTGATGGTCCAGAAGGCAAATATGAACTCTGATAACATTAGGCCCAAATGACATACAGCCTGGAGAAAAAGGAGTCAGTCAGCTAAGACACACCCAGAAATGCTTTTCTAACATTTGTCTAAAGGTATAAAGTATGCAAGTGGAGACAAAGGACAACAAGATGAAGCCTGTTAGATCAAATTCCTAACCTTGTGTGCTGTACTGGCAAATGTATATACCTATCTGTACATATACATGTGCTTTGTCAAAGCATTACTCATCCCTGTGCCACTTCTTTCAATCACTTCACTCAAAAATTCAGGAATCTCAAAGCAAGGAGGTATAAAAGTCCAAAGGTAGATGAATGTTTTATTTTTCTCAAATATTTTTGTATACATTTGATGGAATATAATAATTTGTATTCCAAATTTATAAAATGTAATTACTCATACTGTCTGCTGCGGATTTTAATGTTCACATTGTGTTACAAAATTACGAGTCAAATCAGAGACAAACATTTTGTAGCAAAATCAGAGATTCACTAAAATTATAAACAGTTGCAGCTGAGATGCATACCAGCTAGATTTCAACACTAGAGCTGCCACTACTGAAAACAATTGTATAATTACTAAAATAATATTATAACTGAAAACCTTTTCATATTTTGTTGTTTAGGAAATGGCTGCACTGCAGGCCCAGATTGGTGGGGATGTCAATGTAGAGATTGATGCAGCTCCGGGTATTGACTTGACCAAAGCCATGGATGAAATGCGATGCCAGTATGAAACTATAGTAGAGAAGAATCAGAGAGAGGCTGAAGACTGGTACAAAAAGAAGGTACTGTGAAGTCATAAATGTGTGATGACACAAAAATGAGAAAGTCTGCTTAATTTAGATTACAGATGGATATCTTTAAATAAGTAATCAGTGCTGCTTCATGCTTTGTTAATAAGTTGTTTCATTTGTATTTTAAGGCAAGTGAGCTGAGCAAGGAAGTGTCTTCTAGTACAGAGTTGTTGCAGACACACAAGACAGAGATGACAAACCTGAAACACACTTTGCAGGGACTGGAAATTGAGCTGCAGACTCTACTTGCAACGGTGAGCCTACCATTACATTACAAATTAAGTGCAGAATGTCAGACTAAACATTCATTCACTTATTGCAAGTCGTGCAGAGATATTAGTATTACAGTCATTTTCCTGATTTTGAGTATATACAGCTTCATGCATACTAACCTCCAAAAATATTTTCTTAACTTTCAGAAGGAAAGCAAAGACCTTTTTTGTACAACACTAATAAGAAGAGGTACAGCACTAGAAAAGCATGTTAAATGTATAATCTAATTAAATAGTGTTGGCATGTGGAAAAATGTAGCAAAGGGTCAGTTCATCATTGTATAGCAAGGATACAGCAGCAGTATGTTACTGTACACCAATCATGCAGCTGGTGAACACTGTTTATGCAAATGAGCTGTACAGCAGGAAGACCAGTACTAATGCAGTTTGGAGTCATACCCACAGAGCACCAGCTCTGTCTTCTGAATCCATATTAGGGTGCAGAATCATAGCAGAAGCCATTAGCCTTCTCTGGAAATACAAATGACAAAGCCATCAGTGGTATAGTTACAATATTCTGTGCACAAGCCAAGTCTGCAACATAACAAGGCTCACACTACACAAAGACACAGCTACCAGTGTAACTAAAATATATCTTACATATATACTCACAAAACAAACAGACACATATATACACATGACAAATTACTCTTTAATCTACACAGAGCTCTAATTTATATATATATATATTTCAGTTTCACTGTTTCCTCAGTACAGCTTGTTGTGGTATGGCTTTTACATACAATTATTAACTCTGCTTTTAATATGCAGTCTGTGTGGGTTGTTAATTATGAATCCATTCTGGATGGAACTCCACTCAAACACCCAACATACTGGCTAATTTCCTCCAACCCAAGACTTCCTTGTCTTTGTTTTTCTTTTAAGGGTGGCCTTTGCCTAGACTAAAAGATCCTTGTACTCCAAAAAAACACTGTAATAGCTGGGAATGCTACTTAGTGTGAAACAAAATTAAAAGTGGCATGGAGTTACTGCTCACAGCTTGGTTCATTTTACTTTGGAATGTCTAAGGAATAAATCATGATTACTGTACAGTTCTGTGCCGGAACCTCACACATATAAGCATTACAAACAAGCTGGCCTTCTAAACCTGATATGCAGTGGACAGACGTTTCTTTATCTGTCTGGCATTCTGGAGAAACACATTTTAAAAATTCACATTCAACTTTCTACGCAAACACATTTTGCATAGATTGTTGTCAGGATAGTAAGATATTCTGTTAAAAAATGATAAACTGAATCTGATAGCACTTCATGTGAGTATAATTTAACATAACAATGAATTATGACAGCTTTAAAATATTTGTAAGCTTCACATTAAAAGCACATCTCCTAAATCTCACAAAAGCTATGATGCACTACCTCATTGTCACTTTTTCTCTGAATAAAACAGAAATCATAACCTTTTTCAAATATGCGCTGCACATAATCCTGTTGTGATATATTTCAAGAAATTCAGTATCTACTGACATGAACACTAAATTCATAAAATTGCTATCATTTTACATCTTGCACTCGCTTACTACAAGTGACAGCGTGTGCAGTTTTAGCAAGTATAATTCTTAACTAGCATGATGCAATCATTCTAGGAAAGAGCAAAATATCAGTTATTGGGACTAAAATATACCCACATTCCAGAAATTTTGTGATGTTATACTTCCATCCATCAGTATCTTCTTGCTTTGCATATGTTTCAGGGAGCTCTTACTCTGCATGCAAACCACTGCAGATGTAACAAGGGTTGACATGAAGAGATCTGATATCATGAGCAAATGCTAGTAAATACTCTAGACAAATGTGCCTGATGCATTCAGTAATTTTTTTCTTAGTTATAAATCAGACTAACAAGATTAGATCATTTACATTGCTATCATACTAAGAAGATTTGATTGTTTACATTTTTGGTTTTATTTAAATAACACTGAGCATTTTTAATTTATTACAGAATGCCCAACTATATCACACTGTATTTTACTTTGGCAGTAAGGTTACAAAGCAAGTCATGTTTAGAGATACAACTCACTATTCTAATACATAGCTGCTGTATTATGTATTGTTAATAAATAGTGATGCAGAATTTAAGCTACTTTAGTATTATCACTTTGTCATTATCATTTATAGATTAAATAATATTTAAATTGTATCTACTGTACAGTCGCTAAAGAAGCCAAAAAGCCAATGTCATTTGTCTCATATATGCATATTTTAACTGTAATATAACCATGATCACTAGAGCATCCCTATTAGCCCATTTTACAATTGAACATTCTATGTAAATGAACATGAATCCAATAAAAACCTAGCTGAATACTATGAATAGTATTTGAATGTTAAGCCTAGTTGAGGTACTTGTTGTATTATATTCCACATATGCAGAACACTGCATTGCTGCTGGATGATAAAGGCAATGCATTACTTGATGCCCCAGCAAACTATGTTTATATCTTGTTTTTTTTCCAGAAATGTTCTTTAGAAAACATATTAGCTGATACAGAAGCTCGCTATGGTGCAATGTTGCAGGACATTCAAGCATCAGTCAATAATGTAGAAGTGAATTTAGCAAACATCAGGTCAGAAATCGAGTGTCAATCACGGGACTACCAACTGCTCCTGGATACCAAAACAAGACTTGAAAGAGAGATCAGTGAATATCGACAGCTGCTTGAAGGAGAGGATGGCAGGTGAGCTAACAGTCACCTAGGGAAGGGATAGCATTGTGTGGTTACATTTATCACAATAATTATCCATTCACAGTTGGTGAGATAGGGAGATGGATTGTTCACAGACAAATTCTAGATGGTGATCAAAACGTGGAAGGTTAAAAAGAAGTTACCAATGAAAAAGTGCTCTATGAACACCCAAATGAATCAAAACTTACCAGGGAAGGTATGGGATTAGATAATTAAATAATCAGATGTAATGCATGCAGATATGATTAATGCTTTTAAAGGTGAATAGAGCAAAAAAATACTTAAGAGGGTGGTAACAGCAAAACAAGAAGTGAGATGAGTGTGTATGAGCAGCAGTACCTCAAGGGATGGATATTGTATACTGCTCCCCAAAATGTGCAGTCAGTCCTTGGTATCAATGTAATGCTGCAGGACTGAGATACTACATGATTTGTTTGTCATATTACTGCTAGTATACTAGCTGTTGAGTATGGAAGATTCTCGTGGTTTGTAAGTGAATTAATAACTAATTCATTAAAGATGTAGTTGTAGCTGAAACCTTTGTTTTCATTGTTTTCAGACTTTTTTTGCCTCTTTTTTACTGTTTCATTTGGATGCCTGATGTATAGGACACAATGCTGAATGTTGTATTTATTTGTGAAACTTTATTCAAAAAGCCCCAGAAGAGTGATTCATAAGTAAACCATAAAGACTAATCACCTGAGCATTTATATGCAAGTAGCATTCTGATTGAATATATAATACTTAATATGTCATTTAAATCATGGTACAACCCTTTATTTTAGTAGTTAAAACATTAAAGTGAGTCCTCTATAGCAAGTTCTCTATTCAACAATTAGTGTTTTAAGTATGATCACTTAAACGTAACACTGTGGGTGATGCAGCGATCAATGGCTTACTATGAAAAACCTAACCGTAAGCCAAGTTTGTGCTTCTGCACTGGAACATTTCGAACTGCATTTTACTTGTATTATTTATTGCATGCTGTCTAAGGGCACTCATCATAGGTTACATCTAGATAGAAAATTATTGTATGGAAAATAAATAAAAAACTTTCCTTAATGTAAATATGAATAAAATGATCAACTCTTTAAGAAGTATGTCTTTCCTTATGTTTTGTGGATTACTTTCCATGAAAAGCCAACATGGTGGGTTTGATCCCTAAGATGTACACTTGATTATTCATAATGGAATGCTTTCTACTTCCCCAGCACCATGCCACAGCCATATCATAAGTAGCAGCAATGCTGCTCTGGATTGAAGTTGTATTCTTAATGTTTGATACAACACACTCCCCCTCATGTTTTCACTGAGCTTTTCTCTTTCCTGACTCTAGGGGTCTCACATTACAAAAGGTATGATTAAGCTGTGCTCAGATGTCTGTCATTAATTACTATTTCACAAAAGCTATACTTAGCTCAGTTCACAATCGCAAGTTCAAAGTCAGTCAGCAGTTCATAGGGGATTACTAGGCTAACAGCCCTAGATCCCTTACAAGCCTAGCCAAGTTATACCTGAGTTACCATTACAAGCTTAGCCATGGTATACCTAAGTTACCCTAATTGAGCATGGTTAGATGGGCATTATTCATAGAGTGAGTCTATAACCAGCATTGACTACCCCTGCCCATCAAAGGCATGACTACCACCCCTGGGATGAATTTGCAGTTTTCCATCATATTGTCCAGGTTGCACTTGAATAGAGTCAGTGAGGAGCTCTGCTTTATGTGAATTGGGAGTCTATTCCAGAGGAGGGGCAGTCTCTGGGAGATATATCTGTATCTTCAGCATGTTTTGCTAATGTCACAGGCTAGGTTTAGATCCCTGGAGTGAGTGACTCTTGTCCTGTTTGATTTGTGGATGTGCAACATTTCCATTAGGGTCAGAGACTGACCTGTAGGCTAGGCACAATTCACCTCTCAGCAGCCTATAAGATACAGAGTACAGTGACAGAAATTTCAGTCTATTCATGGTCTAGATAGTCTAATGAGGGTCAGGTATAGTGGAGTTATAACATTCTTGTACCTGGATGCTATGCCCTTACTTATGAAATGGGCAATGTAGAAGGCTTTCTTTACCACTGTGGAAACATGGCGATTGAAATTTAGATGATTATCAACCTGTGTTCCCAAGTCTAGCACCACTGCATTCAAGCTTAGGGGGTGCTGTCAATACTGTAATTAGCAGAGAATTCTTCTTTGCCAAAGGGGATAGAAATGCACTGTTTTGTGTTTAGTTTTAGTCTGTGGCTTTGGCACAAATTCTTTGTCTGTGTCCGCCCCTTCTGCAATATGTTAACATTGTTGGGGGACTCAAATTATTTTGCCTAATTTGCAATCATCAGTGAACTTGGTAAGCCACAGGCCATCTACTTTAGCCTGGACTTCTAAGAAATAGATTCCAAACAGAAGAGGGCCTAGCACAGATCCATGTGGTATGCCTCTGGTGACTAGTCTACTAGTAGAGGTGGAGTCCCCGACTTTGGCAGTGCATGTTCTGATGGTGAGCAAGTTGGCTATCCATCTAGCAATGTAAGGATTAATCCCTAGCTGGGAGAGTTTCTAAGTGATACCAGACTGGGGGATTGTGTCAAAAGCCTTGGCTACGTAAGATAGGCAGCATGTAATTTCTTACCTTTATTCAGAGCTTTGGTGACATTCTCAAAGAAGTCTATCAGGTTTAACAAGCATGATCTACCCTTAACAAAGCCAAACTAGGTTGGGTTGAGAGTTTGAATGTCAGCCCTGTCCTTGCTGATTAGGTCCACAATGATTCCATCCATGGCCTTGCAAATGAGTCTGGTTAGACTTATGGGTCTATAGATCCCAGGGTCGGTTGATGGGCCCCATTCATGCAAGATTATTATTGTTGCTGTTCTCCAGCCTACTGGAACAAAGCCAGTTATCAGGCTATGGTTAAAGAGATCACAAAGTGCTTCCACTAGGTTTTGTTTTATATTGTTAAGTAAGCAGCCTGGGGTGTTATCTGGTCTCACTGAGGTCATGTTTTTGACCTTGAAAAGCACAGATATGACCTGTTCTCTAGAGATACTAGGCAGAGGACTAGTGCAAGGAATACTTTGGGGTATGGCTGGTAGGGACATGGGGTGACGTTTATGCAAAATCTGTCAGCTAGCAGTTTGCATTTTCCTCAGATACAGTATGAGTGTTACCATCCACTACTAGTTCAGCACATAGCTTAGGTATTCCCTTTTATATTTCTGATTTAGCTGAAAAATGCCTTATGGTTATCCTTAGCTAGATAGGTTATTTTAGCTTTGAAATTTGCTTTAGGTGACTACAAGATATTTAATTTGCTTATTCAAGCTGTGGAGGGAATTTTTCCCTCTGTTGAGTCAGTTATCTCTTGTTGCTAGACATCAGTTCCTTACCTCTGTTGTATAACCTATTTATACCTGAGGCCCACCAGGGTGGCTTGTTTTTTCAGGAGGACCTGGTTTTGATCTGATCGGGTACAGCTGAGTCTATACATTTGTTTAGGTGTTTATACAGAGCATCTGTGTAAACCTCTGCATTGGAGTCATTGTTAACTGTGTTTACAGGAGGTTTGAAACTTTTTATGCCATTGCTTAATATGTTGTAGTTAGCTTTGGAAACATGTTTTAGTTTTTCTGCTCTTGTTGGGATATCAGATCTGATAGTAACTTCAAATGAGATTGATTTATGGTCTGACCTTACCAGGGTGGACATCACATGGGGAGGGTGTAGTGACCTCCCCCATGTTAGTGAGTACTAATTCAAACACATTTGAGCCCCTTGTGGGGGTGCAGACTATCTGTTCCAAGGCATTTGTATTGACAAAGTCCAGGAACCTCTAAGCAATCATGTTTGTGCGTGTGTATGTTGCTCAGTTGTAGTTAAAGTCTCCCATGAGCAAGGTGTTTGGCTGTATAGAGAGTGACTCCAGTAGTCCAGGTAGGAGGTATGTTTTTCTTGGTTCATTGTCGGAGACCTATAACTAACAATGATGTGGTAGGGTACTTTACTTGTAGTTAGCTTGATCCGTTGTAGCTCAAGAAAGTTGTATTGTTTAACCAGTCTGGAGGTATACTTAGCTTTAATAAAGATGGATACACCTCCACCTTTGGTTCTTTCATCCCTGTTTTGAAGTTTGAAAGCAGGTAAAAATGTACAATAAGGAATGATATAGCAGTGCAGTTCAGACAAGCAGCAGAATACATCAAGGATAAATGTGCTTGGAATTATGTTGACGCATGTATGTGATACAAATTTGATGGAAGTTAGAAAGCCTTCGAATAAAAATACTGTAATGCTATTTTATTTGAAATGAATAAATATTTAGAGATTTGCTATGACAGTTCTAATTTTATTTCTTTTTTTTTTCAACAGGTACACATCTTCAGGTAATGCATTTTTGTATTTTTCAGATATATGTTAGTCAGGTCAAAGTACATCCATACCATTACGTATACACATATATATTTTGCTAGATTGCATTTTGTTTTATTTGTTGCATGAAAATTCCACACATATGATGTACTGTGTCTTACAGAATATTACTTGTGCTGACTGTCATATAACCAGTCCACAAGAAAAAAGCTTTTTCATGTATGACAAACTCATGCAGCCATAAGTCTTTATATAATTAATTTCAGGTTTGCATTTCACCTTCATTACTTAATGAAGATGACTAGGATTCCTGCATGCCACCATCTATATGCCAAAAGCTGCCTAAGCAGGAAACACTTGGCATAAGTTATATCTTATTGTGCTATATCATAGCCAATCCACCCCTGGATACTTTTCACTCATTATGCATTGTAAATGTTTTGTAATAGAGATGAAATATGCCTTAGCATTAAAATACATTAGTGTGAAACAATGGGACATCATTGTACCTACAATGACAAAGACTCAGACATGTATACATGCACACACAGATAGAGGTAGATACACACACACACACACACACACACACACACACACACACACACACACACACACACACACACACACACACACACACACACCCTTTTATATTTTCTTTAAAATTCATACACTTTCAATGTTGTGTCCAGTATTCCTACATGCAGAGCTTATATATCTGGAAATTATTGTGTATCCTTAGCAAATACCAATATTTACCAGCTACCTATCTGTGGTTTGTATGTTTGTGTGTGTGTGTGTGTGTGTGTGTGTACGTATGCGTGTGTGCGTGTGTGTGTGTGCATCTATATCTATAATATTTGTATATTTTTCATCTGTCTATATTTACCTATCTATATATATGATTACCTAACAAAACATTGGCCACTGAAATGTAAAAAAAAAGATTGTTATACTACAATAAAATCAGAAATTAATGGAAAAAGGGGATTAGAAACTATTTTATCTGTGCAGAGGATGTTACTGTACCCCCCACCCCTTGCTAATTATATCTACCAGCTCTGAGGTAACACAACAGTGGTGAAAGGGCAGATTTCTAGTCCTTGGTGTACAGTTCTCTCACACACACCAACATTAACAAACTTCAGTCTCTTAAGTTGCAAAAACTTGTCTCATGCAAAATATTTATTTTTGTGTTTCATGACCTTGGGAGTGTTGCTGTTTTGAGTAGCAGCCCATCTCAAGTTTCAGATGTTTAGGAGTTAAATAAGTGGTTATTGATTATATAAGACACACTTATTTCTTAAAAACTTAGCTATTTGGAAGCTAAGTATATGACTATGAAATCCACTAATTATCCAAATTACTAAACACTGTGCCTTATCTCACCTTTGATTTTGTTACTTTGGAAATATGCAAGTTACAAATATCTACTGTTAGTCATTGGTGTGATACCTGCTTCATGACAAATGTGTATTGTTTTGACAGTGTGTTACATTCATCCATTAGTCTTATGAAATTAAGGTATTGTAACACATATACCTTTCCTTGATTCAGCAACTGCCTTTACACAGTACTGCATGGTCCTCTAACATGAAGACATGTAGCACCACAGGGAGCTGGTCCCATGGCCATGCTGAATGATAATGAGTCTTTCAAGGGGGAAAGGCACATGCTAATTAGTCATGCACTCTCTCCCTGGAACTGCCTGTAGGAAATCAGCTACACAACTGAGCAGTTCATGAAATTGCTTGGCCATGGAGATCAACATGGACATCCCCACCATGTTGTGGTATAGAACACACCCAGAAGTTCTGTTCAGCCACTTAACATGAACATGGTGGACAGGAGCTACTAGACACCAGGTATTACTCAAAGTGCCATAGTAGCATCAATGGTGGTGGGAGGATGCACTAGACACCAGGAGCTACTTTTTAAAAGTGTTGTAATAACAGAAACAGTAAAACAGGGCTCGGGGTGGTGGAATGCAGTAGACCCCAGGAATTACTTTTAAAAATGTTGTAATGGCACCAACAGCAAAAAGGACATGGGGGGCACTAAACATCTTGGATTACTCTTTAAGGTATACTGATTGAACTGACATCAAAACAGGCATCAGGAGGTGAGGAGGACTATACACCAGGGATTTACTCTTTAAAGTGCCATAATCACACTGACAGAAAAACAGGGACTGGGGGGGATGGACTAGACATCAGTTAATACGTTTAAAGTGTAATGGCACCAATAGCAGTATGGGGATTGGGGTGGTGGGAACTACTTGGCACCAGGAACAACATAAAATCTAAAGTACCATAATGGCACCAACATCATAATGATGATTAGAGGGTGTGGGGAACCACTGCATACCAGGGATGACTCATGATGTAAAGTGTCATGATGGAGCCAATGAAGTACAGGAATCAGAGAAATGGGGGATAGACTATACCAGTAGGCTGTAATAGGTATATGTTGTAATTACACTCCAACTATAATGGGGGGGCAGATATGGGAGAGACAGCTACAGGGACTATGGTGTGTGTGTGTGTGTGTGTGTGTGTGTGTTCAGGTTTGTATATTTGTGTGTGTCTGACTGAGTGACCTGGGACAATTCCACTACCTACACAAGCAGCAGGTTATTATCATGACTGATGTGCACTTCACTGTAGTAAATGTGATTCAGAAACATGCAAATTTGTTGAAAATCTCAGCTAAAATCTTTCTGAATTGCAAATGGACAAATCATGGGAGAATGACCATTCAGGCATGAGACATACAGCTCGTGCTACATGCTTTACTGATTTCCCAGGATAGTGTTATGTCAGGAAAAAAGTGCAGTGATTTCATAATACTTCAGAGCGGCAGTGACAATATTTAAAGTCAGGCAGTAGAATGCACTCTACTGACTGCATATGATTAACAATTTATCAACAGACAAGCATGAAGGAAGGTAAGATTGCCCATGTTGCCATTATCAAATAACACCATGTAAGTGTGCGGTTAAATATAACTTAATTATTTTGTGAATATAATGAACGCATTTATTTATTTATTTGTTACCCTATTGTACACTAGCTAAAGTGCAATTTGATTTTTATCGCCCTGAACAGGTCCACAGACCACCATAAATATCAGAAAAATTGTGGAGGAGTACAGGGATGGAAAGAAGGTCTCTGAAAAGGAGGAAAGACAAGTACACTTGTAACAGCGAGCCAGATTCCTGTAGACCCACTGTCTGCTTGAGCTAAAGAATTATATAGTCATGCTAAAAGCAAAGCTTAGAATCTTGTATGCATTCAGAGTGAAAGCAGCAATGAAAATTCTTCCCTGAATACCATTAAAACAGTACCATGCTAATTAGAGTAACTGAAATGTTGCTAAAAAATTTCTTTAAAACCTCTGCAGCTGATACTCCCCACTGCCAGCATTTTGATGTAGTTCCAACATCAAAGTGTAGGACAGGCTATGTCTCATTCTAAGGTACATCTTGGATAGCAGCCATTGTACCAAATTCTGGGTTTCTTCTTTCACATACTGAAATGAACATTAAAGAGAATTACAGAACAGTAGATGTAGATGGTGAAACCTCAAGAAACATCCATTGTGCTTGTATTTCATGTGTGCAATAAAAGAAAACAATTAAACAGAAGTTTGAAAGCATTACAAGACGTGTTTTGATATTAACTCCCAGCTTCTTTGTGATTCATTTTCTTAATATATTTAGCATTGCAATGCTTGTTTTTTTTGTTTTTGTTTTATCACTGCTACTTATTTGTCAAGAGATCTGAATGTAACTATTCTTATGCCAAATGGTTAATAAAGCTGTTTAGTTTGTCAATCAAAAATTACAATTGTTTCATGCTCATTTTATTTGGGGATGATCGTAAATTTTGAAAACAAAAATAATTTGTTTTAGTATAGCTATATGATTAATGTTGTGATAGTTTACACAAACAGTTGCTATCTTTTATGGAGAGAAAAGTAATTAATGAGATTAAATGCACAAATAATTCAGTGCAAATATGGGGGGTCAAATGGTTGCCTGGGAGATATGTCACAAGCCTGGAAGACTTTGGAGGAATTTTGTGTTGCAATCAGTTTTGATGAGGGGTAAAAAGGAGGAAAGTCAGGTTAGAGTTTGTTTATTCTGTAGTAAGCTTTATTAAAGGCTTTGTTGTACAACTATGTATGGCAGTTGGAACAGAGGATTAAGGAACTGTTTCCTGTGACCAGAGGTCTAAGGTTTGATTCTCTCAGCCTCCATTGCCTAACTGTATGTCTCTAAGCAAGTCAGTTAACTAGATTGCTCTTGGGCAGAGTCTGAAAAATGTCAATGGCGATCAATTCTCTATCCAAGTTAAGAAATACAATTAAATAAATAAATAGACAAAGGTAAGTACACTCTGGAGACAGTTTACTCAGGGCTGAGCATAAAGTAAAAATGTTTAAGACCAACAATAAAATATGTTAAACCAAGCTTTCATCCAATTGATTATTACTGGACAGCCTCAGAACAAACTGCAAAATCATACGCAGCACTTTTAAAAACAATGCAGAATGTCATGTGACCCATAAGAACACAAGAAAACTAAAAGTCTTTTTAAAAGTCATTTTAGAATCTACTAAACAATATACTTACGATTGAAAAACAAATAATATGAATGATAAAAAAGTGAATCATAAAAAGGTATTTTTTAAATAAAAACAAACAATATACAATTGTAAAGAAACTGAAAACTCATTTAATGAACAACTCAACAATTATAACCAACACTAATACAAGAGGTGGGGGTCATCTTTTGACGTAATCAATTATAAAAATTAGCAATCATAACTTAGCTGCCCTCTCTCTTAAATCAGGTAATAGGGAAATAAAGTCATTAATCTCCATTGAGTTTGTAGCACTTAACTTGAGTTGCCATAATAATTCTTTGTACTCAATTATATTCTTCCACAAACCACCAAGGACATTACATTCTAGTCTTTCAAGGGTAACAAAGCTAAATTGTTTAAAGCCCCACAAATAACTTAATTTCTATATAAGGCATTGCTGGTGTTACCTTTTAAGATGTCAAAGTCATGTTCATAAATGCATTTCTTAAGGACATGTGCTGTTTTTCCAATGTGAAAGGCAGAACATGTGGAGCAAACAGCAAGATGAACCACCCCTTTGTTGTTAGAGTGTCCCTTAACAGGGTAAATTGTTACAGAAATGTATGAGTTCATCTTCATAATTAAAGTTGCACTGGTTACACGTACCTCATTTCTTAGTACCGATCTTATTGCCTTCGGTGACAGTAGATTTGGCCAAAATTTCTACTAAGTTTTTGATGTTTCTTGCTCTCTTCTAAACAAAGTAAGGTGTCTTACTTAACATGTGGAAGATGCTACTATTAGATCTAAAAATATTCATTTCTTTTAACAACTGCCTTAACAATATGTGAAAAATAATTGTATTGCAGTACTAATGTTCAGTGGAATAACACACCATCACCCACCTCATACTCTCCCTTCATGAGCTCCAATTAATTTCTAGGCAGATCATCAAGCAGGTCAATGTCACCTAGCCCAGAGGGTCATAGTGATATACTATTTTGTGCGACCTGTTTATCTAACCCCACACCCAAAATTAGTTTATATTTCACACCCCAAGCAGCACTGATATTTTCACTAATTTCTTTAATTAAAGGCGTAGGGCATTACCTATTAATAAATAGGTCCTCCAAAACGTTCCTCTCCATTTCAAAAATAGATTTATCTGATATCATTCTAGCTAGTCTTACAAACTTCGATTTTATTAAGCTTCTTTTTGTGCAGAAGAATGACAACTACTGAAATGCAAATAAGCATTAGGAAAGGTTGGCTTTCTATAAATTGTGGAAGTAAAACCTGTTTCATCTTTAAAGATAGTAGTATCTAGAAAGTTAACTTTGGTAAAAGCAACTTGGTGTCTAAACCTCAAACAGTTGGCCATATTATACAAAATCCAAAAAAATGTGATATTCAAATGTGTTCCATCCCAAAGGATGAAAATATCATCCAAATAGTGTAAGTAAAGCCTATAAAGTTTATAGAAGTTTAACTGAACAAATACTTTCTCTCCCATGGTAATATAACCATATTAGCAAAAATCAGGGCACACATGATGCCATAGCAACCCCTTTTATTTGTTTGACTATTTCAACCTCAAAGTAAATGCATGTGTCATTGAAGACTATTTCCATAAATTTCTTAATTAATTTAATATGATCAACAGAAAAAAAATTACACATGATTAGGGCCTCATAGGTTCATAGGTTAGTACTAAGTTAACTGCTCTTGTGAGCCATTTTAAGCCTAGCCAATTATCCCTTGTGAGACTCAAACCCTGCACCTTGTGTTTGTAAGGCAAACACCTTAACCATTAGGCCATCCTCCCAACCCCTCAAATATGTGCCTTCCCTGTGGTGGAAAGTGGCTGCCATTTGACCTATAGATTACACTCTATATGCTTGCTATTTACTCTCCCTAGTTGCCAGGTGTATGCATTCAGGAAATGAAAAAAAAACATGTTCCACCTTCTGCCTCTTTGCTAACTGCTTTGCACTGGCAGCAAACTGATTGTTCTCTGTAATTTGACCTGAGAGTGGATGCCTCTCTATATTCAACCTTGCTTTACTCCCCTAACCTACCTCATGGAACAAATTCACACCTAACCCCTGCTGGATACTAGTGAAGAGGTCTACAACATCAGTTGTCAAGATTAGGACCTCCTTTTTCCATAAGTGTGATTTAATTCTCCCTAAGAAATCACAAGAGTCCTTAAGCAAATGCTTATCCTGATATTGCAAGGGTTTCATCCTATTAATAACTATTGCAAAGAGGTATGTTTTAGATCCCCTGAGCCACAACAATGGTCCTGAATGGAGGTTTGAGCACATTCTTATGCACACTGGGGTTGCCAAAGATCACTTGGATAACTGGGGAAGTATTTTTCAAAAGTTGGAGCAGATTATGGGCATAATCTGTTCCTGCATTAGACAATCGTCCAAGTATTGTCTGATTCCCCTATAAGCTACATTTACCACATTCTTTGAGGCTTCTGAACACCTATGTTAGTCATAAAGGAGGCTATACATGTCACCAACATAATCAGTGTCAAACCAGACAATACCCCTCTCTTGTCTGGTTCCAAACCTCTTAATGTTTTGCCATTCCTTAATTTATTTAATAATTCATACTCATGTTTTGAAATGTGATATTACTTATTCAACATTTTTTTAGATGAATAGCATTTACATAAATTGTTTTTGCAGGCTGATGCAAAAAAATTAAACCAGGGGTTTCATAGTAGGCAGGAGAGTATTTTTTTTCTTTAAGCCACAAGGAACTTGTGCAAGGCAGGGTTTTGACCATAAAATGGAATAGCAAGGTTCAACTTCCTAATATATAATTTAAATCCAATAAGTGGATCCACTAAATCAAAGTGTGTGGCTGGAACAAAAGAAAAGCCCTTTTCAAAAAGTGTAATGTACTCAGTCGTTACAGGCAGCCCACTATAATTAAAGATCTTAAAAATCATTTTTTTGTTAAAACAACTCCATTGTCCTTGACTTTGTTCTGATTTGATTGTACTAGGTATATTTCATGTGTGGTGAGCCTGTTTCAGTTTTTTCCCTTTCCTCACCCTTTTCTCCTTCCATATTGTTGTGGCCTCTCTTGCAATTTAAGGGTGCTGGTATGGTCCCCATTCACAACAAAGGAGGGCTTTCCTTCTCCGGAAGGAGTCAGTTGGCTAATCTCTCTGACCCATGGAGAGAGGAAAACTCTGAAGGGTCATGTAGATTGGGGGCAATATTTGTACTAATATGGTCACTGTTCCTGATCCCATACTGATTCATATGCTGATCCAGTCCTTGGTCACAATTCTGCCCTACTGTATCCTGTACTAAAACATAATCAGTACTATGCCTGTTGCTGTTATTATTATGAATATTGAGGGGGGAAAGACATCTGTTTCATACTGCTTTGCATCCCTAATCAATTTTTACTGTAGCTATTCATGACCTTTACATAAAGCTAGTCAACTCTAGTAAAAACTTTGTCATAATCTTCTTTGTAGAAATGAAATAAGACATCTTCCCTAATTTTGTTGATCAAGTTCTTAACATCTAAAAAAAGATTCTGAATGAAATCGCCATTATGTTTAATCAAAAGAGCAACAAGTTCCAAACCTTGATTATTAATCAAAGTGATCAAATCATAACAAAAAGTAGAGCCAAGTTTAGTTCCATTCCATTAGGAGTCAACATATTGATTAGTATGGGATCAGGACCAGTGATCATATTAGTGTGAATAATTACTCCAATTTACTTGACCGTTTAGAGATCCCCCTCTCCGTAAGTCAGATATGTTAGCCAACTGACACCATCCAGATACAGAAAGCCTTCCTTTGTTGGGAATGGAGACCCGACTGGTAATCTCAAAAATGTAACAGAGGCCACAACAAGAGGGGAAGGGAAAAAATGGAGAGGAAGAGAAAGAAATCGAAACAGGCTCACCACACATTGAATACATGCAATACAGAGATCAAAGTAGAGGATAATGGAATTGTTTTAACAAAAAATGGTTTTAAGATCTTTAATTATAGTGGGTTGGCTGTAATAAACAAACACTTTACACTTTTTGAAAAGGGCTTTTCTTTTGCTCCAGCTGTAAAATTTGGTTTAGCGGATTCACTTATATAATTTATATTTTATATTAGAAAGTTGAACCTTGCCATTCAATTTTATAGGTCAAAACTCTACCCTGCACAAGTTTGTACTGGCTTAAAGGAAAAAAAGTACACTCCTACCTAACATGAACCCTTAGTTCAAGGTTTGACCTCAGCCTGCGAAAATGACCTATATAAACACTACTTATCTAAAGGAATGTTGAATAAGGAATATAACCTTTTGAAGAATGAGTATGGATTATTAAATAAATTAAGGAATGATAAAACATTAACAGTTATGAAACCAGGTAAGAAACGGGGCATTGTTCTGTTAGACACTATTGATTTTGTTGGTGACATGTTTAACCTCTTTCATGACCTAGATGCCTATTTAGAAGCCTCAAGGAATGAAGAAATGTAGCATATAGGAAAATTGACCAATATTTGAATGACTGTCTTCTGCAGTAACAGATTGTGCCCACAATCTTCAGTTTTTGAAAAATACTTCCCCTGTTATCCCAGTGATTTTTGGTATACTGAAAGTGCATAAGACTGTACTCAAACTACCATTCAGGCCTATCATTGTGAAACAGGGTTCTAAAACATACCCCTTCATGATAGTTATCGATATGCCACTGAAACCTCTGCAATATCAGGATACGCATTTGCTAAAGAACTCGTGATTTCTTAGACAGAAATAAATCATACTTGTAGAGCATGGAGCTTCTATTCTTGACTACTAATCTTGTAGGCCTCTTCATTATTATCCTGCAGGGAGTAGATTTGTTTTGTTCCATGATGCTCTAATTATGTGCAATTTTTATGTGCCACTGATATTAAATTAATTATGGAATTTATGGAAATAGTCCTCAATGAAAACTACATTTAGTTTAAGGGCAAAATATTCAAACAAATAAAAGGGGTTATCATTGTGTTGTGTGTGGCCTAATGTTTGCTAATAGGGTTATGCTATCATGGGAAATATTGTATTTGTTCATTTCAGAATTTAGAATTGAAAGCTTTACATATTCTTTTGAGATGGAGCACATCTAAATATTATTTTTTTTGAATTTTCCAAATAATGCAACCAATTTTTTGAGGCTTACCCACCAAATTGGTCTTACCAAAGTGAACATACTAAATACTAATTTCTTTAAAAATTAAACAAGTTTTACTTCCACAATTTATAGAAAGACAGCTTTTTAATGCTTATTTGCATTTCAATAGTTGTCATCCTTATGCACAAAAATGAATCTCACTAAAAGCTCAGTTTGTAAGACTAGTTAGATTGATTTCTGATAAATCTATTTTTGAGATGGACAGGGAAGTGTTGAAGGACATATTTGTAAATATGGAGTGCCCTACACCTTTATTTAAAGAAATCAATGATGATATCAATGCTGGTTGGGGTATGAAATATAAACCACTTTTATGTGTTGTGTTAGATAACAGGTCACCCACAATGGTGTGTCACTATTGCAGTCTAGGTGAGGTGACACTGACCTGCTTGCAGCTCTGCCTCAAAATTCATTGGAGCCCACGAAGGATGAAAGTGAGATGGACAATGGTGTGTTATTCCAATGAGTATTAGTACTGCAATATAATTCTGGTTCACATATTTTTAAGAATGTTATTAAAATGAATCAGAATATTTTTAGATCTAATAGTAGCATCTTCCACATATTAGGTAAGGCACATTACTTTGCTTATAAGAGAGCAAGAAACATCAAAGACATGGTAGAAATTTTGGCCAAGTCTATTGTTTCTGACTGTAATAAAGAAGTATTGTAAATGTGGTATGTATAATCAGTACAGATTTATTTGTGAAGATGAACTCATACATTTCAACAACAGTTTGAAATCTATAGTTTACTCTGTTAAGGGAAACTTTTACAGCAAAGGGTTGGTTTATCTTGCTATTTTCTCCATTTGTTCTGCCTTTTACATTGGAAAAACATACCCCAGGATTTAATAAAATCTATGTAAGCATAGTGTAGGGCCTACATGGAATGGAAGCATGTCCATGTACATGGTTCCCCCCTCAGCTGAGCACCAACCATATTAATCATGGCACATTGCCAAGGGACATCCAAGGAACATGGTTATTGAGTCAGTGTTGGGAGTGCAGTGTAAACCATGTCTGCTGATGGGTAAGACACTCCCTGCACTGTCCAATTGTAGAATATCAATGTTTTTTTTTTTATTTAAAAAACATGGTTGTGCGGTGCGGAGCACAGCAATGCTAAACATTGCCGAGACACTTACCAGACATCTAAAAATAGAAACCAGAAGCATTTAATTATTTACTTAAATGTTACGTTTAAGGATAGCTGAGCAGATTTGCATGGTGAGGCACTGTGCTCAGCAGTGCTTATACGTAGCTTAGAGTTATACGTAAAGTTATAGTAAAATTCCACATATCCACGTAGCCAAATGGGTAGAGTTATGGCCTCATAAGCAGTAGGTGCAGGGTTTAAATACATGGAATGGAAAAGAAGCATTTAGTTTTGAAATGCAAATTATGCCACTTGTATCTAAATTCTGGTCTACTGTGATCAGCTAAGCTCTGCTAAGGCCTGCTAAGCACCACATAAACACAATAATTGCTGAAAATGTTTACACACTGCTCAGCTCTGCTTAGCTGATTTGTGCACTGCTAAGCATATGGGTCTTTGGGTTTTTGCACTGTTCAGCTAAGCTGTGCTGGTTTGCACACTGCTAAGCGACATACCACCTTTTTAAATATTGCCCAATGGAATGTAAGGGTGGGAAAACTGGCAATATTAAGCCCAATAGGTGGGAAAACAGCATAATCTGTTGTTAGATTGTGTAGTGACTATGGTAAGCATTGGAGAGGGTGTGCACTTCTGGGTGCAGAGTTCAGGCGTTCCGGAGTCCAGGGTCATGGTTGGACTTCTGGTAAAAAACATGGTGACTGACTGCTGCAGGAAGGGTTTCAGGGCTCAGACTGCAAGGCAGAGGCCTGGAACTAACTGGCACATAAAATCACCAGTGTGACAGGTATCCACCGCACAGTCGAGCAGGCTCGTCACCATCATGATGACCTGAAGCATCAAAAGGAGTACTCCTAGGACACCTGTATCCAAGAAGCTCAGGCAGGAAATGACCCACAACTCTTTAAGTAATCTTACTTCAGTCTGACCAGTATCTAAAGCAAATATCTGCTAATCTGGTATGCATAATGGTGTGCTTCTATCCCGACAGCTGCAGAGGACAGAGCTCACAATATTGAGGCACATGCTGGACGCTTGGCCAGGTTGCGCCATGAGTTGGTGAATACAGATATATTATACTAACTATAGTCAAATAAGCAAGAAAGAATAAAGCATTAACTGCAATTAGGTATATACAGTAAAGATTGCATTTCAATAAATGTGGACTTAGATCTGTACTGCAATAAGTGAATATTGCCAACTGTAGTGCATGACAACTGTAGTTCAATAAGTAGGGAAGAGTAAAGCATTAACTGTAAAACAGTATTTACAATAAAGTTTCTAGTACAATAAAGGTGGAATTACAGCTGTATTGCAACACCTGCATAATCACAACTGTTGTGCAATAAAAACTTGAAACTATTCCAGGAACTGCATGAAGGTATTTCCAATAAAGTTTGCTATTTAATAAGTGTGGAAGTAGAACTGTTTTACAAGAAATTAATTATGGCAACTGTTCTGCAATAACACATTAACCAATGCCAATAACATCAAGGTAAATTGTGTAGATCAGGAATGTCTTGTTTTAAAGATTGCAGTTGAGCTATATGCATTCAGGCTGTGAGTTAAGGTGCAGTAATTAAGTGTAATAACTGTAGAGTGCAAAATTAATGGCTGCCAAATTAATTTTTTAACACATACAATACCAGTCAAGGCTGATTCTAGACCACTATTGTTCACATAATGGTCTGTCATCCACAAACAACAGGTAAGCAAGGTGTATGGTTGAGATAGCCCACTCCATGATCTGATATTGCTTGTTGGCTCCACAGATATGTAAACCGGCTAACAATATATTGTGTACATCTGCAGTCTATATGGTAATATATAGGTTACCAACTATCTCTGTCATGCTTATACTTTATGCATGTATGTTCTACTGTCACTGCAGGCTAGTACAAAACTGTAGTAGTACTGCCAGGTCATATTTTTTCCAAGTAAGATGTAGGTAAATAGCAGTCACTCAATAATCAGCAGTGACTCAGTTTGTTAAAAGCACTGTATAAATTACATTTTGGCACACACAGACCATGGTTTGAATCCAATGTTAGGTTTCACTACATAATGCTCACAACAACAAGAATGTAAAAATGTAGCATAAAATAAAGGAAATAAATATTACAATAATAAAATAAAGTGAAATACATAACATGTATTCTTGGTATGGCTGTATGCCTGGGGTGTTTGCAAAAACATTGCTGCAGCCAATTCATACATACCATGTAGATGTCCTCTGCATTCACTGCTATTGGGTTCTATCCCCATGCCTGCCAAGCAAGGCATGATAGTTGTTTAGTTTCTGTACTGTACCCATACATGTCTCTCAAGTATCATGCTGTCATGTAATGTGATTAGTAGTGTGTAATCCCTCTGTCATAGGTTTATCATCGACATGATTATCTAAATAGCAGAGTATTAATATAGTAGCCAACAGTACACCTTGGTAGTTATAAAGGTCCACCTGTTGTGCACATGTTCAGTGTAGTTGTATACCCACATTTGTTACTGCTTGGCCCATACTGTCCCATGCGGATAGTTTGAGAGGTATGCATGTGCTACAGCAGCTATAGGAGACTTGTACACATAAAGAAAGGACAGCTCTGTAGAGTCAATAGTAGTACTGTTGTCAAGTATATGGCCAATAATAGTATGAATGCCATGTTTTTCTCTCTGCCCCCCCCCGATCTTCATTTATTTATTATTGTTATTCATTAGTCATGGTTCACTATTAACATGTGCTGTTACATTAAACTGTATTTTGGGGCATGTGTTTATTATTGTTACGTATTACAATGGTTGCATATTAACATATCTTTTCGAATTACCTATTTTGTTGGCCTTATGCCGTAGCTGTTCCTGGCATGTTGTTATTATACTGACTGTTCTTTTTTTTTACTGTTGTGTTTCACATAATATGCATTGTTATGTACTTGGGTTATTTCAGCTGTTCTGGCATGCTATTACTAATGTTTTGTTCATAACTAACCTATACGTATTGCTATACCTCCATCACCACAGCCTGTCAGGGTAGGATAGTTCTTGGTGATCTGCCTACCCAACCTCAACTGGCCATAGCACCAGGTCCTGGCACATCTGGGACCCAAATCGGTGGTCCCTGCTCTGCTGCCCTTGCAGCACCTGTGGTGCAGAGTGGAACCACCTCAGGGGACAGGGCCCAACCTCCTTGGAAGTGGTGGTGGAGGTGCAGTAGTCACCCAGCAGCAACTACCGGCCATGGTGTGCCAGATCAGTCATCAGAGCTATGAATATCACCTGCGCCAGATTGAGGGCACACTGGTCATCCTGGTGGGGCAAGCTGGCCTTGGTGCCCAGCCAACAGCTGAGCCACCTTCAGGACAGGGAAGGAGCATTGTTGACTGTCCATCAGTTGGGTCCTCTGTCACACTGCTGCCATCTGGAGGCACATGCATCTCCACTTCCACAACTCCCTCCCCATCCAAGGAGTTTACCCCCCTCACATCACATACTGCCCCTGTCTGTTATCTCGTCTGTCTTGTATGTCTGCTATTACATTCTCTCCTACCCCAATGACCTCTGCACATGTACCTATATCACTTCTCCAACATTCCACTCTTTCCTTAAAAAATTGACATTTGTCCTACAAAAAAAAATATCGCCCCATACATAGCTCTCCATATTGCACACATGTCCACTGGACACAACTAATGTGGTCCAATTGGCTTGACAACACATTTATGTTGTCCTCACTCCTCTCTCTGGGGTTTGAGAGTCCAAACTCATCTACAAAATCTGTCAAAATGTACAGCTGTTGCTGTAGAAGAAATGAATAGCTATGGTTCTTTCCTTCACCCTTCCTGCACTTCCTTACCTGCTATTCACTATGTTTTTCCCCCTGCTTTTCCACATTTCACTACTTTCCTATCTCTCCTTTTTTTTTCTTTATATTCTTTTAGTGCTGTTTTGTGAGGAGTGGCACAGCGCACCATGCCGCTTTGCTTAGCTCAACTTAAATGAGCTCTAATGTCTATGACAGTGTTTCTCTCATGTACCAAATAAACACCTCTGCAAGACTCAAAGACAGGCCCCTTTCAACAATAGCAACAACAGCACAGTGCATTAACCAACCATGCTACACAGGTCTTAGATTACACAGGTGTTTCCGGCAATACATACTGACTGCTACCTACTGTCATTAAGCAAGTAAATGATATATAAATGGAATGGGAAAAATAGGAGTGTACCTTGGACGCTGATGCAATAATACACCAGTGGACAGCCAAAGACATACCAATGAATGTACATGAGGCCTGTGATGGCAGGTATATGTGGCCTTTTATCAGCAACTTGTGTAAAGGCACCTGCTAATGCAGCTATGGCAAAGGGCATATACAACTGGGACCCTGGTGCAAAAATACAACCATATAAAGCCATGCACATACTCATGGTTGTTAAAATGTTTCTCACAGCCTGTATATGTGCAAATATATCTTGCACATACACATGGTTTTGCAGTAGCTCAGTTTGCTAAAAGCCTTGCACACAGTATGTTTTGCCACATGCAGTCCTGGGTTCAATTCCAGTCTTGTGACTCACTTCATTTACATTATTGTGCAGACAGCAAGTAATGATTGTGTTTTGTAAGTCTGAATCCCCACAGTTTACTACTACTGCTTAATTAACTGCTACCCAGTTTTGCAAGATAAAGGCCTGCAGGCAGAGACACAGTACACATATCCATATCATCTAACTATATGTTGCCTAGCACACTGTTATTAACACTGTTGCATAACACATATACCTTATGCACATGCACTGATTGGACTGTATAGAATACCTTTACCCTGGCTCTGCCATAAAGACAGCTCTGCCACAGCAGCCACAGTTACAAGTACAGCCTGCTTTCTAACAAAGTGTTAACAACCCCCTTATGTGTTGTAGCCCACAGTAGCAGCTGCAGCATGTAGCATACCAGCTATATGTAAAGGTAGCTGCTATATATCTACCATATCTCCAAACCCCCTAGAGCAGGGGATCTGGACACAGCCATACTTACTGGGGGGGGGGGGCAAAGGGCCAAAGACAGGGACATGACATGTTCAACAGTTTGCCCCACAAAGATAGTATGTTGATAGAATAACATCTCCTGCATTAACATGCATATTCTGATGGGTATGAAGTATGACACTCACATGTCTCTCTTCCCTTACTGACATCAACCCACAATGTTTGCCAGTGAACTGCCAGATGACCAGAATGTTATGAAACACTGACCAAACATATGAGGCAAAACTGTGCACATACTTCACAAATCTCTACAGTGGACAGTAGTTGTACCTACTTTCTGTGATGCTGTAGTCTCCACACCTCAGTAATGTCCATCTGAAACAGTAAGAAAGAGGCCAAGGCCTACATGAAGACCTTATATATTGCATTGTGGTGACATGTCATTGGCTACTGATAATGCAATTCAGCTGTTTTGGTTGCAATTAGCACTTCTGAGCCAGTGATTGCTGCATAGGCAATTAATTGCTAATGAGCATTACCTTCAAAGGCAAACAACTGGTGCTGGGGAACAGATCTGTATGAAATTTCAAGCACACAGACAGTGTATGTTACAAGCTTTTCCAGACTAAAGATTCAAAAAAGGAATATTGCACTCCACCAGGTATGCAATAGATGTTTCCATATAATGGGATACAAATAGGAGGATGGAGGTATGGGGAATAGGAAGTACAGAAGTAGGTTTGTCATAGCTCTATGATATGAGATGTCATTGATACTCTGCAGTTCTACACCTATAAGCACACACCTGTCTCTGCTTTCCAGCACATCTCACCTCTGTCCCTATCAATCCCTCCTGCAATGGTCGGCTGTTGTAGGAAAGCTAGTGGATTACATGTAGAACATTGTGACAATAACTAAGGGTGTACACTCCTGTAACATCAAACAATGTACTGTATGTCACCTCCTCTAATTCTGTGAATGTGTCACATACATAGTTCTAACATTGTAAAAGCATCCCTGAATGTCTCTGCTGTACTTTGGCTATGCCCTTGTGTCATTGACATGTGTCCCAGTTTGGTTGACAGCTATACCTACTATACTTGTCAACCCCCTATCGCAAGATATCAGGGCAAAGCCATAACCAATGGTGGGCCAAACAGAGTATACATATATATATATATATATATATATATATATATATATATATATATATATATATATATATTGCCCGTTCAATGTAAGAACATGGGTAGACTAACACATTACTGTCTCATAACTGTCTTCTGACATGTGAAAGTCAGAATATGACTGTATATTCTGACATCAACCATTAATAATTGGCCGACCATTTGCCAGACATCCACAGGTTTGTGTGAACAGGACACATGCATGAGGCAAACATCGTGATATTCTGCAAACATTTGTATAGTTGAGAGGTATGATGCCTATAGGGGACAAATCCTATAGCAGGTTTGCATTGCTTTCTGTCATTCTGGCACACTGGTGTTGCTGGATTGTCCCCGTGCAGTTGTTGTAATAGCACACTGCTATTTGTCTGACAGTGGTCATATGATATATTAGTGGGAATTTGCCCATAGGGGACACACCCAAGTAGACTGCAGTGATGGGGGTATGGATATACAGCAGAATCTGTCTCTGCACACAGGGACATAACCCAGTATTACTACTAACTTGGTGATATCCACACATGTAGTGCATTCCCAGACTGTGGAGTATGATATGTGAGTGAGCAGTGGTAGTGCAAGCCATTATGGGCATGCAGGATCTGTACATTGTGGAAATCCATGTATGTGGTCCATTAAGGTATTCCCCTCTTGTTAGCTTTCAGGAACCATGTATCACAGCAGACATCTGCATTCACAACTGCAGAGAATGACATAATACTGGATGGTCTCAGGCACCACCATCATTTCCTGCTTAGTAGGGCTCGGCACAGTTGTGAACAGTGGGCAGCATTGTGGACAGATCTTGTGCGGGCTGTTAATCAGATTGGCCAACAGGACAGGACTTATGAGCATGTCCAACACCAGGCCATGGATATGGTGAATGCTGCATGTCATAGGGCAGCTGCTGTTGCCAGGGATTGTGCTGCCAGTGGTGGAAGGCCTGCAACAGAACAACTACTCTCGGCCACAGAGGAATTCTTGGTGAACCTAGGATCAGCCAAGAGCTCCCAGCATCCATTACACCACACATCCTGCAGCTGCATGCCACAGCATCCACAGAAGAGTAGTGTCCGGGTAAGCTTACTGTGTTCACCAGTGTAATGCTGTATCAGTCATTGTGGCAGGCTGTACATACCAGTACATGAGTGTCAGGTCTATCTGCATTGGGCGAGGTTGGGTTTTATGCACAGTTGTGCACACATACTCAGACTGTCAGCAAAATAGCCATTATCACAGTAGCTACTGTACATGTGGATATATGCATATATTACCTTGTAGTTCTGCAGTGTTTGGTGATGCTGACAATACCTCTCTCTCACATTTTCATAGATCTGTCAGGTGTGGCTAAAGCCCATGGTCCTGTACCTGGAAAGTGTAATACTTTTATTTTACAGGTCATATATAAACTAAGAAGGTTAAGGGCTGCCACTTCACCCTGTGTAGAAGTTGTGCTTAGCCAGAGTAGACTATTTGTATGCTCCAGTCTGGAACAGTTAACTCCAGTGCATAGACTGGGTTATCACAGATGTGTATTTGTACAAACATTAACACATTTGCACTTATAGTTTTGAACAACTACACAGCCTGGTATGCATGAGACAATTACTCCAAGATGCCTGTTCAACCACAAAAGGGAGATGGTACATACCTGAGGTAGTGACACTACAACTGGTATATCATTCTCAACATAGGTGTACTGGGTGTATGTGTAGTTCTATCATATACACTGACATATTGCATACCTCACATGTATATTGTAATGGCAATATTAACTGGATGTAGCTGAAGTGCATGTTATAAAAGATCTGACTTGTCTTTGTATGTTGTGAGTTTGTCTGTTGTGCATGGGAACAGAGATGAGAAGATGTGGGACATGTAATGCAGTTATGGATCTTCATCTGTATGCATCTGTGTGGATTACCTTACATAATAGTGCAGGTAGTAATGTACTACTTTTGTCTTCCCTTTTACAGGTGAATGGGGGGGTTGACGTCTGTTCCTCTCACAACCTGATGTCAGTGTCTCATTGGATTCTGATGATGATGGTAGCCATAGTGAGGCACAGATGAGGGTTGTAGGGAGCTGATTCTGTCCCACAGGTTAACATTCCTCCTCTTGCCCCATTGTCCACACACACAGTCTGTATGCCCACACATACCCAGTCCCCAGAGGCCACAGATATTGGACAGTCAGAGGGGTGATGACATTGCACAAGACTGTGACAACTATGGTGTCAGTGAGTATAGACAGTAGCCATTTTCAAACAGCTGGCAAGGTCCCACAAAGGCAGATTGACAGGGGTGCTCGAAGGAGGACTGCTGCCCATCCACCACCTGTTGTAGGTGTCACACTATGGGTCACTCACCGCATGTTTCACACCATCATGGAGTCATAGGCACATTTTGAACACAACACTAGACGGATGCTTAGGGTTATGGATACAGCACAGTCTGGCATCTGTGACTGCCTTCACCACATTGGTGACACCCTGGATCGGTTCACTGATGTAGTGGACAGATGGTGGGCTGAAACAGTGTCTATCTTTGACCGCACATTGTCTGTGCTGAAACACGTTGCTGGAGCTGGGTGTTGGACATGTGGATGTAGGCCAGCAACACCATCTGCTAGAGTCTATGTAGCCATGCACACTAATGCTCTTGTAGTGCCAGTACCTCAAGCGCTACAGAGGGAAATGTGCTGTCCACACCATAACATGGCAGGCCATGGGCATGTGGTCCAGGGCAGTCCCGTGGGGGACACAGGCTAGCAGACAGAAGTCACCATCAGGTACTAACACCACATTTGACCTTGGGCATGTTGGTGTCAGTGCTACTCTTGGTGAAGCCAGTTACCATGTTCATGGCTGGAGATGGTGAACTGTCCAAGCTACCATGTACGGTCCACAGCTGTTTAACATACACATATGTAGGGCTAGCACTGGGCTTGACTGTGTTCATGCACACACTCCAACACCATCTTACATGCAAGTCACCAACAGACACACACGGCACCTCTCCATGACCCATCCAACCAGCACCACTTCTTGACTCACACATATGCTGTCAACTGTTTGGCACAGTCTAGGCCTCTGGAACCCCCACACCACACCCTGTGCATGTGATGATACCTGTGCCACATCCCTGCCATCCATGGCATTGATGCAGGGACCTAAAATATGTGTCTGATGCACAGAGTGACTATATTACTTTACATGTGTTTGCATAGTGCAGCAGTATTATGCCATGGCAGCTGTTGTGGGCCATGGTAGGTGCTGTATGCTGGCATGCATCATGACTACACATCAAACTTTGTGTATCTTTGTTGCCTGATGGTATGCTGGTGGTAGTGTTACAGAATGACAGGTGTGTCACGGACTTCTGCATGTTTTTGTCCCAGGAGTCTGAGTGGTTAAACAATGGACACATGGTGGTGATACAGTGGCACAGGATGGCAAGGCAGCACAGCAGAAATATGACATCAGCAAGCTATGCCAGTATACTTGCATGGCTCCCAGGCTGCATATGTGTAGAACAGTGCAATGGGGATAGTTAGCGTAATCATGCTGTTATACCCTGTGACAAGGTCTGCTACCCTTGATACGTGTCACCTGGGTGTATTCTGCACATACACATCTAGATGGTGGCAGACATCAATAATGCATATGTAGATGAGGGCAATTTAGGGCCAGTGGCTAGTCACTGAGTCATAAAATGCATAACCATTGCACAGAGATAGGCCAGATGGGCATGTCTCTAATGCTGCAAGGGGATATATTTACACACTCACACACACACACACACACACACACACACACACACACACACACACACACACACACACACATATATATACAGAGATTAGAATCCCTACCTATCTAGTAATACACACTATAGCTTGCAGTACTTATTGTATGCTCTACTGAGTTTATCTGACATCAGAGTGTCAGCCAGCAGTCTTAAGGTGGATGGCATCAGCAGGCCTTGTAAAGGAGGCCAACATGATGAGGGCAATTTAGGGCCAGCGGCTAGTCACAGGGCCTTAAAATGCATAACCACTGCCCAGAGATAAGCTAGATGGGGATGTCTGTAGTGCAGCAAGGGGATATATGTACATACACAGACACACATACACAAGTCGGATGACGTGAGATTAGAACCCCTATCTATCTACTATTACACAATATGGCTTGCAATACTTATCACATGCACAACACAGCTTACCTGATATTAAATTGTCAGCCAGTGCTCTTAAGGTGGATGACATCTGCAGACCTTGCAGAAGGGGGTATTTAGAGGCCAGCAGCCCATCACGGGGTCATAAAATGCATACCATTGCATGGAGATAGCCCATATGGGCATGTCCATAGTGCTGTGAGGGGATATATTAATGCACACACACACACACACACACACACACACACACACACACACACACACACACACACACAATTAGATGATATGAGATTAGAACCTCTACCTAGCTATTATTACACACTACAGCTCATGGTACTTATCACACACAACACAGGTTATGTCTTTTTAATAAAAAAATGAAGAGATATTCCCTTTTGCTGTGGTGAACTGTCCAATAAATAATCCACAAACCAAACGACAGCTGGTTCACCCAGGCTAACACTGTGCTGAAAAGCAAATAAACTGTCTGTGCAATCCAGTAATAAAAGTTCTGTTAAAATCCAGAATTTAATGAAACGAATGAAATAAAACAAAATAAGAACAAAAATAATAAAAATAATAAAAAAATTAAGTCCCTTGTCCAACGATAAGCGCTTTCGAATAGTTCTTCTTCAGATCATATAATCAAATGGGACATTCATCTGTATATATAAGCCAGTCAAAATTATTCACCCAATGAGAATATCAACACCAAGGTTTCAGCCAATCCATGTTTGGATTTCTCCATCTGATTTGCATAAACCAGGTTAACAATCCCATTTTCTAAATGGATGCCTCACACAGCTTGCTAATGTTCAGTACTAATGAAATATGCAAAGTAGGTGATGTTAGTAACCAATAGCACTTCCAAAAGAAGTAACAGATGAAGCAGCTAGCTTTCATGCATACTTAGAAGCATGCCTCACACTAATGTATTGGAGTCACAATATGCAAAATAGGTGAACTAAACAGCCAAAAGTGGCTTCCAAAAAACAGCAAAAGACAAATCTGCTAGCCTTCATGTATTCTTATTGAAACAACTTGTCAAATAATCCCAAAAGCAGTTCTTTACATATTTCTAATATACAATAAAGGAAAAATGGCATGAACAATAAATGGATGATCTAAGTAGCCAATGGTGGCTTCCAAGGAGTGGCAAAAAACAAATCTGCTGACTTTCATAAATTCCTATTATGAAACTTCTTTTCTTTAATCTAATTAACCCAAAAGAAGTTTTTCACATATCTCTGATGTCCAGTGATGGGGATGACAACAAAATAATATATATAGTAGCATGCATCACTATCAATAAAAAAGCCAATATCATTACTAAAATTTCATTTCTTAAGACAGGAATATAGCAGGACAATTATTAAGTGACAATAAATGTCAAGGCTCCATGTCTTGCATGGCCACATTTGGACCTCGAGAAATTCACATTCAGCATACCGGGGTATATGGGGTTATTCGTACATCCCCACCCATATCTATATAAATGTTTATAACAGGGATGTCTCCTTAAATGTTGTTGTGCATGTACATTATGTAAATGTGTTATTTTGATATATGTGGAGAGTCTATGTATTATTGCACTTTATATAATTATATATACATCTTGTTATCATATATATATATATATATATATATATATATATATATATATATATATATGTGCCACATACTGATAGGTACACTCATCAAGTATGAGTGGGATAGGGAGAGACAGATATGTATGCATAGCTATATGTATGTACAGACATAATTCCACATAGCAGGTATTTGGGCGGCAGAGCTGATAGACTTGGGCTCAAGTTAGCTAAGTGTAGGAGCATGCTTACAAGGTGACTCCAGGCCAGAACAACGTATAATCCAGTCAGGATTATGTGTGCTGCAGGCCATTGACTTCTGCACCTGTTACCACAGTACTGCACTTTCCTGATATTGTCCAAGGCATTCCCTAGCTGTTTGCTGACCTTAATATGTGGCTCTTACCTCACAACTGTACAGAGTTTCACAGACTGTCTAGCATTTTGCCTCATATGTTTGGTCCATTTTACACAACACTGTAGTTTTCTGACAAATTAGTGGCAAATCAGTGAAGATTGCATTCAATAAATAATGACTGACATTTGAGTTTCAGACTCCATACACATCAAGAGATTCATCCTAATGCAAAGCCTGTTATTCTATCAACATTCTACATTTGTAAGAGCAAATATTTAACACTTGTCCCTATTTGTGGGCCTCGGTCCCACTTATATTCATGGCTTTGGCCAGGTTTCTTGCTCTAAGAGGTTGACATGTATGATGTGACTGGGGTAATTAATGCAACACCACACCAGTGTGACAGTCTGCAAACCTCTCCCTCTATTTTTTTGCAGAATGTCCCATATTTCGCCCCATATATCTGCTGTGTTCCACATATATTTGTGGTTTTCTGGTACTATACTGTAAACAGCAGTCACTGAATTGAGGTACCTACTGACACATTTCAGTGATGGCCTTTACATCCTGCAGCTAATTTGACCTGTTGCAGCCTGCTGCTGTACTAGCCACCTGCTAGGTTACTCAGAGCATGTATAATGTCTGTCTGTAGGTATGGCCCTTTATCCCCCATTCACTCTGGCTTTGTCCAGCTTTGTTGCAATAACAGATTTGGAGGTTATGGCAGTCTGTGGGAATACCACCATATAAGTACCTCACATGCAAAAGATGTTGGATGTGGCCAGATTCAAACCATCAACACCATAGTTCATGCTACTGTTGCTGGCCTAGTGAGCCACACCAGCGACCTGACTGAGAGGTTTCATTCCTCAGACTATCAGCAACATACAGGCCTGCTGGTATATCATTGCAGACTTACTGTTACAGCAGTTGCATGGGAACACTGATGTGCTTGGGGTGGGAGATGACCAGCCCATGCTTTGCTGGTACAGACAGTCATGTGACTGTCCTATGACCCCACTGTTTGGCATCTCCCTTGAATAATGTTGTGAAGTTTCCAGCCATGTGGCCTAGTGGATATTATGGGGACATGTTAGTGAACAGAGTATCTGTTGTCCCAAGTGGCTGTTAGATCTGTACAAGTAGCCCTGTAACCCGCTATAGAGCTCTGCAAGTAGCACAGTAGCACACTATATATAGCACACTATGCTACCATATTATAGTACCCCTTACAAGTCATGTATAGGAGAGTGACTTACCTTGTGAATGCAGCAGTTGATAGACCTGCAGTTTGGGGCTAACTCTGTCTGATTAATGCAGTCCACAGCCAATACATGGTGAGGTACAGGTTGTGTGGGCTGGCTGGCATCAATTTACTAATATGTATTTGAGTCAGAGTATGGTTTCAGTCCCTAGAGCCCTAGGTTATCAGTGCATGTGCTATACATTGTCTCTTGGTCAAGGCCAGGGCATATTAGGCACACCAACGTCTGCCTACAGGGACAGCTTCAAGGGGTTCCTCCTCCGAGTCCTCCTGTAGGTGCAGCTGTGCTGATCTAGGCACTGGTGGGTGACTATGTATTCCTTTACTTTGCTGATCCTGCTGCAGCTATTTCCACAGGATCATATTGTATAGCATGGCACATACAGTGAACATCTGTGCACATGTGGCTGGAGAGTGCTGCAGGGCTCCACCAGATATATCAAGGCACTGGGACCGTGACTTCAACAGCCCAAACACATGCTTTATGATGTTCCTAGTTTGTGTGTGTGCCTCATTATGGCATTCTTCAGTGGGTGGGTGTGTATTTCTGATGTGTGTCATCATCCATGGTTCCAGTGCATAGCGAGCATCCCCCAGTAAATGGCCATGTGGGATGTCCCCCCTAGCAAACATCTGGTACAGCTGTGATGTGCACCAGATATGGGAGTTGTGATAATTTGCAGGGCTGCCAGCACACACATTCAGCATAATGCCCTTGGCATTGCATATGACCTGGCAGTTGTTGGAGTGGCACCCCTTGTGGTTGATGTAGATTCTACCCTCGAACCAGGTAGTGCCTTGAATTGTACATGAGTGCAATCTATGGCACCTAGTACCTCAGGGTAGTGTGCTACACAGTAGAAGAGTTGCATACCGCTGGCCCTCTTTTCCAGGGTGTGGGGAAAATAAATGTGCTCAGTGGCATGCAGTAGCATGGCATCCAGGAATTGGAGGAGTACCTTGGAAGCAGATGCCTGTGAGACCCCCATCATATCCCCAGTTTGTGTTTGGAAAGCACCTGCAGCTAGTATCCTAAGGGCTACATATATGTTTGTTTCCACTGGAATGGGTTCCCCTCTGTTGGCTGTGGGTCTAAGTTGAGGACAGTAGAGCTCAGTGAGCTTATGTAGTATGTCCCTGTCCACCCTGTAGCACTGTACAATCTCCAGCTCATGTAGCTCCTGGTAGGTTACCTTGGGCTTGAACACTCTTATCCTTCTCAGTCTAGGCCTATGGTCAGCATCAGCAGCAGCTGCATTGACCTCAGAATCTAGCACATACATATGCACCAGACCTGCAGCAGCCCCTAGCATTCTTACAGTTAGAATTCCCAGGTCTGTACTCCAATAGTGCAGACTATGGGTAAAAATCAGATTGTAGGGTGTATGCTTACTTTATAGTGTTCTGCTATAGATGTAGCCTGTGTGATTGGCTAGCTATGATGCATTCCACCTGTCAAGTACTTCATTAAGGGGTTTTAATGGCCCTAGTTTAAGTGAAACAGGGCTCATCAGTAATTAATATATCATTGGCTTTCTCAGACATTTTTTTGACAGCTTTCCTTGCTGAACACTGCAGTGTGCCATGCAAATCCATGCTGCATAGATAAATAGGGCTTAGCAGTCCATAGACACACCCCCATGGAAAGTCACACTTTGCATGGTGACACACTGTGCAAACATGATGAAACATGCACCTCAGAGGTAAACACATCTTAGCAGTCAGTGTAAACCCACCCTCTCAGCTCAGAGGTGAGCCACGCAAACAGGCACCACTGAGGTCCAATGAGCTTACAAGCATTCAGACACACACCCCTTTGATGTCAGCTACCTCTTCTGTGGACAGCAACATGGTTTTCTGCCTACATGGATGGGATCTGTGGACACAGATACCCATTTGTGCTATTCAGCAACCTCAACTCATTTGCATACAGATCCGTGTACAGAACCTGGAAACTACATGGCTCCAGGCCCTGCCTCATTAGCAACCACAGCTGTGTAACATTGTGCATACTCCACAGAGGGTCCTATAATGCATTACGGTTACAAAATCAAAAATTATGGTTTTTAGACTCTTTTTATATTTTCTTTCCATAAAGGCATTTTTGAGCATTGCAGCATGCCATGCAAATATACCCAGGGTATTAACTGGTGAAGAAGAAGTGGGATTGTCAGAGAGAGTAGGCAGGAGTATAAGGAGATGAGGAGTATGGCAAAGAGAGGTGGCAAAGGCTAAGGATAAGGCATATGGAGAGTTATATGAAAGGTTGAACACTAAATAGGGAGAAAAGGACATGTACCGAATGGCTAGACAGAGTAACCGAGCTGGGAAAGATGTGCAGCAGGTAAGGGTCATAAAGGATAGTGAGGGAAATGTACTCACAAGCAAGGACAGTGTGTTGAGCAGATGGAAAGAGTACTTTGAGGGGCTGATGAATGAAGAGAATGAGAGAGAGAGAAGGTTGGATGATGTGGGTATAGTGAACCAGGAAGTGAAACAGATTAGCAAGGAGGAAGTATGGACAGCTATGAAGAGAATGAAGAATGGAAAGGCTGTTGGTCCAGATGACATACCAGTGGAAGCATGGAGGTGCTTAGGAGAAATGGCAGAGGAATTCTTAACCAGATTATTTAATGAAATTTTGGAAAGTCATAGGATGCCTAAGGAGTGGAGAAAAAGTGCTTCAGTACCTATTTTTAAGAATAAGGGTGATGTGTAGAGTTGTAGTAACTACAGAGGGATAAAACTAATCAGTCACAGTGTGAAGTTATGGGAAAGAGTAGTGGAAGCTAGGTTAAGAATGGTGGTGATGATTAGCGATCAGCAGTATGGTTTCATGCCGAGAAAGAGCACAACAGATGCGATGTTTGCTCTGAGACTGTTGATGGGGAAATATAGGGAAGGTCAGAAGGAGTTGCATTGTGCCTTTGTGGACTTGGAGAAAGCATATGATAGGGTGCCTAGAGAGGAGTTATGGTATTGTATGAGGAAGTCAGGAGTGGCAGAGAAGTATGTAAGAGTGGTACAGGATATGTACGATGGTAGCGGGACAGTGGTGAAGTCTGCAGTGGGAGTGAAAGATCCATTTAAGGTGGAGGTGGGATTACATCAAGGATCAGCTCTGAGCCCTTTCTTATTTGCAATGGTGATGGACAGGTTGACAGACAAAATCAGACAGGAGGCCCCATGGACTATGATGTTTGCAGATGACATTGTGATCTGTAGTGAGAGTAGGGATCAAGTTGAGGTGGAGATATGCTCTAGAGAGGAGAGGAGAGGAGAGGAATGAAGGTCAGCAGGACTAAGGCAGAATATGTGTGTGTGAATGAGAGGGAGGATAGAGGAATGGTGAGGATGCAGGGAGTAGAGTTGGCAAAGGTGGATGTGTTTAAGTACTTGGAATCAACAGTTCAGAGTAATGGTGAGTGTGGAACAGAGGTAAAGAAGATAGTACAGGTAGAATGGAATGGGTGGAGAGTGTCAGGAGTGATTTGTGACAGACGGGTACCAGTACGAGTGAAAGGGAAGGTCTACAAGAGGGTAGTGAGACCAGCTATGTTGTATGGGTTGGAGACGGTGGCATTAACAAAAAGGCAAGAGTCAGAGCTGTAAGTGGCAGAGTTAAAGATGTTAAGATGTGCAATGGGTGTGACAAGGATGGACAGGATTAGGAATCGGTATATTAGAGGGTCAGCTCAGGTTGGACGGTTTGGAGACAAAGTCAGAGAGGGGGGATTGCATTGGTTTGGACATGTGCTGAGGAGGGATGATGGGTATATTGGGAAAGGATGCTAAAGATGGAGCTGCCAGGTAAGAGGAAAAGAGGATGGCCTAAGATAAGGTTTATGTATGTGGTGAGAGAGGACATGCAGGTGGTTGGTGTGACTGAGCAATATGCAGAGGACAGGAATAAATGGAAACAGATGATCCGCTGTGGCGACCCCTAACGGGAACAGCCAAAAGAGAAAAATATCATTATTTTCCATATGGTTCTGGACACAATGGATAGTTTTGCACATATCTGTGTCCACTATGCTATTTCTGACGCTCTAAGTACACTTTTACAGCCCCTGGTGTCATTTTTACATCCTGTACACGGAATGTTTCCGTGTACATTATGGACACCAACACAGGGTCTGCAGGACTGCCTATCTGCTTGCCGGATTGTTCCACCACCCTCCTTTGCATGCATTTCACCTACTTATGAGATTATGTGCACGCCACAGACACTTGTGTGTTCACACACTTGTGCATGCCCCTCAGCTCCATTTACTGGATCGCACATCTGCTTACTTCTGTGTAAGTAGCATGCCACTATGCCAACACAGAAAACAAGTCTGTGTAGGGTTTACTGAATTCCCTCTAGAGTGTGTCCTTAGGAGACATATTTATGAACATAACTCTCACATATTAAAAGGTAACACCAATGACTTATATAGTCAGAGGAGGTTAGAAAGGATTGAGAAGAGAGATTGGATAAGCAATTAGCAAATAAACAATGGGAGGATATATGGGAGAATATATGTATGTGCCCCAAATATGCTACAAAATCTAGAAGATTTAGGATTTTTGCTTGGAAATGTTTACATAGATATTTTTATAACCCACGTAGACTTCAGATATTTTTTTCCTTAGACAGATAGCAAATGTTGGAGGTGTAACAGGAAAGAAAGAGGTAGTAGGGAACATATTTTCTGGTAGTACAGTGAGTTGACAAACTTTAAGGATTCTCTGTGGGATGCACTTTCAGAGATGCTGGGAGGGCAGATTAGTGTGGCAAAGGAGATGATTTTTCTGAGCTATGATACAGAAAGGGAATTGACTAGACATGGTAAGACCTTTCCGTAACTAATTATGGTGGCTGCCAAAAAAGCAATTACTAAAAAATGGAAATCAGAATCTAAATCAACTATATTAAAAGTAGTCAATATAGTAACAGAGATAAAATGACTAGAATTGAGATCTTTAGAAAAAGGTAGGAGCAAACCGACATAGGAAAAACGGGAATTGTGGGAACAATACATACAGGGGAGGAATGAAGTTTAAAAGAAGGCAGGACTTAAATGAGCTATGTAATTTTTAACTGAAAACAATTGGGTAGATTTAAGTGATGTATAATGGTTGCAACTGGGAGTGTGTCAGTACGGTTTATGATGAAAAAATGCTTGCAACTATGATTGTGTCTGTGTGGTTTGTTTTCATTTATGTTTAAGTCATAAGTAACGGTTTAATAAAGAAGTTTAAAAAAAGAGACAGGGATTGAAAAATGTAAGTAATGTTGCTTAGGTTATATGATATAATATATATATATATATATATATATATATATATATATATATATATGTGTGTGTGTGTGTGTGAAGCATAACATTTGATAATTTTAACTTGTTAATACAGTTTGATTACTTTTATATAAATGTAAATGTGCCTATGTCACAAGGGATAATTCAATAAAGGTGATTAAAAAAAGCAATGACTTATATATGCATTCACTTTTTTGTGAGGCTTTCAAACAATTTAGTTTTGTTATCCTTGAGACAATAGAATGTAATTTCCATGGCAATTCATGGCAGAACTGAACTGAGTATAAAGACTTGATATGACAACTCATGCTAAACTCTACGAATCTGTTCTTTTGCTTCCTTGTTTCCACATCCCAGTCCCAGTGGTATGCAAGTAACATTAACAGTTGTAGCCCTAAATTTTACATCCCATAAATGAACACAATCTTACCCCACTCTCCACTTGGAAAGTATTTCCTGCAAAACCGTCCTACAAATAACTTTTTTTTTTTAATAATGTTGCAGCCCTGATTTTTACACTCCAGAAACAAACACAAGCTTACACTACTTTCCAGTTGGAAAGCATTTCCTGAAAAATGGTCCTCTAAATAACTGTCTGTCATTCTATTTTCATATTTCTGAAATCTGAATAGAATATGCTTCCTGCAAATCACACAGCCACATCTTTCTCACCCAGTGTATTCTTGCCTATTCACTCTTGTAGTACCCCTCCTTTTCCCTGCTACCTTTCTCATCTGCTCTCCTAACCTGCCTTAACCTCTGTAATCCCACTTCAAACTACTCTTACTATTATCCCTTGCTTTCTGTCTCTGTAACTACATAATAAACCATACCTATCAGTTAACCCCCCTTACCTTATTTTTCCCTGGACACCCTCAGGAACTTCCTTGTACTTGTGCTTTCTACCATACTTACCCAGTAGCCAGCTCAAAAACACACACCTTTCTTACATCCCCTTCCTAAACTCTGGGACTGCTTTCTTGGCCACTACTTAGGATCATAGAGATTACTAGGCAATTGAACCGGAGGTCATTTTAAGGCTAGCTGTTTCAACCCAATGTAATACCATAGTCAATACCAAGATTGCATTTAGTGATGACTGCCCATGTCCAGGAAGGTTGGGGGTGCTATCCCTGATAAGAATTGCGGTGCCCCATCCACTCATCCAGGTTTATCTTGAACAGTGTCATAGAGGTGCTCTGTTTCACATGAATTGGTAGCCTGTTCCAAAGATGAAGCAGTCACTGGGAGATAAATATGTCCCTCCAGCATGTCCTATTTAAGTCACAAGCCATATTTAAGTCCCTCGATCAGGTAGCCCTAGATCCATTTGATTACTAACTGCTCACTGATTATTCCTGCAGCCAGCTGCTATCCAGTTTTCCTTATACACCTCCCATGTTTTTACTTTCATTTTCATCAGTCTTTCCTGTTCACCTCCAACTTTTTACCTACTGCCTTCCCTCCCATAAAGCCCTGTGGCATTTAACTTTCCTGGTAGCTATCCTGAGCCATCCTTTCTTCACTGTTGCTTCCTTGTCTCCACGTCCCAGTCCTGGTGGTGTGCAAGTAACATTAATGGTCTGTTTTTTTCTCACACATTTGTTGAACCTGTTGGTAAAATTGCTGTACATTTGTGGAATCTGTTGCTAAAACTGAAGGCATTGTAAACCTACTTTGTATAATAATTGGCATTTTCTTGCTACTTTATTGTATTAGCGGTCCAAGTACAAGCACTATTTTGAATTCTCGCTAGCATGTGTGCTGCGATTCTATTGCATTAAAACATATTGCAAATGCCTATGAGCTACTGTTAACCCTGTTCTGTTGCCATTGCATGTATCAACTCTGTATATTTGGACTCCTAGGTATGAAAGTGTATAGCAGCTAAGATATTCGCCATATAGTTAGTTTGCTGTGCGTCTTGCACTTCACAGAAGCCTCATTGGTTTTCTTTTACTATCTTACCTCTGGTTACCTGCTATCATTCTATGCTCCCTGAAAGTGTTGTTAGTGCATAGCTTTCAATTGCCTACCCAAGCTTAACAAACATACATATTATTATACAGTGCTTATGTTTTCTATTTAGTACTAGTCAAATTATTCAAATAGAAATATTCCACTGTGGGTTCTGCTTTCTATTTGGGCATATACTGGTTCTACCTTGCTAATACAGAAAGCGTAGATACAGGTTAGCTATTAATGCAATTTCATGATACATTGTTTAAGTGTAGTTTTATCTACTAAAAGTGAATGTCTGGCTTGCTGATTCAGTTCTAAGACTGATGAAGTGCACCTCTAGCAATGATTAAGATTTTAAAACTGCATTGCATCTATATTAACTTCTGAAATATATGCTCAGCTGCTCTAATGTAGAATATTGTTTAGAGAAGCATGCTCAATGTTATTTGAAAATATGGAATTGTTGCTTTGTGCTACAGACTAAGGCATGCATACTGTCTTTTACAGTTCAGATATGCATACTCAGATTGCTACAACTGTATTAAATACCAGCTTAGTGATCTTTAACTTTTAATGCTATTAAATTACTATAAAAATTATTATCATTTTTTTAAATTACTATTTAGAACAGTATTGTTCTGATGCATACATACCACATGCTTCTTGCATCCTTTACAAATGTGCAGCACAGGACCTGACATTTGAGGCTCGCTCCATAGCAGCTGTGGGAAAAAAATAGAACAGAATATTATTATGAATACCAGTCTTGACTATGTTCAGCTTTGAACTCTTACAATTACTTACAGAAATTGATACTTACATATCTGTGGGGTGTCTCCTGTACTAAATTCCCCAGTCCAATGATCGAGGGTATACTGTTTCCTCCTCTGTAGGTCATCAAAGTGATGTCTGCATTGCTCACCAGTGTGGAGATACCTGCAGCACTGGTCAAAGCCCTGGCAATACTATTCCAGGCATCAGACTTGTACTCTTGCCTGAGTAGTCCTGCTGCAGCAACCAGGGCCCATGTTCCTTAATTAGGAGTCCAACAAAGACTTTGGACTCCTGGACACCCCACCTCTGCACATAAAAGTGCACTTCCTCATCAGCAACTCCAAACGTTTCTTCTATTGCTCAAGTTCAATGTAGAATGAGCATTTTCTGCCAATTGCATTTTATATCCTGATGTTTTCCACCAGCTGCATATCTCATTCTTACTGAGAGTGCGCACATTTTGGTTTTGCAATATTGGAAAATGCTGCACATTGCTTACCACTGCACAAACACAGTAGGTGAGGGTGCGCACTGCCAGGCACAGTGTTTCTGTGATGTTAAGTGATGTGTAACAATGACAAGTACTACAATTAGAAAATTATTTGGTATACAGGTACTTGTGTAAATGTGCTAGTCAAATGGACCATGTCTATGGTTCTCCTACACTTACAGCTATTGCTACAAGAACGTTGAAAAAACAATTGTGCATGTTGCAGTTCATTGGTATAATTTGCAATCTCACAACTGTAAAACAAATTTGCACATCCTATACTAGAACCCCGGACCATCTACACTCCACACCTACATTTAACACCTTCTGCCACAGGATTAGTGACATGACATGCTCTATCTTAGTATTTATTGTAAAGTTCTTCCCATTAATCACAGTGCAACACTGCTTTTGGTGTTTGCACAATAGCCAATAGTGTTAATTAAATGCATCTGATTTATGTTTGCAGCTTTCTGGGTCCTGTCTGCAACCTGGGTGGTCCATTCCTGCAGTTTGTGCACTGCTGCACTTCACTCAAACCAGGTGAGCGCAGTCAAGCATGTTTGCGCTAAGCAGTGCATTGCACAAACACTGGCCTCAAAAAAAGGGAGACATAGTTGAAATGAAGTAAAACAATCTATGGCAGTGCCCTAAACAATTTTTAGTGATGACAACTCAAGTAAGGAAGAAGCAATTGCTGTGCTCTCCTACATTCCATTTAATGACCAGCAACCTTACATGGAAATGGTATCTGCATCATACCTCCCAACTGTCCAGAATTTTGCAGAATGTCCATATGTTTGCATCATATTTTTGGGCTGTTCCTTGAAAATGTGTGGTTTTCTGGAAAATCACTGAAGATGACATCAATACATAATGATATACATATCAGCTAATACAAATACTATTATTCTACCTACTTTATACAGTTATCAGAACAATATAGTAAATGTCTCTCTAATTTGGCCCTTTGTTCCCCCATTAGTTTAGTCTTTGTCCAGATTTCTTAAATTAAAAGGTTGTCAGGTATGATCTACATTCAGATTGCAGGTTTTGTGCATAGCAACACTAGTGTGAGCCATGAAACCTTGATTACTTAGGCCACACATCAATAATATGGATCGCACTATGCCGTGCAATGAGCAGTATCTATGTATGTAAAAACACTCCATGTAGGCTTTGTGGGTACCCTACACAGAGTTTATTGAATCCTGACCAATGTTTTTATATTATGTCTAATTTGTTATAATTATTTAAACTGCAAATATTTTTCTTTTATTTTTGAAGATTGTAACATTATTGTCCTTAAAATGTTTTGTAATAATTCAGAGCTTTTCTCCACAGGCGTCTACTGAAAATGGACTTTTACCCAGGCAGACTTTCCCAGGATTCAAATGTCAATAAATACAGAAATAAAGAAATAAAAGGAGACATAAATGCATTTTGGAGTAGATTTATGATGACTCTGTTGAACAAAGAAGTTGAATGGACAGAACAGTTAAAAGGAACAATAAGGATCTCTAATGCAAAGGATATGAAATGAGATGAAGTACCAGCCAGAGAAATTGAGATAAAATTATGAAAAGCTTCTAACTGTAGAGCCCTGTCAAGTCTAGACACAGTACTTAACTTCTGGCTAAACGTATTAACATCTGTGACAAACCGAAATGCTGCCAGCCCAGCTAGCTTGACTTTTGTAAATAATTATATGTTACTTGAAAATATTAATATGATTTATATAGAAATGTGACACTGCTAGTCCAGCTATCTGGAATTTTGTAAATAATCATATATCATTTGTGAATATTAATATGATCATTAGGCTTGTCTTACAAATGTAAGAGAACTATATGTTACATGTATATTAAAACTACTGGTGCAGAAGTGTGTGTTGAACTGTGTGTTATGTACTGAGCTTCAAGAATGTAACCATGGTGTACCCTACTGGAAAAGAGCAGAAATGTATATAAACTATATTAATAGCAGACGTTGGAACATACAGAGTTAACTTGCAAAACTTCAGGATATAAGTTAAAAGTGGTTTACGATGTGCTATAAAAAGTTAGTTTCAGTACAGCAAGCAGGCACAATGTTTAAAGCTAGAGGGTTTCTTATTGTCTTGAAACAGAAATTATTACTAGATTTCAAATGTAAAAGTGTTAATTGTTTTACGACTTCCAGTTCTAGGCAAACTTCTGAGAGATAAGTATTTTTCACAGAAAAATGTTAAATTCTGTTGTTATCAGTTTAGCCTGGGAACTGAAGGCAGGTAGCAAATATTGATGTCATCCAGCTGAACCAGCAGTAAAGTTTTGATATTAATTTAAGAACTATCTCTCAGAGAAAGACTGGACATTTTGTATCTTGTCTTGGGACATAGAAACATCCTCTCGTCAACACTTCTGCCTTGCCAATAGTAAGTACTAGATTACAGTAATCTCTCTTAGAGATAGATAGGAATATAATAAGATTAGTTTAAATGTTTTCTGTATTTATATATACATTTTGCACGGTTGTGCAACAGCGGGGTGAAGGGTAAACTCCACTGGTACAATGTTTTCCAGCCCTTTTTGGCCATAAACCTAGACACAGTGAGACAGAACAATGGTGGTACTGTCAACTTACTTTATATATTTTTTCCTGTATACTACTACGCAGAATTATAGAATGAATGACAGTAATGCATATCTGGCACACAGTTAATCATTATTCAAAGTGTAAAAATATGTTTGTGTATGTGGACTTTCTACTTTGGCCTTGGGATCACAGACAAACCAACATTTTTCATTAAGGATTAATCTCTTAAAGAGAAGCTAAACCATTTTTGCATGTAGAACATTCTCTATATTTCTCTTTTTCACAATTTTCAAAGGAATGAATGGTGCCATCCAACCAATTTTAGAACACTGTGTTTCTTACAGTTGATGAAAATAACCACAAAAAAAAAAAAAAAAAAAAAAAAGGAAAACATGTAAACTACTAAGTTCTTCTACAACAAAACAATATGTGTTCTTTGCATGGACATGCGGCCATTAATGTTAACTACACAATAACAAATCAAACTTTTTGATTTGAACTTATTTGAGTTTGGGATGTTCAAGACTTTAATGTGTAAGAGCTCACTTTTGAAAGGAATTAGCAGATTGTGGTTGAAATCTCGTATGCAGAGATATTACTGGAGTAATAACCTGACCATGTCTACAATCTACCTCAAAGCTACTGGAGAAAAACAAACAAAAACAAAAAACACATTTCAGTCCATTTTAACTTAGTTCTGGGCTGTTAATAAATATTGCTCTTACTGTCCCTTTCTCACTATTCATGTGTACTTATACCTCTCAACTGTACCTCAGTTTGAAGAAAACTTCCACTATTAGCTTCACAAAACTTTGTTTTTCCACAAAGAAAAACGTTGGCACATTTTCAGTACAATTTTGGGTTAAACGTTACTGGATCACATTATTTTATCATAAAATAAACAAAATTAATAAACAGAAAACAGAATATGTTCTTCATATGGATCACTGCAGTAACTTAATTTATATTGGTTGTAACTTGTACAGGATACAACAGCAGTCCAGCTTCCAAAGCTTCAGGGTTCTTTTCAATCACCTATACAGTTAGTCAGCTTGAGCTGAGATGACTGAAAGTTCCTGCCGCTGAAGAAAGTCCTCCATTGATCGACAGTAGGCTAACACTGTTCCATTGCTGTGCAGATAACTTCCCTTTGGGGGAAAAAACTACTACTTTACATTTTTTACAGAAACTGGACCTATTTTACATAAACATATTTAATTAAGTTAGGAGAAAGTGGTTTTAATGACTGCCACATGACTTGTGTTCACTTTTTAATGGGAGCTTTACTTTTTCACTTTTGTGGTCAAAACTTGTTAAAATTAACTTTAAACTATTTTTCTGTGATGAAGGTTGGGTTATTTTAGTTCAGGGGCTGAGATAAGTGTTTAATATGCTTTGTACTGTGTTTTAATGGGTAAAACATTATTTTTTTACAAAGGACCTGTCTTATAGAATATTGCTGTCAGGCTTCCTTGGGAATCAGGTACCTTTTTTGGCTTAACCATGGAGTAACCTACTGGTTCCTCACTACTTCCTTTTTCAAGCCACAAAAAAGAAAACTATTGTGAAGCCATGTTTGCCATCACAAGTGGGTGACTCTGCTGTGGCCAAAGCTGGTTCCTTGGGTCCTGCTGGTATATACATCTTCTGGAGCTGTTGGAATGCCCTTGGGTGACAAGGGAGAGTCACTCTCATCAGTCTTATGAGAAGGGGCAGAAAATTGCACTCTGCTTAGCCCTCCTAAGTGTGGTTTTGGCTAGAAAAAGGGGGTCAGTTTCATCAGATATCCATGTCAAAAGGAAAAAAAAACTTAAAGGTATGTCTTCCTTGTTTCGGTTACCTTAAACAGGAGTAATTTATAGGGCTTAACTCTTAGTGCAAGATCCTGACCCTTCCTCTATTGCTGTTTCTGGTAAAAGAAGGAGGGATTATACATTTTCTGATGTGGTTCAAGAGCTTCAACATCAATGTTGTTCAAAATGATTCAAACAGACAGATTTCTGGGTTGTCTCCACAGAATTTTGATTAAGATTCTGAGTTAGGGTACAGCTTCTGCCTATGATTTTGAAGGATTTTCTTTCCCTGAAACTGTTTATAAAATGAATTAGTTGTTTCAGTGGGAAAACAGTGGTTTCTCAGTCCCTCAGAAAGAATTATGATTTGATACACCTGGGTTTTCCAGAACTTACTCATAATCCTCCTGTTCTGTCTGTTTTGGAGGATGTTTTTGTCACAGCCAGCAATTTCCTTGACAGCCATCCTGCTGTCCTCAAGAAAGTAGATAGATTTTATAAAGTGCCTCAGTCTTTAAGCTTTTATACAGTCATATAAAATCTGAGCTAGCTGCTATTGCTGTAATGAATTCAACTGCTGATAAACATATGGATTATATTAATCCCTCTCTTTTTGACAAGTATTCGAAAGCTTTTGATAAATTTCGGGAAACAAATATTCTTCTGCAGCACTTCTTTTTAGAATTCTCCATTGTCTAATTCATATGTTGAAGATTAGGCTTGCCTCATGTGAAAATATGAATAATATTTTGGCATCTGTTTCCTCCTGTGAGGTGAAATTTTCATGCAATCTGATGTCTTCCATGTCTCAAATGACTGCTCACTGTTTGATTCTGCTGCTGTGCCTTCCACTGCTGTTACTACTGGAACTTTTATTAGGAGGTTTCCCTGCCCGTGTTCTCAAAAACTATCAGAGGATGTAAAAAATTAGATTTTGAATTCTCCATTAGATACAGAACTGGTATTTTGACCCTCTACTGCAAAAGTGATTAAAAAGTATGAACACATAACGAAAAATGAAAGCTGATTCAAGGGTATCTCACAGATTTTTTTCAGCCTTCCTTGTCTAAGTTTGCCAAGGGATTTAATGCTGCCTTACAACTTTTTTTTAACAGCAAAGCTCACAGTCTCAGCAAGCTGCTGGAAAGTAAGCATTTAAAAGCACTGGCAGGGAAATTCCAAAAAAGCAAGCCCCCTCCCCTACACACACACACACACACACACACACACACACACACACACACACACACACACACACACACACACACATTTCTAACCTCTCCCACCCTGGGTTTCATTTATTCCTTCCATAAAGTCTGAACTGATATTTCTTTCTTTGGCAACAGATTGTTTCATACAGATGGGTTCTGAGAACAATCAATCAAGGTTACATATGCAATTGTGAGTCTCCCCCTCCATTTCAATGGATTCCTCCTTACCCACCAAACCAGATGCTTCCTTTCCCTCCTGTCATTCATTATAGGCTTACTCACTGGGTGATATATGCTGTTCCTCTTTCTCAGTTAGGGGAAGCATTTTATTACAGGATCATCCTGGTTCCAAAGAAAGAAGATTCTTGGAGATTATTTCTGGATTTTTATTTTTTGGATCAGTTTGTGATAGTTCCTAAGCTCAAAGTAGTCTCTCTACAAAACTTGTTACTTCTTATTCCCTATTTGAGCACTCTAGTGAACTTAAATTTAAAAGATAGATACCATCACATTCCGTTTCTATAGATCTGGTTTTCAGATGTTTCTTGAGGTTTTCTGGGTCTGGATCACATTATCAGTGCTCTGCACTAACCTTTAATCATTCTACTGCTGGAAGGGTATTCACCAAGTGTTGCTATCCTGTGATAGCCTACTGTAGACTGCAAGGAATTCATGTTTTCCCTATTTAAATGACTTGATTATCTTTTTGGAGTATTTTTCAAAGTGCCAGGAATCTCTTAGTTGGGAAAGAGAACTTCTATATAGGCTGGAAGTCCACAAGAACTTCCAGAAGTCATATCTGACTGCATCTCACAGGATGGTTTTCCTGGGGTGTCTCCTGAGCACCTCATTTCAACTAGCTTTTCTTCCATAGGAAAAAGTAGATCTGAATTTTGATTCTATCCCTGAGTTTTTCCACTCAGACTATCATCTATGGAATGGAATTTCTCGGGATCCTTGGGTTCATGGCATCTTTGACACTCAAGATACCTTTTGCTAGACTCCACATGAGAAAATAACAATAACAGAAATCTTTAAGGTTCCTGGTGCTTTGACAAAGATAATCATCACATTTCTCAGAATTCAGGTCTCCCTTTTCCATTCCTTCTCCAACAAAGTCAGGGACAACCGTCGCCGCCAACTTTGCTTGGTAAACAATGTCTATGGAAACAAAAGTGCAGGGTCTTTGGAACATACCAGCGCACATAAAGTTAAAAGAGATGTTAGCTCTTACAAATACTGTCAGCTCTCTCAACAATCTGTGGTATCCAGGACTTTTTCAATTATTTACAAACACCACAGTAATGGGGGACGTTAACAAAAAAAAAAAAAAAAATGCGGAACCAGATCTTATCCTGTATGAAAACTAGTCATGGAAGCTTAGGATATAGCCGCTCAGCAGAATCTCACTCTACAGGCATCATCATAATTGTGTGACAGAGCATCATGAAAAAAACTGAATCAAAGGGTCTTACAAGAACTGATCCAGCTGCATAGCTCTATTTGCCTTCACTCACAGCAATCAGTTGGCAAAATTCTGTTCCAGGTCTCTATGCAAAAGGCCTACAAAACAGGTGCATTGTCTTTTTCCTTGGAAAGGAATGCTTCTATCAAACAATATCAAAAGAAATTTTGAGGCCATTGTGGATGATGACCTTAATTTCCACATAATCTTGCTCTGATAAGAAAGGCTTACCTACCTGTCCATATAATACTTAGTCAACAGTTACTGGAAAAATAATTGGAAAGCTGTTTAACAATCCAATTTGCATTGTTCCTGAATGTTTTTTTTTTCTTATAATTTCTTCAATAGGCATTTAGTCCAGCTTGTGAGAGTCCATATACCCACAATAAGTATGATGTAATGGCTGGAAAACTTTAGCTATTCAAATATACCCTTTTACTCTGTGACATGCATTAGTGGGAACCTCTTTCTTGTTTTCAAGGCAACAACAGAATGAGTTTTGTTTATGACAATTTGTGTCTAAAGTGCACAACTGAAGTATTAAATACAAAAATAAGTAATCTTACGCTGAAAATCTATTTTAACAATGACACCAGAACATCACACAGCCAATACAATGCCTAAGAACCAGGCTTCCAGCAGTAGTGAAATGATAACATCATCAGCTTGTACTATAACTTATACTATAAGATAAACAGTACACCAGGAACTTACTCAGTATTTCCTACCACAAATAATCTGTTCACTCTTATTATAATTACAATAGCTCCTAGTGACATCTCATATACAAATAAACCTAAGTATATGGACTGCAAAATTGATGACACAACACCATTTGAGCACCAAAATTCAAACACTATCATGAAATGTATATTACCTGTCCAGCAGAAAGAGATGAATCCAATCCAAACTGTTTTATGGAGCTAATGTATATATACAAGTATGTCATGTTCCCGCTTATCAAACTTAGCGCAAAAGTGTTATATATCAGCTAAGTTCATACCGGGATGCACTCAGACTCCTCATCAGTCTGTCTTAAAGTTCTCAAAATGGTCTTCATTCTTAGACAATCTAAATTGCTACCTACTATATTATTCCCTGTGGCAATGACAGAAAATGCTCTGACTGTGAGCTAAGTGGCCAAATGCAAGTAGCAACTTGGTCCTTTAAGGTTCAAGCAGAAGGGGATACAAAGTAAGTGTCTTATGGTTCTTCCATTTTGGCTTTAACGACTGTAGGGGCCATGACCAGGAGGATGCTGGATTGGTACTCACAAGCTGGTGATGATAGCCCTTGGAATGCAAATGTGGAAGTGTGTACCTGCATCCTGGGTGGGGTATATAGCAGGCCACTGGGCAGAGGCATTAAACCATAACAGGAATGTCTCCTTAGCCAAGACTCTTACTGACAGAGTGCTGCAAGGGTGCAGTGGTGCTGAACAGTTTCCCAGTCTGGGGACAATTAGTGTCTATCTGTGAAACATGGATGGTCCTTGCCTGGAGGGGGGGGGGGGTGAAGCCAGATCCTTGTGCAGTACCACCACCAAAAGATGTAAACTTGAAGAATTTAATTTCAGCTGAAGTACAAGCTCCTGTATGTCTATGTGTCTGGATAACAGCCCCCCCCCCCCTCCACAGTAAGGTCCATTCATGTGCAGGTGCAGCTCCTTGCCTCGAAGAATGAGTGGGCTAGAGACTTATAGTGAAAGGAATGCCTGCCACTTGATAGTTCAGGAAACAAAAGCATTAGAAAAAAGATTATAAGCTATTCAGTGCTTGTAGTTCCACAGAAGGAACTCTTCCTATAACTGAATTTTGCCCTCCTACCAGAAAACTGCATTATCTTGTGAAGGTATTCAAAATAACTGCTAATGCTAAGAACTGTCATGATATTGCATGCTTTAAAATGTCAGATGAGATACATTTGGAGTAATGTTCCAAAAAGCAGCACTAATATAGATAGCAACACCTCCCTCCAAAACATATTAAATGCTCATACTTTGCAAATTTTGAAGAGTGAAGCTATTGATTCACAAATGATGCATGATATATTTTGATTATGGGCTGCTTGTTTAATTTGCATGTTTATTTATTGCTTATATTTTTTGTGTTTGGAACACAAAACAGAAAGTGTCTGTGAATTCTACCCTATAATTATACTACGTTTTCAGTTTACAAAAAAAGAGCAAAAAAGTAGGTATGTAATGGATGCAATCAGAAAAAAAAACTATGAAGAAACTTATTTGAAAATTTCACTTTATCTGGGTAACAGGGAAAATATCCAGGGAAAGATCACTTGACACAGTGGTTAAAAGCTTCACACCCAAAGCAAAAAATACAAGGTCTGATATCCAAATTTATCCTGAAAGAGCAAGTGTTTCAGTATTTAGGCATTTATAGTAATGTTCACATAAAATTAAGCTCTACAATCACATTCAAATTATTAATATATTTCAATTTTTGTGAGGTCCTCAGGAAAGCATAAGCCAAATCTATATTCTATATGTATGTATGTATATATATATATATATATATATATATATATGAGAAATCACTGTCCTGCTCATTCAATAAAATCCTGATTTGCATTTATATCAGATGTTGCTATCAAACGAAAAAGCTGTCCTTCGGCAGATATACACAGGACCTAATCAAAAAGCTCCTTACAAAACAAAGAATGTCAATTATCAGCGCATATATGTTGGAAAATGTTTGTTCATTAAGATATAATGTAAGATATGTAAATATAATTTAACACATTATTGCTTGTATACATATTTGCACACATGCATTTGATCATTCACAGTACAAACACGGAAACTCTGTTCACAGAAAGCATGACATTCATTGATATCAGGATAGGTAACAAGTAAGCTGCAAAATGAAAAGCGAAAATGTCCACTAACATAAAAATGTAAGAACTAGTTGGCAAAATAAACATCTGTCCAAACATCCCAGTATCAAGACACAATAAAACCCATAGAGATTTTTTTCCTGTAAAAAAAATAAAACTAGTTCAACATACTGACCTTTGAAGATATAATGACTTGTAGGTATTTAATAAAGTACTTAAACCAATAAGCCAGGCTCCACTAATTATAGACATGTTTTGTCTTTTTTAAGACTCATAAATATAGCAGAAATGTACACAGTAGTACTATAAAATACTCAGGACAGGAGTCACAAATTCTGCCCATAAATGTGCATCCCTGCATCACCTTGCATGATAACCCGAAAACTGCCCCAGCACTAACCTACACCTAATCTTTAAAAAAAACCCACAACACTACCACTACACAAGACAAATTCGGACAGACAACCACACACTAACACACAATGTCAACATTACACTGATCCCCTTACCTAACCCCTACCCTATCCTAATGCTAACCCCACGCACACACACTTGCACATACATACACTAAAGCTACAGCCTTACCTAACACTTACCCCAACCCTAACATCCAAACACATGCACCAACACCCCCCACACCATTTCCCAAACCCGATATACCAATGTCAACAAAACATATCATCGAGCTTTTGAACACTGAATGATACGAATGTTCAGCAATCTCTACTACCCCATGTGTTTAACGATTAAATCTATGATAAAATGTGTAGATTTATAAGGCTGGTTTTTGTATATTTTATCTAAAGACCTCCTTAGTATATTACAAGATAAAAGTGCTTATCACTGTCTAGTTTCATTAAACACTTGCAGGAAATATCTTTTCTGGCATTGTTTTTTTTTTTTTTTTTTTTTAAGTTCTGGCTTGATTTTTTTTTTCATAAAATGCAAGGGGACCATATATATCTGCCAAAGAATAAAAAAGTACACGCAGACAAAACGTTTAATAAAATCTCCAAGACAGACCCATACAATTCTGGCTAGAGTCTTCATTTTGTAATACCTTAAATCTCCTGTAATGAAGGCCAAAATGATGTATGCAAATGACCATTTATGGAAATGCCAGTGCTTAAGCTGCATGGCTTCTGAATGCCCATGACTTTTTACTTTTTTAAGTCTTTATAGGTACATTCAGGCTAACAAGGTCAGACTCCATTAGCTCTGTATATACCACATTTCAGCCTTATTCTGACCTCATCAGTACAGCATATGGGATTCCTTAGCTATATTTTAGAAACAGACTAATAAACTAAGATGAACGCCCATAAACAATAGGGTGCTTATAAAATATCTGAAACGTCCAAATCAAAGGGTAAAAATGTACGTAAGCAAACCATTCAGTAAAAACTGCAAGAGAGGTACAGTCAAACTATAGCCTTCACTGTGTAATACTTTAAACCTCCTGTAGCAGAGAGCAGAGGCCCATGGGATATATATGCCTCTTAAGGACATACCAGTGTTTCAGCTACATGGCTTCTGTAACTGCACACAGACACATGCCCACACACACACACACACACACACACACACACACACACACACACACACACACACACACACACACACACACACAAAACTAGTTTAATGACCAGCTATGTTAAAAAAACAGAAAAAATGGCTGTGTTGAAACACGAGACATCAACATGCTCTGCGTGTGGTCAAGGGATTATCCCACAGTGGACTATACCAAATGCAAGTGCTTTTGCACCCTTCCATATCCCCTGCTGATTATATATATTAATTCCAAGATGGCCTAATACCTGGGGAAAGAGAATATTCCCCTACCCAGTGAATATCATTCTCATACACCGGTCAGCCAACACACATGCACACACACACACACACACACACGCATATATATATATATATATATATATATATATATATATATATCTGTACGAATTCCCTACGTTAGAACGAAAGCTCGGAAGATCGACACTGACATCACCGACACCAGAAGACCGGCGGAGCAGATAACCGACAACTCGGAATCCCAACAGCGAAAACACCGACATGGGAAATGTGTGAGCGCGACTAAGTAAGTGTGCGATAGTGAGGGATTTAGGGTTAGGGTGCGTGTAAGGTGTGTGTGCGATAGTGAGGGATTTAGGGTTATGGTGCGTGTAAGGTAAGTGTGCGATAGTGAGGGATTTTGCATTATGGTGCGGGTAAGGTAAATGTGCGATAGTGAGGGAGTTGAGGGTTAGGGGCGGATTAAGTGAGTTAGGGTTAGGGTGTGGGTAAGGTAAGTGTGTGGTAGTGACGGACCTTAGGGTTAGGGTTTGGGTTAAGGTTAGTGCATAGATAGTTGTGTGTAAGGTGTAGTGTAGGTTTTTAGGTTGTTGGTGTGCTTGTGTTGTGTGTGTGTTGTGTGGAACAGCGAACATTTTGTTTTGTTAACTGTCAGTACTGTGGTTTGTCGGACATGTGAGCTGTCGTGTTTTTGTGGTTTCGTTCTTGTGGTGTCGGTGTTGTGGGTGTCGGTGTTGTGGACTGTCGGTCTAACGTAGTAGACTCATATGTACACATGTACACATAAACAGAAACACAGGAATACAAAACAGCAAGACAAAGTTTCACCCTAATAAGCTTCCTCCGACCACAAAATTCTAAAATTAATGAATCAGCATTTAAATACAGGTCATGGCTGTACACATGATTCTAAACAGTAAATCAAACAGTGGGCATAGGACGAATAATATTCAGCAAAGTAAAAGCAAAATATGAAAAACACAGCAAAAAAAAAAACTTGCATGTTTCATAATGATATATATATATATATATATATATATATATATATATATATATATATATATATATATATATATATATATATATACACAAACAATTCTTGGTAATATAAAACATTTTAATGTAGTATGTAACCTGAATTGAGAGATAGTTTAAATAGTAAATGTTTATCAAATAGCACCATCTAGTGACCGAGTTGTAAAACAGAAGCATGAAATAGCATAAAAAAAGTTCCCATTTTGAATCAGAAAATGGTAGAGTACTGACTGAAGTGAAAAGCTAACTTAATGTTATATACCCTAATAGCTGAAGTACATTGTTTCAGTGGACCTACATTCTGTCTTCAGTTAAATCTGTATCAAATAGCTAGTTCATGGAAAATAACGTCATCTTATATAACTAACTGGTAACACAGCAGCATGAGTTTCAAATGTGAATAAAACAATTACATTGGCATTGTAAGAAATACAAAACTTACTTAATCTAATGTTGGTTCATGAAAATACAAGGATGCTGAATGAGGTGCTTCATTTAACCCAGATGCATATATAATTATTCAGAATGACAGAGCACTTGTGTTCACATTATGTAGCCAAACAATGTTAAGGCTCTGCTCGACAGTGGCACAGGAAAATAATTTTCTTGGGTGGCGAAAGACAGGGTACCTTTTGGCTAGGCTATAGGCCCTAGGGCTAATAGCCTAGTACCTACCTATGAACCTATAAAAGGCTGTCATAAGCTTCAGCCATAGTAAACAATAAATCTTTTGCACATATCGCTCTCTGCTGGCCATCTAATAAAACAGCTGCATGAAGTATAAATGTAACTTGCATTTGGAGTCATTCAAACGTAAAGGTACACACTGCAGCTGAAACTGAAAATGGTGCATACTATATAAAGAAAATTACGTTGCTATAGCAAAAAAGAATAATTGTTTATATTATGGTACTTTAGCAGATAAATGCTTTTTCATCAATGACAGTATTAGACAGCAAAATTCATAGCATATTACCACATTAGGTAGCCAATGATATTACTCATGTCATATGGATAGATAGGTACTTAAGTTATTGATCCATGAGGATCTTTAGACATATAGCACACATTCCCATGAAGTTTTTAGCCTCTTTATGTTAAATATGAATAACCCAGAGATGAACACAACATTTGCCTGTCGCCTCTATACACGAGGGATAAGGATGCTAAACTGGGATTGAAGTTGTTCCCAGCCTTTCATCTAGATTACATTTGAATAGTGTAAGAGAAGCTCTTTGTTCCATGTGGAGTGGAAGATGATTCCTAAGAACTGGTATTCTCTGTGATACATATCTATCCCTCCAACGTGTTCTATTTCAATTGCAAAAGCCATTTAGATCCATTGAGCAGGTGTTTATGACCCCATTAGACTTGAGAAGATGTTGTAGATCTGAAAAGATAGGATCTGTTGAACCTCAGTTTGCGAGGTAGAAGTCACCCCTTAGTAGGGGTGAGATGATCTTCGTAGTTTTTATGATTAAGGCCCTTGATTTTCTTAGTAAGAAACCATTGTTGTCATTTGAGTTGTGTCAGCTGTGTGGGGAGGTATATACTGAAGGGAGTATTGTACATAATGGTCTGCCTGATGAGTGCACAATGCAGTGGAATGATCACATCCCTGGACTGGATAACATATGTTTAGTAAGATGTGCAATGAAAAATCACTTTCTAACAATAGTGGATATGTGGTAATGGAGGGACACTTCATTTTCTACATAGGTTCCCAGATAACTAACTAATGAAACAATTTTCAGGAGTGTTTGACAATGTGATAGTTACATAGGACATCTTGTTTGCTGAATGATACTATTATACATTTCTTGAAATCTGGTTTTAGCCGATGGCTTTAACACCAGCAATTAATTTGGTAAAAGCCCTCTCTCTTGCATGACCTCTCTGTCCTCTGAGGCATTTAGGATGGCACAACAACTGACAGTCACCTGCAAACTTGTTCAGCCATATATCTTTAACAATAGCCTGACCACCAAAGGGTGAATGTCAAAGGGGACTTGCCCAAGGTCTGAGCCCTAGGGTGCACCAGTAATGACAAGCCTTTTGGAGGACGTAGTGCAGCCTACCCTAATTTCCTGGGTTCTGTTTGTGAGCCAATTTACTATCCACTGAGTTTAGACAGGGATTGACATTTAACTTTGAAAGTTTATCTATAATTTCTAAGGGCGGGTATTACTCGCAGGGTCTTGATATGGTGTGGGTACTGATTTGTCCTCATCCATTGCTTCAGTAACCTGCACAAAGAAGTCAACCAAGTTAAGTACACAGGATATCTTCTCTTAACCAGTCCAAACTGGCTTGGAGTGAGAGATTCTAGGTTACTTGTGTCCTTATTTATTAATTCCCCTGATCCTTTCCATAGCCTTACAAATGAGGCTGGTCAGACTTATGGGCTTATACTTTCCTGGGAACATTGACACCCCACCTTTGTATAAAGTGATGATAATTGCTGTCTTACATTCATCCAGAGAAAGTTTGTTTGGAGGCTGACCTTGAATAGCCTATGTAGGGGATATGATAGGTCCTGTTTCAGGCTGGCCAGTAAGCAGTCTGGCATGACACTATTCCCCACTCGGACATAATAGATAACACTCTTTCAACTAGGCATCAATCTGTATGTTACCAGATTGGTAGCAAACTGGCTCACTGATAGAACCCACCTAGTCAAAATAGGGGATGCCACCTCAAGCAGTAGGCCCGTAACAAGCGGTGTACCCCAGTTGACTTTCAGCTTCAATGAAAATCATTTGAAAACATTGTGTATGTCTTGCCATTATGCATACACAGTAGGCGAGGGTGTGCGCTGCCAGGTTCTGTGTTTGCATGATGGTAAGCGATGCACAGCAGTGCTAAGAACTGCAATTTCAAGATTATTTGGTATACAGGCACTTGTTTAAATGTGTTCATGAAATGGACCATGTCTATAGTTCTCCTACACTTACAGCTATTGCCACAAGAAGGTTTAGAAAACAGTTGTGTATGCAGCACTTCATTGTTATATCTGTAATTTCACAACAGTAAAACAAAATGTGCACACCCTATACCATCTGCACTCCATACCTACAATTAACACCTGCTGCCACAGGATTATTGACATGATATGCCCTATCTTAATAGTTATTGTAAAGTTCTCACTGTTAATAGCAATGCAATGCCGCTTACCATGTTTGCTTGATGGCCATTAGTATTAGTTGAATGCATCCAGTTTATGTTTGTGGGTGTATGCGTCTTGGCTGCAACCTGGGTGGTCCATTCCTCCAGTTTGTGTTCTGCTGCACTTCGTGCAAACCATGCGAGCCGAGCCAAACATGTTTGTGCTAAGCAGTGCTAATAGCTCAAAATAAAAACAAAACAAAGGGAGACTGGCCAGAAGTTTGCCTCATATTTTTGGACTATTCCTTGTAAAATGTGTGGTTTTCTGGAAAAATAAATGAAGATTAATGTCAGTACATAATGACATATATTTAATTTTCATACTTCATATCCTTCAGAAAATGCACGCAAACACAAATCCTATTATTCTACCTACTTTCTACAGTTATCAGAAAAATATAATAAATCTGTCCCTATTTTTGGCCCTTTGTCCCCCATTAGTTTAGTCTTTGTCCAGATTTCTTGCACTGAAAGGTTGGGAGGTAAGATCCGTATTCAGACTACAGGTTTCATAGTCAGCAACACTGGTGTGAGCCACAAAACCTTACTTACGTGTACGGTACATCATTACTTTACATGGCACGATGCCGCATGATGCCGAGCAATTAGAATTATCCCGTACATGAAAACATTCTGTGTAGGCTCTGCATGGAACCTACATGGAGTTTATTGAATCTGGCCATACATTTGAATTTCAGACTTCATATCTTTAAGAAAATGCATGCTAACACACTCCTGTTATTCTAGCAACTTTCTAAGTTTAAAAGAGCAATACTTAAAACCTGTCTCTATTTTGGGGGCTTTGTCCCCCGCCTTATTTTACTGTTTGTCCAGACTTTTTGTGCTAAGAGGTTGAGAGGCATGCATAAAAAAATATAAATACATATACATATATAATTAAAATAAAAACAAATATAAAACATTCAACAGCACATTCTCTAAATGCAATTGTCCCAGTCCCCTTTAATAACACACATCACACCAAATGACATTGATGACCTTTATTAAATTTCCATAACATAGCTTTGATCACCAGCTTGTTAATTACACCTATTCATGATATAATTGATTCTAAATACAGCATAACATCCTTGTAACATTATTCAGGGAAGCGTAGATAATCACCCTGCACAAGTAAGCTGCATCCATACCTCTACTCACTTACTTTACTTATGAAGCAGCGTTCCATCTCACTTCATACATCATTCATTGTAATGTTAATCAGGGCAAGGTACCTACTCACCCTGCCCAACAAGCAGGGTCTATACCTCTGCTCGCTTACTTTATTTATGAATCAGCATCCCAGCTCACTTCATACACCATCCATTGAATTACCTTCCACTAAATAAGCACCATCCTTACATCAGCTTGCTTATCTATTCAGCAAGCTTCCTCCAACTACTCATGTCCTTTCCCCAGACCCTTGAAATGAACATCCAGACATCAGAGGGGGAACAGAAGAGGGCAAGCCTATCCCTCTTCTCCCCCAACTACCCTGACCAAGCTGTTCCCCCTCCCTCCTACCCAAAATTGTTCAATTCACTTCCCATAAAGGGAAGGGTCAAGCCAAACATAATTCGGTGTACCCATCATCTGTAAAGCACCTTAGAATCCCATCATAAACCCCTTTACTATGCCATCACTGAAACACACCCAATGAAACTAAATAAAGTAGGATTACAATGACCCCATTGTAACACCGGAACATCCACACCAAGAGAGCACATACCCTTTTAGCCCGCTGCCTTCAAAGCTGAAATCGGCACTCAACCTGAATGTATTGACAGCCTATAACCACAACAAAACCACAAACTATAACACTTGAACTCAAACTAGTAGCAAATCTCACACACAAGACCCTCTTAACCGTAGCATATCACCTTAGCCCACCCACTACCCAGTTCTATATGTGCAACAACTCCATTACCGTAGGGGACAGTCTAACTCCAACTTTAATGTCCTACCTTAGCTGGCAGAAACCAGCACCCCTTGACCTAGTTCCCGAAAACCCGCCAATGCTCAGCAACAAAATACTCTAAATACCCAGCCATAAACACCCCCAATTCACTCATTACCAAACCATTAGTAATCCCTGTTTGGCCCTGGCCTTTCCACTGGAGAGCTCTTTCCTTATATTACCTATACCACTAGTAGGCAATTAAGACCTGCCCTACTACAGCTTTATATTGCAACCAAGCTTCCTTTAAACCTTCTAACTCCCCTGTAACAATGCACCCAGTTTTAAAAATACCATACCAACTGCTTACCTATCATGCTTTTTAAAACTCTACTCACAAATTGACCCAAACACCAAGTGAAATGATCCCTGTGGTATTCTGTAAAACTTTAACCTGTTATGTAACATTAACACTACCTACTCAAGGGACAAATTTGTCACCCCAAAGACACCACCCGTTAGGAACAAACTCCAGCATCCTATCAAACACCCCATTGGTCCTCCCCTAAATATGGTTCAACCACTGAATGAGTAATTACAACGATCCCAAGGTTCTTAAGAAAGCAAGGGTTGAACTTCACTAGCTTGCAAGAGCCATAGGGGTTTAGCCTAATAAGCCCTGCGCTCCTATGAATGTCATGACAACTCATCCCATGGGATCCCCCCACTCCCCATAACCTTCCCCACCCATTACTCCCTTGGCCCCCGCTACCTACCTCTTCCTTACTTGCCCCCTATACCAATGCAATAATCAGCTCCCACTTATTGAACACAGAGCTCTAATATGTCTTAATAAGATGATTACTCACACCCACTTTGAGCGCCAATCAGGTGGCAAAACATCCAACCTATCAAAAAGTTACCTTTCAGATCCCCTTTCAAGCCACCGCATGATGCCTTCTGCCCTCCAGCAATTTCAGTCAATAACTGTTGCCACATTAAGCTCCCCATGTGTATCATCTTTGCTTACCACTGCTTCCATCATCTTCAAATTCACTGTGTATCACCACCCCTGGTACTCTTTCAAGAAAGAAAAGGACATGTAAAACATTGGAAATAAATAACACACATTCCAAATAACACATTCTAAGACCTCTTTAAGGACAACTGTGCTTCACATGAATGGGGGGGGCCTATTCCACAGATGGAGTAGTCTCTCTGTAATATATACCTATCCCTCCAGCAGGTCCTATTTATATCACAGGCAAGCTTTACATCTTTAAAATGGGTAATTCTGGTGCTGTTTGTTTTGTGTATTTGCAGGAGGTCCATTACTAACCAATATAATGTAGAACAAATGGCAGTTTACCATGATATCAAGGGGCCCCACTACAATATTCCCCCCTCTGTCAAATGTAATTATAACTTAGCGTTCTCTTCCTACTTTTTTTTTTTTTTAAAACCTGCTTAACCTCCCCAGTTGAGGCTGTTAATATACCATACTAGGCCCTTAGGAGATGTACCACGTTCTGTCTATTTATTCCCCGTTTGCTTACCAGCAACAACAAAAACTCTTAACACACATATACCTCAACCTCTTAGCCCAGACAATACTGGCAATGAGTCATCTCCATCACAGGTGTATTTAGCCTTACTTACAGTAAATTCAAATGTGACATGTTTTGCAGTCTAACAACAATGCGTATAGCTGCTCAGAATGCGTCACCAGCATCTTTCTTGCTGTCTTTATTAAAATCTTGATTTTTTTTTTTAATTAAAACTATCATGCATGATTTAACAGTACGAGACCACCTCTGCCAAATCCAATATCATTCCCTTGTACCCATGTCCTCCCCTTAATGGTTAAGTGACAACTCGCATACACAGTGAGCTGTAAGCCCACAAAACTCATACATTGTCCCCGCAAGCCTGGTAGAAGCAGCCTAGCTATAACAGGCAATGAGCCAATAGTCGGTCACCCCAAGGTCCTTCTAAGCTAGCAGATCACTTCTCATAACCCATCTAGAGTCGTATAGCATAACACCCGCTCTGCCCTACCTTTGCAATAATGATAGCTGTGAGAGTTGGTAACTAATAAGACAGTAAATACTGCCTGCATTTTGACATACCACAGCATGTCTCTGTAATTCGCAGTGCACCAAATCCCATCACCATCTTGATGCTCCCAATGCGTTGTGGAATGCACTTCATTGATGTACCCTTACCACCAAACAGTTCAGCCACGCAAAACACCCATGCCACCCGACAATGTGTGCCAGTGTAACCAAATGACCAATAAGCCATACAAGGCCTCACTGGAAAGGAAAAATACACCAACCACCACTGAAAGCACACCAAAATGTTACCCACTCTCAGACTCTTATACAACAAATTCTACAAGACCCATATCAACATAACGCACAATGATATTTACCCATCAATTTATTTATTTAACAGCTGTCTGCAACAATTTGGTTCATAGGTTCACAGATACCCAGCAGGCCAACAACCACGAGGGTCCCTCCAAGCCTAGCCATACATCCCAAGCATAAATGCAAGTGGGGGCTTGGCAGGTGAAACACCCACCATATTGTTTCTTACTAGGTCATTACCAATCCTTGAGAATTCATATTTCACAAATAGACCACAGCCTGAGCATGAGCATCACCCAACAACTGCCTTGAAAACTGCAGTGGACATTGGGAACCCCTCCCCCCCACAAAGCCACACTGAACTCAAAATGGCACAACCTCAATACTCCACAAAAGGCAACCAAACTATACCTCCCTTGAGGACATGTTCTCCCCAAATGACCGCACTTCCAGAGCCTCAACTCTTATCACTCTTCCCACTCCAACCAACCATCTCTCTTTCTCTTTTTCTCTTATGAGAAACTGTGGACACAGAGGGGCAAAGGTATGGAGCTCCACAGCCAACTGACAGAGTAGCCATGGCCCGTGAACAGCAACCACCATCAATGCACTCCAAGCTGACCCCAGAAAAGCCCGCATAACAACAAAGACCCCACGCTGCCACAGCCTACTGTTACACTCCAAGCAGACCCCTGGAAAAGCTCACGATTTATATTTATTTTCTTCTAAAAAATAAAAAAATTGGGGGGGGTTAACCATACCAGGAATATGACATCTTTCAGAGCTACCGATTGATTAGATGTCTGCACCTTTTCTGCTGTTAGTTTGGCAGCATGAAATGTAAACATCACTGCCTGCACAGAATAACACATTAAACATACATCCTTTACAGTGAGATGCTGCCAAGAATTCCATATTTAACTTTGTAAGAAAGCAAAACCTTTGAAACTTGTAACCAATGGCAAACATTTTGTGTTACACGTGGCCTTGGCTCTTAACTGAATATCACTTCCCTCTGATCCAGTGAGCTTAAATGAACAAACAACAACTTTCCTATGCTTTTTAATGAATAAGCCATTACCCCCGAAATCCACTGTCATTCAGTCGCTCATAAGAAGCAATTGAAATATAACACTGTGTCCCTTTTTTTTTTTTTGTGTCTTATTTTTGTGGTTTGTCGATGGACATTAAATCTGCTGGCTTGTCAATCACACCAGCCATTCCCATTCCTGCGCAAAGCTGTTGGAGGGTTTAATGTTCAACAAAACTGAAACATGCAGCAACCTCTAGCTTGTTAAAGAAGACGTTATTGTTATTTTCTCTTATCTGCATTCTGTAAGATTCGCCACCACTTTCGAAAGCACAACTAAGTTGCACTAGTTATGTGTGTGCCTCGGGAGTCGCGACCCACCTGAAACTGTAAGCTTCACTTTTTTATTTATTTATTTATTTTTTTATATATACCTACCAGTCAAGATCAGCTCACACATTGTACAATGAATCCACATATGATATTCAAAACCACTCCACCAGGGAAGTAACTATGAAACTCCACCAGCAAACTTTCTGCCTTTTTTTTTTTTTTTTACTACCAGTTCTGCACTCGGGCTCTACAGCTTGCTGGCCATATTTACCACGTGCCTCCACTCACAAGCCCTACTAACTACTGACCATAACCATGAGGCAGCACCCCACCTTACCTCTTTATAAACATATATGATCTCTTGAGTTACCAGAATACTTTCCCTTTAATATCACTCATAACAATGTCTGAAACCCAAAGGACTGCCTTTATCCCATGCACCCATGGCTTTTTCACTTTGTCAAAACAACCCAAGCCAAGCACCCTGGAACTGCAAATGAACCAAAATGTAATCTAGCTCCACCACACCTTACTACTATAATCCAAGGTCTACCTGTGCCCTGAAGTACCTACAGGTTGTCAGGGATGTAGTACTTGCTATAGCAAGTTCACGCCAAAATGTGATTGCTTAACCCAACTACACTAGACTAAACCTCCTAAGTCCCTCCCCATCATTATCTCATTTCCTCCCAACCATCCCTGTCTCCACTTAACCCTTTCACCTCCTCAACCCACTTAACTCCCCCTAATATTAACCTAACCCCCCCACGAAGATGTCCCGGGACAACTTCGTTTGTTGCCAAACTTCATTAATGCCCTCCAGGGCATGTTATTGCTGAAATAGCTTCCTTTCAGGATGCAGAGGCCCTTTGCCTGTGACACTGGGCCTCAAAACAGCCCTGAATGCGCATTCCTTCCAGAATAACATATACTCCATCAGGCATTATTGCATGCATAGTGACTACTACTGAGACAGGACGGAAGCACACTGCTTTTGCAGAAGATGGTGTGTCAGACAGACAGAAGCAGGCAAGCTGTTTGAAGCAGGCAGACAAACCATCCCTACAGCAACTAATATAATGCAGTGGACTCTGGGGATATATTGATGCTAGTAATTGTTTATTATATTCTATATTCCAGGACTCTGACTGAAATCATAGGGTTCAGAAGATCAATCTCTTTGGAGATGTGTCATAGGCACCTGTGAAATGTGAAATCTGGAAAGTGTTCCTGAAGTTTAAAAGGGATGAGGAGTTACTGTCAGGTAAACCATCACCAAAGCAGCTAATAGGGAGTTGTTGCTTCTAGAAGTGTATTAGGGTCTGCACACTACAAAAATAAAGACCTCTGATCTCTGGATGGAGAGATGGGGTTCCAAATACAAGTCTTGATGGAGTTATGTATGAACAGTCAAGCAGTGTGGAAACAGTTTGCAAAGTCAGAAGTCTGTAAGTTGTCCATGAAGAAATAAGGAGCCATTATTCTGTTTAGTAAAGAATAGTGGAAATGATCACCTAAAGCCCACTGAAAATACTGATGACTGTGAGTACTATTTATTTTGGAAAAAAAACTGTTTAGCAATGGGTACTGCAACTGTGAGATTAAATCTTGCATTTGTTCCTGTTACTTCCTATGTTTTGTTACAGGAAAAATAGGAACGTATTCTTTATCTCTACAAATTATGTTTTTTGAACTGCTTTACAAGTTTTATAATGACAAAAAGTGTAAAGTAATACACACACACACACACACACACACACACACACACACACATATATATATATATATATATATATATATATATATGTGCATAACTGTGTGTGTGTGTGTGTGTGTGTGTGTGTGTGTGTGTCTCTGTCTGTCTGTCTTAAAATGTGTACTCAGAATGTGCACAACAGCACATTGTGTGATAACATCCTCACAGCTTTTAATGATGATTTCATTAATAAGCAAGATGGCTTACAAGGAGGATACCTGAAAGCAGAAAGCAGAAAGTTAGTTCCTCACCTGGATGATCATCAAATGGAAGACTCTGGAAGTGTAGAATTACAGCCAGGTCGGGGCTAATCTGTGGATTGTATTTGTGGAAGGTCTGGTTTATTCTAGAATTGAAAGATGGTTCTAGGAGAGGTCATCAGACTTGGACTTTGTTTTTGTAAACAGCCTGTATTTCTGGGGAGTTTATGATACTGCACCAAAAGCTCAAACTATTGAACAGTAAGTGATCATACACAACTGATTGACCGCCTGCCTAGTGAAAAAAACAAAAGTGGTTTAAACAAGTTTTTTTGCAGTGAAATAAGGCCCCCTGCATCCCCCACAGCCCCTGCTAATTATATATACCAACTCAGACATTGCAATAGAGCGAGGAAAGGGTAAATCCATGATCCCTACTGTACCACAATATTGCCCTAAAAATTAATTATTTAGTTATTTATTACATTTGTTTACCAGGAAATTTCACTGGGCTGAACAGAGCTCCTTTTCAGTGGAGCCCAGGGGACAAAAGCTCCAATATACTAATATAATAAGTAAATTTTAATACAGAGGTGGCTACCATAAGGCAGTTTACAATATTTACAAGAATTATAAAGGCAAAAAAAAGAGACCGCAATACAAACACAGGGAATAAAGTGATACAAGTTGCAAAACTACAAAATGAAGGAATAAAATAAAACAAAAGACAGACACAGGTGATTTAAAAGGAAGCAATAACCATCCATTCAAATAAAAGATAAAGTATCAGGAAAAAAGCTAGGTTTTACAGCTTATGTGTGGAATGGCTGTGGGTTGTAACTCTAAAAAAAAGACTGAGGGGAGAACGTAAGTAAAAAAGAGAAAAGGAAGAGTGAGGTTATATGACATTGGAGTTAGGAGACGTATTGGACATTTAATAATGATTGAAATGGTAACAGGTACTAAGTAAGGCTAGGTAGTTGTAATGTTAAAAGAGCAATATTGGGATTGAGTGTGGGGGAGAGAGGGTTAGGTGACAGCATTAGACAAGGTAGAACATTTGCAGATCCATTTGGAGAAAAAGTGATTTTGGAGGGCAGTTTTGAATTTGATGGGATGTTGCTCAGTGCGAATGGAGGAGGGCAGGTCATTCTACTGTTTGGCCATAGTCCAGGAGTATAAGAATTTACCTGCTGGTAGATTAGGTTTGTGGACTTGTAGTAGGTTTTGGTTTTCTGAGCGTAATGACCTATTGAGGGAGTAAGGGGAAAATGAGGAGCTAAGTGCAGGGCAGTCCTGTGGTTTATAAATTAGTCTGTGAGAGTTAGTTAGTTGAAGGTGTAGTAGGAAGTGTGGGAATTCAAGCCAGTGGAGATTTCTTAAGGCTATACGATGATGGGTAGAATGGCGGCAGCTAGAAGCAAATTTGGCAATTTTGTTGTAGCAGGGATCTAAGTTTAGTGTTAGAGAGGACTGCAGATTAGTTAATAAAGGAGCACCATAGGTTAGAGAAGAAAGCAGGTAAGAGAGTGCTAAGGCCTGTTTACTTGAAGGGGAGAGGAATTTATAATGTCTGTATAGGAGGTGAAGTTTTTTGTGGGTTTTAGAGATATTAGATTGGATATGTAAATCAAATTTTTAGATTGTTGTCTATTATAACCCCTAAAATTTTTATTGAGTTCAATGAGAAAATGTTAAAGTCTTGAACATTGATGGAGGTATTTTTGGGGGTGGTAAACAACATGTTTTTTTTTTGTTTGTTTTTTTTTTTTTTTTTTTTTTTTTGGCGTTTAAGGACAGCTGATTTTGGTGATGCCTGGATTCAACAGTAGAAAAAGCTGGTTTGGGTCATTTGTTGAAGGATAACAGGGGTGAGTGCTGAGCAGACTATGTTTGAGTCGTCAGCATATTGGACTAGAGAGGAGTGTGGTAAAGCTTGGTGTAAGTTATTAATGAAAACATTAAATAGAAAGGGACCAAGAATTGAACAGTTTGGGACCCCAGGAGGGTTGTGAAGGAAGGGAAAGATGGAGTGCTGCCATTTGACGGCATGTTGTCTGTTAGTGAGGTAGCTTTCAAGCCATTTAAGAGACTGAGAAGACAGCCCAAGGGAAGAAAGTTGAGAGAGAAGGATAGAATGGGATATAGTATCAAATGCCCTAGATAGGTCTTGAAAGAGAGCAGAAGCTATATGGCCAGAGTCATGGATTTTGTTTATGGTATCTAAGAAGGAAATGAGTGCTGTAGAGGTGCTGTACCCAGGACAGAATCCATGTTGGGTTGGGGAGAGGATGTTGTTGTTTGACAGGTAGTGGACTAGTTGTTTTTGGATACATTTTTCAAGGATTTTAAATATAGGGGAAAGAAGAGCAATAGGCTGGAAGTTAGAGATGTCTGAGGAAGGGCCTCCTTTATGGAAGGGAAGGATAATGGCTTTTTCCCATAAGGAGGGAACGTAAGATTATAGGATTGATCTGTTGATTAGGATGCTGATAGGGTAAGCTACTGAGTCAGCGGCAATCTTGAGGAATTTGGCAAGGATGTTGTCAGCTGAGTTGGAGCTGGGTTTTAGCTTTAACAATAGTTGTTTAATGCAGGAAGTGGGAATAGGGGAAAGATTAAATTCAGTTTGAAAGAAGTGTTTTTTCCAGTTTAGTGTAGGTGCATTTGAGGATGTGGAAATGTGAGTTAGGTGTGAAAGGGAATCAGAATTTGGGAGAGGATTACTAGGTAGAGGGGAGGAAAAGAAGCTGTAAGATTAGTTATAGTATCAATGAAATATGAGTTAAATTTGGAGGCAATATGATCAGGTGACATGGGGAAAAAGTTGGTACATTCAATAAGCTGATTTTTGATTAGCTATACTATCTTTTTCACAATATGATAAGTTGACTTCTCCATGGATTGAATGCAACTCCCTGGAGGGGATGCATAGACAGCTTGAATCCTGGTGAGATGTATTAATTGTTAAATTGGATTGGCTCTAATCTAAAGTATTGTGTAGTCTTGTTTGAGTCTGCAAAGCTAATGGGCTGTGGTTTTGACTTGCGTTAATTTGAGAGAATAAACTGATATTTTTCAGTAGACTTTCATCGAGTGTTTTTGGACATTTACTGATGGAGAATGTAGACAGATGGCCAGAGATTTTACAGTGTTTTTGTTCCTTGCATAATCCTCTACCGACCGGTAGGTGCAAATCATACTTTGAGCTACAAATTCCCTACACCAGTATGATTATTACATTGATGGCATGGGTAACTGGTTACCGCAATCATGGAGGAATTACTGGACGAGTGGGAGCAGACCAAAAGGTGATGCAGCTACAGCTAAAACTATTTTTGCCAGCTAGTGTAGCTGTTAAACCCAGGACTGTGACATCTGTGAAAAACTAACCAGCAAGTATTAACTGAAATTGTATTTAGCAAGATTTGAGATTTATTCTACCACAGAAATCTGGAATTGAGCAGACAGGATAAAAATCCTACCATCCCAGCTGGCAGGAGAGGCACTAAAAACATGCATAGTTATAGAAAAAAACCTGACTGTATGAACTACGATAAATGCTAACATGAGAGCCACTGAAAACATACAATGGACGTAGAAACAAAATGACTGCATAAACTATGATAAGCATAATAAAACAATCAATCAACTACAGCCATACTGTGACTCATGATGTACAAATCCATCGTTGGCACTTGAAGATGGCATCCAGACTGAATCAAAGATGAAATGCTACCGAGCTTTGTACAATCCATCTGAAAATTAAGTTTTGGTGGTACATCAAAGGACCAAAGAAGTACTTCTGTCCTTGATCCTGAATGGATGAAACACTACAGCTGTACACCAAATGGGAAAGTGTGGACTATATACATTTACTAAATGTCATTTAGATCTATCTCTCTGTCTTTGACTGCCTTACCCCACACAATATAATTTCTCTCTCCCTCTCTCTCTCTCTAAATTATAAAGTTATGCACAGTAAGAACTCTGTTCTGCAGAGTGTCAGAAAATGTGTTTATATGCTTTAAAGAGCTAGAAGCTCCAGTATTCCACAGAGGACCTGTGGTCCATCAAGTGTTATACCTATTTAGATGGGTGGTCTCAAAGACAATAACAAACAAGTGTTCCTAACCATAGTCGTTCTTAACACTTTGCCTGGTAACTGCTGTATTTAATGACAATGTGCAAGTGGCAGTTGCCTTTAGGTATACTGTAATAACAATCTGACCACAAGATGGCAGGCATGTTGAATGATTTATTCAACATTTCATTATTGCATTTTTTTTAAGAAAGGAAAGTTCTTCGCAGTGAATTAGTACAAGAGTAGCATGTATTGTCAATGCTGAATTTTTACTTGTACTAGTGACAGTAGAGGTTAAATATATGTGATCTTCAGAATGAGACAATTAGTGAGAGTGAAGAAGTGAAAATCAAAACTAATTCTAAACAGTGTGTGTGTGTGTGTGTGTGTGTGTGTGTGTGTGTGTGTGTGTGTGTGTCTGTGTGTGTGTGTGTGTGTGCACAGATGCATTAGTGTGCATATGTGTTCTTGGCTGTGTGCAAGCATGTGATTGCGTTTAGTTGTGGGTGGCAATGTGTCAGTGTAAAATTTTTGATCCAAATGAGTATGCCTCTCAGCAAAAACACCACACGCTCAGAAGAAATAACACAAACTCATCAGCTGGTTTCAGAATGGAGACATGTTTTATAAAAGCAATACATGGCCATATGATCATTTTCATCAGTTATGATATTTTCCTCTCTATTATTTTAATTCTATACAATGGGAGGTAAATAAAACACTCATGGGAAGTAAACATGATTTCACATAGTAAATACAAACTCTTCTTTTAGTGTAAAGGATAATTTCTTCACACCGGAAATGTGATATTCATGGTAGCACTGTAATGAAACTGCTATGGAGTCTGCTTTGAGTAAAAATACTTTGTGGCAACTTCTGTGTCTAGTAAGTTTTGCATTTAATATAACCTAGTATTACCCTTTCAAGGCATAAGTGTTAGCAGTTCTATACCCAGTGCAGGAGCCATTGCAAGAATATGCAGCGCATACTGCTTGATTTATTTAGACTATCATCATCATTGTTTTTTTAGGAATTAATGAAAATGTTGGCTATTTACCTGTAGTGGGTAAGGACCATAGCAGTAATGGTTAAACATGCATGGCAATTAGAATAAGGAAGGATTTGGCAGTTGTGAGAGTAGAAATAAGGAGCAATTCTAGTCAGTGTGTTTTTGTGTGTGCGTGTGTGTGTACTTAAATATATGGATTTAAACAAGCTTTCTACCAATGAAGACATTTCATTATTTATAACATAGATCTGAAAGATTTTCAAAATGAAATTCATTTCAGTTTCTATTCTGACTTTCCATTCCAGGTTGATATTTGAGGCAAAGTACACCAACTAGCTCCCACATATCAACTTTCTTGAATTTACCTTCTTAATCTATCCTTTCATATCTTCACTTAGACAATCCATTCAGTCTTCTCTTATGAAACCTACACCATCCTATTTACATTCTTAATGCATCTTATCCAAATTTGTAATAGTTTTCTTCCAATGAACGAATGTTTAAAGATATCTAGGCCCAGGAAAAATAAAAGTTGTCAAGGTCTTCACCTCTTCCCCATCAATTTTCAAAGAATTGACTAGGCTATATGACACATTCTTAGTCTTTCTTTCATTCAGTCTTTCTTTCTTATAATGAGCAGCAAACCATGCTTTTTACTTTCACCTGCATCAACAAATTTTTAAACTTTTCATTCTTTTCGGCTATCGGGATGGCATTGTTTGCATTTCTGAGGTTGTTAATATTTCTCCTGACAGTTTTAATTCCAACATCTGATTCAGCAAACACATTGTTTTGCATAATATGTTTGGCATACAAATTAAACAAGTAGGATGATATTATAGACTCCGCTTCCAATTTTGAGCCATTCAGTTATTCCACATTCATCTCTAACTGTTGCTTCTTGGACGCGTAATGTTTCCACAGAAGACAAGGAAGGTGGCCTGATATCCATATTTATCTACACATGAGCCACTGTTTGCAATGGTCTATACAACAGACTCTTTTGGAGTAGTCAATAAGGAAGAAATAATTGTTTTTGTGCTTTGGTTGCTCTATATCCATTGCATGTTTTCAACTTAACCTCTGGTGCCTTTACCTCTGCTAAAAAACATTGTTTGCCTGGCAGTTCACTATCTGTGTATTTCTGAAATCTAGTCTCTAGGAACATTACCTTGCTAGTAGGTCAAACAAGAACAATTGCTCAATAATCCGACCACCCTTTAGCATTGCTCTCTTTTTGGGAGTGGATGATTTTGGTAGTGGACTATAAATTGATCTTTCCAAAACCAATTGCTACTATTTTGCCTTGCAATGTTGCTGGCAAATTAAAAGTAGTGCTGTAAGTATACCATTTTATAGAGTTTTAAAGAATTCATCTGAGTTTCTATGACTTCCTGAAGCATTGTTGTTAACAAGGCTTTTTAGAGTCTATTTGACTTCCCACTCCAGGATGTCTGGCATTAGATCAAAGAACACACTGCCATAATTATGGGAGATGTTAAGGTCCCTGTTATCTTATTCTGCTGTATATTCCTGTTTCAAAAAAGTGCAAACTAGTGAATTCCAAAGGGTGGCAATGACGAGCTCAGCCAGTAGACGAGAACACAAGTGCAACAAGAACTTTATTAAACTGTAAGCGCTTTCGGTAGAGAGCAATCTCCCCACCTTCTTCAGACAATAAAACACTCAAAGAACGCACTTTAAATACATTACAACGTTCCAATTATTAACATAATTGGTTGATTACTTAGTAATTAACAACTGTTAATGACAATATGTCTATGAATCAATCAAATGGCACAAAGCAGAAATTCCTTTATAAATCTTTTAAAACCATGTACTAAAATCTAAATGCTAAAATTCTATATACTGCAAACCTAAATGCCACATATCCTACTTGTCTATACTTGTTTAAGTGTGCAAAAGGGATGCAAATATAAATTAAAACAAGTATATGACTCTTATACGATAAATAAACCCTGTTTATAAGTATAAACAGTGTATAAATTTATAAATACATAATATCCAAAACAATAAGTTTTAAATATTCAAAAACCTATTTCAATTGTTTTAAATTATTTTTAAAAAGTTTTAAAAGTATTTTAAAAATATATGTATGTTTTATCAATTTTTGCAGTTGTTATGAAAGCGTGTACTAAAGATATATAATAAAAATATATGTACTACAAATATATATATAATATATATATATATATATATATATATATATATATATATATATATATAAACTACACAGACAAGTCCTTAAACACTGATAAGTTCCTAGTCAAACAGAAGCAAGACAAAGGGCCAGATTCAGGAAGGCTTACACGGAGTTCAAGAGTAGTGTAAGCCTCCGTGTAAGCCTCCTGATTCAGGAACAGCCCAAATCTCCGTGTAAGAGACAGCTAACACGTCTCTTACACGGACTGGGTGTGGAAATGCTCAATACCTCATTTGCAGCTCCAAGATATGCAAATGAGGTATTTGAGCGATCCACGAAGCCAAAACCAGTCCGTGTAACGGACGTGTTAGCTGCAGAAATGTACTCAGCTGACAACTGAGTACATTTCTGCAAAATTAAAACGGAGCTATGTCAGCTCCAAATAAAGGGTGCATATGTCTCATTAAGCATGCCAATGGCCAAATATGTGGCCATTGGCATGAAAAGTGTTGCAAAAATAAGTTATATAACTTTTTTTTTTCACGGGATTTTGTGTTTAACTGCAGCACACCAGCAAAGCGGGTGCGCTACCTAAAACTGAAAACCGAAGCTTATAAGCCCACAATTGTGGGATATATGTATTACATTGAATGTCAATGGAGGGACTTGCAGACCAAAAACAATATGGCCTCCGTTCAGTGGTTGTCAAGGGGGGGAAGCTCCGTGTAAGACATGTAACTAAGCATTACTAGGCAATCCTATGTAAATGAGGGTTACAATACTGAATCACACTGCCACATAGGTAATGAGCACTTTCTGAGTAGTGTAAGAGTTAGAGAAGGGGAGGAACAGAGTAAGAGGTAGGTGACATCACGAGGGGAAGGATAGTAATAAATGTACCAGATTGGAGGGCAATGTAAGGTAACAGATGACAGACAGACATCAGGGAGGGAGGTGTGTCCCAACAGAACACTAGGAAAGTCAAGAAATTGAGGGTGTACGCTATCCCTACACTCAAAGTTTCTTGATATACGTGCATGTGCGCGTGTGCACGTGTAAGGCAGGTTCAACATGTTGGAGCGTGTTGCAAACCATTTACAACGGTTTCTTGTGGCGTGTGTGTAAGGCAGTGCGCGCGTTTTAGCATGAATCAGCCTAGCTAACACCGTGTAAGGATGTGTGCGCGCGTGTAACACCGTGTAAGGATGTGTGCGCGCGTTTAAGTGACTGTGAGCGTGTTTAAGCTGGTGTGCACATTGCTCCCCCTCAGGAAACAGAGAGGAAACAGGAAACAACTAAAATCCAGGTAAACTGCCAGAGGATACTACTGGAGTTAATTGGTGGAAACAATTAGAAGCAGGCAATTACACAGGCAGACTAGAAGCCCAACCCAGCACTTAAAACACTGCAAGGAGCAGTGCAGGCTGTTTCTCACAACAGATACTGCCAGAAACTAAGCTATCAGAATTGAAAACTGAAAAAAGCTGAACTCAGAGCAGAAATGCTAGGGGCTGCCATAGCTATTATAGTCAGGCATAGGCGAATTGCTGAGGGTGGTGACAATGCAGATGCTGACAGACAACCCAGAGTGAGGAGAAGGAGAAGAGTATACAGGCCCAGGGTCACCTACCATGGGTTACATGAGCTGGAGATAGTAGAGCTATAGAGTGGACAGAGAGCTCCTGCAGCAGATTGTTGAGCTGTGCAGGCCACGCCTCACACACAGAACCAACAGAGGGAACCCATCCCAGTGGAAACCAAGGTATGTGTTGGCCTAAGAATACTAGCAACAGGTACCTTCCAGAGACCAACTGGCGATATGATGGGGATATCACAGGCATCAGCCTCCAGGGTACTGCACCAGTTCCTGGATGCCATGTCACCACATGTCAGTGATCATATATATGTCCCTAATGACCGTGAGGTTGTGGCCAGCAATATCGTCTCTTCCAGCAAATAGCGGGATACCCTGAGGTGCTGGGTGCAATAGACTGCACGCACATACGCATCAAAGCACCAGCCGGTGAGCGGGGTAGAGCCTACATTAACCGCAAGGGATACCCCTCCATCAACTGCCAGGTCGTGTGTGATGCCCAGGGCATAATAATGAATGTGTGTGCTGGCTGCCCTGGGAGCTACCACGATTCCCACATCTGGCATCTGGCGCAGCTGTACCAATCATTTGCCAATGGGGACTTCCCACACGGACACCTAGTGGGGATGCAGGTTATGCACTTGAGCCGTGGCTGATGACACCCATCAGAAATGCACACACACCTGAACAGGAACGCCATAATGAGGCACACGCACAAACACGTAATATCATAGAGCGTGTGTTTGGGCTGCTCAAGTCACGGTTCCGGTGTCTGGACACATCTGGTGGAGCTTTGCAGTACACACCAACTACATGTACCCAAATGATCATGATATGTGCTATGCTACATAATATGATCCTGCGGAAACAGCTGCAGCAGGACCAGCACAGGGCTGGGCCAAACATCCCCACCATTGCCAAGGCCACCACAGGCAGGGGTGACTCGGAGGAGGAACAACCTGACCTTGTCCCAGTAGGCAGAAGGAGGCGTGCCCAGTATGCCCTGGCCTTGGCAAAGAGGCAACGCATAGCACATACGCTTGGTCAGTAGGAACACTGGGACTGATACCGCTCTGTCTCACTCATACAGTAACAGGGATGCCTAACATGACACAACCTGCTTCCAAACGTACAGGAGTGTAGTATGTGTATCCGACAGAGGTGGCCCTGCAGCACCACCTGAGGCATGAATGCCATGTGTTAAGTAATGTAATATCATGTACAATATGCACACCTGAGGACCCCAACTAACATCCATATCCACGCATATGACCCTGCGGAAACAGCTGCACGTCATACAGTGATGTACATGTGCAAAAACATGGAACAAGATACAAAATGAGGGTGACTAGCAATAAATAGCATGGATAACCACACACCCATGTTTGTACCACAACAAGAAGCAACATGGAATAGCCATGGTCAAAACCAATGGCTAAAACCGACTACTACTATATAGCCTGCTGCAGACCACTGTCCTAATAGCAGGAACTGCCCCAGGCCTATGTCCATAGGTTCATAGGTTCATACTAGGCTATCTGCCCTAGGGCATTAATAAGCCTAGCCCAGAGTTTTGTGGCTTCTGCCACCTGCAAGTTGATGGATAATATGCCCATTATTTTGCTGTGCCTCTGTCAAGCAGTGATACTGAGGTTATCCCTGGGGTATACCTGCAATCTCCCATCCATTGGTCAAGATCTCACTTGAACAAAGCCAGTGAGGTGCTCAGCCTCACATGTACCAGGATGTTGTTCCACAGCATATGGACTCTCTGGGTGATGAATCTGTCCCTCCAGCACATCCTATTAATATCTGTGTTGAGGTTTAGGTCTCCTGCCCTTGTAGTTCTGATGGATGTAGAGGTCTTGAGGTGAAGCATGTTCATTAATTCTGGGTTGGACATAGCCTTGTATGTCAGGCACAGGTCACCTCTGAGCAGACAGTAGCGACTGAATACAGCTGGAATTCCTTCAGTCGGGCAGCATAAGAAATATGTTTGAGACCCTTTCACCTCCTGTCGAGGAATTTGTGGGCCCATCCAATCTGAATGGGGCATTGTATGCAATCATTGGTCTGATGAGTGATGAGTACAGGGAACAATGACCTCCCTTGATCTAGATGTGAATCACTGCATGATGAGGTGGCCAATGTAGATGGCCTTCCAAACTACCCTGGCAATGTGAGTGTCAAACAAAGGTCACTGTCAACCTGGGTGCCCAGGTCCCTGATAACCTACGTTGTGCTTAGAGGATTGCCACCTAGATGGGAAGTAGTGGTAACCTTGTTCTTCCTGAAGGGTATGGCTATGCATTGTTTAGTGTTTAATGTAAGGCCATGGCTGTGGCACCAGTTATCTGTGTCTATGAGACCCTTCTGAAGGATGTCTGTGTCAGATGGGTTTCCAACTATGCTTCCCAGTTTGCAGTCATCTTCAAACTTTGTCAGCCATAATCCTCCTGTGTTTGCTCGTACTTCTGAAAAGTAGATACTGAACAAATGTGGGCCCAGGACTGAGCCCTGTGGGACACCACTTGTGACAGCTCTGGAGTGTGAACTGGCACCAGCAACTTTGACCCTGTGTGTTCCGTCACTTAGGCAGTTTGCAACCCATGCTGTGATGTATGGGTTCACAATTAAGCTGGTGATGTTTTCAATGATACCTGAGTGGGGTATTGTGTCGAAAGCCTTTGCCAGGTCAAGGTAGGCTGTGTGGACTGCCTTGCCCACGTCAATGGCCTGGGTGAGTGTTTTGAAAAAGTCAACCAAGTTTAAAAGGCATGATCTGCCCTTGACAAAGCCAAACTGGATTGGATCCAATGTCTGCAAGTCCCCTATGTCTTCATTTAGAATTCCCATTATGATCCTCTCCATAGCTTAGCAGAACAGGCTTGTCAAGCTGATGGGATGGTAGTTTCTGGGGTTGGTGGAGGCACCTCCTTTGTGAAGTGGGTCCACCATTGCTGTATGCCACTCCTTGGGAACATATCCTGAGATGAGGCTAAGATTAAACAGCTGCCCTAACTGCGGGTGTAATTACTCATTGAGTTCATGGAGCACACAACTGGGGACACCATCTGGTCCCATGGATAAAGTGTTTTCTGCCTTGGATTGAGCAGTTCCCACCCCAGCAGTGGAGATGTTTGGGGGCTACAATCCTCTGGTGTACATACCCCCAGTTGGGGAGGGGAGAAATCTGCACTGAACCTGTCAGCCAGTATGTTGCCAATGTCTGTAGGTGCAGTGATATCAACATCATTCTGAACTAAGTCTGAGCATATCTGGGAGTTTCCTCCCAGGTTTCAAACATAGGTAAAAAAGGCCTCATGATTGTCCCTGGAGTCCTGAGTGGGTTTACTCTCAAAACATGCCTCGGATGATTGTATGGGGAACCCAGTGTTTTACTCACAATGAGCAGGGGTGTCTTCCCCCCTACGGATTACGCTCTATCTCGTAGTAGCTCCTTCCTTGTGTTGTACAGCTTGTTTATGGCTAGGGTCCACCAGACTGGATGCTTGCCTGTGGTACAAAGAGTCATTATTTTTGGGATTGCCTGAACCATGCAGTCCTGGAGGTGCTGGTAGAAGGCATTTCTAAGTGATACAGTGGCTTGGGTAATGGTGTCCGCTGGCCTGGGGGCCTTGAAAGAGACCACACCAGTCCTCAGAAATGTGAAGTCGGCATTTGAGAAGGTCTTCACCGTTTCTTTTCCCATCTGGGGTGTGGGTGGGATGTGGACTCCCACTGAGAGTAGTCCATGATCTGATCTCACCAATGATGGGTATACGTCTGGTGTTGAACAGTGTGACCCCATGTTCGTGATGATGTGTTCTAGTATGTTGCCTCCACTTGAGGGGATTGGGACCAGTTGTTCCATGGCATTTCAGTGTATGAACTCTTGGAACCTTTGTGTTAGAGTGTTGTGGCATGATTAGTGATCCCAGTCTATATGTGGATAGTTGGAATCACCCAGTAGGATGGTGTTTGGAGATACATTTATCCCCTTCAGTGTTTGCAGGATAGCTGTGTGAGGTACCTGAGTTTGAGCGGGTGGCATGTAACATGCTACAAACTGCAGAGCAGTCTTGCCTACGGTCACTGGCACCTGGATGGTCTCCGATGCATCGTGTGTTGCCACCAACCATGAGGTGAGGGTGTCCTTGATGAATATGGACACCCACCATCCTTCTTGGTGTTGTCGGGATGCTGGTGCCGGAATGCATGATATGAGGTAACACCCGATAGTGCCGGGGTGCTGTCAGAAGCTGTGAACCAGGTTTCAGGCACAGCACAGACATCAATGTGCTACATACTGAGAAGGGCATAGAGTGTGTGCAGCTTGAGGTTGAGACCTTGGGCATTGAGCAGCATTAGCCTTAGTGTCTTTCCTTTACTGTGTTCTAGGGTGGTAGGTGTAGAATCTGAATCTTGCATAAAAAGGCACAATGGGGGTGGCAAGAGCATCATCTGAAATCCGGAAGCCCAGGGGTGACAGGTGCAAGCCGTCCCTTGCAAATCACCGTGGCCTGTCCAGCATGTCATCCCAGGCAGACAGACATTGGACCCCTTAGAATGACACCATAGTCTAAGCAAAATACTACAGCTGATCATCTTGTCTCTGTTTATGTGGCATCATACTTGGTGAAGGTAGGATACTGCCGAAGGTCAGGGTCATACCTGCCTGGCCTACATAATCAGAGGGATCCTCTATGTCTCTTTCCATGTAGTCCAGGGAGGTACATCTCAGGTCGTTCACACCAGCATGGATTATGACTGGGTCAGACCTGTACTTGCAGTTTAGTGACCTGAGTGCTTGCATTATGTGGTGGATTCCAGTGCCCGATAGGCAGCTTACTGTGACCTCCTCTGTACCTGATCTGGTGAGTGGGACATCAGTGTGTCTGACTATGGAGTCACCTATGACAAGTGTGTCTGGCATTGTGTTTGGCCTTAAGGGCTGTGACTGTTTGGCACACCGACTCTGTGGTCAATGTGTTGCATGTGCTGTGCCCTGTGGAGGCAGTTGTGTGAGTGTCTGCTGTGGTGGCCACTGCCATTCTGGTAGACTTCTGATCAGAGCCTCCGAGAGTGTCTCTGTGTGTCTATGTGTATGATCTTAAGTTGTGACAGTGCCATGTGAGACTGGATTAAAGATGTGTGTGTGGTTACCTTCACCCTCTCTCTGGTCTTGCTAGTCCTATGTTGAGAGAGCTCAGCCTCCACTTTGGCTATATAGTTGCATCTCTCACATGTATGTGTGTTTTATGGCAGAAGGAGAGGGTTGTCAGTGTACATGAGGCAACTGTAACAGTGCCTCAATATTCCCAGGTTCACCAGCTGAGCAGGAGAGGACACTAGCAACTGATCCCTAGACATGCTAGAAGGAATAGACAAAACAATGTTGGAATACAGGGAGATATCAAGCCCCCAAGCCACATCATACTGTTTGATTGACAATAGCTACACATACACCGGTGTTTCATAGTGTCATAGTGTACTACTAGGCTATCTGCCCTAGTGCATGTATAAGCCTAGCCATAGTGATGTGGCTATTGCCACCCCTTATAGTGGTAATAAGTGTACAGAATAGATTCTGAATATTGTGCCTCTGACTTAGTAGTGACACATTATGACCCCTTACGTAATTGAATAACATGACTGTGTCTCTGTCTAGTCTGTGCCTCCGTCTCATATGCAGTTGTCCAGATGTCTCCTGAAGAGAGTCAGTGAGGGACTCTGTCAAACATGAACTGGGATACTCTGCTAGAGTGTGAGATGCCTCTGAGTTATGACTCTGTCCCTCCAGCATGTCCTATACATGTATGTGCTGAGGTTCAAATACTCAGCTCTCATGGCTCTGGTGGATTTGGATTGCTTGCAGTGGAGCATGTCCACCAAATCCTGATTGGACATGGTCTTGTATGTCAGGCATAGGTCACCTGTAAGTATGCGGTATGACACTGAACAAAGCTGGACTTCCTCTATTCTGGAAGCATATGACATGTGTTGAAGAACCCTGATCTTCATGGTAGGTACTTTTCGGGTGCAAAGGTGCAAAAGGCAGGATCTGCCCTGTACAAAGCTGAACTAGGTGGGAACAAGGGTCCGTGGGTCAGTAATGTGTCTGTGTAAGAGCTCCATGACTCCTCCCATATCTTTGCAGACAAGGCTGGTTAAGCCTGTGTGGTGGTAGTTGCCATGGTCTGTGGAGGCATCTCCTTTGTGGAGTGGGACCACTGTTGCCGTATGCCAGTGTTCAGGTACATATCCTGTAGCAAGACTAAGGTTAAATAGCAGTTGTATATATGGGTCCAGCCCTTCTGGAGTTCACATAGCATGCAACTGGAGATACCAGCAGGTCCCATGGATGCTGTGTACTTGTCTTTGCTGAGTGTGGCTCTCACATGGACATCCAAGATGACAGTGAGGTTACATACAGCAGTGATAACTATCTTGTTTTGGGGGTGAGGGAGGGTAAATCGCACTGAAGCTGTCCGCGGAATGTTGCCAATATCTGTCAGGTCACTGGAATATATGTTGTTGTGTACCAACTCTGAGCATATCCGAGGGTTCACAACCAGGTGTCTGACATAACTGAAGAAAGCAGTGTGGTTACCTTCATTGTCTTTGGTGATTTATGTCCCCAAGTTGACCTTGCATGTCTTTATGAGATAATGTAGCTTTCTACTAGTGCTGATCACAGCTGTCTTCCCTTTTGGAGATGTAGCTCTGTCTTGCATTAGTAACCCTCATCTGTCATACAGTTTGTTTATGGCTGGGGTCCACCAGACAGGACACTTTCCCTTTGTGGAGAGGGTCCTGTTTTCAGTTGTGATTGTATGGTCCATGCTGTCTGACATCTAGCTAAGGGGAGGTCATTCTGGTTCTGCAGTTATCTTTCATCAGCATTAGAAATGACCACAACAGCCCCTGTGGGGTGTACCTCATGCACACACATCCAGCACCTGTAAAGTCCACAACAGTACCTCACCAGGAGTATGACAGAGCTGGAACACATGTAATGTGTAGTCTGATTAAACAGAGTGCAGCTCCACACACTGCCATGCTGTCCACCCAGATGCAAGCTGTGCCTGATGTAGAAAGCCATGTCCAAGCTGGAATCAATGCACATGCTGCACCTTGTACAATCTGAATGGCAGGGAGCTATGCACATGAGGGACCTGAACCCCAGCACTGACATATATAGGACAGGCTGTACTGCATTATCCAAAACACAGAAGCCACCCCACACATGAGTAAACTACCAGTACAGGTTGTCCATAGAGACACTGGTTGAGTCCCTCAACAGGAATCCTAATGAGTGGATGGGAGATGGGAGGTTTACCCTGGGTATCAATGTTATGTCACAGGTAGACAGAGGCACAGTATACTAAACAAGACATATGACATGGCAAACTAAACGCTTACAATGTGTTGATGGACAAACACATTCTCCGACTAGCATTAGGTCAAGATACCTCTTGAACACAGCCAGCAAGGTGCTCTGCCTCAAATGGACCAGGATTGTATTCCACAGCATAGGGAGTCTCCGGTGATAACTCCATCCCTCCAACATGTCCAACATACATCCCTGCTAAGGTGTAAGTCACCTGCACTAGTGGTTCAGGTGGATCTTCTGAGTCTGAGGTGGAGCATGTCCATTAATCTCTGTTTGGACATGGCCTCGCATGTCAGGCACATGTCACCTCTAAGCAGACGGTATGTGAGTGAATAGAGTGTGAGTGTCTTCAATCTGGCAGCATATGACAGCTGTTGGGGTTCCTTGATCCTTTAGGTGGGGGACAGTCAGGGTGTCTCCAATTGCTGCAGATGTTGGGTGAGATACAGCCAGAATAGGGCATTCGACTCGATCACCGGTCTGATAAGTGAAGAGTACAGGGAACAATGACCCACTAGATCTGGATGTGAATCCCATCCTGATCAGGTGGGCAATGTAGAAGGTCTTCCTAGCCACTTTAGCAATGTGAGTCTCAGAAGAATGGCGACTGTCAACCTGGGTCCCCAGGTCCATGATAACCTCCTCTGTGCTTAGAGGATTGCCACCTATATGGTAGCTTGGGGTCACCTTGCTTTTCCTGAAGGGTATGTCTACACATGTTGTGCACTTTGACTTCAGGCCATGGCCCTGGCACCAGCTATCAGTTACTGTGAGTCCCTTCTGAAGGATATCTGTGTGTGATGCACTGTCCACTATGGTGCCCAGTGTGCAGTCATCTGCTAACATTGTCATCCAAAGTCCTCCCATGTTGGCCTGTACTTCTGGGAAGTACATGACAAACAATGGGGCCAACGACTGAGCCCTGTGTGACACCACCTGTGACCAGCCTGGAGTCTAACATAGTGCCAGCAACTCTAACCCTGTGGGTCCCGTCCTTAAGCCAGTTTGCAACCCATCTTGTGACATATGGGTTTACATTTCAGTTGTTAGGGTTTTCCACAATACCTGAGTGGGGTATTGTGTTGAAAGTGTTTGCAAGGCCAAGGTAGGCTGTATGGACTGCCTTTCCCCAACAATGGCCTAAGTGACCAATTTGAAGATGTCAACCCAGTACAAAAGGCATGATCTGCCCCTGACCAAGCCAAAATGGGATGGGTACAATGTCTGCATGTCCCCTATATCTTTGTTTATGAGCTCAATTATGATCCTCTCCATAGATTTGCAGACTACACTTGTTAAGCTTATGGGGCAGCAATTAACAGGGTCTGTAGAGGCACTGCCTTTGTGCAGATGTGCACAACTGGACCCTAACCAGGCTGTTGTGCACACTATGGAAATGTAAAGCAGTGATAGGACTAAAGCCCAGGATACTGACCACCACAGTGAAAGTACTGAAACACTACACTAGACAGTGCTACAGTGTTAGGTCAGTATGAGCGGATGTTGACAATTGTGTGCAAAGTATCCCATGCAAAACCTGCAGGCACAGTATACTCCCTGTTTTGTTCACACAAAAGCATTAGGACAGTAACTACACAACATGGCACAGAACACACAACCATAAACTGGAGGTATTTGTTGAAGGTCACACTCATCCACAAATGTGATGGGCTGCAGAGTTCAACATATGTAAAGCCCACACTGGGCATGCTCACACACTTAGATAAATGAGACATCTTTCACACAACATGCCATGGGAAGGCTGAACTGGGCATGCTCACACACTTGGTCCAAATGTTACCCCTAGCAAATGTGAAAACACACCAGAGGATGCTCATCCCCTTTCTAGACACTGATCATGTAAGCACCCTATAAGTATATTGGAGAAAAGGATTCTCTCAGTAATCCGAATAGCGCGCCGTGCTAATGCGTCCGTCTGTAGTGTCATAACATAGTTAGGTAGGGGTTTGAATCCAGCAGGTGGCAAGTGTGTGTGAAGGGGGGTAAGTGTGTATGAAAGAAACATCCCTTTTGGCAACTGGGAAAACACACCAGAGGATGATCATTCCACTTTCTAGACTCTGATGATGTCAGCACCCTATAAGTATATTGGAGAAAAGGATTCTCTCAGTAATCCGAATAGCGCCGTGCTAATGCGTCCGTCTGTAGTGTCATAACATAGTTAGGTAGGGGTTTGAATCCAGCAGGTGGCAAGTGTGTGTGAAGGGGGGTAAGTGTGTATGAAAGAAACATCCCTTTTGGCAACTGGGAAAACACACCAGAGGATGATCATTCCACTTTCTAGACTCTGATGATGTCAGCACCCTATAAGTATATTGGAGAAAAGGATTCTCTCAGTAATCCGAATAGCGCGCTGTGCTAATGCGTCCGTCTGTAGTGTCATAACATAGTTAGGTAGGGGTTTGAATCCAGCAGGTGGCAAGTGTGTGTGAAGGGGGTAAGTGTGTATGAAAGAAACATCCCTTTTGGCAACTGGGAAAACACACCACAGGATGATCATTCCACTTTCTAAACTCTGATGATGTCAGCACCCTATAAGTATATCAGGGGAAAGGAAATCCCCAGTAATGTGAATAGCGCTGTGCTAATGCGTCCGTCTCTAGTGTCATAACATAGTTAGGTAGGGGTTTGAATCCAGCAGGTGGCAAGTGTGTGTGAAGGGGGTAAGTGTGTATGAAAGAAACATCCCTTTTGGCAACTGGGAAAACACACCACAGGATGATCATTCCACTTTCTAAACTCTGATGATGTCAGCACCCTATAAGTATATCAGGGGAAAGGAAATCCCCAGTAATGCGAATAGCGCTGTGCTAATCGTCCGTCTCTAGTGTCTTAACATAGTTAGGTAGGGGTTTGAATCCAGCAGGTGGCAAGTGTGTGTGAAGGGGGTAAGTGTGTATGAAAGAAACATCCCTTTTGGCAACTGGGAAAACACACCACAGGATGATCATTCCACTTTCTAAACTCTGATGATGTCAGCACCCTATAAGTATATCAGGGGAAAAAAATCCCCAGTAATGCGAATAGCGCGCTGTGCTAATGCGTCCGTCTCTAGTGTCTTAACATAGTTAGGTAGGGGTTTGAATCCAGCAGGTGGCAAGTGTGTGTGAAGGGGGTAAGTGTGTATGAAAGAAACATCCCTTTTGGCAACTGGGAAAACACACCACAGGATGATCATTCCACTTTCTAAACTCTGATGATGTCAGCACCCTATAAGTATATCAGGGGAAAGGAAATCCCCCAGTAATGCGAATAGCGTGCTGTGCTAATGCGTCCGTCTCTAGCGTCTTAACATAGTTAGGTAGGGGTTTGAATCCAGCAGGTGGCAAGTGTGTGTGAAGGGGGGTAAGTGTGTATGATTGATATATCCCTTTTGGCAACTGGGAAAACACACTACAGGATGCACATACCCCTTTCTAAACGATATCACAATTATGTATGGCTTTTGATTACAGACATGCCATGTGTGTTGTGCACACACAGAATGCCCATGTGTGTGGGTTGTCCCTCACAATAATGCATGACATTGATTACACCGGTTATGGCAATGAACACATGATGTATGTGTGTGCCAAATACACATATGTACCTGTGACTTTCAATAGTTACCATGTGTGATGCCTGCCACATGTGAATACATGGTATTTGCACAGGGTAACATTATGACCGTGGTCTTCTGTGCAGATGCTGCATGTGGGATGTGTATATACAGTGTGAGATGTAGATGCTATCAGCCTAGTAGTGAGGGATGCACACCTGGTCTGGGGCATAAAGTCTACATGTTGTTGATGTACAGGAGCTGCATGTTCTCACCTGTTGTGGGAGTGGTAAGACAGTATTCCATAGCAATGCAGTGACTGCATGCTAAGAACCATTCAGCTAGGGTGTTGTAGCTACACTTATTCATTAGCATTCAGTAATTTGTCGGAATCCCTGGTGAGGGTCTGATGCCAACCAAGGTCAGGGGTCTACCAGCCTGTGTCACTTGCTCAGTGATCCCTTCCATGTTCCCTATCATGTATCCCAGTGAGCGACATCCCACATCAGCTGTGGTGGCATGGACAATGACTGAGTCATATGTGTCCATGCATCTGACTGACTTGTATGTTGTTGTTACAGTTTGGCCATGTGTTTCCATCTCATACATGTGATGTACATCAATGGGTAGGGGATAGGGTTGACTGTGTACATGTGGCAGCTGTGACATTACTACATGACACACATATTCCACAACTGTACCATAGAGGTGACTGACAACTGACCTTTGCACATGCTACCGGAGTATTGAGATTACATTGGTGATTGACAGCACATAGGGCCAATGGTGAAAAAGAGACATAGGTCCATAGGTTCGTACAGGGATATCTGCCCAGGGCATGTATCCACCTAGCCAGAATGTGTGTGCCTTTCAACATGCATTGTGAATCTGTCTTGCTATGCCCTTTTCCAAGGTTAGTATACTGTGCCTCTTTCTCACAGTGACACATAAGTGATACCCAGGGTAACCCTACAATGTCACATCCAGTCATTAATATCGCTCTTGAAGATAGTCACTGAGTCAGTCTGCCTAACCTCTATTGGGATAATAATCAGGAATGAAGGGAGCCTCTGAGTTGTGAATGTGCCCCTCCACCATGTCCTATGTATATCACTCCTGAGGTTCAAGTATTTCCAGCGTGTATCCTGGTGGGATCTGGATATTCTGAGATGCAGCATGGCCATTACGTGAGGGTATGACCTGGCCTTCTATGTCAGGCACAGATTGCCTATGAAGAGGCAGTATGTCACTGAGTAGAGCTGCTGCTACTTTAACCAGTCAGTATGTGGCATCTGTTTGAGCACTTTGATCCCCTTGTCGAGGTACATATGTGGTAGCTCCAGTTGCTGCAGGTGTCTGGTAAGGTGCATGCCGACAGGTTCATCATAGTCAATTATGGGCATGATGAGGGATGAGTAAAGGGGCACAATGTCCTCCCTGGCCTACATGTGGATCCCATGATGATGTGGCCCATATAACATGCTTACCTAACCACTTTGTCCATGTTGTTGTCAAATGGTAGAATGCTATCAACCTCGTACCCCAAGGTCCATAATTCCTTGGTCTGCACTTACTGGATTAACACATATGTGGTACGTTGTGGTCACTTAGTGTTTGACAAAGGGATGACTATACTCTTTCTGTCATTCACGTTGAGGCCATGGCTGTGGCACAAGTCGTGTGTTTGCAAGAGTCCCTTTTGGAGGATGCGTGTGTTAGCTGGTGAGTTGATTATGGTGTTAGGTCTGCAGTCACCTGCGACTTGCTGAGCCACAGTACTTCCATGTTGGCCTGTACCTATGACAAATATATAATGAACATGACAGCTCCTAGGGCTGTGCCTTGTGGGACACCACTTGTACCAGGTTGGAGGCTGACATGGCTCCAGCAATTCTACCATGTGTGTTCTGCCCTTGAGCCACTGTGCAATACCCATAGTGACATAGGGGTTAATATGTACACTGGTGAGCTTCCTAGAATGCACAAGTGGGGTATTGTATCCAAGGCTTATGCAAGGTCCAGGTAGGCTGTGTGGACCTCCTACCCCTTGACAGTGGCCTTGGTGACTGTTTCAAAGAAATCAAACAGGTTTGATAGGCAGGATTTGCCATTGACAAAGCCAAACTGTGTATGGTGACATGTCTGTAGGTCCACAATATCTAGATATGTGAGGTTCATGATGATCCTTGCCATAGCTTTGCAGACAAAGCTAGTCAGACATATGGGGCGGTAGTGTCCAGGATCCGTGACGGCACCACCTGCATGTTGAGGGACCACTGTTGCTGTATGCCACTCTCTGGCCACATATCGTGTATTAAGGCTGGGATTGAACAGTGGTGTTATGTCTGGGTGTAGCTCTTCTTGTGGTTCATGTAGGACACAGCCTGGGACACTGTCTGGTCCCATTGATGCAGTGTTTATTGCTTTGGGAAGGGCATCTCTTACCTGAGCATCTGTGATGTCAGGGGAAGCACTGTGCTGCGAGACATATTTTCCCTTTTGGTGTGGTTGGGAGAGAAGGCAGCATTGAACCTGTCCACTAGGATGATGGCAATGTCTGTGTGTTTTATATTTTGTGTGACATATTGGATTACCTCTGAGCATATCTGGGTAGTACCACCCAGGTTACTAACATAACTACAGGCAGCCTTGTGATTATCCTCAGTGGCTTGTGGAATCCTCTCTCAAAGATGGCCTTAGACAATCATATGGGTGCCTGTAGTTGTCTTCCAATACTCATCAGTGGTGCCTTCACATTTTGGGAGGTTGTTGTATCATGTAGTGGCGTCATCCTTCTATTGTATAGTGTGTTTATGGCTGGTGTCCGGCCCAGGACATCTGCCTTTGGAGAATTGGGTCATGCTTTCATATGTGGCTTCATGATCCATGCATTCCTGAATGTGTCCACAGAATGCCTCTATACAGGTATCTGCAGTCTGGTCCATATTTTCAACAGGCCTTGGGCCTTTGAAGGTTTCCACATCATTTATGAGGGGTGTGCACTTGCTTGACATGAGCTGTTGACAGGCGTGCTGCCCTCCAGACAGAGCAAGGTGAGGGTCACAGTCAGCTACCTGTTGGGTGATAGAATGTGCCACATAACACAGGCACACAGGTCACTCCACAGCAAGTACAGCTATGAGGCAGACATTGTCCATGCTGGTGCAAACAACCTGAGACGTACCTCCCTGGACCACATGGAAAGAGACACAGAGGAGCTCTTACAGCACCCTCTCAAACTCAGGACTCCCACACAGCCTTCATGCTGACACAGGAGAGTTTAGATTACTCTGCAAACACCATCATACTGGGTGATGCCAGCTACCCAAACATAGACTGTGAACATTACACAAGCCACAATACCCAAGCTCTAAGGTTCCCATTGATCAGACATTCTTTGGCTATGGAACAGGTAACCAACCTTCCCACAAGAGGGGCAGATATACTAGAGCTGATCTTTACAAACATGAGTACAAACTGCTCACCACTGGGAGTATATCCCTCATTGTTGCAATCAAACCATATACTAATCACACTGGAGTTCTGGATCCCCACATATGCAAACCTCCAACACATCGATGTGTGTGTGGGAAATGTCCCTATTAGCAACCGTGACAGTATCGTACAGGATGCAGATCCCCTTTGAAACACTGATGATGTCAGGACTGTATAACTATATCACCTGTAGTAAAGTCCTCCGGTAATTTGCATAGCGCTCTGCTAATGCGTCTTTCTTCAGTGTCATAACGTAGTTAGGTAGGGGTTTGAATCCTGCAAAGGGAATGTATGTGTGTTAGTATGAGTGTGGTTTATGTGTGTGCACTATGCTGGGAGGGTTAACTGCCTTTTGCCAACTGGGAGAACACACTACAGGGTGCACATCCCTCCTCCTACACACAGATGATGTCAGCACCCTCTAAGTACAGCATTAGTAAAGATTTCTCCAACTACTGCAAATAGCACACTCTGCTAATGTGTCTGTTTCTACTGTCATTGCACAGTTAGGTATGGGTTTGAATCTTGCAAATGGAAAGTATGTGTTTTACTGTTGGTGGGGTTAGTGTGTGTGCACAATGATGGGGTGGGATGTGGCTTTTGCCACATGGGGCTATGCACTGCAGGGTGGTCATTACCCTTAACAAGCAGTGATGTTGATAGCACCCTATACAAACAAAACTACAAAACAGAAGGTGGTGGTACTGATAACACATGTAAGGTAACACTTCTTCAAGTAATGTCGACAAAGCGGAGTAGGATAATCAAACAATTCTTTTATTCTATACAGACAACATGACAACAGACAACTAACTGCCAGTACTCAGTATAGTGTTACATGCTACTGTAACACGCACATGTACCGAATATACCTAGATAGTGTTCTGAAGCCTGAATGTGGCAAGTGTGTGGATGTGGGATGTGTCTGTGTGTGCATTTCCGTATGGGAAACATGTTTGATGTGGCAATCAGGGTACTACAGTACCTGATGCACATTACATCTTCAACTGATGAGGTTGCCTGCACCCTGTGAGTACAGGTAGAGAAGGGGATGCCAGTAGTAAACAACATAGTGCACTTCTGAAATGTGTACCTGTCATGTATCAACAGCTACTCATGTAGGGTGATAAATAATGGGAATGGCAGGTGGCGTGTGCATGTGTGTGGGTAGCAGGGTGTGTATAAATGCATGTGTGACAGAACAGATACATGTAGCTGAATCTACATAACAGCACAAGATGCGCATTGCCATAGTCAATGTTAGCATGTGATGGTGTGCAGCTGGTACACTTTGTTAAGTAGTATGGGTGCAGATAACAATTGAGGACATTCATACAGTTACTGCAGCAGGACTGCTGGGATATACACACATTTATACTGCAACAGTCAACAGTTACCAACATGTTACTACTTATACACATCTATGTAGTCACCCTGTGCATCAGCAACGTGTTTACCTTTACCTGCACCGATGTTGTAGTATGCAGGAGGTGGCACAGTGTCATCATATGCACAGGGTGTGGGTTAGGTATGCCCAAGCCGGCCACTGGTAACACCAATTGACATGTGTGTGTATGTGTGTTTGTGAGGGGCAGCAGTACAGGGTGGACCGTTGTTGGTGCAGTGTGTGTGTGTATGTGTTTGCCCTAGGTGTTAGGTTTCTGCATGTGTGTAAGCACGCACACAGTCCCACATAATGGCTGCCATGTACAGGGTTTTGTGGACAGCCACAGACTGCACCTGTCAGGTCATCCAGATCAGTGTCTGTGGGCACGGACACGGTACCTGTGCCTGGCAGGGGTGCTACGGGCGTATCCGGTACTAACCCAGACTGGGTACTGTCATCGGAAGCAGGGGTGTGTTGACTGGACACAGTTCCCTGTTGGGACTGTCCAGAGCCACGTGCACGTGGTCTCCTGGGGCGTCTGGATGACAGCACAGACCCAGCATTGCTGGGGCTGGTGCTGGCACTTGAGGCGCGAGTGGGCCTGTTGTCGTCCGGCCACTGCCAGCTGGTGCTCTTGCTGGCATACGCCACGCGTCGGCGTCAAGCGCACACCATCGCCCTGGCCCATGGACATCTGGTTGTGGAGCAGCTGTTCTATGCCCCCACAACGTCTGTCAGCGACATCTGTGAAGTTACGGATAGCATTCGCAACATCACGCATGCCGTCTGTCATGGCTATGCGACATGCTCTCAGCTCCCTCAGACCCTGTCTGGTGTACCTTTCCATACGTGCCTGTGCCTGCATGACAGTTCTAAACATAGTGGAGGTTGACATACCTCCTTGGGCACGTCGGCCAGAGGCAGTACGGCCACGGATGCCCCACGAGAACCCATGGGCGACTGTCTGCGTGGTACCATTGGAGGCCTCTGCTCATGGCTGCCTTGTGGGGATGCATGTACCACAGGTACCACATTACCCTGATCTATGCCCACTGCTGACTGTCCATCACCTAGGGACAATGGTGACAAAGGATGTAGCGGCAGGATGACTGTGCGCATTGGCGGGGTTGAAAGCTGTGTACTGTCAATTGGCTGACCAATGGCGGACCCAGACACACCTTCCTGCACCATTACAGACATTTCATCATCATCAGTACCTGGGGCACAAGATTCAGGTTCCCTGCTGCAGGTCACCAGAGCAGCACCAGAACCTACGGGAGGAAAACATGGAACACAGATTACAGTCTCAATACATATTTGAAAGAGATGCACTTCAATACTAATGCACACATTCAGAAATGGACACATGCACTCATGGACACTAACACACATGCACACTTGGGCACAGGCACACTTGCACACATGCACACCCACAGTAAACACACACATCAGTACCGTGTTACACTACTCAATTTACTACCTGTCAATTACAGTTATTGTGAACACAGTCACCAGCATGTCTACTACAGAGTTACACTACTCTTCCTAGTTTTATAAATTGTTTTACAGATAATGTTAAAAGACTCACCAGCATGTATGGCCTGCCTCATTGCTAGATGGGAGGGACCTGGAAGTGTGAAGAGAGTAATGTCAGTGGGCACATGTGTGCCATTCGTTTTGCACATGATACAGTACAGTAGTACACTAGTTCCCTTATACACATCAGCTGCACATCATGTCTGTATATATATCATGATGACAGATACATACCACATGCACACCTTATGCGTGCATGAAGTAACAGCGTACAGAACAGTCATATGTACATACCAGGAGTTAACTCTAATCTCACCCTTACCTCTCTTCAAGCGTCAACTCAAACTGTACTTCCAAAACCACTGGCTTTGTTCTTCTTGGAGTCCAGGCTAACGTCCCTCTCCCTACCCTCTCTTCACCTTTAACCCCTCATTGTGCATAGAAACTAGCTTCTACCCTGTTTCTTTCACCTTGATGTCCTTCTATGCTCTGACCTACTTCTCCCATCCCTCCCACCTCCTCTTGACTGTCTTCCTTCTTTTCCTCACTTCCCTTCTTGACTCCTGCCTCTTCCATATCATTGTATCTGTCATACTCCTTCTACTTCTCTACCCTTCTGAGCCCTAACTATTATGTATATGGCTTTTGCCTTATTGCATAACCATTATGCTTTAGGTAGGATTGCTTTGAAACCAACGGTACATTGTGTATGACTCTAAACTGTTTGACTTCCTTACATGTATGTTGATTTAATTAACAGGCTGGTGTACAATTCTATTATGTTGGCTGTCTGTATTGACAACTTGTCTGTCTGCCTTTATTACGTTATGTGTGGAGCTTTTCTCCACAGGCCTCTACTGAAAATGAACTTATATCCAGCTAGACTATCTGGGTCAACAAATGTAAAAGTAATAACAATAAATGAATATGGCATCTTACCTGCACTCTCGCTGTCTTGCTGCTGTGTGGATCCAACCTCCATCAGGATGCATGATTGTTGCTGTTGTTCTGGGGCTGGATCCACAACACTTAGCAGTAGCCCCTCCTGTCTGGTGAGGGGGATGTGTGGCCACCCCACCTGTGGCAACCTGTTGCCTGCGGATATCTGCAGCAGCTGGCGGACATTTCTTATCAAATCACTGCAGTGATGTCTCACCTGCTCATATGTCCTATCATGCATGCCAACATCATTTATCCTGCTAACGAGGTTTTGCCACAGTGCAGACCTCTCCTGCTGATTCTGGGTGGTGCGTGAGAACAGGATGGCATAGTCACGCACCAGGCTCTGGTGGATCACGTCATCCTCTGCAGCAGAGTAGGCAGGATTCCTTTTGGTGCCATGTCTATCTGGAAAGGTACACAAACAGGTTATCAGCATAGTATCTCAACAATACATGGTACACATTCTATACAGGGAGTGTTAACTTCTACTTATTACTGATTGGTTAAAACCTGATTACAGTGTAGCTATCATTCTATGTCATTTGTACTAAGTACTTGGCCTTCAGACCAGTTGTTTTACATTAGGGAGGTTGGTGGCAAGCACTGTGGTGGCAGGACACATATCTTTCATCCATTGAAGTTGGGAACTGCTGATTGTGGGCCCAGTGTACAAGTGTATTACTTCTGGTATGGGCAGTTGGCCTTCAGGCCAGTTATTTAACATTAACGAGGTTTGTGGTCTGCACTCATGTGTGACAATAGGCTGTACTCTGCCATTCATAGCTGGGGACATCTGGTTTCAGGTTTATAGTGCCTGCATATCTGAGCTGTATCTTACTGACATTGCTACACCTTGTTTGTTGTAGCAAACACTACATCAGGCCTCCTGGATCTACCTTTGTTTATATGCTTGTTATCTGTTAGCTTGTTATTTCACTGGTATGCTACTTCCACATAGTACACATCTTCTCAACACATCTGTGACTCACTACTGTTATCTGCATTGCTTACTGTACGTACTTCCATGTTACACATGACAGCAAGTGACTGCTTGTCATTGTTGCATTTACTTAATTGTGACACATTGCACTTAGGTTACCTGGCATTTGCTCACTGACACTTTTATATCAGTCAGCAGTTGTAGGTAATGTCAGTACACCCTCACTCCCCACTGGACCTTGTTTTCAATCATTAGTGATTACAGAGTTCACAATAGTATTCTAGCATGTCCAGAGGTCAGTTGTCAGTTCCCTCCCCAGTCCAGCTGGTGAGTGTGGTACTCCGAGACAATGTTAGAACAGATGCATGTACACAGACAACCCCCTCCTCCTAACAACAAATTCAAACTCATGTGAGTGATGCAACCATATACCAGACTGGAGGCTAGGCTCTGTCTACTCAATACCGCCATAACCAGTCAGGTGGCAAAGGGGATCACTCACTACACTTCCAGTCTCACGTAGACCTACCACAACAGCGGACCTAACACATGATCACACATGATCATACTTGTAGGCTCAGACCACAGCTCTGCCTATGCAGCAGAGACCTCCTAAGCAGACATCCAGGCAACCACTACCACATAAGCGAACATGTGCAACACATATCACACAAAGCCAATGTGCTGAACACTCACAGCCATTAACAGTTAACAACACACCTCATACACCTGTACTAGGTGCCTCTATCATCAGGCACACTCACATCACGTTCACCAGGCTTAACGAGGTGAGGGTCACGGTGTGCAGCCTGTCAGGCACTATGACCTGCCACATAACACAAACACTCAGGTAACCCCAAGGCAGGTACAGGTATGACTCAGTCAATGTCCATGCTGCTGTGAATGGCCTGACACATTCCTCCCTGGACTACATGACATGAGACATTACAGAGCTCTCTGAGCACGTAGCCGAGACAGTTTGACCCTGACCTTGAGTAGCATCCTACCCTCACCTAGAGCGATGCCACAATATCAAGGCACGATGATCCCTTCCAACAATTGACTGACATACTGGTGTCATTCACAGGTGTGCCAATGCCTGCCATCTTGGGGTGGTATGCTTTGCTAGGGACAGCTTGCACCTGTCACCACAGTCCTATTGACATTTGGCGGAGCCTCCTGCTACACCCATAGTGCCTGTATTAGGCAAGGCTCATAAGGCAAACCCACATCCATTTGTATCACAAAGGATGAGGAAGTAAGAGTGATGCTACTCAACACTGGACGTCTAGACCCAAGGATGCACGCACTCAAAACCCTACCTAGCATTCTGGACATCGATATCTGTGCAGTAACATGAACCTGTTTCAGGTTTCACAGGAGCACACCAGTACTACCACGTTATAGCTGTTACCATTCTTGTCGGCCCCAACACTTGAACAAGGGAGGGGAGTATCAGTATTCAATGCAGATTCCCATGCCTCCACATTGGTGGCACAGTACAACATAGGTGTTAGGCCATTGAGTACAGAAGGCGTGGTTGGGGACCTGGGGAAGAAACATGGTAGCGGTCTGTCATTTGTCTACCACATGGCCAATGTGGATTGACAGACATGTTATATAGCCCAGCTAATCATGACTGATTCACATGTATGGCAGGGGAGGTCATTGTGCCTCTTTACTCATCCATCATCAGGCCTATAATTGCGTACAATGCACCTTTTGGGATGTACCTAACCAGACACCTACAGCAACTGGTACAGGACAACAGTACATCATCAAGGGGATGCAATGGCTCACACAGATGTCATATGCTGCCCAGGTAAAGTGAATCCAGCTGGACTCAGTGGCATACTGCCTGTTCAGAGGCAATCTGTGCGTGCCATATACAGCCATGTCCTACCTAGCAGTAATGAGCGTGATGCACCTCAGGCAATCAGAGTCCCATACAGCCACATGCTCAGGAGAGCTGGACCTCAGCACTGACATACATGGACATGCTGGAGGGCATATTCCTAACCGAGAGGCTCCCTTCACTCTGTAATGAGCTCACACTACTGGTTAGGCAGAGTCCCTCATTGACTCTCTTCCATAGGAATCTGGATGAGTGGATGGAGATCATAGTTGTACCCCAGGTATCACTTCTATGTCACTGTTAGACAGAGGCACAGTATACTAAAGTCGGACAAGGGCATAGCAGCATAACTTGTGATTGGGTGGCAAAGACAAACACATTCTACTAGGCTTACCAATGCCCTAGGGCAAATAGCCTAGTATGAACCTATGAACTGTTCATTCTCAACTGTTCAAGCTCATTACAGAGTGAAGGGAGCCTCTCGGTTAGGAATATGCCCCTCCAGCATGTCCATGTATGTTCTATTCAGTCGCTTACCGCTTGCTCAGAGGTGACCTTTGCCTAACACACAAGGCCATGTCAAACCCAGATTTGATGAATATGCTTCACCTCACAAAATCTAGATCCATCAGAGCCACAAGGCGGAGACTTAAACCTCGACACGGCTATTAATAGGACGTGCTGGAGGGATAGATTCATCACCCAAAGACTCCCTATGCTGTGGAACAAAATCACGGTATATGTGAGGCAGAGCACCTCGCTGGCCTTGTTCAAGAGAAATCTTGACCAATGGATGGGAGATCGCAGATATACCCCAGAGATTACCTCAGTGTCACTGCTCGACAGAGGCACAGCAAAATAATGGGTATAGTTCCCCATACTAAAGGGGTGGCGTAAGCCACAAAACGATGGACTAGGCTTGTAAATGCCCTCTGGCAGATAGCCTAGTATGAACCTATGAACATGTGTGTACTGCTATAGTACTTCTGCCATATGTTGCATGTGTGTGTGTTGTGGGGGTTGCACAGGTAATGGCCAGATACTTCTGCACAAGTGACACGTCTGACACATTCTGGGTGTTCATCCATACATACTGGATGTGTGCTGCCATCCAACCCTGTGATGTGGACACACATTACTCAGCCTGGATATACATATCCGAACAACACCACAAGCACAGTACACTACCTTGCTATGTATGCATGTTATTACACAGTTATTCAGTAGTTATGACAGTGATGCTATCCATGCAGCCCACTGGGCCAGTGGAAGCCACAACACACACCGCCAGCACCTTTGCATATGCTTACCACAGACATCCCACATACTGCATGTACTGTGCACACAGTTATCTAACCCAGAACAACTGCACACCACTTATTAATCCTGTTCATTGGACTACAGATACAGGCATATTGTATAACAATAGTAGGAGGCTACTGCAGCACAGGGCAGATTCACATGACGGGAAGGCATCTGTTGTCTGCAGTGTTAAGATGCTTCACATTCACCAAATGCACAGATATTGGCAACATTGTTGCAGACAGTTTAGGTGCAGGTACCCCCCCCCATTGTCCTACACATGTGTTATTAGTTATCCCAGATGACTGTAACCTCCCTATCCTCTCACATGTCCAGGTGAGAGCCACCCTCATCATTGCAGAACACATATCATCACTGTTACGAAATGGTATCCCTGGATGTGTGCTACATTCACCCCTGGAGGACATAGCACCACATGACAGACTGATATTAATCCCTGGCCATACTACAGGATATGTACCTGAACAGTGCCATACATACACAGTGGTCCCACACCAATGAGGAGGAACCTCTACTGACCCTGGGAACTACTGCATCATATGCACAACTGGCCTTGTGTTCTAAGCTATGGAAGTGTTAGTTATGGCCCACATGTACAACAATATTACATATGTTTATATTTCATGACTATGTACACACAACCTATCTCATGGACATACCTATAGATAGTGAACTATGATACATTTGGAGGTGTCACAGTATACACAGGATTAACCTGCTACTTTGCATTACCTGTGTTTATGGCAGCTGTTGCTGTGCCAGTGGTGCTGCTTGCTGCTTGCTCCTTGCTGCTGCTTTTGCTGCTGGCAGTCCTAATATTTGTTTGGTTGTTTGGTTGTTTGGTTGTTTTCTCTGTCTCTCTCTCTCTCTCTCTCTCTCTTTATCCGTAGTGTTTGTGCAATGAATGTATTGTGTGAGTGTAGTGTGGGTACTCAATGCTTTTGTAGGTATCTGCATAGGTCCATGTGATGGCCTCTGCACCAATTGTAAGGCAGCATTTGTTAATTGCATGCAGCTGGGTGTGTACTGATTGCATGTCTCACTGTGATTTCAGGACACTGCTATAAAAGGGTATGTGAGATAGGCGTTGCCCTTTCAGATTGTAGGGCGTGGACCATGCTGGTATGCTGTTGACAGTGTTTTGTGAGTGTGAAAGTTAGTACATCTCCCATGCTTCATGCTGTGTTGTAGATTCAGGTTGCTGCATTTATCTTGCCTGTTCCCTGTAGTGAGTGTGTATGCATACTGACACCTACAACTATATGTCATATGTATTGCTATATAAATATATATATATCTGTGTACATATACATACTTTCATATATGTACATTAGCTGACATTATTGGGTACAAGCTAACAATTAGCAGGGCTGTTTCTGTTAACACTACACTAGTATGGGAATCCAGTAATTGGGACTATAAAAGTCTGCATGACATGCTTTGGGTAGTAGACATACTATATTGCCTTTATCTTCATTCCTACTATTACATGTTCCACTTATTTAGCACTATATTCCTGTATGAGAGTCATGGCTTAGTGGTAGGTCATACAGACTAGTGTTACAATGGTCTTGTGGTAGGGCCTACTAGTATGCTCATATTCTGCTTTTGAGTTGAGTATAGGGCCTATCAATCAAAGTGCTGGAGGCACCTTTAAGCAGTTAAAGGGCTTAGTAGGTCTCACAGGAGCCAGGCTGTGTTGCAGATTCTGGTTGCTGCATATATCTTCACTGTTTCCTGTAGTGAGTGTGTATGGCTACTGAGACCTACAACTATATTTCATATGTATTAATATATATTTATATATATGTATGTGTAGATATACATACCTTCACATATGTACATTACCTTACGTTACTATGTACAAGCTAACAGTTAGCAGGGCTGTTTCTGTTCACACTGAACGAGTATGGGAATCCAGTAATTTGGCCATTAAAACTCTACCTGACATGCTTTGGATAGTACATCTCCTATATTGCCTTTATACTGATTCCTACTATTACATGTTATATTTATTTTAGCACTGTGTTCTTGTAAAGCAGGCATGGCTTAGTGGTAGGTCATACAGACTAATGTTACCAAGATCCTGGGTTCGAGACTGACAGTGGGAATTTATTTTTCTTAGCAAACTTTCAAACTGAGTACAGGACCTGTCAATCAAAGTGCCATAAAGGCACTTTTAAGTACTTTAAACCAGGTCTGCGCTCGTTTGCGCGGAGGTAATGCATGCGCACTGGCAGTTAGCTTGTGGGAGCAGCGTGCAAACGGTGTGCGCTGGGATAAACCTTAATTGGCTAGTGACACACATGTTCAGCTAAGCACAGCTAGTTGCAAACGGTTTCAGCCTATTAAACCGGTGCTTAGCAACGGGCATGCAGTTTGCAGCTTTTTAAACACTACTCAGCTACGGGCACTCCGTCTCACAGCAGCTTAGCTATCAGTACATTTCTGACTATTTTTATTATTGTGTTACTTTGGAATATATGCTCCATTTCATTCCATTTTACAAAAGGGAATACATTTACATTTGTACAATACTGTCAGGGGGCTTTTTCGTGCTTATTTACAAAAAAAAAAAAAAAGGTTGTTGTGGGGGCTCGAACCCGCCTGCCTACTCTTAGGCCGGCAACTCTACCGCTAAGCTATTACTTCTTGCCTTACTTTGTATATTTAGTTCTTATATCCTTTTCCACTGACTGCTAACTGTGATTGCGCTAGTAGCAAACCCGCGCACACGGGAGCACACAGTAGCAAACATTTACGGGGTTTAAAAAAAAAAAAAGGGTTTTAATTTAATTTTATAACATCTCTTCACTTTATACAGTGATGGTCTATCAGGGCATGTGTTGTGTAGTGTGTTTATTCACATTTCCATGGCCCCTCTCGTGGATGTTTACTTTCAGCCATTCTAGTCTTCCGGGGGCGTGTCCGCTTGCAGGGCTTAGCCTACAGACACGCCCCCAACTCTCTTACACGGACCGTGTAAGAGTTACTAGTGTGATTCAGCATGCCTCATGCACCTCATGCATATGCATGACATGCTGACATCACACAGTTTCACTGCAGCCTCCGTGTAAGAGTTATAACTCTTACACGGAGGCTTCCTGAATTTGGCCCAAAGTGTATGCATCAATAAATACATAAATAAATAAATGTATTTCCTAGACCCTCTTTAGGGCCACTGATACTCTTATCAAGACCAAACCAGTTAATACCCGTTGGAAAAAGTTCTATGTGTATACTGTATATGAAATAATGCGTGAAATGCAACATTTTCAGCTGAAAATTGACATAGCTTATGTATCCCTGGTTGTTTTGCTATCGTCTTTTTGTTGTTAGCTCGTCATTGCCACCCTTTGGAATTCACTAGTGTATATTCCTGTTTATCTATTCTCGATGGCTTCTGCTTCTGTTAATTCATGTCAATCCTATTTGTACATAAATGTTTCTCTTAACATTGCCAGTCTTCTTGAAGAGATCACTTGTTCTTCCCATTCTAGCATCTTTTTCCAGCGATTTGCATTTTTTGTTTAAATGTGTCCCTTTATCTTTTGTGATTACTCTGTGGAACACTCTATTTGATGTAACATATCAATGTCTGCTGCCTTTTCCTTGGCCACTTTTAAAGTTTCCAAAAACAACTATTTTGCTCTTTTAATCTTCTTTTCCATTTAGAACATTTTGTTGTTACATCCAGGACAATGTCCCACACTTCCATTCATACCTCCTTAGGCACTTTTTCAAAATTTCTACACCCTTAAATCTGTGCTTCAGCTCCACTAAATATCCATATAAAATACTGTTGAGGTTGTTCGGAGACTTTTCCTGGTATTAGGTTACACTCACTGAAATGTTCCTTACCCTGTTCTCATGCTTTACTTTTGAAATATGTTAATCTTGTAACCTCAAAAACAATTAAAACAATTTCCATTTTACAACCTGTGAAGATACGTGAAGGCTGCCAGTCTGTCATTTGTAAATATTAATGTAAGCCACAAGCTTGTTCTCTTAAATGTGAAAAAGAGTGTATTGGATATTGAACTGAAAAAAACAGTGCACTCTGCTGTAAGACAGCTGGTAAGTCAAACATTGTGAAATTCTTTGAATTAAAAGTCAGAGCCGAGATGTCTAGAGGGAGGCATTCTTCCTATTGTTTTGAGGCCAGAGTTAATGGCTAGAATTTACATGCATAATTTCTTTTATTGCTCTGGCTTTCTGACCATCTACAAGATCAAAAGGGATATTAACCTCTGAGTTTCTGTTAGCCTGGGAGCCAGAAAGAAATTATGTAATCTGAAATTAATCAGTGGTACTGTGTTATCAATTTAAGGACAGAAAGAATGAGAACATTTAGCATTTGTCTTGAGAACATCCACTCTGCCTGTGTTCTATATGTAAGTTTATTTTAGAACTGTGTTTTCTCTTAGATATAGCTAGGAACTAGGAAGATTAGATTAGTTTTTTTTTTCTGTATTGATGTCAGAACTTTTCTACTGTATTATTTTAAGTATTTCTCTGTGATCTCTGAACTCTTGACTAGCACAGTGTAGTAAGAGGTATTGTCTTGTGTTTTTATTATTTATTATTAAATATTTTTAATCCTTTCAACTGTGGATGTTTTCTGTAGAGATAATTTAAGCTCTAAGAGTACATTGCATGTATATAGTGCAACTGGCCAAGCCACTCCAAATAAGCCTTGACTGTTCAGTTGCACTTACCATTGGGATAATAATAATATTGCACAGTAATAATTGGACACCCTTTCATAAGGGCCTTTTAGTAGCTGACAAATATTAGTGAGTGGTGGCAAGTAGTACTACCATATAGTCTGGGTAAAAGGGGCACAGCTGGAGAACCTGTGCCAGCCTTCCCCAGGAGTGTCTGCGTCATTGTATATAATTCTTATCTCAAAATGTGTGTGGCAGCTACTTGGGCAGGGACACGAAGCCCTGGTTGGACAGACAGGGTGATGGAGGTTTTATCTTGCCCACTAGGCTGAGTTCTGGAGACTATAGTTGTGCCAGTGGGGAGTCTTATGTGGGGCCTGGAGAGAAAGGGAGAAACCAGCCCCAGACTGACTGTGATCTCTGTGTGCTCTTAAGTGGAATTGTACTTTACTGTGTGTGTATTTATTATCCTTTCCTATATGGACACCCCTCACTGGTGTTAGTGGTGAGGATTGAGGCTCCTTGATTGCATCACACAACCACTCAGGAGATTGTGGTCTTCCTGATATATTCACAAATCTTCCAAATAGTTGCTTATGTTGTCCACAAGTCAGTGCTGTCAACATTTCTCTTCTACAAGGAGACTCCTTTCTTTATGGAAACATTATGTCAGCATTGTCATACCCATAGCTCTCAAATGACCATGAGTTTAAAGAACATGCCATGTTCTTCATATTGATCATTGCTGCAGTAGCCTAAGTTATATATGTGATATTCTGCAAGGATATAAAAGCTGTCCAGCTTTCAAAACTCCAAGGCACATTCCACACATGCAAATGCATAGTCAGCACTAGCTGAGCTGACTAAAAAAGAGAAGTTTAAGTGTCAAGTCCTTGAGAGCTTTCCTGCCACTGAATAGTATGCTCTTGTGAGGTTTTTGAGGATTGACTGTCAGCTTATACTGTTGCATTGCTGGGCAGATAAGTTCCCTTCAGGAAAAATAGCTTCCTTTCAATAAAGAAAAAAAATTGTTTGATAACACTTTCCTATTCAGGAAAGTTATTTTAAAGCTAGGGGTTTGTATTTAGATGGACTGGCATGAGGCTGTATTGTACTTTTAAATCAGAATACTCTTTTTTTCCTATCAGTTTAAAATGTGTTCAAAGTGTTTTAAAACCATTTTCTGTGAAAAAAATTGTGTTTATTTTATTTTTTTGGGCTGGCAAAGTTTTTTAAGTGTTTTTCTGTGAAAAAGTTACGATTTGCTTCAGTTCCAGATGGGTAACTGTGCTAAGGCTATTTGTTGCACCTCAGACTACTCATCATTTAGCCAGGATCCCTCTGATGTAGCACTTACAGCTACTATGGACCAAGAGTTAATCCTTTAAATTTGCAGCTGTTTGTGGCCCCCTCAGTAGTGAAGGAGAGCTACTTTTTTCAGTCCTTGGAGAGGGAACAGGGAAAGCTTCCCTGTTTTGTCAGAATGTTGTGCCCATCTGGGGGTAAGCTGCTATTCCCATTAATAACACTGTTGCCCCCATTTTTCCTATAAAAAAGAAACAGAAAAATAAATGCATCTACTCCTCCTCCTCAAATTTTCTTGGACAGGAGTCATTTACTGGGTCTGGTTCATGGTTTGATTCAGGCTATTGATCATACTTTCAAAATAATTTCTGGTCAAAAGAAAGAGTGATACCTCTTTTCCTGAAGAAATTCAGGATTCAGAATCTGGACAGCAATATGAAGGGCAGTTATAAGGTTTTCTAGTCAGATTCTGAGTCAGACTCAGAGGAGAGCTCAGTTTCTTTTTCTCCTTGTGGGACTATTTCCTGAGACTATTCCCAGAATGTCACAGTGTTTCAGTGGGAGAACACTGAGGTTTCTCAGTTCCTTAGAACATATTCTGAGCTGTTACAGAAGGAATTTCCATACCCTTCACTTTTAATCAATTTCTATCAGCTTTGGAGGAAGTGTGTGTTATTGCCTGCAGTTTAACTGATTGTCAGCAAGCTGCCCCTAAAGGGGAGATAAAATCTATAAAGCTCCTCAGTCTTTCAAGAGTTTACACAATTTTCCCAAACCTGGCCGAACTGCTGTAGCTTTACTTAATCATACTGCTGTTAAACATTCCAATCCTAGTCTTTCAGATAAGGTTGGCAAGACTATGATAAGTATGGCAAAACAGTGCATGTTCTATAACTTTGATTTTCAGAATTTTTAATTGTCAGGCTAGTATATTAATGTACATTCATAGTAGTTGTGAAAGCATGAGGAATGTTTTGTCTGCAGTTTTTTTCTTGTGAGGAAAAATCTCCATTAAATAATTTTGTTTATGCAATTGTACAAGTCACCAATCGTTGTTTAGAGTGTGTGTATAATTCAGTTGATAGTTTTTCAAGGACTTTGGCCACTGATACTTTGTTGAGGAGGTTTGCCTGTCTATGTTCTTATAACCTCCCAGATTATGTTAAAAATAAGATTTTAAATTCTCCTTAGGATAAGATTAGTTTTTGGTCCCTCTGCTGCAGTAGTGATCAAAAGGTGTGATGAGACGGGTGGATCAATACAGGGAATCTCTTAAGATTTTTCAACCCTTCTTTTCCAAATTTTCTAAGAGATTCTCAAACTCCTCATCCAATATTGGCTCCAAAAATAACTAAAAAAATAAACCATCTCAAAAAATGCAGGTAAACAGATGTTTAAGAAGTAATGGGAAGAGGGTTCCCAAGAGAATTTAGGAAGCCCCAAAACCAAGGAAAATCCAACAACTCGGAAGGACTGTTTTAGAGACCTTTTTGATGATAGTCTGTTTTCCCTTCCAGAATCTCTGAAAATCCACTTTTCTCTTTGGCAAAGGATTTCAGACCAATGGGTTCTGAAGAGTTTTTATCAAGGTTAGGAAATGTATCCTTTCCAGGGGGTAATCACTTCACTGGAGTGGATTCTTTTATTTTCACTTGTCTTTCACTGCATGCTGTCCTAGGGAGTGACAGAACCAGTTTATCTTTCCCAGGTGGAAAAAGGTTTTCATTCAAATATGTTTTTAGCACCAAAGAAAGCAAATGCATGGAGACCATTTGTGGATCTTTCTTTCCTAAGCCTGTTTGTGATAGTGCCCAAATTCAAAATGATGTCACTTCACAACCTGTTAACTCTTATTCCTCATTCAAGTTTCCCGGTAACTCTAGATTTAAAAGATGTTTATCATCACATCCTTATTCATCCAGATGTCATTTGTTACTTAAAGATTTGTGTATCTGGATCACATTATCAGCTCTCTCACTTACTCTTTGGACTATCCATTGTACCAAAAGTGTTCACAAAGTATCTAGCTCTATTTATAGCTCATTTCAGGCTACAGGACATCCACTTTTTTCCATATTTAGATGACTGACATTTATTTGCCAAGTTTCAGGAATCCCTCATGTGGGTAAAGTCTCTTATACAAACTGGGATTCCAAGATTGTGTTCCTGGGGTGTCAACTAAACACTTCAGTTCAAATAATTTTTTTTCCACAGAAAAAAAACAGTTCTATAGCTTTATCTATTTATAGGGTTTTCCACTCAGACTTCAGTCACTGCAAAAGGAATACATCAGAATGTTGGGTTTCATGCCATCTATGATTCTCATGATACCACTGGCGAGACTCCACGTGAGAAAGATGCAATTGAATCTGAAGTCTGTTTGATCCAAGCACCAACATACTTTGTCCTGTCAAGTCCAAATGCCGAGGTTTGTCAGTAAGGAAATAATTTGGTGGAGATAGTAAAAAAACCCAAGCCCATGTTCCCCTTCTTCCACCCTGTTCTAAAGCAGTCAGTCACCACAGAAGCCTCCAACTTTGATTGGGGAGCAGTTTCATGAAGGGAAAAATGCAAGGTGCATGGGGCACAAAGGGCAGATACAAGCATATACATATAAAAGCGATTCTTGCTCTGATCAAGGCACTCAACTCTCTGAATCATCTTTGGTCCCCAGGATGTCATTGGGTTGTTACAAACAATACCACAGTCATGTTGTACATCAACAAGCAAGGGGGAACCAGGTCACACCCCCTCTGCAGACAAGCCACATTAGCTTGGTAATTAGCTTCATAGCGCAATCTCACTCTACAGGCATCCTACATTCTATCAGAACAAAACTGGGTGGCAGATAAGCTGAGAAGGGCAAGGGCAGACCCTTGCAAATTGAAACTAGACCAATGGGTCTTCCAAGAATTGATCCATTTGCGGGGAGTTCCTCAAGTAGACCTATTTGCCTTCTCTCTGAACAACTGGTAAAATTCTGTTCCAAGACTCCATATAAAAAGTCCTGGAAGACAAATACTTTTTGTTTTCCTGGAATAGGAATGTCCCAGCATACTTTTCCACCCTTTCTGCTGATATCCAGATTCAGAATTCAGAAGATTCAGAAGGAATCCCCATGATCACCGTGGTGACTCTATTCTGGCCCAGGCAACAGTGGTTCTCTATTCTTTTGGAAATAGGCAGGGGCAATTACCACACAAACTTCCTCACAGAATGAATCTACTCATGGAGAATCATCCTACAGAAAGAAAGTCTCCTACCCTGCATGTTTGGGAGCTGATGAGTCATATTTAGCTACATTAGAGGAGCCACCTTATTTCCAGAGAAGGAACTTGGGTTGTTTTTTAAATTGTTTTGCTTAAATGTGCACCTCTCTAAAGAAATAGATGCAAATGACCCAGTCAGCAAACATTTCTTGGACAACAAGTAGTTTCGTTACGATTTTTGATGCCTTTACAAAATTTGAAGTCAAAAACAGGTGAAGCACTGATAGGTGTCATTCTGAATATAAAGAGTATAACCACTTATTGTGCCTTTCAATGTGGGGTGGGGGTGGTGGCCATAAAGATTTAGGTGCATTTAGCAAAAAGTAAATGAGGATGACACGAATAAAGATGATGACAGTCCTATACCAAGAGATGAGGGAAAATAAAAATTCAACTTTCTCAGAACATGGAACTAGGGGTATAGAATTCACCACTGATTATGAAAGAGTATGGCATTCAAAACAAAATGAACATGTTCTGAACCACCCATAGAAAAACCTTAAAAAATCTTGAAACTGACCTTGGGCCCCTTCTTCTCCAATGTAGCATTTGCATGGCAATGAGTTGATGATACAGTGAATGTTGGGAAATGGAAATGTTCTGGCCATGTGGGAAAGTTTTTAGCTAGTAAGCTGTCCTGATGACTGTGGCATTAGTCCTAATGGTTTTTCAAGGTGGGGATCTTCTTATCATATCTAATATTAGTTTGTTTCTACATCATTTATATTATTCTCTGGATAATTTAATTGTATACTAGTACCTATTACATGTTTGCTGCACTGTTGTCCTTTCCATTGTGTTCTTTTTCACTTTAGCTCTAAGTTATTATATCTTTTGTAACAAATGTAACTAGGATCATACTTGAAGATGGGTTTAGTAATCCATTTCTCCTTCCTGCTCAAAACAGATAAAATACTTTGTCTTACCCAGCATGCTTAGCTAACACCAGTTGTCAAGGCATCCACAAACCAGGGAAACTGATAGTCAAGACTCCCTCCTCACAACTATGATTATGTCCCCTTTTATTGTGCATCTGGCGAATGTTCTCACTTTCAATAATTACTATAACAGACTGCTGGTGAACAAACACCAGAAGGACTGGAGTAATAAAAGAAAAACAGATGGCACCCTTGAAATAAGCTCTCTCAATCTGTAACAATTTCATTGCAATACAATTGAAGCACCAGAACATTGATGTAAAGGAGGAATAGATCATTCCAGTATCTTGCATCTTGAATGTTCAAGGCTTTGTCGGACAAAATATGTGCTCTAATAGTCAGGTAATTACTTCAGAGTGTAAAAATGTGTTTATTTTTATTTATTTATTTTACATTTTTTTAAGGGGGAAGTCTGACTGGGCAGAAATTGTCTGTTTTGAGTGGAGGCCCAGGGAGAAAAGCTCCACATAGAACATCCCAATATAAAAATATTCATGATCTTCAATACAAAGATGTACAACATTATCAGAATAGAAAAAAAAAAAAAAATATATATATATATATATATATATATATATATATATATATATATATATATATATATAAAGAAAGATGTTGAAGCACTGCACAATAAGTGCTCTCATGTTGTATACTAGTTGTTAATGCACCTCACACCTAGATAGGTCAAGGTGACAAACTAAAAGATCATGAATCATTTCTTGTATTTTTTGTTCCATTCAGCAGGTTTATATGACAGTATTTCATGCTCTGCTTTCTGATGAGCAGATTTAAATGCAACCCTTACTGGAGTGGTTGCTTGAACTTTTGAACTTTAAGGTGTGTCTTCATTTCCCTTTAAAATACTAAACACAATTGTGGCATTCAGAAGGGGATAGAGAGAACCTGTTTAACGTGCACATAATTGTAAAAAGGGATTTATCAAGGATTTATGAAACAGTAACACGGTAGGGAGATAAAAAGTTAAGGCAAATCTACCATATGCTGGAGTATGGATTTATTTTAATTTGTGATTAATAACAACATTGCAGTAACAGTAGAAGATGGTTAAACATGGAAAGCAGAAGCTGAAGATAGAAACCCCCTGCAAGGAATATTTTAAATACAAATTTATGTGAGGTGCTACATCTAAATACTAGGCTAGATTAAATGAAAAAGTGAAAAAGAGAGAGCGAGAGATATTATTGGCCATTTTACTGCTATACCTATAGTCTGCAAATTATAGACGGTCATTTCAGCTGTTGTCAAACTTAATTAATGCAGTTAGTAGGGCATGCTGTGACACCCACTCATGCTTGTCTGCAGCATATTACCTGTTTAGAAATCTTGCTTGCCATGGTGGTCAGTGGCCCTCTGCTGAAGTACTAAACAGAAATAAAAGTCTCAGTTTAACTGACCTTCCATCTGTGTCTGAAACCTTTAGTGGTATTTTTGCATACATTAAAAGGTACCAGTGTGGAGCCGTCACACTGCAGATGGCACAGTCCTTCCTAGATTCACTGCAGCCTCTCATAAAAATCATGGGAGCAGAGAACGAAAGCTGATGTCATTCTATGATATTTTGTATCTCTGTATGTATGTCGTGGGGAGGCGTAAGTAAGTCATAAGAGACCTTTGACAACATTCAGTTTAAAGGAAATTTGATAGATGGAATGTGCTGAACACTGAATGCTAGAACTAAAACTGCCTTATTAGATGAAGTACAGAACATCCACTGTAATAACAATAATGAATTTACAACAACATGGTTTACTGCTTTCTTCACTGTAGAAGTAAGCCTTCAGAAACAGTGTGAACAAAGCATAGCAAAGAGAATTATGAGTGGGTCTCTGATTCTAATCAACTTCTTATGTGTTCGAGACATGGATGCCAGGAAATTCACCACAAAAGTGAAGCTCAAGAAATGAATCTTGGCAATAATGTTAACACTTAATAGTCATTTAGGGTCGGTGACCTGACCATTGTCCTTTGTAGTCCATGGAGCTTTATCTGTTCTGCATGCTACTAGTTACAGTAAAAAAGAAAAAAATGCCAAGACTTTGCTGGCTTTCAAAGCTGTAAAGCACTTAGCAAGCGCTATCAAAAAGGCAGTGGAACATAGTCCCTTTCATTTGCACTTAACCTCTATGCCTCTCCTGTTATTCTAGTAACTTTCTAAGTTTATAATAGGAAGTCACGGACACATTATCAGCACAGACAGCAGGCAGAGACAGATCTTTTATTCTGCCCCTGTCATTTGCTGGTCATATTTTACTGTTTAAGCAGGGGGTGCTCTAACATTAGTTAAGATCGGGTCTTGCACCTTTGTAGCATTAACTGATTTTTCTTTTTTTTGAATATTGGAGTATAATCATCATACTACATGCATGCTAGAGCTGGAAACCTCTTATGAATGGCTCTGCATGCTGCAAATATTTCTGAATGATAATAGTTGCACCTTTCCCCTGCAGGCCTGCATGATATGATTAAACAATAGGATCGTTGCAGATTTATGAGTGTCATCTGTGCCCAGATCTAACACATCTCTTTTCATTTCATTTCATTTGGTTGGGAAAGTCACAGTCAGTTGTTCTCTAATAAAACTGGATGTGCTACATGTGCTCAGGACATCAGAGAGTGAGTGACAATTGCCTTGACATGATAGCTTGAGACACAAAAGTCCAGAAAACAGCAGCATGAGCAGCCACAGCAAGAAGCAGCAACAACCTGAAACAACTCCTCAACATTGTCTCTAGGCATACCAATCAATGACCGTGCAGCTGAGCAGTTTAAGCTGCCTTGATGAGAAAAACAATAAAACAAAAACACGTTTGATACAGAGGATGGTATCCTCATAGAAAACATCTCCAGGATGCTGGTCACATAAATATCACCAGTAACAGTAAAACACAAATAAGAAAAGAAAACAAATGCTTATTTATGAATGTCTACTCCTACAATGTGGATGGTGCAAAAGTAGATGCATTTAATGGTGTTTTATAGACAAAAAGGCAGGGAAGCTGCCAGTTCAAGACAATCACAAACAATGTGTGGAATGGTGAGGAGCTGATGAAGATGAACTCCCACAATTATGCCCTAAATGCTGTGGAGGTTGGGGCTAGCCATCTTTGGTGCAAGCATCAAACAAGAAGTAAATAAGTGCCAGGCTGCAACAGTCAGCATAGTCTGGGATCACCCAGTGCCATCGACAGAAACACTTCAGTACTCTTTGTGAAAGACATGTCTGAAGCAATCAATGTGCAGGGTAAGTAGGTTAATAACAGCTTTAAAATCTGAGGCATTCCCATGCCTAAAGAGCATTATGGGAGATGACATACCCCTCAAAACATCCTATTAAAAGCTTTGTTACATCACAGAGGAGGTGGAGGGCTATAGCCCTCCCCCATGGTGTTCATCACAACTTAAAAGAAAATCCTGAATCTCAATGGTTGTGATTCTTGGGTGATTTATAGAATACCTCTCTTATGAGAAATGGCATCTCTCAGCAGGATAAAAGCTTTTCAAAGAATTTGAGCACCACAGTGAACTGCAGGTCTAACTATATAATTCCATCTTGATGGGACTGATATGTGAGTCCCTGTTTTCAGCTCTCTTAGAAATAACAGTGAAAGACACAATAAATGTGTGTCAATATAAATAACAATGGGTTCCACAAGAGCCTCATACAATGCAGCAGCTTATCTGTTCCCTTCTGCCAACATAAGGGGTACATGTTTCATCTGGTACAGAACTTTTGATATGCTGATTAATTTCTGTTTTGGTTGAGACATGACTAAAATATGTAAGATATCATACATATCTACTAGAGGTAAAGCAATTCCTGATCCTGATATTGCTTCTCCATGTGGAGATTAAATATGTCAGAAATATCTGATATGACCACCTATTCCAGTGGTTTAGTCACAATTATATGCAAGGTCACTTAAGGTGTTATGGGAACTATCACGGTTGGGAAATTTCCCTGAAACACCTCTGGATGAGTATGACTTAATGATGAGAGATCTGTCCTGCCTGGATACAAAATGACATGGAGGTGTGACAGCTACATCTAGTTTATTCTACATGATGGATTTGCAGCTCCACTGTACTTGATAAGATTGGTCAAGGGTGAGCAGGAGATAAGTGATGTTCTCTGTAAAGACACCCAACAGGATTTGTCACTATCATCACAGACTAACACTAGGATCCATGATACAAGATTTGCTAGCATTGCCACCACATGGAAGTTGTTGTTGTATCTTTCGGCTTTACCCGGTTAGGGGTCGCCACAGCATAACTCCGGTCCACTAATTTTTGGCAGTAGAGTTTTACATGCAGAGTTGCCAGCCCTGACACACAACCTTCGACGAAGGGACACCCATGCACACATGTCTCCACACAGACGATGCTTTAGCTGAGAATCGAACAGGACAATATCTTACTGTGAGGAGACAACGCTACCGCAGCACCACCACTTAATGGAAGTAATACAGAGCAATTACCAAGCACCTTGAAATATCATGTATAACTGTTTAGGAGAACAATGTGCATGTCTCTGGCATGACAGACAAATGCTTTGGGGAGTTTGTGCACTGCTGAGAGTGCAGGAACACTGTGGTGTTAATTAAGGCATAGAGTCACTTTTTTCAATTGCAGAGCATGTGGTATCATTACATTAATACTGACTCCACTGATTCTGTTCAGGCTGGTGTCCTGCATCAATAGTTGCTTGCACTCCTAGAAATGGATCTGCTATGCCTCTGTGCTCCCCACATCTTTTGACCAATAGCCATGCCTTTAGAGCTTTTATTTGATTATACTTTAGAAATTCCTTGGTGGCCTGTGTAGTGTGTGGCATCCACATGCAGATTATGTGCTTCTCTGGTCTATCCCATGTCCATAACTCTCAAATTCTCTGCTTGAGTATCAGGGGCAAAGACAAAAATAATGGAAGGAACAAAGGCCCCAAATGAGGGACATTTAAATTATTCTATTTCACTTACAAAGTTAATAGAACATGAGGCTTTGCATCAACATGCATTTCATGAACAACACAAAGAATTGACCAATAAGAAACCTTAGCGATTTGTCAGAAAATTCAAAGAATTGATGAGAAACAGGACAAAAATATGAGGCAAAATCATGAACGTGCTACAAGTTCAGGGATAATTGAGTGCTGTATCTATGTCCCTACTTACGCCTGTCATGACTATCAAGTCTTCCCATCCATTCAAATGCCCTGCAAGACATGTAGCTGTGTGATTGTTCTTTCCCCTTCTTTCCATCTGTGGATGTGTACATGCTTTTCTACTGCATTTCCCAACAACCTTTTTTTTCATGTGTCATTATGAGTTGCTTGGCTTCAGTGATAACTAGGGTAGCTTTAAGCTGTGGCATGTAATCCAATAAAAATGTATGCAAATCCAGAATGTGTTCTGCCTATTTATTTTATAAAAATTAAAGTGTGCAAGCAGAAAGCTCAGCAATCAAGGTGAAGAGTTTTAATTTAGCCACCTGTTCCACTTGTTTGGTTGGCTCTCACAGTGTTGTTGTGTCTTTCGGCTTTTCCCAGTTAGGGGTTGCCACAGCAGAACTCCGGTCCACTAATGATTGGTAGTTGATTTTTACGTGCTGTGTTACCAGCCCTGATGCACAACCTTCAACGAAGGTACGCCCATTCACGCATGTCTCCATGCAGAAGACGCTCTAGCTGAGAATCGAACTGGGCAGCGTCTTACTGTGAGGCGACAACGCTACCGCAGCACCACCACACAGTGTATGCTGCAAATTCACATAAGAACACCTGGGCTTCCCTTCAGAACAAGCACTTAAACCTAATTAGTCCTACTGTGTTAGAATATATGGATATATATATATATATATATATATATATATATATATATATATATATATATATATATATATATATTTATTTTTTTTGCCTTTTCAAATATACAGATCTTCACTGAAATTCTCCTCTGCACTAAACTGATATCAAAATGTGTGTGACCTTCAGTCAACAGTTAAACATCATTTGTGTAACTGTGAAATACGCTGCCAAAAATGACTTGTAAAAAGTTTTTGTTATCTCTGACTTCTGTTACAGTACATTATGTTCCAGCTGGAAATGTCCCACATTAGGATAGGAAGCCGCCTCTGTTGCATAGGAACTAAATTCTCCTGAGACTGCTTTCATAGTTTTGTTCATGTAGCTTTCATAGTTTTGTTCATGAAGCTGAGATAAATGTCTATTATTTTACATGTGAACTATCCCTGTAGCTGAAATGAACATCTGTTTGACTAAATGTACGTAATTCCTGCTGTAAAGTATACATTCAAGTGAGGACTGAGCATATTAGGCAGTAAAACTTATTAAGTTTCATGGCCCACCAGTTATTTTTATGACTGATGCTGAACTAAGAAGTCTGCTTTGCTGTTTTTAACCTTAAGATAACACAACTATTTCATAGTCAGACAGGTGAACACTGGGTAGTCAAAAAGAGTATGAATTATCTTCCAAACAATTCAGGAATAACTTGTTTTAGAACAAGTTTCTGTAGAGACAGTAGCACATCTACAATGTTGCAGTTTGTTACAATTTATAATCTGTTCTTTGTTTATAACCACAGTTTGTAATTTACCTAACAAATCATGACCACTGATGACTGACATAGGTATGAGTAAAATTATATCTTGTCTTACTTAAGTAAGAGGCAGCATAGTAGAACAAGTTGCAAATTTGGGCACCTCCCCCTAGTTTTAGACAATTAAGTCCTTTCTTACTGTAATCCACCATTGACTTTCTGCCCCATTGTATGTTTTCATGTTTTGACAAACTGCTTTACCAGGCTTTATGTCTCTCACTGTTTTCTCTTCTTGCTGCTTGTACAGCACTTCCAAAGCTCAAGCATATATTTACAAATACACACACACACACACACACACACACACACACACACACACATGTGTGTGCATGCACACAAACACATGCACATACAAAAGCTGTTAGCTGCTAATATTGTTTCTGTATTTTTTTCTGCTATGCAGAAAAATACTTTAGTAAATATGCACCTAGATGTTTCATTCGATAGAAGACTCAATAAATAAAGTGTTGATTATGACTGCCTGTTACAGTTTTGATGATCACAGACCTGATCACAAGAATGATCAAATATTAACAGTAAATACGTGGTAATATTTAATAAATTCAGAGTTATGTCATCGTTTGAGCGTTCCCCCTGTTCTGTTATATAGTGACATTAGTATTAGTTTATATAATTTATGAGGGGAGTGCAGGATCAACATCAGAGAACATGGGGATATGAAGAGACCTTGCAAAAACATTTGATTATGTTAACACTGAGTTTTGGAGCTCAATTTTTTAAGTAGAAGCTTTATTTCCATAATGTTACAGATCGCAGTCCTTGGAACCGTGAGATGGGGCTGCAGATTATGCAACTTACATCACAGAGGAAGGTTTCTGGGGAAACTCAAGGATCTAACATAATCTCGTATGCTCTGTACCAAATGATATCTGCAGCCCTTGCTGTTAGCAATGAGAAACAGATGAGCTGCTGCACTGCATGAAGCTCTTTTGAAATCCACTATTATGTACGTTGGCAAAAATTCTAGCTTGTCTTCCACTGTCAGTTCTAGCCTTAAGTCCCCAGCACCACCTTACTTGTGTGCTCATCCTAATCTAAATACACCACTGCCCCTAACCCTAACCTTATACATTATGTTACCAAAAGCCCATTCCCTAAACAGTACCACTAAACAAGACAAAAGCACGTTGAACACACCCAACACCAAACATGTAAAATGGTAAAAATATCCCCTTACTTAACCCAGACCCATGAACACTCAAACATACACACCGACAACTATAACCTTTCAGTCAAACATTCATTTTCACTGCACAAACCTACCTACAAACACTATAAAAATAAGCATTTAATCATTTTAGCATTAAGTCAAATGTGCTTTAGATATTTTGTTCTTTCAGTATTTTTTCCCCAAAAAAACTTTTCAGTCAAATGAGCTTTAGATATTTTGAGGTGTGTGTGTGTGTGTGTGTGTGTGTGTGTGTGTGTGTGTGTGTGTGTGTGTGTGTGTGTGTGTGTGTGTGTGGGTGTGTGTGTGTGTGTGTGTGTGTGTAGATATAGATATAAATATATCTGTAGATACAGAAATAGATATAGATATAGATATATAGATATAGATACAGGTATAGATTATAGCATGCTCTTATAAGTGCACAAATAACAAGCATGTGCAGTACAACATTGTTATCTGGCCTTGCTCTCAGGTATCCCACTAGATTGGGTACAAAAGTTTTACTAATGGTTTCGTATAGGTCACACATTATTTTTCAAAATACCCATCCTCAGGACAGTATATACATTTTACTTATTCATTTAAGCCTGCTATTAACTGCAATGTCCAAAAGAAAAAATGATTCAAAAGTGCTTCTAATGTTCTTCTTTCGGGTTTTCCCAGTTAGGGGTTGCCACAGTGGAACTCCAGTTCGCTAATGATTGGCAGTAGATTTTTTTTTTGGGTGACAAGGTGCCAGCTCAATGCCCAACCTTTAACGAAGGCACGCCCATTCTACGCATGTATTTTGAATGCCACTCGACCATGGGGAGGACATGCAGACTCCACAGAGAAGGCGCTCCAGCCGAGAATCGAATGGGAAAACTTCTTGCTGTGAGGCAACAATGTTATTGCTGCACCACAGCGGCTTCAAAAGTGCTTCTACTAATTGTATTATCATAGCATTACAATTCTGCTCTGAAACAAGTCAGAGTTATCTGTAACCTGTGCCTGAGTTACAACCTCTGTGGTGTCCCTGAAGTGTCAAAACAACCCACTAAACAAGTGTAGTGGGTCAAAAACAAAACAGTGTAAGAAACGTGTGTGTGTGGAAGATTTTCAGTCCATATATCTCTAGTTAATCATTATATATTAATCAGTCTGATCTGATTAATATACAGTGGTTAACTAGAGATATATGGACTGAAAATCTTCCACATAGAAAATAATAAAAAGAAATACAGCACTCCTTAATTAAATGTCTGGCAACATCAGCAATGGGTATAAGCAGATAACAGAGCACTGATGACACATGTATACTTACTGTAACCTCTTTTCCTTGCTGGCATAGAAAGTCAGGATGGTGCCTTAGTGGTCATTGTAGTGGTGCCAGCACTGCTCAACAGAATGGTATGGTGTGCAAGTGACATTAACCATCACCTTGGCAAGACTATGCCAGGTACTGATTTTGTGCTGTGGACCTGCATATTACTCACCAATAAAGTGCTCCTGGTGGTTCCAAAAAGCAGGAATGGAAAGACTCTACTTTCCTTAGTGCACCACTTGGAAGTGCTGCCAACTTCAGTGCCCTGAGAAGTTATGGTCAATTACTAGATCACATTGAAGAGAACCATATTAGTTATCTCATGGTCAAGCACATTGATGGTGTTAGCATGTGATGTGTAACGCTGGGAAGCTAGTTAGCAAGACAAGTTGCAGTGCCCCCATTTCTTATTGTGGAAATAGACAGAGATCCATGCCTAACTATGATAACTACGGTAGCAGTTTTACTAATCAGCACCTCTAATGGCACTCCGGCAGGGATCACTGATTTGGCCATGCATGTTCAGTGTGTGCTTTACTGGTGGCCAAATGAGTTCATGAAGCTGATCAAGACTCCTTAGCATAAGAACCTTGCTATGTGCTTAAAAACTGTGAACTATTTGCACCCACACTAAACATGAGCCTCATCACACTCTGTGGAAGTGCTCTACAGCAACAAGGCTGATATTTCTATTATTTCTGTTTCTACAAGTAGCAGGGGTTTCTGAAAGGCAGAGCCATTGTTGCCTCTTCTAGCACCACAGGATATTCTTCTATCTGGTGCCCTGCCTCCCCAGCTGTTTATTAGGAGGGCAAAACAGAAATGAAAAGGTTCTCTCCATTATTCTGGTGCTCCAAGCCTGATATTGTCACTCTCCCCACTCTGTCAGCTCTTCACTGGAAGAGCAAAGAAAAAAAAAATAAAAAGGCTCAAGGTTCTCTGCCTTAGTGTTGTACTCTAAAGCAGATCCCAACCCATTTCTCTCTGATCTTCAGCTGAAGAGTAACAAATAAATAAATAAAATACTTTTGTTCTTCTTTTTCTTTCTAAACTATAACAGGCTGATTACACTTTATGATTGTGTCCCATAACACCTTGTGCCAGGGATGGCTGCCCCTTCACTCCACCCTTGTTATGCTTCTGGGGAATGGTGTTTTACTCACTTTGTACTGATGTACCTGTTTCATGCTTCATGATATACTTGACTGTGTTCTACTGCAGTATCTGTTAATATTGCTAGTTCAAGGAACATCAATGCTGCCACTATGGTGGTGATTGTTATCTTGACTGAATGTCAACTGCACAGCAGGATAGATCGAGCATAAAATATGTTGCAGTGATCATTGTACTTAACTATTGTTCCAGTGCATTCAAAACTGTAGTCCAAGGAATGAATGATCAACCTGATGCCAACTAATATGGCAATATTTTTATGGTATTTTACTGGGTGATACAGTACTGCTTGTGTTATGTTGGGGATATATATTATGTCTATTAGTGTGCAGGAGGCATTATGTTTGGATTATTGTAGAAGTTTCTGTGAGTGTACTTCTTTGTTGTTTTTTGCTGGTGAGGAACATGTGATATAGTATAAAGATGTGCATACCATGGATATTTATCCAGCAGCCATCCAGGCCATGACTTTGTACAGGTTGTATCATACACATACTCACCTCCACCCCAACTCAATTGTACCACTGATACTAAAAAAGCATCTGAGGTAATACTAACGTGTTTGGGGGTTGGGACCCTACACATGCAGGAAATCTTGTGTGTTAGGCTATGGATCCTATAATTTCCTTAATATATGCACCTGATTGGGCTCAATATGCAATCTGTCAAGATGATCTGTTCTAACTTGGTCTGTTTAAAACTTAACAGCCTCAGTGTTATAATTGCATACCAGAGCATTATACATCACACCTGTACTACTTTAAGTATTTTTCTGGTAAGGGATAGGGGACTAGGGCATCCTACTCACATACCCACATACTGGGGTGTCTATGTATCCTATAACATGATTTCATTCATGTCTTGTGGAATGTCCTTTTGTAGACATAGGTGTATCTGATGGATGCCTCCACATATTGTCTGATGTCATACCTTGGTGACTGAGGCAGCTTCCCAAATACACAGAGCCATACAGCAGCAGAATATGCAAGTGGCAGGATAAGCAGTGTCAGTCAGAGCTTGTTGAGGGTCCATGTATATACACTAGGTGTATCAATATACCACTTCATACTGTTGAAAACCTCCAATGACCGCATAGTGATATTATGCTGGACTATGTGGCCAGGCACATATAGATGCAATGAAAAGTCCAGCATATAGCCATGTGTACACCTTGTGTCATCGCCAGGGAACACTGTCACCCCTGTACCATGTGAATATCATACCTGGACACTATATACATCTCACCTATATATGGATTCCACACTTCAGCATAGGTAACATCCACTCTACATTATTGATTGTGGGTCTCTGCAGAGATATGTTGGGTATTACCACAACACATCTTGTTGACCTATTTCCTTTCACTTTCAGATTAATATGCCAGAATGTGGGTACTTTCTTCTCCTGAATCTGTCTGCCCTGTTGTATCTGTTTTTCAGGACATTGTGTAACACTGCACTGCTTGCAAAGATTTTACTGCATGTTACAGGGTCATACTGTAGGTCACAGCCAGATATATGCAACAACAGAAGTGGGTTTTAAGCAGGCCAAATGCACTTCTGACAATAACCTGAGTTTGTCACAGGGCAGCGTTGCAACCATTCTATGCCATTGCCTGTGGGGGGGGGGGTCTAATTAGTGTAATTAGTCATTTCTCCAGGATATATCCACTATCACCAATAAGATAACCCCTAGAAAAATCATCCGGCACAAACCACTGGCATGTCTCATGTGCACCGCATGTGAGAGTAGTGGACACTGCAGACACACTGAATATCTTACTCTGTGCATTACAGACTACCTGCCAGTTTACAGAGTGGAACTCCTTACAGTGTATATATCTGTCTATGCCATAGCTACCCCAGTGGGGCTTTTATTGCAATGTGGGTGCACCCTATTGCCCACAGTATTTCAAGGAACCTGGTTATAACTTAAAAATTCCCTGTTGTATTGGTGCTCTCCTTTGTGATACATAAAGGCCACATATGCTTCCCCACATGCTCTAGCATGGCATTGAGGAACTGATGAAGTACCCTTGAGGTAGATGCCTCGAATACATCCACAATGCCCCTCCACTGGTTATGTAATGATTCTTGTAGCTAGTGTTGTCAAAGCCACACATACCTTTCCATCCCTGTCACAGGGATAAAGCACTCCACAGATCCTCCAGGCCTGCATATGAGAATAACACATATGCACAACCTCATGCATGATGTCTGTCCACACAGTAGATGTCAACAGTTTCTGTGCTGTGAAGGCACTGTTCCCTCTCACTTAATTGAATGCTCATGTTAGCAATGCCCAGAATATTGAGCTGAAACATTGGAAGTGAAAGGGACCTGTATTGTGTGGGATTGCAGCACAGCAGGGATTGGTCCTTTCCCCAGTGTGGCGAAATCTCAAAGTTGGCATATCAAATTAGCAGGTGTGGGGGGTGCAGGCGGGCTTGCCCCTGGAAAAAAAAACAGATGTTTTCTTTGCTTTTTGCAGTTTTAGTGTTTTGTATTTTGCATTTTTTTTGGCTCCATATTCTGGGCTTTTCTAATGCAAGTGTTCAATTAACTGATAGGAATCCTTCAGGAACAGATGGATAACTCATAACCATAAAGGGTGATGAAGTGCGACACCCTAACTACTGGCAGTAATAATAGACTCTTACATGCACATATTGACTAGTGCAGTAACTAGCTCCTGCATATTTTACTGGTCTAGCTCCTATAACAGCAAGATTTTGCTGGGGTGAACAACCTTGAAAGTAGTGTCTCTCTCTATGCAGACTATAAATATTATGGATTTGCTCCACCTACCTGTTTACTTTCAGTTGTTTCTGCCATTGACTTCATTTAATACTGTTAGTTATTTATATCTCATTTTACTGTCATTTGCACATTATACAAGCCTTGGGATTTCTCAGCTTTCTGCAGTCTCACTCTGTCACTGAATCAACCCCACCCTGCATATTGCTACTTTTTTTTCCTTTTGCAAAATCAGCTATTGTGGCATAAAAACTGTTTCTGAGTCACAGGAATAAAGTGACACAGACCACAACACAGTCAATCCATCACTCAGTCAGGAAATCTGACAAAGAGTCAATAAATAAGAAAATGCATTTATGTTTAAATAAAAAGTGAGGAAAGAGAAATGGAATATGATAATATTCCTTATTAAAGTATGGTGTTTTTACATACAGTGTAATTACAAATATAGCACTGTGATAAATAGTTGCTACAATATAATGTTCACTTTTTAGAAAGAAAAACTAGGATACGTGAATCACCACAATGAAAGCCCACAGTAAAGGACATTTTTGTGTTTAACACATTGACTGAATTAGTGCTAGAATGAAAACTATTCGTTAAACTTAATATGTTTCTTGGCAAGGCAGAAGCTACACTTGTGTGTGGGATTAGATACGGCAGGCTGCACCACATGGCAAATCAGACTGCCTGCAACAGTGGGTTCCACATATAGGTGGAGCTGCAGTGCAGATCCGAAGATTTGTGGGTTGGGGGAGCCTGGACCCACACACATGCATTGCCTGGTTTAGTGTGAGTCATCCCCTACCTCCTGTGTTGATGGATGTCACTGTTCTCTTTCCTAAAATAGATTACATTGCCTGGTGTGTTGCTGGCCAGACAACTCATCCATTGTCTTGGATAGTGACAATGAAGGCATGACTGCCATGCCATTGTGCAGATGGAGCTCTGGCAAAGGATAACCTCATGGCCATGCTGCTGCACCTCTATATCAGACTTGACTGCCTGCTACAAATACCATTTGTCTGACATACAGGTAGAGCCAATGCATCAAAGAACAATGGATGGACACAGTTGCCCTGCTGACTTCTTGGGTAAGATTGGGCTATGCTCAGAACAGGTAAAGAGAGCCATTAACATAGAAAGTTAGACTATTTCATTACATATTCCTCATATAGTGGGACTCCTTTTTATTTACCAGTTTAATAAACTGAACTACATATTACTTGGTCACCTATTGTTATCATCAGAAGGTTCTACCAGATGCCACAAAATCAGGTAGTAATTGTGCAGCTGCTTGGCATACAGTGAAAGCAAACATAAGCTTTTTTAATCTTAACAAATATAAGACCAGTTTTGTAACTGAATTAAAACTACATATTTTAGAATCAAAAGACAGACTTTACATGATGACAACAGAATTACAGCAAAAAGAAGCAGTACAAACACCTATGCACATGATCTTTAATAGAATAGGTAGGCTCTCTCCTTTTACTTTTCTAAAGAAATTATTACAGTGTCCTGGTCACTTGCCACTCAACACCAATCCGATACTGGCAGTGGTCCAGCAGCTACAAAATGGATTCACTGATAATTAATTGATGTCACTCATTCTGTGTGCTGGTATGAAGGCTATCACAGGCCAAATCAAAATCAGACTCCCCAAATGTTCAGTTGTAGCTTCCTGTTATTCATCTTTGCAAACAGCATGCACTGTGCTTCTCATCCAGCTCATCATATGGAGTATGAGGATAACTCAGCCCTCATTTACTCAACAAACCCATAAAGGAAATATATTCCCACCTATTAACTTACTGTAACAGTACTTGCATATAGCTATCATTGTCTGATATGCTTCTTACCACAAAATGTCTTGGGTAATGTTATGCTCTGGTGCCAGGCATAAATGTGATGCACCAATGATTTACACTTTATGGCATTTTCACAAACAAGTGAAGATTGTTCTTTGTCAGTGTCAGTGATGTAACAGGGTGAACACCTTTGGTGCACAAGTCTGAGGGTTCTATACCCATGCCAGATAGATGGATTGTTGACAGTGCAGTGTAGCATAAGGGGGTTGCTGCACTCCTGAGTGCATCATCTTTTGGATTAAATGTTAAATTTGGGCACCATCTGCCTGAGTTGAAGGTAGGTCAGTTGGATGTAAAAGGTCATGGAGAACCAATCAAAAAAGAGTACAGGAAGTTCCCTGATGTCCTGGCCAGATTTCTCCTAGTAGTATAAATACTACTACCACGTTGCTTCGCTAGGGACGGCTTGCACCTGTCAACACTGGGCTTTCGATACTGGCAAAGGCTCTGGCCACCCCCATAGTGCCTTTTTTAGGCAAGGCTCAAAAGTCAAACCCACCTCCATAGACAGCACAAGGTACAAGAAACTAAGGGTAATGCTGCTAAATGCCAGAAGTCTTAACCTCAAGATGCACGCACTCGAAGCTCTCCTCAGTATGGATAACATCGATATCTGTGCAGTGACAGAAACCTGGTTCAAGGCTCCAGAGAGCACCCCAGCACTATCAGGTTATACCTCATATCATGCTTTTCGGCCCCAAAACCCAGACCGAACCACAAAAGGAGGGGGAGTTTCCATATTTATCAAGGATATCCACACCTCCAGTATAGTGGCATTGCATGAAGTATCAAAGACCATCCATGTGCAACTAACAGTGGGAAAAACTGCTTTTCAGTTTATAGCATCCTACAGACCACCCTCTCAAAGTCAGGAATCCCACTCGGCTTTCCTGAAAACATTGGAGAACATGAAGATCTCTCCGAACACCATTATATTGGGTGACTTCAACTACCCAAACATAGACTGGGAGCACTATTCTAGCCCCAGCACCTTAGCCCAAAGGTTCCTGGAAATTATAAACTCAAATGCTATGGAACAACTAGTCACCACTCCCACAAGAGGGGATAACATACTAGACCTGATCATTACCAACATGGGGACTCTATGCTCCATACCAGAAGTATATCCTTCATTGGTAAGATCAGACCATAAATTAATTTCACTGGATATCCACATCCCGACCCCACCCCCAGCCCAGAAAACCACAGTGAAAACCTTCTCAAAAGCGAACTTCTCACTTCTCAAAACCAAAGTGAAATCTTTCAAGGCCCCAGAGCCAGTGGAAACTACGGCCCAAACTGCAGAATCCTATGTAAATGCATTCTACGGACATCTCCAGGAATGCATGGATCAAGCTATCCCAAACAAAACCAAGACCCAATCATCCAAAGTCAGGCGTTCAGTCTGGTGGACCCCAGCCATAAATAGACTGTACAACAGAAGGAGGAAGATACTACATGACAGAGCAAAATCCCTAATAGGGAAGGCATCTCTGATCAGTACTAGCAAAAAATTATGATCCCTCATAAAATCCTCCAAGGCCAGCTTTGAGAGAAAAATTGCACAGGACACTAAAGACAATCATAAGGCTTTTTTTGGTTATGTTAGGAACCTGGGATGCAACTCCCAGACTTTTTCCGAGTTGTTCTAAATGACAAAAAATACACTGAACCCACAGACATTGCCAATATCCTGGCAGACAGGTTCAGTGCAAACTTCTCCACCCCCTCCCCCCCAAAAGAGCAAGTGTCTATCCCGGCAGGGGGCTGCCTCCCAAACATCTCTGATGCTCAGGTGAAGGCTGCTCTCTCCAAAGCAAAAAACACTGCTTCCATGGGACCAGATGGCGTCCCGGGTTGCGTCTTACATGAACTCCAAGAAGAACTAATTCCTCAAATAAAACAGCTGTACAATCTCAGCCTCACTACAGGATATGTGCCCACAGAATGGCGTACAGCAACAGTGGTCCCACTCCACAAAGGTGGAGCCTCCACAGACCCTGGAAACTATCGCCCCATAAGCCTGACTAGCTTAGTCTGCAAGGCTATAGAGAGGATCATCATGGAGCTCATAAACAAAGACATTGGGGACCTACAGACACTAGATCCTACCCAATTCGGCTTCGTCAAGGGCAGATCCTGCCTTTTGAACCTGGTTGACTTCTTTGAAACAGTCACCAAAGCCATAGATGAAGGGAAGATAGTCCACACAGCCTATCTAGACCTAGCAAAGGCATTTGACACAATACCCCACGCGGGCATCATAGATAAGCTATCCAGCTTAAATATAAACCCCTATGTCACAAGATGGGTCACAAACTGGCTCAAAGACAGAACCCACAGAGTGAGAGTTGCTGGAGCCATGTCAGACTCAAAACCAGTCACAAGTGGTGACCCACAAGGTTCTGTCCTGGGACAGCTCTTGTTCGGTATATACTTTTCCGAGGTACAGGCCAACGTGGGAGGACTATGGCTCACCAAGCTTGCAGATGACTGCAAACTGGGCGCCATAATCGACTCTCCAGCTGACACAAACATCCTTCAAAAAGGTCTCACAGAGATGGATAACTGGTGCCAGAGCCATGGTCTAAAGCTAAATGCCAAAAAGTGTATAGTCATACTCTTTGGCAAAAACAATGTGCCCACAAACTACCACATAGGTGGTAAACCATTAAGTACAGAGAAAGTAATTAGGGATCTGGGGACCCAAGTTGATAGCAATGTCTCCTTTGACAACCACATTGCCAAAGTGGTTAGAAAGACCTTCTACATGGCCCACCTCATCAGGAAAGGATTCACATCTAGATCAAGAGATAATTGTGCCCCTTTATTCATCCCTCATCAGGCCCATCATAGAATACAATGCCCCTTTTGGGATGTACCTTACCCAACACCTGCAGCAATTAGAAAGACCCCAAAAGTACCTCACCAAGAGGATCAAGGGACTCAAAAAGATGCCATATGCTGCTCGGTTAAAAAAACTCCAGCTCTACTCAGTTGCATACCGCCTACTTCGAGGCGATCTATGCCTGTCATATAAAGCTATGTCCAATCCAGAATTAATGGACATGCTCCACCTCAGTAAATCTAAATCCCTTAGAGCCACACGCTCAAGGGACTTGAACCTCAGCACAGAAATAAATAAGACTTGCTGGAGGGACAGATTCATAACCCAGAGGCTCCCTTCGCTCTGCAATAGAATTCCAATTCATGTTAGGCAGAGCACCTCATTGAATCTCTTCAAGAAGAATCTTGATGAGTGGATGGGGGATCGTAGGTTTGTTCCGGGGATTACTTCCGTGTCACTATTAGACAGAGGCACAGTAAACTAAACCGTAAAAAGGGCACAGTATACTCAAATCAAGGGGTGGCGTAAGCCAAACAAAATCGGGCTAGGCTTATAATTACCCCAGGGCAGATAGCCTAGTATGAACCTATGAACCTTAGGTCTCCCTTGAAAAAATGCCACTAGCCTAGTGGGACTTACCTGGCAACAAAAGACAATATAAATAAAAAATGTATAGTGAGATTGAGATTGCCATATCTTGGAGAATTCATCTTACTGTAAGATATAACAGTCTCGGAGTTATATAAGTAGCATAGTTACAGGGGTCCCAGACCCTCATATTAGAAGATGCAAATGTAAAGAGAGTTTTAAGGTTGAATTTTCATATTAGTGGTCCAGTTTTTGTGATCATACATTTCCATGGTGATAATGTCTGCACCTGTTTTAGTTTTACAGCTGTTAAGCTCAGACATGACATCTGACCTAAATTAACTATCAATTTTTGCATTCTGTCTTCCTCTGCTATAAACATCAAGGCACTTGAAATTTGAAGGTGTTGATTGTTATCACAGACCATATCTAAATATTCACCAACTTATTACTTGAAACTGCAAAAGAGCGTGATCAAACACTAAGATAGTTATATGGCATAATGCCATTCCTTAACTACCATGGCTCATACCTCTCAACTGTCCAGATTTTTGCCTCATATTTCTGGTCTATTTCTCATAAAATTGTGGTTTTCTGGCAAATCAATGACAAATCATTGAGGACTGAAGTCATAAAATAATGACTGACATTTGAGTTTCAGACTTCATACCCTTCAGAAAAATTAATGTTAATGCAAAATCTTTTTATTATATCAACATTCTAAATGCGTAAGAGCGATATTTAAAAATCGTCCCTATTTATCGGCATTTGTCCCCCATTATTTATGTCTTTGTCCAGATTTCTAGCTCTAGAGGTTGAAAGGTATGCCATGGCTATTCAACAGCAAACCACTCTTTTCTGCTACCCAGTCTTCTACATGTAAATAAAGACCAGCTGAATATCAAGCAAAATTATTTTGAAATCCACCAGAGCACTTCATTGTGTTCTACACAGGAAAACAGTTTGTCTTGAGTTTTCATGTATCCTCAGATTTACCCAAATAAAAACTTGTATGTTGAATGAATATCTTGTTATACAGCTGGTAATGTATCTGTATACACCCAATGCTCTCTCAGTAAGAAACAAAACAGATAGCGAAAACTATAACATCAAAAAAAACAGGGGTGGCTCCAGACTCTTTTCCTTGGTGAGAAACAATAGAGGTACAGCAGCTAGCTGGCGAGGCACATAGGACATGTGAACAAAATGCTGAAACACCATACCAATAAAGGATATAATGTGTTATATAGTTTAACTCACTCATAATCCACTTTTAAAAATAAAAGACCATTTCTCCATGAAAAACAAAGAATGCCATAATCTTACAAACTCTGGCAATATTCACAACACAGAAAAACTACTGATTTGCCATGCTCATCGATAATGGTTTGGGTGAAGTGTTGGTATGCTACAGTGTAACAAGTCAAGTGTGTAGCTACAGTGTAACAAGTCAAGCGTGTAGCTACAGTGTAATAAGCCAAGTGTGTAGCTACAGTGTAACAAGTCAAGCGTGTAGCTACAGTGTAACAAGTCAAGCATGTAGCTACAGTGTAATAAGTCAATTGTGTAGCTACAGTGTAACAAGTCAAGCGTGTAGCTACAGTGTAACAAGTCAAGCATGTAGCTACAGTGTAACAAGTCAAGTGTGTAGCTATAGTGTAACAATTCAAGTGTGTAGCTACAGTATAACAAGTCAAGTGTGTAGCTACAGTGTAATAAGTCAAGTGTATAGCTACAGTGTAACAAGTCAAGCGTGTAGCTACAGTGTAACAAGTCAAGCGTGTAGCTACAGTGTAATAAGTGTGTAGCTACAGTGTAACAAGTCAAGCGTGTAGCTACAGTGTAACAAGTCAAGCATGTAGCTACAGTGTAATAAGTCAATTGTGTAGCTACAGTGTAACAAGTCAAGCGTGTAGCTACAGTGTAACAAGTCAAGCATGTAGCTACAGTGTAACAAGTCAAGTGTGTAGCTATAGTGTAACAATTCAAGTGTGTAGCTACAGTATAACAAGTCAAGTGTGTAGCTACAGTGTAATAAGTCAAGTGTATAGCTACAGTGTAACAAGTCAAGTGTGTAGCTACAGTGTAATAAGTCAAGTGTGTAGCTACAGTGTAACAAGTCAAGTGTGTAGCTACAGTGTAACAAGTCAAGTGTGTAGCTATAGTGTAACAAGTCAAGTGTGTAGCTACAGTGTAACAAGTCAAGTGTGTAGCTACAGTGTAATAAGTCGTGTGTGTAGCTACAGTGTAAAATGTTAAGCGTGTAGCTACCAATATAAAAGAAATGGGAAAATATGCACAAAGAAATTTGTGCATCGGTAGAAAGAGAAAAAAATAGCATTAACCAAAATTACAAAATGCCAGACTTACTTTGTTCTGTGCTGCCTTGTAAGAAGAATATTTTAAACAGTTAGCACATTCTGCCAACATTAAAGATAAAGCACACATTTCACTGCAAACCCTGGTGAATAGCATATCAGTTTATATGTCTGTTTAACGATCGTTGAAGTAGAAGCGGGAGTGGTCAGTTAACAGCTGCTGGATTACAATGATTACAATTCTTCCTCAGGAAAAACATGGGAGAGGGTCTGTCAGCACTTAGACTAAATATTGGAAGCCTACGTGCAGTCCAGCTAGTTTACTTTGCTGAACATTTACAACTACTGTTAAACAGGTAAGAGCTGTTCTGAAATCCCAAATCAGTATAATTTAAGCAAAGTGAAAATGAAAACAGGTTCTGGGAGCTATGCAAGATGCCCATGACTCGCATTACATTCTATAGGCGTGAAAGTAAAATAAATAAATAAATAATAATTTATTATGTCTAGCGTGACTCATATAAAGGGGGTTTTAAGAGGATTACAAGAGCACTTCTGTTTAGAGAGAAACAGAATCAATGTAGCAGGGAAAGTTGAATGTTCAGGTAGTGAGGGGAAATGGAATGCTACAATATGTATGAACCAGAATGCTACATTGCAACATGGAACGTTGAATTGTTCAGGTGATTCCAGTAACTGGGGCACTCGGGGGAGGGGTAGTAGGGATAGAGTTAGGGTGTGCCTACACCAGCACTTCCACTGCTAAAAACTACTTTGGCAATCTAATGTTCTATTTCCATGTTGCTAAGTTATGAAACAAATTAATAACAAATATGAAAAATATATCTGCATTAGCACAATTTAAAATAAATGTAAATTTCATCTTCTGTGCAGACAGACTGGTAATTGAAGAAAGGCATGAGTTCGGTACTAGATTTGATTTGCTATGCGGTATATAGTTCTCTTCTGTATTACTGAGCTACGCTCACTTTCCATCTTGCCAGTATTAAGAATATACACTGAAATTTCTGCATTGTGCTGCCTCCATAATTTTTATCCAATTTCCCATTCACTATTTCCTTTCCATTTTAGTTTCCTGTTCCTTTTCCCCCAAATCTTCTTTTCATAACTATTGTCCTTCCATCCTCAGAGTTCATATAAAACTTATTTTTTTACACTTACTCCTCACACTACCCATTCCCCCCTGTTGTAGCCCTTCTGCTCTTTCTAGGTATCGGGCGGTCCTCAAACTCTAAACCTAATTCAGTGATTTTCTTATAGGGAATGTTGCAACATGAGTTATGTGTATATAGGAGTTGTTTCAAGTAATAGTATTGCAACTGTTAGTTTTCACTAGTTTCAAACTGCCATCTGTATGAAAAGACTTGAGTCTTGTATGATACTTCAGCATGGCAATTGTGTACCTTTTCTAGAAAATGTTTATTCCTATCAGACTTCATTTTAATTTACTGATGTTTACTTATGTAAAAGTAATGAGAGGCTGTGTTAGGTAGCTGCTGGGATTTTGTTTTTGGGATGCCACTGAAAATGCATTCTGCCTTAATTGGATTATATGGCTTGATTAGTCAGTCAATCAATAAATCAATCAGCCAAGAAATAACTTTATTATTCCTGATTTTTTTGTTAACCAAATAAACTCTGGCATTAGTAACACAATTTTGTTTGAAAAAGATTATCTAGTCCACCAGCCTGCTAATAAATAAATACATTAATTAAAAATAAATACATAAAAAATAATCCTTTGTGGTTCTTAGTGGTATAGTAGAAAATTCTGCTATATGGCAGTGCTGATCCTCAGGGGGTTGTCTCACTGCAAAAGAAAAGCTCCCATTCAACCAGTGGAGCAGGAAAAGTATTTCACGAGTGGTCGGTTGGTGTGTGTGTGTGTGTGTGTGTGTGTGTGTGTGTGTGTGTGTGTGTGTGTGTGGGGCGCATGTGTGTGTGGCGCATGTGTGTGTGTGTGTGTGGGGGGGGGGGGGGGAGTGGTTGACTGTGCAAAACTCACCTTAGGTGATTTCGGAAGATTAATGTAGGGAAAGCTAGATGGCACATGCCATGAGCATGAAGAGCACTCTCTACATCTTCCCACTCTCAAGACTAAGGATAAATAACAGGTATTCCATTGTTGGTTTGGCTAGAAGAAGTCCAGTGTAAGACATGTGACATACAAGAGCTCCCCTGTGGGTTACAGGGCATGTAGAAAATACCCATGTACATATATCCTTACTGAAGTGGGATGGGATTCAGATTTGAGTACTTCCAAGCAGTAAACAACACTATGCTCCAAAAGTGATATCATACAGAACTCCTTTTCTTTTTCTCATATGCTTTTACCATCACCCATGCTGACCATCAAGTCTCCCTATATCAATCATGACGATTTGTTTCGCTGTCTCAACTCTTCCCAAGTAAAGGCAAGAGCAGGCCATAGGAGGCTATCATACAGGCAGCCTCATTGGTTGTCTGCATGTTCCTTGCTGACACTGCAACAATGAAGGTGCATTTAATCTCAATGGAGGGATAGATGGGCAGCATTACAGTGGGGACTACAATGTCCTCCCAAAACCAGATGCATGATACCATGTACTTGTGAAGACAACTACTGCAGAAGTGAATTGGTGGCTGAACACCCACAGGGGGACCATTATTTGCAGTGACATCCTTCCTTTGAGATATTGTGGTATTGAACAACTCCAGACTGCCTCCATCTTTTCTATCTTTAACTGCCAGTCTGTCCCCTGCCCAGTCTTGCTAACAGATCTTGGGTTACCTGGATCATAGGGAGGGTTTTATCCCTCTATACCACCAGCGCCAGCATCAGGAGTACTCTTCTTAATACAAACATGATATTTGACATGACTTTGACTGGAGGTGGAAGAATAGTTACTCCAAAGTGGATTTCATGTTTCTGAAGCTTTTCCACTGTGTATGACTCTCATAATGAGAACTACAGAGAAGTACATATTTTGTGTCATTCCTTTCCCCTGTAGAATATCCACCATCTCTTTTAATTCAGTGATAAATTAACAATCAGGGAGAAAATGATTCCTAAGGTACATCCACTGAGCCAACAACAGTAACCCTTCTGTGCTAAAGGCACAATGGGTAACACAAGGTGAGTGATAAGCTGATGTTAAATGAAATGTTAAGCAAATGTTTGATGGGAACATGCAATAGTAGAAGCATATGTGAATGAAAAGTCAGTATGTTTGCATATATGATTGCGTGCATATGCATTTGTGTTCAAGTGAGTGCTTCTAGAATTTAATCTGTGTCTGTGTTTGCAGCTATATCTGTGTGCATGTGCATGTGCGTGCACATGTTTTGTGTGTATTTGTGTGTGTGTGCTTGCCTGTGCATTTGTGTGTGTGTGTGTGTGTGTGCGCGCGTGTGTGTGTGTGTGTGTGTGTGTGTGTGTGTGTGTGTGTGTGTTTACACAAAGAAACTGTTAAAAAAGAAGTTGACCACTTCAACTACATGTTTCTCATTGTAAACTACTGACCTCTGTAAACATAGCTAAGTAAAAAGTGACACCAGCTCAGAATGAGTTATGTACAGTAGGTGATTGCTGCTGGGGGGTAGGTTAGGCTGACGATATATTCTGTAAGTCTGATGATTCACATTTAGTGCATGGGGAAGAATTGTGAATTGCTGAAACCCAGGGAAGGAACAGTTAAATAAACAAAACCATTGATTCAGGAAAAAGAAAGCCAAAATGTTACAACTACAGATGTTGCATTAAATAATACACTTTTAAGAAGAAGCTCATGTAATAAAGTCTTAAGCAAAGTGTCTGGACCAGTTATGGAAAAATAAAAGAATGATGCAGCACAATGGTGCTATAGATAATACAGTTTAAAATAATATAATGTGCTCATCTTATTTTGAGAATATGTTTGTTTTAAATAAAAATAATGTCAGGTAGAAGCAGGAGAACACATTTTAGGTTCTTTGGAATGTATGCTTAAAATGTTTACAGACAAGTTTATTTAACCCACAAAGAGCCAGTAGATTTTCAGAGCTTATGAAAAGACAATGGCTGGGATTTGTATAGATGCACTGCATACTTGAGCAAGGCTTGCACTGGTTAGCAGCATTGAGCAGCAGTGGCTACAATAAATGCACATCTGAGACAGGTAGTGTTTTTTGTTAAGGTTTCTGCATTCTAATGTGCAAAAAGTAAGCGGAGCAGCAAATATGCAACTAGAGCCATCTCTGCAGTGAAACATACACAGAAGCAGAAGGGGCAATCCATATACAGGCCATGCACTACTTGTTGAACTTGGAACTGAAAACATTACTTCACATACCATTCTGCATTCAGTGATAAAGCAGTTTATACCGAGGCTGTACCACATATTGTTCCCTGACAGGATGATACAAAGCAATACATAAGGATATATTGCTATATAGTATTTGTAACAAGTACAATGGTGTCTACACAGATGAACACCTGTCAGATACAAAAAAGGGAAAAGAGAAAAGTGCATTGGAAATTATGAAAAGGGAAAGGCATCAAGCAAAGGGACACATAAAGACAACATATATGAGTGTGCAGGATGGGCAAGTAAGGTATTCATTGTTTTGTGTGGATATAGTCCCCTTTTCTTTCCATAAAGAGAGATAAGGGGAGAGGAGGAAAGATTACAGAAAAATAAGGAAAGGAAAGGGACTGTTTAATGTAAAGAGACAGATAAACATAGAATAGCACAGGCAAACATGGCTGATGCGCACACACCAGAATGCAGAGATATGGGATGGACAGAGATTATCTGAGGGAAAACAGATGTGATGGGAAGAGATAGAAAATGCACAGGGTATAGAGTATGGCACAAAAGGACTGGTTATACCTGTCTGGAGGTAGAATGAGGTGCAAACAGCATTCTGAAGTCTGCTGCTTCAGCCCAGAAACATTCTGTGAGTCATCATCTTCTGATAGAACAGGGTGGTTGGTGTTATGGGCTATGCCCTCTTTTGGTGGACCAGTTGTTGGGGCTGGCCAGGGGTCACATCTGTGTCACTACTAGACAGGGGCACAGTAAACTAATTCTATTATATAAAGGGACCTTCATTGTGTCACTACTAGACAGAGGCACAGTGTTCTAGATTTATTCTGTACATTTTTGCACCATTTCATGGGGTGGCAAAAGCCACATCACTATGGCTAGGCTTACAAATGCCCCAGGGCAGATAGCCTAGTACTATACTATGAAACTATGAAACTATGAATGACTCTGCAATCCATCTCAGGAGACTGTCTGTTCTAGCCATGTGCCTGTCCATTGCTTTCTCATCAACAGCTTCCACCAGTTGCTCAAGTTATAGCTAGGTTACCTTTGGCAATAGGGCAAGGCCGTCTAACATTGAAATGTTGAGTCCCCCTTCTGATGAAGCACTCCGATCTTCTTTACCCTCCCCAACTGCAGCTTCGGCAGGGAAGGCTGTTAACAGAGCCATCTGCTGAGCACATCTATTCAGTGGACCTGCAGAAAGGAGAGACAATTTGAAGGAAAGTTTGCTATATTTTAATTTATCCTTCTTCACCAGTGAAATGAGTACATATAACACAGGTCAGCATTTATCAGTAGAAGCCAAAACAACACTGACATCCTACTGTTGCATATGTAAATCCATTTACTTCCATCCAAACAGCAGGAAAGTTTACATATCCCCTGTATACAACTTAATAGACCTACACAGCTATATGACCCTGATACTCACATGGACATGGTAGAGTACAAACTTGAGATGATTACAGATAGCCCCACTATACAACACTTCCCTGCAGATTCCCATATAAATATCACTTCCCTGCAGATTCCCATATAAATATAGCTGGTATATTAACTATATATCACCAGCATGCTCACCTCATACAGAAACTCATGTGCTGTATAGTTTGAGATAAGGATTTGCTAGTCACAGGCACAGTTCTCAAACATATAGAAGTAAACAAACAAATAAGCACCCCCCCCCCCAAGACAAATGCAGTGACAACCATTTACATTACCATTTGGGCACTTGTGCTTAATGTCTGCCTCCCGCACATGGAGATCATCAGAGTGGTTGCATCACAGGTCATTATAATGGTTATTTCCCTGACCTGGTAATGCCCATGGCTGTAGTCAGTGCCTCAGTCAAGCCATATCAGGTGTTAAGTTTTCTGAATGGACCATTGTAGAGACTCAGCAGCCACTCCTTGAATCATCCATGAAGGGGTAAAGCATGATCTTGGTCTCACTCACTCACTCACTCACTCACTCACTCACTCACTCACTCACTCACTCACTCACTCACTCACTCACTCACTCACTCACTCACTCACTCACTCACTCACTCACTCACTCACTCACTCACTCACTCACTCACTCACTCACTCAGTAGTTACTCTCTGCTGGGCACTAGCAGATGCAGCCTTTGCCCTGTAAATATCCACAGACAATGGTGGAATGTTCATATGGAGTAAAATGGTAGCTCATGAATCATGTGTACAATGTCATTTTTGAATCAAGGACAGCAGAATCTTATGATGCACAGAGGACTGATGGACATACAGGTTTCCTCCATAAGCATGCTACCAGAGTATATCAGAGCATCTGCCAAAGCACCTAATTGCAATTCAGGTTGCAGATGTGAGGCAGCAAAATAAGGACATTTAAAGACAGTCATGTTACTTGACCTCATATACTTATATACCTCACAAAGAGGTATAAGTTGCAGATCTGGCGAATACACCACCTTTTAGTATACTAACATGTATACAACTTGGAAGCTAGTTTTGAGGTCTAGGTAATAATGTTTGAGAAAAAGAGTTTTCTGCACATACAGGCATCCCTGCAGAAGAGTACAGCAATCTGCAAGTATTTGGTAAGCTGTCTTAGTCTACCTTCTAAAAATATACACCCTTGAACAGCAATTCATTTTACATAAGACTAGCAATACTAATATGTGTATCAGCAGGAGTTATGTATACAGGACTGTACTAATAAGAAAACAAAATTAGAACAACCTCCACCTATTCATGACCATCAGGTCTTATGGAGAGGGTTTGCACATCATACAGTGTAGGGGAGTCTGTGATGTGGGGTACAGCATTTGTGTGCCCACACATATGCATCCATCAGATTTAGTACTGTATAGCTATATCACTTGTGTTTCCCTACAGGCCCTAGTGCTGGCACCAGGGTTACTCTATAAATTCCTTCAGGTTTTAACAAAGAGCCCAAGACCTGTAAGGTACATGTGTGCCAACATATGCTGTATGTGTTCCCATATCTATCCATCTGACTGTATGATGGCACATCCCCATAGTTGTCCCTTCGATAATAGTATGGTAAACCTAAGTTCCTTGCATCACTAGTTGTCATCCTCTGAGTTCCAGCAGTATACAGCCTATAGATCTTTTGCTCACAGGTGTTTGCATGTCCAGAGGATAAGATGGATAACACAGGCCGGACAGTTTTAGCCCTGCTGAAAATGATATCCTGCTACAAGCACTCAGGACTCATATGCAGCATCTGTAAAGCAAATGGGGATCTGACCAGCCTTTATGGGACAAGGTATGGCAAATACTGGTTGACAACATCAGTGCTGGAGAAGGGATGGCATTGCATACTTAGTTAATGTCATAAGTGTTGCATCAGTGTACTACACTATGCCAAATCAAGGGGATGCTCCTTAGCATCAGAGGGACTGGCCACATAGGACCATCAGGGATCAGTAGGCTAAAAAAAACAGACACATTTTTGTTTTCATGCAGAGGAACTATGGCACTCATGCCATCTTTGTTGAAGTGAATACTGGCATCATGAAGTATTAACTCCCATCACATTGCCTTGGATGATGTACCAGGTGAGTAACACTTCCAGCAGACTTGTTTAGAGCAGCACTGCACACATAGACTGTTGTCTGACCACAGCATGTACTGCTTATATTTTGTTATAGGAAGATTAGACATTCAGACATTTGAAGATGGCAGTAGAGGTAGGATGAATTGGTTGACACTTCTTGCATTGACACCCTTAGCAATAATGCCACATGATCGCAGTTGTAACACAGCTACTCATATCCACTCTAGTGTTATTTCTCATATATCACAGATCAGAATACTGCTACGGTGACCCATGCAATTGTCACAGAAGGATTACAGGCTGACATTGATACCTGTGCAGGGCTGCTAATGATGATGATGAGGCACAAATATCTGAGACACACTCTGGTATCACAGAGGTGCTTTCTCCATTCTGGGTAATCATCCACCTGCAGTACAGAGTGAAGGTGCAACCTCACTTATAGATGAACCTAAGTTATAAAGCCCCATAGTTCTGAGCACCAACGATTCTCCCACATGGCTGTAGCATAAGATGAATGCACTGCATCACAGGTGCATATTCCCACCACAGCACAACTCAGTACCTCACTCCTCATATGTGTCACAGCTGGCCTCTGAAATGTGGGTAGCACTCAGGATCAATCAGCAGCTGTGCCAGGGCATCATCTGGGTGCAATCTTCTGCTATCTAGTCCAACATGAAGATGACTACTGTGTTGCATTGCACTCCTGAGGATGTAACCCAACTCTACTAGTAGCTTCATGAGGACATGAAGTCTAGAAACTCTGTAATTATTGGCCTTTGGTCTCCATGTACCACTTACCACTAACATGTCCATCTCCAAGCAGAAAATTGGCAGTACTATCCTCAGTTCCTAGACCATTAGTGTTGTCTGAGGTCAGAATAGGAAACATACCAGTTGATGCTGTGTAGGAGGTTATTGAAGGCTACACTGCCCTCATTTGCATCAGGAAGTGTATGATTCTCTTCTCTTCCTCATCTTGAAGAGCATCAACACTCATCTTCACTAGCAGGAGACAGTGAACCCCATGTAGGTTTCAGTCACACAGTACAGTTTTATATTATCCTTGTCATGGGATGCCCTGACTCCTATTGCAACAAGCCAGTGGAATGAAGCCAGGTCACAGTTACATACTGGCATGATGGCATCCCGTACCAAATGCAGGAGGATGGTATTCCTGACACAGCGTATTCACTACCTTGAGACCCCCCCCACCTCCATTGATCTGTTCACTCCCACTGTGTATGAACAGCAATATAACATTCTGTCCCACAACACCTTTGTACATCATGATAAAGACCATGACCCACTCCACCCCTCCTGTGTGGTCCCATTGAGGATCTGCTGCACAGCGTCATATGATAATTCACTGGCCATTATAAACTTAAATTAACATTGTATGCCAAATGATTATTGTGAATGATACTGCCCTGTCATTTTGTACTTGTTAAGGTCCATAATTCTGGACTAGATATCACCGTGGTGATGGCTGTGTTGGTGTAGTGGTTAGCATTGTCACCTCACAGCAAGAGGTTCTCCAGTTTGATTCTCGGCTGGGGTGCCTTCTGTGCGGAGTCTGCATGTCCTCCCAGTGGTCATGTGGGTTTCATCCAGGTGTTCTGGTTTCCTCCCACATTCCAAAGACATGCAGTAGGAGGATTGGACACACTAAATTGGCCATTGATGAAAGCGTGTGTAAAAGTGAGTGGTACAAAAGAAATACTCCAGCAGGGCTAGCCACCCAGCAGTGTAAACCTTGACTTGATATAATCGTTACTGTTGAAGTGACACCCCAACCCCATGTGCAAAATGGGAAAGGGAGTTGAGGATGGATGGATGGATGGATGGATGGATGGATGGATGGATGGATGGATGGATGGCGACATCACCACATTGCCTGCACTGACGTACTGTGCCTATTGCTGTCTGAGGGAGGGAGCTGTTGTGCTGCTGCTGTTTGCTCCCTTTCTGTCATCAGATGCACCTTCCATGCCTTCATTTATGTCTGTGGCATGACTATTCTGGTACCATGGTCTTATCCTGCTTATTTATTCAAGATCATATTATGTATCATGGTACATGCTACAGTTATCTTGCAGGATGTGAGAAGGTCATACTATCTTCCTCAGATGTATCGAGGCAAAGTAATCAGGAATTGTGCTGCCGAGCACATGCTCAGTGATATTACAGATCTCTTTATATTCTGTATTGTACTGGAGTTTGTCAATGCTTTGTGGCTTCTATATGGACTTCATTAGCCAGGACTATAGCAGGTATCCAACATCAGTTGCAACACTTTCACAATATACGTGGGTTGGGCTTGTTAGACTTGGGCACACTCTATATAGAGTCATAAACATTTAATTTAGTTTCAATGCCTGCACTTACTGACAAGATGGCTGTTTGGAAAGCTACCTTGTAGGAAGTGACAATATAACTAAGATGTATGTCATATATGTGAATCATGGGAACTGCTCGAGTGCTGTATAGACTCACCCTGGGTGTGTGCACCACATGTTTCCTGACAGTTTATGGCACTGTAGCCTTTCCTGTTTCTATACCTCTATGACTGTGAGAGGGTGAGGACTTTAATACTACATATGTGCAAATTATGGCACTCAGTGAGTGATGTCAAAAAAGCCAAGCACAGTGGTGGCTTTCTCCTCTGTTCTGCTAGAAAAGCAAATATGCTCATCCACATGTAGAAAGATAGCTCTGAGTAATTTGTTTGGTATCCTATAGACAGAAGCATGAGGGACACCTAATGCATCATCCGTTGGTCTCTGAAAGGTATTCATAGGTAGTGTTATACATACCTTAGGGTTAGGAAGGCCAACATTCCTGCAGTTTCTGCATGTGGTCAATACATGCCAATGAAGCTCTTTACAATATCCCGGTCTATATGGAACCTATCAATAATCTCTTGGTGACTACAGTTATGGAATGTTATCTACTGCCAGTATCACTATTGTTGTTGCCTGTGCCTTCTTTTGCATGCAGGCTGAAGAGGTGATACTGACACCTACTAATTGCAACTTCTGTGATTTAAGCATTTTTGCTCTTTGCTTCTCTGACATTTTTGGCATGCTTTCCTCTTTTATAGTCTATAGCAGTTTGCTACCCAATTTTCCCATTTACAAATATGAATTGTGGCTATGTTCACCTTGTTCACATTTGCATGCCTATAGCCTCATTTCCCTAGCCACCTTGATTTCCACATCAATGTGCTGTCATTTGTTTATTTTCTCTGCATCATAATTCCCTCCTTATATTATAGTGCAACACAACACTTTCTACTAGCCTGCGAATAACCACTGTATGTTCAACAGTGTGCTGTGTCATATAAATCCTACACTACATGTTTAACTCTTTCAAAGTGGTAATAAAATCAATCCACTATTTTAAGGATGCCACATTCATACGAACGATTGAAACGAATACTGGCAGTGTGCAAATGACTGACATTTTATTTCTCATTCTCTACAGCTCACAGAATGGCAAGTTGTATGAGCAGTTTGAAATGGAAATGTTCACGGCATTTGACAAACATATCACCCTCCCAGAGAGTGCAGAGCAAAGCGACCAATGTAAAATGACGATTGGGATCAGATTTCATTTTGTGTTAAAAACTGGAAGCAGGCTGAATGCCAACCAGGATGACAGGACGTAAAAGAAAAAGAGAAAGAATATCGTTTGAAATATGTTGATAAGTAGGGAGATGGCTATCATTTGCATGGCTAGGGTGGAAAGGTTTGCAAAGCAGGACATACAGATTGAAAGAGAAAAACTTATTCCAGTTTGATGGGCAATGAAAGAGAATAGGGTATAATTTAATTTCCTGATATGTTTCACTCCAGAAAACCAATTTTTCTCCACCTTCACACACCCCATATGTACCCATAAGCAGAGCTGACAAAGCGACTGGTAGTGAATTAGAATATGCCCCACTTTTTTCCTCAAATGGAGAATATTCTTGCCAGTTTACATTTTTGATCTAGCACACAAGCCCCTTGCTACCCAAATTTACCTCCAAATCATGCCATGTACATGTGGCGCATGAGTTATCTTCTTTAATTAATTCAGCCATCATATTGATATTTGGTTATGTCCCCTAATTTAAATAATCCTGGGCAACAGATAGAAGTATTGTGTTACCACAGAAATGATGTACTCAGCAAACTCTTGGCTTGCAAGCTCACCAGTTACCTTAAGTGTTGCATAAATAGTCTTTTGTCTGGTAATGGGCATTATTCACTTTATTTAAAGTTTACAAAATTTTGTATTGCAGCTTAAATGAAGAATCGTTGTATGCATTATAGTCAGAAGGCACCAGCACCACTGACCAAGAAAATACTACAATCACCTTCATACCTTCAAGGCTGAAGAAATAAGCTGTGTATGTGATGGCATACAGACCTGAAGAGATGAATAAAATTTCACCAACCAACACTCGATCTACTAACTAATAACTCAAGCTGACATAGTGTCTCCTGATTCCTCAATGTTTCACTAAACCTAACTTTGGTGAGATGTGCCCTATATTTTCATGTAGGGGCTAATTATGGTCTCCCCCAAAACACCAAAAATAACTTTGTTCACAGTTGCAAACCCATTACTTCAGGACATATATCAATTTTATACATCTCTGTTTATAAAATAGTCCTACTGTCCTCACCATATCCTGACACTAATGGAAAGGATTTGACGGATCACTAGTGCATTATTGCAACCATTATTTATTTATTTGCTTTTGTTAACCAGGAAAGTCCACTGGGCTAATATGAGTCCCATTTTCAATGCAGGCTTGGAGAGAAAAGCTCCAAAAACAATATACATAATAAAGAAAATATTTTTAGAGTTAATAAGAGCATTTAACAATATACAAGAGTAATAAAAGCATTTAACAATATACAATAGAATAATATAGGAGTCAGAACTAACATAGGCAATGTATAGCAACATTTTGTGGAAGACTCGGGTGCTTGCCAGGTATTCAATAGATCAGACAGATAATGATAACCTGCACTTACACAATTTTTACACACTATGTGAGGCAGGATGAGGCACACTGTGCTGTGATTAAGGGTAAGTGCACAATAGGAAGAGTGAAGAAGAGTGTGGGTATCTGAGAGATGTCAGGTTAGTAATCAGGTGACTGAGGAATTAGGGATGGTGCAAGGGCATAGCCAATGAGAGGAGAGATGTTGCTAAAGTGATTTTTTGAATGATGGGACATTATTTATAGTCCATAGACAAAGTGGAAAGGCATTCCAGAGTTTAGCTACAGTGAAAGAGTAAAGGTATTGGCCTACAGGGAGTTTAGGTCTCTTAATTTGGATAAGTGATTTTAATTTTATAAATGAACCATGTTCATTTATACTGAAGACACTGATAGTGAGAGCTGGACACTATCACTTTTTGACATAGCGTCACAGACAGCTATTTATTCACCTCTTCAGTGGACCTAACTTCTTATTTTAAGAAATGTTCACTTATGAGAAGAAGTCTGTTCTTTCTACAAACATGGATTGGCAAACTCCATTTTGTCAAAACCATGTCTGCTGAGTCACAGTTTACAGTTCTATATAACACCATAATAGACAGCATCAATGCAATGCGTAGCAAGAGAATGCCTTTTACATCTGGATATAGATCTGTGGGAACACACGCAGTAAAAAGAAGTAGCTGCAGATATCCAAAACATGCCATAACCAATCACAGTTTCATCTCCTACATTGTGATAATAGATAAGTTAGGAAAACCATGAAAAAACAATTTTGATAATTGTTTGCCTTTACATTATGGTTAGTCAATAATTTCCATAAGACCATAATTCTTCAAAATGCCTCTTCAGGAGGGAGCATATCTTCTTCCATTTTACAAAGTAACACAGCAACTTTCTCACTCTTGGCTAACATTGAAGGACACACTTTGCATGGTGGATAGCAGCATAGTAAATCACAGCTGCATATTAGTGTTTCAGTTTCCTGACCATAACTCATAGTATCAAACTTTCAGAATGGAGTATTAATTTAAATGAATGCTGTAACTTTCATGGTTTCACAAATATGTTAATAATGCCTGAAGGATTACAGAAGGAGTTGTCATCCATTTTGTTATTTTTTTCTGTATGTATATTTGTTGCCATAGAAGCAGAGTCACTATCTCATCTTCATTCTCATCATTCTTTTTCCATGAGTCATTTATTCACAAGGTGTGTAAATGTATAGTGGGACCACTTTCACAGAACAGCTTCACATGCCGATGAATAAAAATGTGCTGCTACCTTTTCTTACTTGTATAATCAGTTAATTTGTGGGCTCCATTTTATGTCTTCCAAGCCATAACACTAAAACAGTTCTTCAAATTAATCAGTGACTCTTCAAATGTTCAAATGAATCTGTACTCACATCCTAGTTCCACTGAGTAACTTTATTGCCAATATACACAACTGGGCCAGTTAGGTTAAAGTAACAGATGGGTCTGTTGATGAGTCCAGAAAGGACAGGTGGATGATGGAGATACACAGATGGACATAACACAGATGCACAGCCAAACAGACATGATGGAAGTGTACAGATGGGCATTACACAGATGCACAAGCAAACACATTGAAAATGTACAGATAGACAGACATCATGGAGATTCTCAGATGGACATGATGGAGATACACAGCTGGACATGATTCTGATGCACAGACTGACATGATGGAGATGCAGTCTGCAGGCATATGAATGAGTCATTTGAGGAAGAAAAACTGGGGCAGAAGGGACACAGGCAGCATATTAAGACACCAACTACTCCCTAGATCTGCAAAAATGCATTTGCAGGAAAAGGGATCTGGATGCCTACAACTATCTACTGAAATCAATGATGCAGAGGAAACCCAAGGAGGCAATCAAGAGGGGAATGGGAAAATGGAGTAAGTCAAGAGGGGAATGGGAAAATGGAGTAAGTCAAGAGGGGAATGGGAAAATGGAGTAAGAGGAAACATAAAGAAAGTGACTGTTGGGGAGAGGAAATCCAAGGAGGCAATCAAGAGGGGAATGGGAAAATGGAGTAAGTCAAGAGGGGAATGGGAAAATGGAGTAAGTCAAGAGGGGAATGGGAAAATGGAGTAAGAGGAAACATAAAGAAAGTGACTGTTGGGGAGAGGAAATCCAAGGAGGCAATCAAGAGGGGAATGGGAAAATGGAGTAAGTCAAGAGGGGAATGGGAAAATGGAGTAAGTCAAGAGGGGAATGGGAAAATGGAATAAGAGGAAACATAAAGAAAGTGACTGATAGGTGATAGAATGCTAAATGCATTTAAAGGGGAGATTAAAAAGATTTGCAGTCTCATTTTTCTGTATAACAAGCAAAATGTTAATTCTCAATAGAATATTGTGTAGGAAAAGTGATTTTTTTTCCTTCATGCTTTGCTCTGAATAATTGCCTCTATATATTCTCTTCATCTGATGGTTTTTGCTTTGTATCTGTGATGCTACAGGCAACAATAGCCTCCCTGTGCTGCCCACAATGCCCAGTAAGCTAAACAAATGAGCAGCTTCAGCTCCTACATTTCACAGCTTGGTTTAATCTCTGTCTGTATTGTTTTAATGTATGAGATGAAAGGAACTGCTTTGGCAGAATACTTGGTACAAACCTTAATGTAGGTCTTTTCCTCAGTATTATCTGACCATGGAAATGAAGTGTGAGGAGGTCTGATTTATGTGATAAATAAAATGCTGTACTACAAGATCGGAGATCTCATTGTGAAATTCTTTAAACCTGTAATGCAAAGGTAGTTCATGCATTACACAACTGAATTCCACATATATCATGCATACATAACTGTGCATGTAAAGTATCTATCTTACTTTCTCTATTTTTTCTCTTTTTCTACAAATAGACACACACACACACACACACACACACACACACACACACACACACACACACACACACATACACACACAAACACCTATCTATTTGTATATCTGAATATGTAGGTGTGGACAGAACTAAACTCCTAGAATCTACCCTAATTTCTGTATCAATGATGCCTTCCCATTTAACCCCCAAAGTGGCAGAAGTATATGTGTTTAGTGGTCGTTTCCTGGAAGTGCACCATCATAACCATACTGTTATTAAAATATAAAATATTTGTTCTTATGTTAATTAAATTCAGTGAAGGCACTCATCAGTCATCTAAATCATGTTAATCAAGAAATCTTTATTGTGCTGGTTCTTAGTGAATATACTTGAGTACAGGTAATATAAGAATTTCGTAGAGATTAGCTTACTGGTTATCAATTTACATTACTCTGCAGCTGAGACTTACAGCTGTTTTATTCTGTTCACTTTTTAGTTAGTCCAGGAGGGGGGATTGCTATACCCGATCAGGTATGAGTAGCCAGAACAAAGGTTTCTTCACCAGATGCAACCTTAACAGATGTCGGGGAAACGCTGGTTAAACAATTAAAAGGCAGCAAAGTATCTATAAGAAAACTTTAAGTGGAAAGGTATTTAAGAGTTTTGACCTCTTCTACAGTTTCCTTTGCGTCTGCCTTATTAAAAGCTGGACATTTAGACTGCTGGACTGTCAAGGCTGCCTAACAAATGACAACTTATCTACCTGCTGGCCTCTTCATTCCCTTGTTTGGCTAAAACTTTCTGAGAGTTTTAACTTTCATTGGCTCCACATCTGTAACAAAAATATGTTTTACATGTAGTACTTAATACTCTTAACCTTATAGAACATAACATGCAACATTTAAGCCATGTGTGCTTCAAGGATGGAATAACAGAACAAACTGTTTCCCCATGACTAGCCGATTAGCAAAATGATTATTTTTTGCAATTTCTTTATCCGTTAACAAGGAAATTCACTCCTTCTTTCATAGTAACTTTGGAATTATTTAATGGAGGTTATATATGGAGATTCTGAACATAGCAGTGTTGAGATGAGTTCTAAGATATTCTATATAATAGAAAGTTTATTTATTTATTTAGTTTGTTTACCAGGGTAGTACACTGTCCATAACAGACTATTTGCAGGCACAACTTAGATGAAGAAATTCACAAAAAAAAAAAAAAAATTCACAAACAGAGTAATCACAGAAGGTATAACATCCAGCAGACAGTTGAAACAATAAGCAAATATAATAATACAAAGGAGAAAAATAAACATTGATTAATTTTAGTGGTAAATATTTATGGAATGCAGTAGATAAGAACAGGTGGTGGAAGAAGTGATGCAGGTAAGGGAAGAGTAAGGTGACATGTCCAGCTGTAAAGCACATGCGGTCAGATCATGAGTTGATAGTGGAAAATGAGAGATTTCTTTTAGATGAGGTGGAGGAATTGTCAAAGTTTCAATACAAAAATGAAGATGGCGTTGCTGGTACAATATAATGTGGTTTGAGTGGTCTGCAGTGAAGGAGTCAATTTGGAGAAGTTTTTAGAGGTCATAGGAGATGGTTTTATAATGGACTTTGACAGTAATAAGAAGGAAGATACCAGGGTAAAGTAGTTTCAAAAGAAGAGATCCTAGAAGTAGCTCAGCTGGCTTCAGAGAGTATGGTGCCGTGCTGTTCCTTGAGGGGGGAGTTATAAATGAATCAGCTGATTTTGTTTTCAATGACTACAGAGTAAAATAGTTATATTGAGGCTGTGCCTCTGACAGGGAACCCATATTAAAACTGAATTAGGAGAAGTGTTATACCTCTTACAGCTCCAGCTGGTCTGATGAAAAAGAAAGATATTTTCCAGGACCAGAATAAAAGAGTTGATTTTGTCCTGTTTTTTTCAGTGTGATTATGGATGTTAAGTGACTCATTCAACCCTAAACCTAGGTATTTAAAAAATGTGGTTATTTTTATTGGGGTACCACTGACAGCTGCAATGCTGAGATTTTATGATTTTTTTTCAGCTTTGAGAGATTCCAAACACATATTTTTGTTCTGGAGGGTTTTGGAAGAAGCTTACGGTTTTACAGTCAAGAATCAGGGGAGTGAAGGTCAAACTAAAGCCGGGTTTGAACAGCTGAATGTGATGGAATGGATCAAAGGAGACTCATGTCATTAGCTTGAAGAGTGATAGAAAGGCTAGAGATGTCAGTGTAGTTTGTTAATAAAAACTGAAAACAATAGCGGTCTGAGTATAGAGTCCTTGGGCTCACCTTTGATAAGTTTTAAATGCCTGTTTATTAAGAAATCTTGGACCAAAGTAACAGAGTTAGAGCAAAGTCTGATTTCTTGGAGGGAGTGGGGAAGGACGAGTAGGTCAATAAGATCAATAGCTTTGAACTAGGTCACCCTACAAAGAAATCAAGGCAGAATAACCTTGTGGCAAAGCTGACAATCAACAACTGTTTGGTGAAGTGTTCTATAACCAGACCTTTAGCACTCTCAAATGAGTTTAAAAACATAAACTATTCCTCTAAGCTTTAATTTCTTTCAATTGATCTGTCATACCTGCAGTTGTACTGATTATGCCCAATACTATTCATTCAAAGCAATTATGTCCTACAATGTTTGCTCCAGTGCCTTCTATTTTGGAGGAGCTGTCCATTTATCACATGCATCTCTATCCTAAATGTTACCTTCATTATTTGACACTATTTGGAAGTGACCCGAGGAGGTATCCATAGTTGCAAACAATGACTCAGATCTGAGCCCAGATCACAGTCGCTGAAGAACTGGGTGGCTAGGATGCAGAAACATGATTCTGTGGATATTGTTACATGGTTTCCAATTTTTGTTGTATTTTATGACTGTAGAGTAAAACAAAGTAAGTGCTAAATTGATAAAAGTAGTTCTAAAATTCTAAACCCACTATATATTAAACAACAAATAAAAGACTGCCTTAATTGCAATCTGTGTGACCCTGTCTGCTGAGAATAGACGTAGAGGTTATGAGAAGGGACATTTGTGATTCAACTTTAGTTAAAAAGGGTAAAAATCAATCAGGCCTTCAAGTCCTAGAGAACTGGTCCAGTCTGCTGCTGTGGTACAAACTGCATGAAGAACCATTGTCTAGTTTCTGACAACAGGCATTATACTAGAACACTTTGGCTAATGCAGATGCAGGCATCTGGGTTAATATTAAATTATCACTTTCTGACTTTATGTTATTTTTTATTGTGGATGGACTTCATTGTAGCTATTGGATGTTAATGTAAAGACACAACACTAGTGCCAAAAACAAGGTAATGTCCACTAAATATGGCATTGAAGTCCATGGAGCCCAAGCTTTCAAACTAGTGATGAGAAATAGCACTAAGGATTAAAATTAGTGTGGTTTCAGGAGAAAAAACACAGCATGAGTGGCAGTGATCCTGACATCACTGTAACAAGGGGTAAATAGAACACAAGTACATATTATATAGGGAGAACCACACAACATTCTGTTTCTGTTCAGCTGAAGAGCTGAGATGTATGATCAAAATGGGCTGTGTTGATGTGCCCTGTTAAGTACAACAATTCTTGTGTGATCCCTAAGTTTATGATACCCAGTTTTCACTTGCCTATCAAAGTGTTCTTATATGACACCTGCATTGGAATCAGAAATGCATGACATGGGCTCCATGAAATAAGACTCTAGAATCACAATTATGTATGACTGCAGTGATAGTGCCACTACATTCATATGTTTGCCTTCATATCAAAAACCCTACTTCAAGTACAGCACATACATTTATTTATTGGTTCGGTCCCCAGACACATACCAACATTTTCAGTTTTCTTTTACATTACTGGACTGTTTTTTTGCTATTTAGTTCATTGCTTTGCACTAGTGTCCCCAACCCCCAATGTGTAGTGATATAGTCAAAGAAAGTGCACGCAAATGGTTTTGTGACTTTAAAAAAAAATTAAACTTATAAACACATGACAATATTGCATGCTGCAAGTTCTTATCAGTGTTCTGTGACTGTACCATACTCCCCAGAGATCTGGCTTGGAAAAAGAAAAAATAACTTTGTATTCAAGCTAGGGCTACCAAGAAAGAGGCTGTCACAGAATCTAGTTGCAATGGAAATAAATAATTAAGATGTGGAAGTACACCTCTTTCTATAAAGGTAAAAGGCATGAGTTGAACTCTGGACTGCACTGCACTGCATGCATCTGACAGATTCTGTGTTTACAAAGCAAAAAATAGACCCAGCAAACTGTTGCAAGAAATCAATATTTAATGATAGGTTCTAAAAGCACATAGTAATGCAGGAGAAAGAAACAGACCGGTTTTGGCTTGATAAATCACATAGCCTTCATCAGTGTATAGAACATGAATAAACTAACTCCTTATATAGTCAATAATACAAGACAACATAATCATGTGACTGATTAAAGGTGTTCATTTAGCCCAGGAGCAAACAACCCCCCCCAGCTTAATGATCCATTTTTTCTTTTTTTTTTATTCAGCTTCTCATGCCAGCCTGTCCTGTTGGATCTAATGCCCAAAATTCGATCAATAATTATAAAATTAAAGAAAGCATTTTTATGTACTATAGTGTGTTTATAGAGGGCATTAGTAATTTTTTATGTTTTATATGACAAAAGTGCTCAGAAATCCTAAATTTGACTGGTCGTGATGTTTGCCCAATGTAGAAGGCTGAACAATTACAGGTTATCCTTACTGGATTAACATTTGATTTATTATTATTATTGCTGCGTTGTCCTGGTTACAAACATTATAATAGGATAATTCCATTTTTAATTTTGGGCTATTGATTTTTGCTTGATTTAGAAGGTTATGGTTGATTTTTTTCAATGGAGATATCTAACATATTGTGGGGGCTTGCCTCCAATCGTGATGATTTCGCCGTTTTTGGGCTGGGAACAACTAACCAATCTGGGGATGGTACGATGTTACCATCTATGGATGATAGTTGTGAAAGACTGATTTTAAAGCTCAATAAGAATACAAGGTTACTTTGAGGTAATGTCTGGCATTACAAGCTTTTTAAAGCAAATATTACTAAGGGTATCATGCCCAGGGACCTAAGAGTTTGTACACAGCCTCTGGTTAATAATCCAGGTGATACTCTTATGTGGAAGCCCAACACAAGGCTTCCATGAATTTTGTTAAAATTCTTGCTGGACACTATGACAGAACAATTGATAGTGATATTGAGAATATTGCCAAGATGTGTGAGAGTGTTAGGGTTTTTGACGGTCAGCCCATATATAATTCTTGTTTTAAAAAACTCAGTCAGGACCTAATGGGTCTTGAAGAACAACTGAAGGACAGAAAGAAAAAGAAATTCCTTCGTGATTTGGCGGATTATGATAGGGGGATCCCTTTACTAAAGAAAGGGATAAACATGTTTGTTTCGCACAACTCCACAGAAATGCCTCTAAGAGGAAATGCCCCAGGTCTATACTCAAGAAAGTATCAACGTCCAATGTTGACACCTCATGGGAGGATTCATCTTCAGGTTTTGAGCCTGATATATCAGGTTCCACAGGTTCCCCAGCATTAAAGAGAAGAAATTCTAGTACCCCTTTAGATCTAAACAAGGGGTGGGGGGCAGAAAACACAGATCAGGTAGACAACATGGAGGAGCTGTTAAAAATGTTTGTACAGAAACAGTAAATCAAAATTTTTGAATATTTCATCTTGTTCCCTCTCTCCAGTGGAGATTGGTATTTTGAATAAAGGATTGCCTTTTATACCTGTTTTTTTTTTTTTTTGTGTGTCTGAAGACAGTTTTGTAAATGATTTTATAGCATTTTGTAGAAATCTTAATCTAAAGCTATTCTTTCAGGGAAGAGACACTTTGAATGCTCAGGAGGAGTTCAGATATCATAGGTCTACATTTATGCCACTGATGCATCACAATGTCCTTATGTTTAAAATCTCTATCCTTAATGACTTGCATTTTTACTCCAGAGAAATTAGGGTTAGATCTACTAATGTCTCTAAGACTGATATGGAAGCAATTCTAAAACTAGCCAACGACCACCAATTTGTTATACAGATGGCAGATAAGGTAGGGGCGGTGGTAGTTCAGGATTGGACACAATATGACACTGAAGCAACCAGGCAGCTTTCGGATGGTTGATATTATTTACATTTAACACTCAACCCACCCCCCTCTTCAAAAAACAAATTGATGAGTTCTTATCTCTAGTCAAGGAGGAGAGTATCATTGCAGATACCATTATGCATCACCTGATGTTATCTGATCCCAGCAATCAATATATTTATTTTCTTCCCAAAATTCACAAAGACCCTTGAAACCCCCCTGGCAGACCCATTGTTTTAGGGAGGGTTTTTTTAACAGAACCACTGTCCCAGTTTCTAACCAAATACCTCAAACCACTTCTCAAATGGGTACGGGCCTGGTTATGGGACACCACAGAATTTCTCCAGGTCATCTCTGAAATGCAGCTTGAGCTGGGTTGGTTACTTTGTACATTGGACATCACAGCTTAAACACCAATATCCTGCATTGGGCTGGAATTGATGCCTTAGAATATTGGCTGTACAAATCTGAGTTATACCAACCCAGATTCAATACATTTCTCATTTGTCTAGCCAAGCACATACTCACGAAAAATGTTTCTTTCTTTCATGATAAATGCTACCTACAGATTCAAGCTGCAGCTATGGGGGCTTCATTTGTCCCAATCTATGCCGACTTATTTATGGCCTGTATTGAGGAGCAAATAATTTATGACAGCTTGCATAATTTGTTTCTGGAGGAGACTGACATTTGGAAAAAATATTTGGATGATTGCTGGATGGTATGGAGATCAGACGTGGATTATTTACAGGACTTTGTCAGTTATCTGAATGACAACAAGTGGGATACAGTTTACAGTAAACTATGATATGGATCGGATACCTTTTTTTGATGTTTGGGTGACCGGAGGTCCTGATAACACCCTAATTTCTGAGGTTTACCACACGTTCCCAGAATACAATTCCCTTCTCCATGCCACCAGCTATCATCCTCCACATATCTGTAAAAACATTCCTAAGTCTCAATTTTTGAGAGTTAAACGTATATGCTCAAACAATAGTACGTATCAGTATTTCAGAGATGATCTTACAATTAGATTCAGGAACAGAGGGTATAAGGTGGGATATGTCCTTCAGGCCAAGAACAGGGTGGATACCATTGACAGGGAAAGCCTTCTCCAATACAAAAATAAGGTTGTTGATGGGGAATCCATTATACGTTTCATTACCACATTTGGTAGGAATACTGGAGCAGTGATGGACAGTGTCCAGCATCATTGGAACATCATGTTGGTAGACATCAAACTCTCTGAACTGTTGGAGAATAGATGCCATTTTTCCTTTAGGAAGGGTAGGAACTTGGTTTCTTACTTTAATCATTATAAACATGGGCCTAGTCATAAGAAAGATTATTTGCAAACTACACTTTTGGGCGACCCAGTCGTAGGGTGCTTTCCTTGTGGTCACTGCACTTACTGTCCAAGGGCTACGAAGACTAAGTGCTTTAGTAGTAAAAACACTAGCCAGGTTTATAACATTTCTTTTTTTGCCAATTGCCAAACAGATTGGGTGATTTACTTGGCTACCTGTAATTGTTCAGCCTTCTATATTGGGAAAACATCATGGCCGGTCAAATTTAGGATTTCTGAGCACTTTTGTGATATAAAACATCAAAAAATTACTAATTCCATCTATAAACATGCTATAGTACATAAAAATGCTTTCTTTAATTTTATAATTATTGATCGAATTTTGGGCAATAGATCCAACAAGACAGGCCGGCATGAGATGCTGAATAAAAAAGAAAAACAATGGATCATTAAGCTGGGGGGGGTTTGTTTGCTCCTGGACTAAATGAGCACCTTTAATCAGTCACATGATTATGTTGTCTTGTATTATTGACTATATAAAGAGTTAGTTTATTCATGTTCTATACACTGATGAAGCCTATGTGATTTACTAAGCTGAAACCAGTCTGTTTCTTTCTCCTACATTACTATGTGCTTTTAGAACATATCATTAAATATTGGTTTCTTGCCACAGTTTGCTGGTCTATTTTTTGCTTTGGATTATGTTTGGTTTGGGACCTTGCAGCTGCCATACATGCAGAGATTTTCTCATACTAGATTCTTTATTTACATCAGGATGTTTCTGAATGCTTCATAGAGCAGGAATAAAAACGCAGTCCTGGAAACCCAGTAAGGATTTCTAGGTTATGATGAAGCTTTAATTGTTTAAAAAATGGCAGGACTCTTAAACCAGTTACCATCATAGCTTCTTCTTCAGATGTGAGCTAGAAACTATATGCATTATGGGTACAAAGAATTCTTAAAAGTACAAGTACATTTACACAGATGAATTTTCATTAAGCCAAAAATAACTCTCTCACTAGTAATGACATTGCTTTCACCAAAGATTATGCATACTTTTTACAAAATTCCATACCTAACATCAAAAATAACTTTCATTCCCTCTCTCACATCATCTAGATTACTCATCTAACAATATTTTATAACCTCTTGCAGCCTATGCCACAACATTCTTCTTCTCTCATGTAGCAGTCAAACAAATTAAAACCCTACTACAAAAACTGAACAGCACATGTAACAACTTCTCCATGCTCCATCCTAATGTCCAAAAAGTATCTGCAGAGAAAATAGCTAAAATCACTAGCTCATAACTTTAGACTTTACTTAGCAACTGCTTTCATCCCCAGTTCATTCAAGCAGTCATTCATCATTCCACTGCCCAAAGTCACTATTCCAAAAGAACTTAATGACTACAGATCCATCTTGAATCTCTGTCCTATTATAAAAATACTGGAAAAAACATCTGCGTTATCAACTACTAAAGCAGCTATGGCCTTCTTTGTGACATATAGCACAGTTTGATAATTCTTTCATCACCTTCATAGTTGTCACAACAGCTACAGATTCCATTAATTCTAAAATATATGAAGGCAGCAACTCAGCAAGTCTTTCCACAGATATGATCAGAGCCTTTAAAACTGTGAACCACAACATCCTTCTCAATAAACTGTCTAAATTTACTTTTGGCAACAATGCTATTCATTACTTACAGAGCTATCTACAAAATAGGTCATTCCAAGTTTGCTACAATAACTATCTTCTCAATAAGCCTCTTAAACTTAGGAGTCCAACAATGCTCGATCTCTTTATTAATTTCTCCAAATCTTTTCTTATTCTAATACCATGATGGGAACAGAACCCATTCCTAAGTCAAAGTGTGATTAATGTTCATGAAATTAGTATTGTTTCAATCTTTGATGTTGCTCTTCACAGCACCCGCAATGTGCTCAGTAATGACTCCTTCTGCAATTCTTATGGAGTTACATGTATAGATAACATATCTAAGTACGACTGTAAATTCTTTTTTAAAAGACCCATTGCTCCTACTACTATTGGGACTGTCTGGGTACACTTCTTCCACATTGCCCTCATTTCTGCTTGCAAATTCTGGTATTTTACGGGGTCTATATTAAATAATCAAAAGTTGAATTCACCAAACGATAGTTACATTGAAAATACCGTTCAGCAAATTCGCTCTTGTAGGGGGCTGCACCTCCCACACCCCCCGCTAATTATATATGCCAACTCTGAGATCGCACTACAGTGAGGAAAGGGAACATTTTCCGATCTTGACTGTATTGTGATCGAAATAATAAGAATTAGCTGAGCGTTATTTTCAATGTAAATACCGTTCGGTGAATTCAATTTTCGATTATTCAATATAGACCAATTTTATGATGTTGTGTCTCTCTCTATGTAAGACACTGTAGTCACTGGGTGTAACAGTTTCAATGATCAATGCTACCTTTGTCTTCTTGTCCCAGACCACTATATCTGGTTTACTCAAATCTATTGTTTGAACTGTTGGTAATGGATGAACCCATGTGATATAAACTTTATAATTTTCTATAATGCTTTGTGGCTCATGCTTCTAATGTTTTTTTAGCTGCTTCATTATCATAATGTTTGCACAATCTCCAGTGCAACAGTCTTGCCACATTGTTATGTTTTCAGTATACAGTATACAGTTCTTCTGCCATCAGTATTTCATAGCTAGCAACAAGATGTGCAACTGTTTCCAATCCTGTTTTACAAAACCTACATTTGTCTGTTTCTCTCACGTCTGTCGCATGACCTCTCCTTTTTTCCCTCTTAATCAATGACCTTCCTATTGGGTTTCCCTATCCCAGACTAATTATACACACAGATGATATACTGCTTTTGCAATCAAGTAATAAGAAATCTGAATTGCAAAGCAAACTGTTACAAAACTTCACTAAGCTGAGAAATTGGTCTTATTCCAGAAAACTCCTAATAAACCACAAGAAAACTGAGATCTAGAGTGAATCTGAACTAAATCTAAGGTATCCACTGTGTTCAACAAAAAAGAAGTATAATTTAAGCTTGCACTGCACTTTTTTGAACTGTGTTTTGCTTAATTGCTGCATCATTTTTGCTGTTTTTACTACTGTGACTGTTTTTTCTGCACTTTGAATTTCTAGCACTTCTGTATTTCATAGCATAGGTTAGATTCAGTTGTGGGCTTTCCTATTAGTTAATTTGTGTTAAAACTGTTTAACTTTGCTTGTGTTTAGGCCCCATGTTTGTGAGTAGCTGCGCACTAGGCTGCAGGGTTTAGCACTGACGTGTTTAGACCAAATGCTTACAAATACAATTTTCTTTGTTATCTGCTAGAGGACCCTCCTTAGCTCCACTACCTGTCTGTGAGGAACACAGTTCCTCATTGCTACCTGACGAGCAACTCAGCTGCACATTCTGAGATGTTGACACAGTCTTCTACCCTTAGTCCTCCACAGAAAAGCCACCTTTGTTAGTCTCACAAGCAAACCCTGGTCCATCTAGCCCATCTCCACTAGTTATTACAATATATACCTGCCATAATGAATGGACAGTTTCCCACCATTTCTGCAGCCAACCTTATTTACATGGGCATTCTAATGCAATGTAGTAATTGCCTCATGTATACTGACAACCACTTGCTCCAAAACAAACAAACACAGCATGTGAGAGATGTAACTATACCATGAAATTATAATCAGTCCTCTCACATAACAATATACAAGACATACAGCAGGTTGTCAGCACACACAAATTCCGTCTCACACAAGATAAGGTCAAAACACATAAACCCACATACATGGAGGTGCTCTCTAAGCGCCTACCAAAAGACCAGAGACCTCCCAAGCACAAACAACATACACATACTGGTACACAAACAGAATCCAACACTACACATAACAACACACATATCGGTGTCTCCACAATTAAGCCACTAAGGCAAAACACCTCAAAACCTAATGTTCTGGTCGTAGGTGACTTAATAGTGAGACATGCAGATGTCCCCTCACCAGATTAAACAAGGAGGTCATTATCAGATGCCTGTCAGGTGCCAGTATCCATCAAATCACACTCACTCATGTTGCTTAACAACAAGTACTGTTATAATTCTGTCATAGTACATGTTGGTGTGAATGACTTGAGACATACCTCTCTGGACTATATTGAAGAGAGACATGATTGAACTTGCAGATTATATGTCCCAGGCAACATTTTACCTTCACCTAAGATGATTCCACAATACAAACAAAAAATGATTGACTTCAATAATTGGCTTAGCTTCTGGTGTCACTCCAGGAGTATCCAGTATCTGTCTGCCTGAGAAGACATGGTTGACAGTCCATGCTGCTTTACCAGAGATGGCCTTCACCTGTCTCCTCAAGGCTTTTGGATACTGGCAAAGATGTTTGCCTCCCCATAGTGCCTTTTTAGGCAATGTCCAAACAATAAAACTTCCAATGTAAAGAAATCCATTAAAATCAAACTCAATGTCATGCTGTTTAATGATAGGAGCTTAAACAGTAAACTGCACTCCTTGGAAGCACTCCTTACCTTGGATGATACTGATGTTTGTGCAGTCACTGTGACTTGGATCAAGGCTGCTGAGAGCTGTACAAACTTACAATACCTTTCACATGTTCAGACCTCAAAACAAGCATGAAAGAACCAGAGGTGGAGGTGTAGCCATCTTCATTAAATCCAAATACACTACAAGACTGGTGAAACAGTATGACTCTCTTGAACTGCTCAAGGTCCAGTTAACTATAGGAAAATATCCCTCCACATCATCTTTAGGTACAGGTCTTCTATCATGAACCAGGAGAAGTACACTGCCTACACAGACTTGTTAGAGTCGCTCAAAATACAGCCAAACACCTTGGTCATGGGAGATTTTAACTATCCTTTCATTGATTGAGCAACTTATATGAGGTTCCTGGACTTTGTTAATTCAAATGCCCTTGAACCATTGGTCCACACCCTCTCAAGGGGCTCAAAAGTCATGGACCTAGTGCTCACCAACATGGAGGTTGTCACTGTACCTCCCCCTGTGTGTTGCCCTCCCCGGTAAAGTCAGACCATAAATCTGTCTTGATTGAAGTAAAGATGAAACCTGATACCCCCACATGAGTAAAAAAACTGACAAATGTCTCCAAAGCAAACTATTGCCTACTGGTATAAAATATTTAAAAGCCCCTGCCAACATAGCCAATAATGACTCCTATATAGAGGAATACACAAATGGCCTATACAGCCACTTGAACAAATGCATTGATTCTGCTATACCCAACAGGAACAAAACCAGGTCTTCCCAAAAAAACAAGCCACCCTGGTGGACTGTAAGTGTAAGTAAGCTATACAACAAAAGGAAGAAACTGATATCCAAGATCAGGACAGAACTTACTCAACAGAGGAAGGATACCCTCCACAGCTTGAACAAGCAAATCAGATATCTTAAGTCTTCTAAGGCTAGCTACAAGTCTAAATTAGCATTCCTATCTAAAAACAATCATAAGGAATTCTTTAGCTACATCCTAAACCTAAAAGGGAATGCCCAGCTATGTGCCAAACGTATAGTACATGGTACCCCTCACACTGAACCTGAGGAAATTGCCAAGCTGCTAGCCAACAGATTTGGTAATAAATTCACACCCACATCCCCATCAGACATACCCCAAAGCATTCCTAACACCAGTTCTCTACCGAGTATCTCCAGAGGGAAGATCATACAAGCACTCTCCAAGGCCAAAACACTGCCTCTATGGGACCAGATAATATCCCAGGCTGCTAACTAAACAATCTAAAACAAGACCTAGCATAACCACTCAGAATTTTCTTTAACCATAGCCTGAGAACTGGCTTTGAACCTGCAGAGTGGAGAACAGCAACAGTAATCCCCTTGCACAAAGGGGGCGGGGGGGTCCATCAACTGACCCTGGGAACTATCAACCCATAAGCCTAACCAGCTTTATCTGCAAGCCCATGGAAAGACTCATCATGGACCTTATCCACAAGGACACAGGTGACCTTCAAACCCTTGACCCGACACAGTTTGGTTTTGTCAAGGGTAGATCTTGCTTATTAAATCTAGTGGACTTCTTTGAGATTGAGAATGTCCCCAAAACCCTGGATGAGGGCAAAACAGTACATACCACCTATCTTGATTTAGCCAAGGCCTTTGACACAGTCCCCTTTCAGGTATCATATAGAAACTCTACCATCTGGAGATGAACCCATACATTACTAGATGGGTAGTGAACTGGCACACCGTCAAAGTTGTAGAGTCCACCTCCATCAGTAGACCAGTTACCAGTGGGGTACCACAGGGATCTGTGCTGGACCCTCTACTGTTTGGAATCTATTTCTATGAAATCCAGCTGAAGATTGATGGCCTGTGGCTTACCAGGTTTGCAGAAGACTGTAAACTGGGCACAATCATAGAGTCCCCCAGTGATGTTAACATATTATAGAAAGGGCTGACAAAAATAAATGACTGGTGCCAAACTCTTGGACTAAAACTTCATGCAAAAAAATGCTTCATTGTCCCCTTTGGCAAAGGAGTAGCCCCTGTTAATTATAATATAGATAGCACCCCTCTAAGCTCAAACTCAGTGGTGCGAATACAAGTTGCTAGCCATCTAAACTTCAATCAGCATGTGTCCATAGCAGTAAGAAAAGCATTCTACATTGCATATCTCATGAATGAGGGCATCGGATCCAAAACCAGGGAGGTTATAGCTCCACTGTACTTGACCGTTATCAGACCACTAATTGAGTACAGTGGTCCCTTCTGTATGTACCTCACCAGACACCTGCAACAACTGGAGAGACCTCAGAGGTTTCTAACCAAGAGAATCCAAGGCCCCAAAACATGACATACATGGAAAGACTTGAAAGTTCTGTCACTGTACTCTATGTAATACAGGCTGCTGAGAGATGACCTGTGCCTAGCCTACAGAGAAGTTTCAGACCCTGCCCTAATGAAAATGCTGCACATCCACAAATATAATGGGACAAGAATAACTCACTCCAGGGATCTCAACCTAGCCTGTGACATAAACAGAACATGCTGGAGAGACAAATATATCTCCCAGCAATTGCAGCTCCTCTGGAATAAGCTCCCACTCCATGTGAAGCAGAGCTCCTCAATGACCCTAAGCAAGTGCAACCTTGACAACTGGATGGTTGACTGTAAATTCACTCTGGGGGTGGCACCTATGTCCCCAATGGACAGAGACAGTCAGTGCTGATCACAGAACCACTCTGCAAACAATGACCATCTAACTATGGTCAATAAGGGTACTCAGGTTATTATACGGCTTTACGGCTAGGCTTGTAAAGGTCCTAGGGCCATTAGCCTAATAACCTCCTATGAACCTATGAACCTGTATAATGGACTCTGCATCTTCTAAGAAACTGCCCAATATTCCTGCTTTGTATATAACTGATCTTAATGGCAATGCTATTTCCAATGCTTCGGAACAAATATACCTAGGGCTTATCCTTGACCATTCCCACTCATTTACAGTATATATGATCTTATAACAAATAAGATTATAACAGAAGTGAAGCTGTGCTATAAAATCTCATATCTTCTCTCTCCTAAATTCCTCTTATCAGTTGCTAAAAATGTAGTAATTCTAAAGCTTGAATACATATTTCCTTTACTATTTTTTTTCATTCAACATACAATATCAACAAAATACAAACATCTGAAAACAAAATATATAAATTTTGCCTCCTAAAGACCATATAGTCCACCATTGTACTGCTCTCAAGAATGCAAATGTCCGTTAGTGCCAGATAGGATTCTTTTGTCTTAGGCACAAAAAGTCTAAAACAAGGCTACTGTAAACCTCTAAAATGAAAACTTCCTATTATTGATACTATGTATGAATCAAGAAGCTCTTTTGTCCTTATACAACCAAGATTCAAAACGACACAAGGCAAAAGTTTTCTCTATTTGGGACCACTTACCTAGAGAATTTAAAAAAATCATTTTTTTAAATAATTCCTTTCTGAATCCTCCTGCAGATGTTTCAGAGGTAATAGTTAACAAATAATGCATCATAAGCATAACCTTTATTATCACATTTCTCCACCATGTCCTGTTATCACTCCTTCCTCTGTTTACAAATTACAAACTGACCAGTTAAACCTATGTACTATTATAAATACCATCTAACACATTTTCTTTTGTGCAAGACATAATACCAGCACATCAGTCCATCCTCAATCTCTTTTCCCATTTTGCATATGGGGTCAGGGTGTCACTTCTGCTTTGCTGGAATTTTGTGCCTTTTACTTTATGAACATAAGCTCATAATTTTAAGTCCTGTTTTGCAGAAATGCATACACTGATGGAACTTTGCCTTGTGCCTTGTAATTAATGGACATGTAGCACTACTGTAAGATTTTGATTACCTTAATACCATTGTAAATAGCAGACATTTTAACTCCAAGGTACTGTAAATTATAAGTGAATTAATATAATTTTGTGAATACAAGACCTGGAAGTATATATGATAGACTTTGAAATATGTTTTATGTGCACATATATAAATATAGCATCTCTCTCAGTATCTTTCTATATCTAGCTATATATATATTTATATATATATATATATATATATATATATATATATATATATATATATATATATATATATATATATAAATATATATATATATGGTTCCTCTTCAGACCATCGAACTTTTAAAACATCGAAGTTCAGATCATTGAGACCAGAACATCGAGTTTTAAAATGTCGGAGGTTTGAAGGGGAAGAAAAAGGATAGTGTAGTTGGGAAAATGTTTCTGTTTTTGCAGGGCACCAAGGTGCCCTGCATACTGTGTGTTTCTATGTGCCATCTGTGTGATGGCACTACAGATAGGGTATGGAAAATCTCCCATTTAGCGCTTCTGCATATAGCGCTAAATGGGAGATTTCCCTTTACTCCATTGTAGTACGGTCTCGGAGTTGGAATATTAATGTAGGGGGGTGTGGGGGTGCAGGAGGGCGAAGCCTCCCTGCATACAATTGTTACAATTTATTTTTATTTTTATTTTTTTTTTTTTGGTTACACTTGTAACCTTCGATATTTCAAAATTCGATGTTCTGGTCTTGATGATCAGAATTTCGATGTTTTGAAATTTTGATGGTTAGAAGTGGAACCGTATGTATGTATATATATATATATATATATATATATATATATATATATATATGGTTTACTATTAAAATGTCGAAACGAACTCCGTCGACTGTACTATCGTCGAACACGGAAGTTCGAAAACGGTAATATCGATGACAAAAAAACAATCTAGGACTAGGTTTTAACATGGGTCGAGATAGGTGTGCAGTGTTATTCAGAACTACAAACATCTCCCCTACCTCGACCCATGTTAAAACCCGTTCATAGATTGTTTTTTTGTCATTGATATTACCGTTTTCAAACTTCTGTGTTCGACGATAGTACAGTCGACGGAGTTCGTTTCGAAATTTTAATAGTAAACCTATATATATATATATATAGATATATATATATATATATATATATATATATATATATATATATATATATATACACACACACACACACACACACACACACACACACACACACACACACATATTGTCTCTTATGAGCCTGGGTCTTTACTGAAAAGGGTCATCTAACCACTTCAGATGTACAGCTATCCAGTCGTATCTATCTATCAATCTATCTATATCTATATAGATCTCTCTTGATATACATAGAGAGCTATCTACATATATATATATATATATATATATATATATACATATGTGTATATATATATATATATATATATATATATATATATATATATATATATATATATATATATATATATATATATATATATATAGAGGAGAAAATAAGTAGCTTAGTTTTGTTAGGATTTAACAGCAGTAGTTGATTAGTGAGCTAATTTTCAATGGTGTTGAAAGTGTTTTGGGTTAGTGTCATTAGTTCAGGCAGAGAGGAGGCTGAGCAGATCAAAGTGGAATCATCTGCATATTGAATGCTGGTGGCATTTGGGATGACAGAATGGAGATCATTAATAAAGATGGAGAAGAGGAGGGGACCTAATATAGAGCCTTCGGGGACTCCTAGGGTGATGGGTAGCTGGGCAGATAGCTTGTATTGCCATATGACTGTCTTTTGTCTAGGATTGAAACCATTGTAGAGAGAAGACTTTATCAACCAGTGCCATTCTTGCAAAAGTAACTATGACAGAGAAAGAGAGAGAGACAGAAATAACTTGTGTACATTTTGGTGACATTTCTGTCCAACATAATGCTTGTCAAATGGAGAGGATTTTTCCTATATATGAGGCTGCACATAAAATCCTAAGGATACTGTCCTTTTTGTCAATCCAAGTTATTGTAATGTGTATTTGTCATTCAACATTTTGTTAGACTCAAAAACTATTATTGCATGTTGAATTCAATTAGGCCATGCTAAACAAATCTGTACTTAATGTGCTAAAAATCAATTTATTCATTAACTAACAAACTCAAAATGTATTTTGAATGCATTATTTAAAAATATATTTTATATGGGCTTGTATTACTTCGTTGAGCTAACGTATGATTTTTGAACTTTAGCCATATTGTTCTATATTGTAGTCTAAATCTAAGCATTGCTTAAAACTGTCTGGAGCTTCATATTGTATTAAGGCGACTATTTCAGTGGCTATAGTTGAACATGCAGTACATTCAGTTAGGTATTAGAAGATCAAATGGCTGTTGGTTTTACTCGCATCCCAGGTGATTGAATATTTTTACTGACACTGCATTGCAGCACTTATTGGTGTTCATTCCTCTGGATGAGATGTTAAACAAAGGTTCCATCTGTGTAAATTGCTAGTAGTTCAAGCAGAAGTTAAAGATCCCGTGGTACGTATTGAAAAGAGTAGTGGTTTAAGTTAATTTTACCAAAACAACCACAACATTCTTCACAAAAAAAAAATATTACAAACAAGTATCATTGAACATTTCATAAACTTTCCATGACTTATTATATACAATGCATTTTAGCATATTTCATCATTAAGGTTTTCCAGAATATAAACATCCAACACATTATTTCACTGCCTAAATATTCCCTTAGTTCCTTAACTCCATTATATAACACCTTTCACAATAAATCAGATATATTATTTCTTGTGCAAGAGCTTAAATGGCAACTGTGGTTAAATTCTGAATTTTGTCCTGGACTTGAAGCTTCTAATCTAAAATGTGTTCTTAAATGGTTTCAGTAATTTTTGCACAACCTACACTTTTATTCTTGATACTAGATCCCTCTCACAGTGTCTTTAGCTGTGTATTCATGCATTCACTATTTTATCTGCATATAGGGTTCATTTATATTTATGCATTCACTATTTTATCTACAAGTGTGGTTCATTCAGTAGTTATTATAGCAATAACCCATGCCTGGGTGTGGGTAATGCTGGATTTACCCACGGTTGGCGTGGTATGGTCACGAGGGCGAAGCCCGAATGGCCAAACAAAGCCAACCGTGGGTAAATCCAGCATTACCCACACCCAGAAGTGAGTTATTGCTATTATACAATGACATTATTTAAGAAAAAAAATAATTACTTTTCTTAAATAATGGCATTGTATAATGCCTCCTTGCTGCCCTTCCACAGCTGTCTGGTATTCTGCGGCAGTTCTGATGTACTGCACATGCGTATGCCTATGCAGTACATCAGAGCTGCGGGCAAAAGCAATGGAGAAAGCATGGTCTCCGTTGCTTTTTACTGTTTCGCTATGTTAAATGGGTTTAACATAGCGAGACAGATTTTAAAAAGCAACGGAGAATCTCTGTTGCTTATTTTAATGCTGTCTCGCTATGTTAAACCCATTTAACATAGCGAGACAGTTTTGAAAAAAGTAACGGAGAAAGCAAGATCTCCGTTGCTTTTTGCACACTGTCTCGCTATGCTAAAGGAGTTTAACATAGCGAGACAGCTTTAAAAAAAGCAATGTAGATCTCCGTTGCTTTTTTTAAATCTGTCTCGCTATGTTAAACTCCTTTAACATAGCGAGACAGTGTATTAAAAAAGACTTATACTAATGGAAAAAGTCCGGGCGACCGGAACTTTTTCCATTAGTATAAGTCGATTTACAACGTGCATGCTGACCAATCAGCGTGCACGTTTTGGAATATTAATTGGGGGTCATGGTATAATATTCCTTTTACACCCTTATATTTGCTCTTTCATTATGTCATATGTGTTAACATTCAGCTTGCCTTTATGTCTTTTATTGTTCAAATAACAGACAACTTTCTACAGTGATAGTCAGAGGGCTTCTAATTTATTCATGTATTCATTGTTTTATTGAAGAGTATTGGTCTGTAGATTATTGTAAATATTTTGTTCTTCCTGACAATCACCTAACTGTATTGGTCAAATCATTTTAATTAATATTCGTTAAGTACACCATGGTTTTATATTCCTTTGCTCCTCTAATTTGATTCATCTGATGAAGTTCTGATACATAAAAGCTCATCACACCTAGTGAGACTCCTGTGTTTTTATTTTAACAGTTTTATGTTATTCTTACAGTATTCAGAAGTTTAATTTTATATATATATATATATATATATATATATATATATATATATATATTTATATATATATATATATATATACACACACACACATACACACACACACACACATATTTATATATATATATATATATATATATATATATATATATATATATATATATATATATATGACTGTGGTGGTGGTGCTGCGGTAGCGCTGTCGCATCACAGTAAGACGTTTTCCTGTTCGATTCTCAGCTAGAGCGTCTTCTGTGTGGAGACATGCGTAAATGGGCGTACCTTCGTTGAAGGTTGTGCGTCAGGGCTGGCAACTCAGCATGTAAATATCCACTGGCAATCATTAGCAGACTGGAGTTCCGCTGTGGCGACCCCTAACCGGGAAAAGCCGAAAGACACAACAACAACATATATATATATATATATATATATATATATATATATAATGTATATACATGTGTGTTTGTGTGTGTGTGTGTGTGTGTGTGTGTGTGTGTGTGTGTGTGTGTGTGTGTGTGTGTGTGTGTGTGTGAGTGTGTGTGTGTGTCTACATATATATATATATATATATATATATATATATATATATGTATATGGGTTTCCTTTCCTCCCACATTCCAAAGACATGCAGTAGTGGTGGTGGTGCTGCGGTAGCGCTGTCGCATCACAGTAAGACGTTTTCCTGTTCGATTCTCAGCTAGAGCGTCTTCTGTGTGGAGACATGCGTAAATGGGCGTACCTTCGTTGAAGGTTGTGCGTCAGGGCTGGCAACTCAGCATGTAAATATCCACTGGCAATCATTAGCAGACTGGAGTTCCGCTGTGGCGACCCCTAACCGGGAAAAGCCGAAAGACACAGCAACAACATATAGATATAGATATATATATATATATATATATATATATATATATATATATATATATATATGTAATGTATATACATGTGTGTGTGTGTGTGTGTGTGTGTGTGTGTGTGTGTGTGTGTGTGTGTGTGTGTGTGTGAGTGTGTGTGTGTGTGTCTACATATATATATATATATATATATATATATATATATATATATATATATATATATGTATATGGGTTTCCTTTCCTCCCACATTCCAAAGACATGCAGTAGGTGGACTGGACACTCTAAATTGGCCATAGGTGAGAGTGTGTGCATGAATGAGTGGTGCAAATGAACTACCAAGTCAGGGCTAGCCACCTAGTGGTGCAAACCTTGGCTCAAGATGATTGTCACTGCGAAAGTGACAATCCAACCTCATGTGCAAAATGGGAAAAGGGTTTGTATGTATATAGATATATATATATATATATATATATATATATATATATATATATATATATATATAAATATATGAATATCACCCCTCTCTGACTAGGATCTCTATCTGACCATACCTTATCCTCATCTTTATTTTTCTCTAGCTGCTAGCTATGTTAACTGGATTGTACATCTCTGCAGACTTACAGCTCATATACATTACTACCAGTGCCAGACCTGCCATGCCTTTGTTAATGACCAGAGGGTAGATTACTACGGAGAGGATGGAGACATCATCTGTAGCTTGGCTGATGTATTTTAAATATGTGATCAGTTTCAAGGAAGACATGTACTTTGTGTCCCTGTAGATATCAAAATATGTATCAAGTTTTCATTCTAACTACAGAGTGTCCAAATGGGGACACACTCAGTATTTCTTAGGTTTTTGCCTCGCACACACACACACACGCACACACACACACCCACACTCACACACACACACACACACACACACACACACACACACACACACACACACACACTCAGTGTTATGCTGCTTTGTGTTAATGAGCAGGTGTAGTTCGCCAGAACTGAAAAGGAGTGAGATAGTGCTGCAGATTGCTTCTAAAATAGAAGCCAATAACCTGAATTGATAGAGCACCAAATAGAACTCCTCTGTCTACAAAAGCACTTTATAGGTTCATAGGTTCATACTAGGCTATCTGCCCTAGGGCATTTATAAGCCTAGCCAGAGTGTGCATGGCTTTCGCCACCCATTTTAAATTAATTTTGCTATGCCCTTTTTCGAGATTAGTATACTGTGCCTCTGTCTAACAGTGACACAGAAGTGATACCCGGGGTAAACCTATGATCTCCCATCCACTCATCAAGATTCCTCTGGAAGAGAGTCAATGAGGGACTCTGCCTAACCTGGACTGGGATTTTATTCCAGAGTGAAGGGAGCTTCTGGGTTATGAATCTGACCCTCCAGCATGTCCTATTCATTTCAGTGCTGAGGTTTAAGTCCCTTGAGCGCGTAGCTCGATGGGATTTGGATTTTCTGAGGTGCAGCATGTCCATTAATTCCGGGTTGGACATGGCTTTATACGTCAGGCACAGATCGCCTCTGAGCAGGCGGTATGCCACTGAGTAGAGCTGGAGTTTCTTTAACCGGGCAGCATACGGCATCTGTTTGAGCCCCTTGATCCTCTTGCTGAGGTACTTTTGGGGTCTTTCCAGTTGCTGCAGGTGTCTGGTAAGGTACATCCCAAAAGGGGAATTGTACTCAATAATGGGCCTATTGAGGGATGAGTAAAGAGGCACGATGACCTCCCCTGATCTAGATGTGAATCCCTTCATGATTAGCTGGGCTATATAAAATGTTTTTCTAACCACTTTGGCCACGTGGTTGTCAAATGAAAGATTGCTATCAACTTGGGTCCCCAGGTCCCTAATTACTTCTTCTGTACTTAATGGATTACCACCAATGTGGTAATTTGTGGGCGCTTTGTTTTTGCCAAAGGGGATGACTATACACTTTTTGGCGTTTAGCTTGAGGCCATGGCTCTGGCACCAGTTGTCTGCTTCTATGAGGACGCTTTGGAGGATGCTTGTGTCAGCTGGAGAGTCGATTATGGTGCCCAGTTTGCAGTCATATATGAACTTGGTCAGCCACAGTCCTTCCATGTTGGCCTGTACCTCTGAGAAATATATACCAAACAAGAGAGGTCCCAAGAATGAGCCTTGTGTGACGCCACTTGTAACTGGTTTGGAGTCTGACATGGCTCCAGCTATTCTAACCATGTGGGTTCTGTCCTTGAGCCAGTTTGCAACCCATCTAGTGACATAGGGGTTTATATTTAAGCTGGTGAGCTTATCTATAATGCCCGAGTGGGGTATTGTATCAAAGGCTTTTGCGAGGTCCAGGTAGGCTGTGTGGACCACCTTCCCCTTGTCAATGGCCTTGGTGACTGTTTCAAAGAAATCGACCAGGTTTAAGAGGCAGGATCTGCCCTTAACAAAGTCGAACTGAGTAGGATCCATTGTCTGTAGGTCCCCAATATCTTTATTTATAAGGTCCATGATGATCCTTTCCATAGCTTTGCAGACCAAGCTAGTGAGACTTATGGGGCGATAGTTTCCAGGATCTGTTGAGGCACCACCTTTGTGGAGAGGGACCACTGTTGCTGTATGCCACTCTTTGGGTACATATCCTGTAGTAAGGCTGAGATTGAACAGTAGTTTTAGGTTTGGGTTTAGCTCTTCTTGGAGTTCATGTAGGATGCAGCCCAGGACTCCATCTGGTCCCATTGATGCTGTGTTTCTTGCTTTGGAGAGGGCAGCTCTTACCTGTGCATCTGAGATGTCAGGGGGGCAGCACTCTGCTGGGATAGATATTTGCCCTTTTGGTGGGGGAGGGGGGAGAAGTTTGCACTGAACCTGTCAGCTAGGATGTTGGCAATGTCTGTGGGTTCGGTGTATTTTTTGTCATTTTGGACTAATTCTGAGCATATCTGGGAATTCCCACCCAGGTTCCTAACATAACTAAAGAAAGCCTTGTGATTATCTTTAGTGTCCTGTGCAATTTTTCTCTCGAAGCTGGCCTTAGACAATTTTATGAGTGTCCGTAGTTTTTTGCTAATACTGATCAGAGATGCCTTCCCTTTTTGGGATTTTGCTCTGTCATGTAGTAGCTTCTTCCTTCTATTGTATAGTTTGTTTATGGCTGGGGTCCACCAGACAGGACATCTGCCTTTGGAGGATTGGGTCTTGGTTTTATTTGGGATTGCATGATCCATGCATTCCTGAAGGTGTTCATAGAATGCGTTTATAAAGGATTTTGTGGTCTGGGCCGTATTATCCACAGGCCCGGGGGCTTTGAAGGATTCCACCTCAGTTTTGAGGAGTGTGAAATTTGCTTTAGAGAAGTTTTTCACTGTGGTTTTCTGGGCATGGGTTGGGGTCAGGATGTGAATATCCAGTGAGATTAGTTTATGTTCTGATCTTACCAGTGAGGGATACACTTCTGGTCTGGAGCATAGAATCCCCATGTTGGTGATGATCAGGTCCAGTATGTTTTCTCCTCTTGTGGGAGTGGTAACAAGTTGTTCCATAGCATTTGAGTTTATAAACTCAATAATTTCACTATATTGAGTTATAAACTCAATAGAGATATTGGCTAAGGCTCTTGCCACCCCCATAGTGCCTTTTTTAGGCAAGGCTCAAATTCTAAACCTACCACCCTAGAAAACAAAAATGGGAAGAAACTAAGGGTAATGCTGCTCAATGCCAGAAGTCTAAATCTCAAAATGCATGCACTCGAGGCCCTTCTCAGTATGGAGAACATCGATGTCTGTGCTGTGACTGAAACCTGGTTCAAGGCTCCTGAGAGCACCCCGGCACTATCAGGTTTTATCTCATATCATGCGTTCCGGCTCCAAAACCCGGACCCCACCACAAAAGGAGGGGGTGTATCCATATTCATCAAGGATACCCACACCTCCAGGTTGGTGGCAACGCACGAAGCATCGGAAACCATCCAGGTGCAATTAACCATAGGCAAAACTGCTCTACAATTTGTAGCATGCTACAGGCCACCCTCTCAAACTCAGGAACCCCACACAGTGTTCCTGAAGACACTGGAGGGTATAAACGTATCTCCACACCATTATATTGGGTGACTTCAACTACCCGAATATAGACTGGGAACATTACTCAAGCCCAAACTTTCTAGCCCAAAGGTTCCTGGAGTTCATAAATTCAAATGCCATGGAACAGCTAGTCACTGTTCCCACAAGAGGAGAAAATATACTAGATCTCATCATCACAAACATGGGGACAAAATGCTCCACACCGGAAGTATATCCCTCATTGGTGAGATCAGAACATAAACTAATCTCACTGGATATCCACATCCCGCCCCCACCCCAAACAAAAAAGACCACAGTGAAGAACTTCTCCAAAGCAAACTTCACACTACTCAAGACTGGTGTGGTATCCTTCAAGGCCCCCGAGCCAGTGGAAACCACAACCCAAGCTGCGGAAGCCCTTACAAATGCCTTCTACGAACACCTCCAGGACTGCATGGATCAGGCAATCCCTAATAAAACCAAGACTCTTTCCACCAAGGGCAAACGTCCAGTCTGGTGGACCCCAGCCATAAACAAACTTTACAATAAGAGGAGAAAGCTGTTACATGATAGAGCAAAATCCATAAAAGAGAAGACACCTTTGATCATTATTAGTAAAAAAATACGAGCACTCATAAAATCATCCAAGGCCAACTTTGAGAGAAAAATTGCCATAGATTCAAAAGACAATCATAAGGCCTTCTTCAGCTATGTTAGAAACCTGCGTGGAAACTCCCAGATATGCTCAGAATTAGTCCAAAATGATACAAAAATTACTGAACCCACAGACATTGCCAACATACTGGCAGACAGGTTCAGTGCAAACTTCACCCCCCTCTCCCCCCCAAAAGAAGAGATAACTATCCCAGCGGAGTGCTGCCTCCCAGACATCTCCAATGCGCAGGTGAAAGCTGCTCTCTCTAAAGCTAAAAACACAGCATCAATGGGACCGGATGGTGTCCCCGGCTCTGTGCTACACGAACTCAATGAGGAACTAAACCCGCACATAAGGCAGCTGTTTAATCTTAGCCTTACCACAGGATACGTGCCCAAGGAGTGGCGTACGGCAACTGTGGTCCCACTCCACAAAGGCGGTGCCTCTATGGACCCTGGTAATTACCGCCCCATAAGCTTAACAAGCCTGGTCTGCAAAGCTATGGAGAGGATCATAATGGAACTCATAAACAAAGACATAGGGGACTTGCAGACATTGGAGCCGACCCAGTTTGGCTTTGTCAAGGGCAGATCATGCCTTCTGAACTTGGTCGACTTCTTCGAAACAGTCACCAAGGCCATTGATGAGGGAAAGGCAGTCCATACACCCTACCTTGACCTTGCAAAAGCTTTCGACACAATACCCCACTCGGGTATTATAGAGAAACTTACCAGCTTAAATGTAAACCCATATGTCACAAGATGGGTTGCAAACTGGCTAAAGGACAGAACACACAGGGTTAGAGTAGCTGGCGCCATGTCAGACTCCAAGCCGTTCACAAGTGGTGTCCCACAGGGCTCAGTCCTTGGCCCCCTGCTGTTCAGCATCTACTTCTCAGAAGTACAGGCTAACATAGGAGGACTATGGCTGACAAAGTTTGCAGATAACTGCAAACTGGGAGCCATAGTGGAAAGTACATCGGACACAGATATCCTTCAGAGGGGTCTCACGGAAACTGATAGCTGGTGCCAGAGCCATGGCCTGAATTTAAATGCCAAAAAATGTATAGTCATACCCTTCGGGAAAAACAAGGTAACCCCAAGCTACCATATAGGTGGCAATCCACTAAGAACAGAAGAGGTTATCAGGGACCTGGGGACCCAGGTTGACAGTGGCCTTTCTTTTGACACTCACATTGCTAAAGTGGTTAGAAAAACCTTCTACATTGCCCACCTGATCATGAAGGGATTCACATCCAGATCAAGTGAGGTCATTGTTCCCCTGTACTCTTCACTTATCAGACCAATGATCGAGTACAATGCCCCATTCGGGATGTATCTCACCCGACACCTGCAGCAATTGGAGAGACCCCAAAAGTTCCTCACCAAAAGGATAAAGGGACTCCAAAATCTGTCATATGCTGCCAGACTGAAGAAACTCCAGCTCTATTCAGTCACATACCGTCTGCTCAGAGGTGACCTGTGCCTGACATACAAGGCCATGTTCAACCCGCAATTAATGGACATGCTCCACCTCAAAACATCCAAGTCTACCAGATCCACTAGAGCAAGCGACTTAAACCTTAGCACGGATATAAATAGGACATGCTGGAGGGATAGATTTGTCACCCAGAGACTCCCTATGTTGTGGAATAAAATCCTGGTCCATGTGAGGCAGAGCACCTCGCTGGCTCTGTTCAAGAGAAATCTTGACCAGTGGATGGGAGATCGTAGGTTTACCCCGGGAATCATCTCTGTGTCACTGCTGGACCGAGGCACAACAAACTAATGGGCACAGTATTTTTTAACATAAGGGGTGGCGTAAGCCACAAAAACTCTGGGCTAGGCTTATAAATGCCTTAGGGCAGATAGCCTAGTATAAACCTATGAACCTATGAACCTATGAACCTATAAATTCTAGGAACCTTTGGGCTAGGGTGTTGGAGCTAGAGTAATGCTCCCAGTCTATGGTTGGGTAGTTAAAGTCACCCAATATAATGGTGTTTGGAGAGATCTTCATATTTTCCAGTGTTCTCAGGAAGGCCGAATGGGGTTCCTGGGTTTGGGAGGGCGGTCTGTAGCAGGCTATAAACTGGAAGGCAGTTTTACCCACTGTTAGTTGCACATGGATAGTCTCTGATGCTTCATGCTGTGCCACCAACCTGGAGGTGTGGGTATCTTTGACGAATATTGATAATCCCCCTCCTTTTGTGGTTCGGTCCAAGTTTTGGGGCCGAAAAGCATGGTATGAGGTATAACCTGGTAGTGCTGGGGTGCTCTCGAGAGCCTTGAACCAGGTTTCTGTTACTGCACAGATATCAATGTTCTCCATGCTAAGGAGAGTTTCGAGTGCATGCATCTTGAGGTTTAGACTTCTGGCGTTGAGTAGCATTACTCTTAGTTTCTTATCCCTTGTGATACCTATGGAGGTGGGTTTGTTTTTTGAGCCTTGCCTAAAAAAGGCACTATGGGGGTAGCATTAGCCTTTGCCAATATCCGAAAGCCCAGGGGTGACAGGTGCAAGCCGTCCCTAGCGAAGCATCATGGCTTGTTGAGCATGTCATCCCAGGCTGACAGTCATTGGATCCCCTTTGAATGACACCAATACTTAAGCCAATTGTTGAAATTGATAATCTTGTCTTCATACTGTGGCATCATTCTTGGTGAAGGTAAGATGCTACTCAAGGTCAGGGTCATACCGGCCTGGGCTACATGCTCAGAGAGCCCCTCTATGTCTCTTTTCATGTAGTCCAGGGAGGTATGTCTCAGGTCATTCACACCAGCATGGACAATGACTGAGTCATATTTGTACTTGCTTTGGAGTGACCTGAGTGCTTGTGTTATGTGGCGGATCCTAGCGCCTGACAGGCAGCTCACCGTGACCTTCTCCTTGTTCAGCCTGGTGAGCGGGACGTCAGTGTGCCTGATGATAGAGTCACCTATTACAAGTGTATCAGGTATGTTGTTTAGCCTTAAGGGCTGTGACTGTTTGGCACACTGGCTTTGTGAGCTATGTGTTGCACGTGTTTTGTTTTGGGGTAGCGGTTGCTTGGGTGTCTGCTTTGGAGGTCTCTGCTGCTTAGGCAGATTTTTATTTAGAGCCTCCAAGTATGTTTTTGTGTGTTTATGTGTTTGGTTTGCTGTCATGGTAGGTCTATGTGAGACTGGAATTGTAGTGAGTGTGGTTATCTTCTCCTCCTGACTGGTTACGCCAGTACTGAGCTGAGAGAGCTTAGCCTCCAGTTTGGCTATATGGTTGCATCTCTCACATGTGTTGGAATTTGTTGGGGGGAGGAGAGGGTTGTCTGTGTACATTAGGCAGTTGTAACATTGCCTCAAGATTCCCAGGTTTACCAGCTGGACCAGAGAGGAGATTGACAACTGACCTTTGGACATGCTAGAATAGTATTGGGAATTACTTTATAATTGAAAAAAAGGGCCAATGGGGAACAAGTTACTCAAGGGGAGTTTGTGAGGGTGTAGTGCTTTTAATTTTTTAGTGCTGACTTATATAACTGCTTTAGTGAGCAAGTGCTAGGCTTTAGTGTAGGAATAGGGTGTTTATTATGAGAACTAGATCAGTTCCAAGGCTCAAACCCAAATAGGCGGCGCTGCTCCATGCCGTGCTATGCACAAAATCATGCAAAGCCGCGCTACAGTAGGTTTTATACAGGCAGACTTGAAAGAGCTAGAAATTGGCTCAAAGCAGCCAACAGACTACCAGATTCCTGCACTGGGAACACTCCTCCAGGGACAGATAGGCTGCTCCAAGCTCCCCACTGCCACTGGTGAACAAAGAAGCCTCCCTCTATCCAAGAAAGGAAATGGCAACACAGGAACTTTCCAAAAGTCCAGAATACAGCAATGCCTGTATTTGGACTACTCTAGGTCAGGAAAGATGGGAAACAAGGATAACTTTTTTTTTTTTTTTTTTTTTTTGCAACAAACAGCAGGAAATTGCAATAAATATGTAACACAGGCTAGCGCACTTGAGTGTGTAGCCTCAACAAGTAAATGCAACAAACAGGACAAACTTTAAAAGTGCAGGTGCAAAAACAACTTTAGACAGTTTAAAACAGTTCAAGAAGCAGAAATATTTGCAGTTTAGCTAGATCGGACAGTCGCCCAGGTAGTAGCAGGAAAAAACACTTTTATCAGGTTAGCAGTCGCTCTTTTAGCCTCTCTGCTGCTAGCACCACTCTGCAGGACCACGAGGAGCTTGGCTGAGTAGTAACAAGTGCAAAAACCTCGCCAAAGTGGGTTTTATACAGGGGGGTTTGAAAGAGCTAGAAATTGGCCCAAAATGGCCAATAGACTACCAGATTCTTATGCTGGGAACACTCCTCCAGGGATAGATAGGCTGCTCTAAGCTCTCCACTGCCACTGGTGAACAAAGAAGCCTCCTTTAATCCAAGAAAGGAAATGGCAACACAGGAACTTTCCAAAAGTCCAGAATACAGCAAAGTCTGTATTGGGACTACTTTAGGTTAGGAAAGACGGGAAACAAGGATAATTTATTTGTTTTTTTTTTTTGCAACAAACAGCAGGAAAATGCAATAAATATTTAACACAGGCTAGCACACTTGAGTGTGTAGCCTCAACAGGTAAATGCAACAAACAGGACAAACTTTAAAAGTGCAGATGCAAAAACAACTTTAAACAGTTTAAAACAGTTCAAGAAGCAGAAATACTTGCAGTTTAGCTAGATCGGACAGTCACCCAGATAGTAGCAGGAAAAAACACTTTTATCAGGTTAGCAGTCGCTCTTTTGGCCTCTCTGCTGCTAGCACCACTCTGCCGGACCAAAAGGAGCTTGGCTGAGTAGTAACAAGCACAAAAACCTCGCCAAAGCGGGTTTTATACAGGGGGACTTGAAAGAGCTAGAAATTGGCCCAAAACGGCCAATAGACTACCAGATTCTTGTGCTGGGAACACTCCTCCAGGGATAGATAGGCTGCTCTAAGTTCCCCACTGCCACTGGTGAACAAAGAAACATCCCTCTATCCAAGAAAGGAAATGGGAACACAGGAACTTTCCAAAAGTCCAGAATGCAGCAATGCCTGTATTTGGACTACTCTAGGTCAGGAAAGATGGGAAAACAAGGATAATTTTTTTTTTGTTTTTCTTTTTTTCAACAAATAGCAGGAAAATGCAGTAAATATGTAACACAGGCTAGCGCACTTGAGTGTGTAGCCTCAACAGGTAAGTGCAAAAAACAGGACAAACTTTAAATTACAAGCGCAAAAGTGCGCTAAAACTGGCTTTAAAGCAGGGAGTGAGAAAGAGATAGGAAATGGCCCAAAACGGCCCATAAGTTACAGGTCACTGGGCTGAAACCACTCCTCAAGGGACAGATAGGCTGCTTAGAGCTCCCCACTCTCACTGGTGAACAAAGAAGCTTCCTCCTATCCAAATAAGGATATGGGCAACACAGGAACTATGACACAAAACGGCCCATAAGCTACAGGTCACTGGGCTGGAACCACTCCTCAGGGGACAGATAGGCTACTCAGAGCTCCCCACTCTCACTGGTGAACAAAGAAGCTTCCTCCTATCCAAATAAGGATATGGACAACACAGGAACTATGACACAGCCCAGAGATCAGCGATACCTGAAGACTGGACTATTCTAGTTCAGTAAAGGCGGGAAACAAGGATTTTTTTTTTTACTTTATTTAGCAATACGTATATCCCTTTTTTATACCCAGGACTAGGGAAGGTATTAGTGTTACCATGTCCTCTGATTGTAACACATCTTCAGATATCTGAGTTTTGTAGCCAGACTCTGCTGAGATATGTACATCAGCAAGTTGTCCTGCCTCAGCCAACATTACCTACTAAATCCACTGCCTGTGAATATATAAAATAGAAAATACCATAGTGAATACTTTTTATAATATGTACTACAAGGTGCACTTGTAGCATGCAGCATAGGGTTCTAAACACACCCAGTTCCTAATTATAAACCTTACCTTTTCTGGTAGTAGCAATCTAGTCCAATACTGACATGGCTTTGAAAAGAAATACCATGCTTACTTAGATAGGTTACACCCAGCAGTACAACAAATGTGTATACAAACCAGACATAACCGTAACATACAGGGATAAAGCCTTAACTATGGCTTAAGTGACTCAAGTTCATTTAGCAGTTCAGGTGTCTGTGATACTGGCAAAGACAGTTGGGTAAGCTCATCCTGGGGGGTGTGGGGGTTGAGCATTTGCTTTGGCCTACAAAGTATATGGAGTTCCTTGTCAGAGCTTGACAGCCAACCACTGAGTGCCTCCAGAAGAGTGGATGGGATGGCTTGTTAATTTTAGCTTTTTCAGAAATGAGGAATAACTTGGCACTTTCTGTTCATTGATTCCCCACACAAGGTGTTATGCGTGTGTACTAGTAGGTGGAAATGGGTAGGCTTACAGAATCCTCAGCCCCAGCCACAGTAACAATATGAGTCAGCCATGTAATGTCTTGATTTCCACATTTCCTCAAAGTAAATCAGACTTAGTCTAGGTGAGGCTACAAGGGGTAGGTAGACCCAACAATCGAGGACAGGCACAGTGCCCTTCTGATGCAGCTGCATGGGAGAAAAATAGAAAAAATGTGTGTACTAACCATTGCTTCTCATTAATAACCTGGTCTGTCACCCACTGAGATACAAGTGGAATGGTTCAGGCTAGCTCCACACTCCACTCAGCTCTGTGGCATACAGCTGCAAAGCATAAATATATCCTAGATGAGTGGAGTTTGGTTAGTGGCTTGGATTCTGGTGGAGCCAAACAGGGAAGGGATGGATAGAGTGGCCTATGCCAGCTTGCCTGTTCTGGGGAGGAGGGAATAGGTGGTCCCAGTAGGCTGATTGATCCTGTGTAAGTGAAGGCTTGCATGATTCCAGTGATGGAATGTTAAAGGGAATTGGTTTCTTGATGCCAAGACTGATGAAAGTCACTCTTATGTGGTATGTATGTCTGAAGATGTACACATCACTACCAGAATCTAGCAAAACACAAGCCTCTTAGCTTCCCTTAAGGAGTCCTCTCAAACTTCTTATAAGAACAAATCCAAAATCAAATGAAACAGAGTCCAAACTGGCCATAATCCTTTATTATAAGCTGTTTCACTACCAGAATCCCGGGCACATGATAAGAGCCATATCATAAAATTCTCTTCCTGGCTGCCTGTGTGATGAGCTGCATCTTGGATTGCTCACACCCAGTGACAGGGTCAAATTGACAGTGTGGTGGATGTACCATGAACTACTATCACCTGGTGATAGGGTTACATTGGTAGTGTGATGGCTGCACCATGAACTGCCCTCACCCAGTTATGGGGTCAGTGGATAGCAGTGACAACTCAGTTATCATTGGGAATGGGTTCCACATAAAGGATATAGAAAAATATACATTCATATCTCTGCTTTGCATAAATCTTGTTCAATCCCCTCCACCTCATTATACAAGGAATTCCTCCACATCTGTTAGTCATAATGAGTCTGGCAGTTCACCCCCACCCCCCCATGGTTAATCCCTCCTCTGTAATCACCTATAAATTCTGCTATGCACATTGGAGCATGTCAATCAAGCAATGGTAAAGATGGCTGCTTGTGCATTTGTGCCCACCTGTTACATTTATGTCCCACAAAGCAGACTGCCACACCTCATCCCATAATGGTTGGTCCACATCCCCTCTACTCACCATTGGAATGCTATGTACCTTGACTGCAGCGGAAAGTAGATTTCAGCCTGCATGTCTGGCATCCTGTGCATGTGCTAAATCCTGCCCTTACCTGTTGAAAACAAGAATACATGCTGCTACGAGTATATATACTGCTACTGAGAATGCAGCTGCTTTTTGTGTAACTATCTCCATATTAAACAGTGTGCTCACAACATGCAGGACCCATGTATTTTGCTACAGTACCATGTAATATTTATCCACAGTGGGTAGCCTGTTAACTTGCCTGCTGATATGGTAAGTTAAACTTCTCCCACACAGGATATTGGCAGTATGCAGGATTTATATATTGTGCTGTGTAACTAGATAAGCCTTTTTGACAAATTATAGCCCATGATGGTCTGCTGACATTGCAGACACAGCCCACTTAACCATGTGATCACTAAAATATAAAGGAAAATTGGTGAAGCACAGGAAACCATTATGTTGCATATACACACATATAGGGAAATATGTCTACTAGTCTATCATGCCTCTGATATCTGAGCAGTAGTTTAAATAGAGAATTGTAATGGCAAACATGTATTTCGGCAGCTATAGGAAGATTTACAATAGTAATCACAGTATTGTGTGGTTCAAGGCATATGAGGAACCAAAATTGTGACACCAAAGTAAATTCCGGAGATGTCTACCCTGTCTGTGGAATATATGGAAAAATGATTTCTCCTATCATGGATGACTATGTTCCACTTTCTAATGGCACCATTATCAGCAGCCTATCAAGGACAGTATTGTTGCATTCTCACATTACCAAGATGGGTGTAGAAGTTAGACATAAGCATATGTGTTGTGCAACTGAGCAGCGAATGCTTTTACGGTACTAGATTCATAGCCATGCACATTTACACTGTCACTTTGATATGCAGTTGGCATTTGGCATCTTGTATAGTAGATGTGATTGGTGGCACTTACGGTACAGGGTTCTGCATGTTATGTGAAGAAGACAAAGATATTTCTTCATCTTCTTCACACCCAGATCATGTAACAGCTTGCTGCTCCATATGATTGACCCATCAAAAAAGGAGATGTCTAGCATGACCTGATGACACCTATGTGATAACCTGAATTAATTCTGTCCCGAAAGTCTGAATATGTGAGAAGACAGTATCCAGAAAAGTACTGTATGTGTTATTTAATTTTATATTTATCTTCAAGGTGAATGCTTAACCCAACAGAAGTACTAAAATGTGACTGCACCCCAGAAAAAACAAGTTCAGCTAGTGACATGGGTGCTGGACAGACCAGACAGAGGTGGACAGGACCGAGTGGTAAATGCTGGTTCAGCTTCAACTTGAAGAGGGTACAGTCACAAGCTGCAAAATGGTGTGCCACTTAGTTAAGAAATTACAAATGCACAGACACAAACAGGTAACTAAGGGCATAGGGAATAGTACAGTTAGAGAGATCTGGAGAGTGGCATGCTCCCAAACAACTGACTCTCACTTCCATCAGGGAATGACTTTGCTGGAAGAGTCTCAATCAGATGAAAGACTAAATAGATCAATTCAACTGGATGTGGGAAGGGGAAATCATAGGATTAACACTGCAAACCAAAAAGAAAAGAAAAAATACTAATAATGTGTGCACTTTTTGTCATCGACAAAGACCAATACTGGAATACGAACAACACCAACAGTCTTCTGAGTGACACAAACACATATGCCAGAGTATCTAGGAATGAAATGTGTAAGGCAGAATCCTGGAACACCTAAGAGACATCAGGAACAAAAGAACTAACAATGCCTTGTATATGCATAGTCTGAGTTGCCCTAATTTCAAGAGATTTCTTTTTTTGTAATAGAAAGAATTCCATTTAATGACAAAGGAGGTGATTTAAAAGTTTTACTTGAGATGAGGGAGTGTATCTGGCAGTTGAGGTTGGATGCATCTAGACCTCCAGGCATTAATGATCACATTTCAGTCTCTAGCATTTTAAAGTACAAATCTACATTTGTTTGAAGAATGTTAAGCATTATATTATTATTTTTTATTTATTTTTATTTACTACTTTTATACAAACATGTTTATATATATAGATTTTTTAAAATGCTGGTGTTTTAAGTTGAACCATATTTTTTCTAGTTATAAGTAACTGTGCTTTCCAACAAGCATAGGAGTGATGTTTTACTGTGACTTTAATTTATAAATTGCTTTTTGGTTGAGGTTGGTTGCCTAGAGGGGTGTGTCTGTAACTAATATCTTTAAATGCAACAAAGATGAAGGGCTCTTTTACTCTGATGATGCCTGACTATGTATGTGGGTGAAAGCACTAAGTTATCTTTTCATATGTATTGAATTATTATGTGTTTTTTCGCTCTTTTGGTCTATTAAAGTTTGCAGTGTCTGAGGAGCTGAGCTAGTTTATTATTTACATAGCTGAGTTTCCTGTTCATGCATTTAAGTTTTTGATTTTGCAGTAAATAAAAAATAATGAACAGGGTAATATGCCTAGGAAGGTTCTTGAGGTTTGTGAAATGAAGTGGCAATTAATGTTGGATGCTACTAGTTACCCGGGCATTAATGAAACAGTCAATATTAGTTGCTATTTGAAAATGAAAAGTATTTATGGTTTTTAACATACTGTTTTGTATTTTATTTATTATATATAATAAGAGGGGGTTAGTGATGTGATTTAAAATTTTAAAATTTTAAATTTTAGACATTTTTTTATGGTTGTTTTTAGGGATTTGTAATATATGGTGTTTGTGTTGGGTATGTTTCTTTAAATGTAATGCTATAAGAATGCTGGGAACAAATGTTTGAACAGTTCTGAAGAAGTCCCTAGTGGGGGATGAAAGCGTTCAACTCCATATTTTTTGAGTTCTAGCAGTTTATTTCTGGTTTTCCTGTTTGCGTGGTCTGAAATTTTGGAATAAAGCTTTGTTTTACATAATTCCTTGGATTCACATTTGGATAATTCACTTTTTTTCATCTCTTTAAGACAGAAATCTTAATAGGTCAGGGTATAACAGGACGTGAGAATATCTGTCCATAAAATAGGGTATGTCTCAGTGTATCATTGCTTTCTACCTTAGATTCTAATGTACTTTAATGACATGTCACATGTGACTTTGTCTCCACCTTGCAGGTCCACCCAGTGAGGAAGATGAATATCAGCAGGCCCAAGTGTCATCACCGCTATCTGATATTTCTTGTGACTCGTGATAGGATGACATGATAGGGTTGGGGTTGGCTTACCAGAGAGACCTGAAGACATCTCTCAGGTGGATGTCTAATTCACGCCACATGTTGACAAACCACATCAATAGCAGATGGTTGAGGCTGCAGTAGTGGATGCAGTCAGGCATCAGGTTGGCTCAACATCTTGGCCAGATAGAGGGTCTCCTGCATTAAAATGTAGATTTGCTGGAGTAATGTGCCCTGACCTGTAAGTTGCCATGAGGTCATGACACTATGTGCCTACACTGGATAATCAGGTGGCATTGTTTCTGTTAAGTAGTCATCTGGGCTTCCTTGACTGCCCCCCTGCTGCCCCAAATAATAACTGACATGACCCCTTCATGCTCTCTTCTGTTTTATATCTTGGATTTCGTCAAACCTATCTCTGTGTATATCTGTTGACATCTCATCTTTGTGCAAAACCACCCCAGTTGACCTGTCTGTTTGATGTTTGTTTACTAATTCTCTTTCATTTTCTTGTTGCCTTTTCCAATAGCCAGTCACTACCTGCATTTCATACTCTTCACCCTTTCGCTCCTAACATATCCAGTGTACCATACCTTTCACACCGATCTTTCCCTAGTGCTTTCCTCTGCTTGCTCTTGCTTCCTTCTATACTACTGCCTTATAGGCCCCTTTCTTTTCCACTATACAAGTGATAATACCTGTTATTTATCTACCACCTAGGCAATATCTATCCACTGCACTTCACCAGAATACTGTACTTTATGGTGATTACTGGTATAAAGTGCCACAGTCTGTTAAAAACAGTCACCTGGACTTTAGCTAGGAAGTATGCAGTTGATGCATATGTACAATCTGTATGTTCTTGTTGCTCTGCTTTGCCATGTGCAAATAGATTGCTCTGTTCTGTTACATCCAATTATTACTTCACAGCTGCTCCGAAGCATATCCTGGATATTTATGTGCAATGAGTATTTCTCACACCACACAATCTCATATACACTTGGAAGTTTTGCACAGCTGTACAACCCATCTTTATGAATGTTATCCCAAGTCTCAGTAGTTATCACTGCTTGTTAAACAAATCATAACTAGGCCCCAAGCAAGAAAAGAAGATGCCATGTTTAAACACTGGTGTAGACTAATGTCAAATAATAATTACATTTAAGGGTAGCAAAAGTCAGTAGCTGGATGGCAATATAAATCACAGCTACCTAAAAATGGGAAATAATCTGTGTACTGTAATGCTAAAAGAAGTACAAATCAAATGTATTATGAAAAAAGTAAAAGAAGATGCACGCATGCACACACACACACACACACACACACACACACACACACATGCATGCATGTGTGTGCATGCACGCACAAACACAGCTTGAAATGCCTAGCAACAAAAAACCCCAGTCTATTTGTCATTAGCGACAAGTCAAATATAGTCCTATCTATCTATCTAGCTATTTTTATTTATAGATATCTTAAGTGTAAGGTCGATGTGCCTTAGAGTTAACAAAGTGCCAATCCTGAGTGAAAATCTCACCAAAATCATGGAAGTAGCATGATATTGAAATATGTCATCAAATAAGTGGTCCTATTGCATGCTAAAACTCAACATAAACACCAAGCATAGCTCTCAACGTCTTTGCACAAGAATTGTGGACAACACCAAAACTACTGGAGGGACAAAGCCCAACATCAAGGACAGATTTTAAATACTGTTCTTATAAACTTAAAAAGTCAATAAATAGTAAGTTTTGTATTGGCATGCATTTTCTCAAGGATATGAAGTCTAGAATGAAAATTTCTGTCATTATTTAGAGACTTTATTATTCAATGATTCACAAGAACAGCTGCATTTTATGAGGAACTGACCAGCAATATGAGGCAAAAATCTGGACATTCTGTGAAATTCTGGACAACTGAGAGTTATGGCTTCATGTTCAAACTTTCATGACAATTTCCCTGGATTCTCTAAAACTGCAATGGACTTTCTGCATATTAAAATTTTAAGAGCTTGTTAACCCCATTCAGATACATCAAATCTGCAAGAATATTGTTATACTGAAGTATCTGTAATCCTGTAACACTATTAACAGAAATGTTTCTTTTGGTACTATGAAGGCCATGAACTAATGAGAGTTAGTCCTGAATACGTAAAGCATTTTCCAGGATGAAGTAAGGTATGGAGGCTAACATAAGATGGAGAATAACAGTTAACAGTGGGCATGTGATGGCAGTATAGGATAGAAAGCAGCTGTGTCAGTGACAGAGTTCTATACACTAGTCTAGCTATTGCATGTTGGTTAAGTAGTACAGATTTGGAGGTTCACATGTTTATAATAGAAAATGATCACCAAGGTCTTTATAAGCCTAGATGTGCAACCAAACTCAGTTTTATCCCCGAGTACCTTGGACACCTATATGGCAGGGTATATTAGTAATGAGACAGATGAGGGTTATGGTGTAGGGGTATGTTATTTGGGGATTAATTTAAATACTGTTGACATCTGTTCATCAGAAACATATGGGGCAGACTGGGTGTGAATTTGTGATTTCCCACCCAATGATCAAATGGGGTCAGAGATGAACTCTGCTTCACAAGGATGGGGAGCTTATTCCATACTGAGGGGATCCTTTGAGACACTTATTGGTCTCTACAGCATGTTTTATTTATGTTGCAGCCGCAGGCAAAGTTCAGGTCCTTGGATCTAATGGTTCTGGTACTGTTAGTTTTGCAGATGTGCAAAAGATCCATCAGAGCAGGATCTGAGGATGCCTTATATGCCAGGCATAGATCGCCTCTCAGTAACATGTAGGAGACTGAATACAGAGATACGGCCTTAAGGTGATCTGTGAAGGTCAGAGTATTCATACCCTGGATTCTCTTGATGAGGAACCTTTGGGGCATTCCAGTTGTTGCAAGTGTCTTGTTGGGTACATATCAAAGGGAGCATTATACTCAAAGATGCGTCAGATAAGGGCTGAGCAGAGTGGTACTATAACTTCCTTTGACCTGGATGACATAACCTTACTAATGAGTTAGGTGAAATTGAATGATTTTCTTACTATCTTGGCTACATGTTGGTCAAAGGCTGTATTACTTTCTAAATATGCTCCCAGATCCCTAACTACTGGGTCAACTCTTAAGGGTATTTTACTGATGGAATATTTAGCTTGGGTGGACAGTTTCCCAAAGGACACTGTATTGCATTTCTTCACATTGAGTTTTAATCCATGGCTTTAGTACCAGTCATTCATTTGCATTATACCCACTTGTAAGATGCCAGTGTCATGAGAGGAAATCTATAATAGCTGTCTATTTATAGTCATCTGCAAACTTAGTGAGCCAGAGGCCTTTGACATTAGCCTTTACTTCCAAGACGTAGATGCTAAACAGGAGTAGGCCCAACAAGGATAGATGGCCTCAAACAAATAAATATTTTGTTTAAAGAGTTTAATATTATTGCTGTACTGTTCAGAATAAAACATAAAACATCTTTACTTTCACACATTTACATTGATGGCTCAGTACTTGCTACTTGTCTGAGCTTCAGGTACTTAACAATAAAAATATATATCATTGTTCAGGGTTGGCATGCTTGCACTCAGCAGGTGTGGTCTTGTATATGGATTTGTAGATGTTTTGATAAGTGAACTTTTTGTTACAGAAGACAGGTAGATTGGAAACAATAGGGCAATTTTGGTTTGTTTTCTTTTCAAATGGAGTACTTCATAAACAGGATTAACATTGCTCAAAGCTGTCATTTACCAACATCCTACACATACACCCAGGCCTACAATACACTTCTTTATTTTAGTGCTGATACTAGATACTGTGTTTTAAACCCTTTTGTGGTTTTCACAACAAAAAATTATAATTACAGTTCCAAATAAATGTAATATACATCTGTTGCATCTGTTTCTTCCTTCTTTTATTTTACACATCTGTTAGCAAAGTAAGTGGTTTTCCTGCAACTCCTTTTTTTGTCTCAGGTTAGAAGATCATGGTCACATGTAATACACATGGGCAGTTTTAGGTAGTTCATTAACAAATTTTAAGCTGAAACATTTTTAAACTGAATACAAACTATGGGTGTAGTTACACTGCCAAACAGCAACAGCATTAAACTGTTCATCTTTGTTAAATTATTGTTTTCTTTTTCAATGCCCAGGACTACATGCAAGTTCATAGCTGATTTGTTGAGAGTTTAAGCACTGAGCATTAAACTATGGAGTTAAATAAAATGGTACCCTGGAGTTTAGCCAATCACATAAAGAAGGAAATATTGGTGGAGATTCAATAAACTATACACAGTGTTTTTTTTCACTGTGTCCATGTTATGGCATGATGTGAACATGGCTGTGGGAAGGTTTGAATTCGGTAAGCACTGTGTAGAGGTGCTCACCCCAGTGGAAAACGTTTAACACAGTGGCATACTAATTAGCTGCATTAGCAGTCAAATAGCATGCTAATGAACCCAGGAAACATGGTGGAGTGACTCAACAAGGTTAGAAGCAACTGTGTAGACTCCATGCTGGTGTTCCATCTGTATTCAAAAACATTTCAAATACAGTAATGGAAAGGATTCTACACAGCATAGCTCTCAACCTGTTAGAGCAAAAAATCTGGACAAAGCCATCAATAATGGGGGGGGGGGGCAAAGGTCCAAAAATAGGGACAGGTTTTAAATATTGCTCATTAACTTAGAAACTTGCTGAAGTAACAGGGCTTGTGTTAAGAACAGAAATGCAGCTTTGCTGGTCTGCCGCCAAAAGAACAGCACAGTAATGCAGACCATACCTCTCATCCTCTTAGGGCAAGACATCTGGACAAAGCCATAAATAATGAGGGAAAAGGGCCAGAAATAGGGACACCTTTTAAATATTGCTCTTATTAACTTAGAAAGTTGATAGAATAACTGAATTTCTGTTAGCATGCATTATCTGAAGGTTATGAAGTCTGAAACTCAAATGCCATGTCATTATTTAGTGGCTTTAATCTTTAGATCATCCCAGTGATTTATAAAAAAAAAAATTTTATGAGGAACAGACCAAAAATAAGAGGCAAAAACTGGACATTCTGCAAAAATCCATACAGTTGAGAGGTATGCTAGATCAAGGTATCTGGATAAGCTTAACATAAACAAGGGACAAAGGTTCAAAATAGGAACATTTTTTAAATGCAATAACCTCCCATCTTTGTTCAACATTCTGGTCCCCTTCAGTTTCCTTCCACAGTTGCTAACTCTATAGATTCAGGGCTGTCAACACAGTGAATATGCAAATGAGGTTTGAACTCATTAGAATTCCTGAATCACAAGTTGAATCTGCGCAGGGATGTTCACATCATGTAGGCACTTCCTCAGTGGTTTGTATTTATGGGATGGCAACTGAGATTGCTTACATCATTAGGTGGGTGTAAGTGTTACATGTAGGTCAAAGTTGGAAATGCAAGTAAGCAGTGCACACTTCTCAGGTTTTCTTTCATTAACATACAACCTCCTCTTCATTTGTTTGCAAATTGTGTTTTCTCTGTCAGGTTTTTAGTATTATTCAGTATAAAAGAAATGAAAAGAAAAAAAAAACAGGCAATACTTGAAAGGAGGAAAAGCCGTCTATAGACATAACATAGTAGAAAATGTTAGTACACATGTGATACATCTACATAGGTCTGGATTTTATCTCATGCCAATTCACCTTCAGAAAACAGGAGGGGTGCATTATCCCTCTTTGCCACACAAACAGCTTTGCAGCAAAGAATTGAAGTTGCTCATCACACAAACAATTGCAACAGAATGTACACTGATATTAAATCACAAACCACCCAACAGAGGTTGGCATAATGGTTAAGATATTTGCCTTAAAAACACAAGGTACAGGGTTTGATTTTCAAATGGGTTAATTGGCTAGGCTTAAAATAGCCCACAAGGACAGTTAGCCTAGTCCTAATATATAAGCCTATTTATTATTGTATTTGGATGTAGTGCACTTAGTAATCACATAATCTGTTATGATTATTTCTTGCAACTATACATCTCTGTCTTACCTTTCTGTGTTTCCTGGTCATTTGTCAGTTATCTGACCAGTACTCCAAGACATGAGGTCTGTAAGTCATGCTATATCATTAGCCTTAAAGTGCATGAGGATATTAACTGGCAATAATATCATATGCATTTACTAACAAATGAATGGGAGGTTGAATGGCACAAAAAAGCATAGAATGGGTTTTTGGGGGGGAGCAAAGGTGAGTTACTGTTATGGCATATACAAGGGTACAACTGTTCTGTTGAAGGGGGAACAAAGTTGAATTACTGCAATGAAACATATAAGCATAGACTGTTCTTCTGGAGTGAGCAAAGATGAGTTACTGTTATGGCACAAACAAGGATATGTTGCTCTTGTTACTCTCCTTTTTTTGCATCCTGTCTGCTGTTTGACCTTGTGAGGGTTGTAAAGTCAGAAATTGCAATGTGTATCATTACTTTCTAACTTCTGTCTTCAATGATTTTGCAGTAAAAACTATGGTGCTAAACCAAGGGCATGCAGTGATCATCAATACTTTCGAGAGGTGTGACTGTGTGAATCTTTGATGCCTTACTACTATTTATTAATGGACATATATAAGTCAAATAAGTTTCTGCACATGTTACGGTAATGTTTGTACAAATCTCCCGCCTTCTACTTTCTTACTGTAACAAGTGATGAAATACAAGGATATGCCTTAATATTATTAAACAATACACTCCAGGTTCAGGACTTACCTTGTAAATGCAGCATTGCCACAGTGTTAGTCCAGGGCTGACTCTGTCTGATGCAAACAGTACACAGCCAATACATAGGAAGGTAAAGGCTGTGTGAGTTGCCTGACATCCATATTACTATATGTATGTGAGTAGGAAGAAGGTTTTAGTTCCCTAGGTGGTGCGTGAGTGTGCTATGCATTGCCTCTTAGCCAATGCAAGGGCATACCAGGTATGGTTCTGTCTGCCTACACCCACATCAGCCAGTGGCTCCCCCTCTGACTCCTTGTCTGCCTGTGGCTGTGATGGCCTTGGCATTGCTGGTATGTTGTGTGCCCCTTCCATTTGCTGTCTCTGCTGCAGCTGTTTCCTAAGGCTTATGTTGTGTAGCATGGCACATACTGTGATGATTTCTGTACCTGTCCATTGACTGCACTGCAGGGCTTCACCAGATGTATGTAGACACCAGAACTGTGATTCAGCATGCCAAATACAAGCTCTACGACATTTCTGGTCTGAGTGTGTGCCTCATTATGGCATTCTTCCATGGGTGTGTGTGCATTTATGATGGGTGTCATCAGCCATGGTTTCAGTGCATAACCTGCATCCCCCAGTAAATGACCTTGTGGGATATCCCCCCAGAAAACATCTGGTACAGCTGGGAGGTGAACCAGATATGTGAGGCATGGTAACTGCCAGAGGGTTGCTAGCACACACTTTCAAGATGATTCCCTTGGAATTATACTTGACTTAGCAGTTGGTGGAGTGGTAGCCCTTTCTGTTAGTGTACAGCCAACCCTGTTTCCCAGGCGGTGCCTTTATTTCTACATGAGTGCAATCTGTGGCACCCAGTACTATAGGGAAGTGTGATACCTGGTAGAACTACTGCATATTTCTGGCCCTCTCCTCAGAACTATGGGGAAAATATATTTTCTCACTGGCATGTTGGAGCATAGTATCCAGGAATTAGTGGAGGATCCAGGATGCTGATGGCTGTGATACCCCAGCATGTCCCCTTTGGGTCTCTGAAAGGTACCTGTAGCTAATATTCTAAGGGCTACACATGCCTTAGTTTCCAGTGGGATGGGTTCCCCTCAGTTGGCTCTGGCTCTGAGTTAAGGGCATCAGAGGTCACAGAGTTCCTGTAGTGCGTCCTTGTCCTCCCTGTAGCACTCTACAATTTCCATGTCATGTAGGTTGTGATAAACTAAATGTGGACTGCAAACTCTTCTACTTCTCAGCCTAGGCCTATTGGCAGTAGCAATTGCACTGACTTCAGCCTCTAGCACATACAAATGGGTTAAAGTAGCAGCAGCCCCTAACAGCCTGTCTGTGTAGACTTTCCATGTCTGTACTCCAAAAGTTTTGAAATCTGCAGGAAAAACCAGCATGGAGTCTATGTGCATGCTTTATAGCTTGTTGAATAGCTCCACAGTGTTGGATTGGTTGATTAGCATGCAATTCTGCTACTTATGCTGTAATTTGCATCTATGAAACACAGACAAAGGCATATACAATCCATTAATAATATACGCCATTATAAAAAGGCCAATGTGTAGCTAGCCAAACTGATGGTGGGAAGAGTTGTACATGTTTGGAAGACTACAAAAATGCTTTTTCTTTGTGATATATCTGTACACTGGAGTACTAAACTTCAGCAGATATGCTCCCATTTTGTCACCTACATACTGTATATGTTGGAATGTATTTAAGAATAGTGTGAAGCAAAGGCTATTACACTTTTATCTGTGTGCTGTGCATTAGTTAAAAGTGTTTGTCATGTCATTTCAGAAGTACACATGATTGACAATACATGAAAATTAAATGCTGTGTGATAAATATGTACAAATGTGTCAGGGAGTTCCTTTGATATCAGTTGTAGCATTTCAAAGATGTTTTGTTAGCAAAATGGGTCATTTGCCTGCTCTTTTGTGGGGGGTGGGGTAGCAAGGATGAGTTACTGTTATGGCACAAACAAGAATGGACTGTTCTTTTGGCAGGGGGAGCAAAGGTGACTTACTGCTATGGCACGAACAAGGATATGTTGCTCTTGTTACTCTCCTTGATTTGCATCCTGCCTGTTGTCAGTATTTCACATCTCCAGACTGTTTTATGTTTCTCCAGTGGGTAATACTGACTGTCTACCTTTTCTGCTTTATCTGGAAACGGTTATTTTGTAGTTATATGATACTTATGTGTATTATATTTCTGTTGTCTTTTAGGACACAGATAAGTATGCCACTCAGGTGTGTCAATCCATGGAGACCCCCCCTTCACTGATGCTGAAAATCATTTCATAGTTGATGGGTTTTGGCAACATGCAGTTTTTCTCCTAGAAAATGCACAGGGAGATATGGTCTGTAGGATGCAAATATGGAAGTAGATTGTTCATGATGTCAGTGCCGTGGGTGGCCATGGCAGCACATACAAACTGGTGTGCCACAGGGCCACTGACATTATAACATATGCAAAGAGGCAAGCAGCTGAATGGTCCATGACCAAATGGTTCCTGTGTAGAACGTGCTATGGAACCACCACTAGCCCCCAATGAAGTGTTCCTGGCCAATCTGAGAGATTCAGACAGCTCCACAGAGAGTGCAGTACAGCATGTCCTGAATGTGGAAGCAACACTTTCCATGACAGCAAGCACATCCCAGGAGGAGCTTCCAGGTAAGCTTTGATGTCTCAACAATACTGTTGTATGGTAAAACAATTGAAATTAATAAGTTAATTCTGTATCAACATGTCTTTTTTGGGGGGTATTGAAGATTGCTACAGTTATAAACTTAATTTGGAGTTGTTCAAAGTACTGTTAATGCACATATGCAGGGATAAATGTATTCCCCCTGTGTTACTATTAATTGTGGTGATGCTGCCCTTGCCTCTTGCTTAATGTATTCCCAACACTATATATCTTCTGCAGATGATAAGCCAAATATTTTTATGCCAGCAGAGCTGAGCAATTTAAAGAAATATTGTAGTTTTGTGATTTTGATTTCAGGCCTCTTGTGTGTATTGCTGTACTATTTGCAATAGTGGCAGCACGGTTAGTTTGTTAGCATATATTGCGCTATAGTTTTGCAAGTATTAATGTATTCCTGTGTTTCATGTTTTTTATTACAGGTGATCATGAGAGTGGGAGTTTGAGCCCTGTGCCACATGATGTTAGTGGATCTGCAGACTCTGATGATGATGGTGGCCAAACTGAGACACAGTCAGGGAGTACAGAGGTTGAATCTAACACAGAGGTTGACATACAGCCATCCCCTGCATTTCCATCGGTCACAGCCAGTAGGTCTACACCTTCCTAGTCCATTGAGCCCACAGATATTGCACAGGTGGAGAGATTGACATTGATCAGGGAAGCATGGCTACTGTGGCTTCAATGCCTGTTGAGTCTGCCCATAGCCAAAGTGTGGGTGAGGTGCCACACAGGAGGATTGATAAGGGTGTTTGCAGGGTGCCTGCTGTCCCTCCACCACCTGGTGCAGGTGTCACCTCCTGTACCACTTAGTGCATATTTAGGCCCATCATGTAGGAAAGGCACAGGCACTTTCCCATAAGTGCTCCAGACAAATGCTCAGGGCTGTGGATGTGGCACAGTGTGACATGCGTAACCAACTCCACTGTGTTGCCAATTCACCTGCTTGGATGAATGACACGTTGGAATGAAGAGAGTCTGTGATAGACTGAGGGATGTCTGTCATAGAATGAGCAATGTCTTTGATGGCAAATCTGCTGGGAGGGTAACAACATCCTCATGGGAGTAGGTCAGCCTCATCATCTGCTGTTGGCCAATGTGACAGTGACCGATCACACTGCCATAGTGGCAGTAGGTCCACTGCTCCATCAGTGAGTCTACTAGACATCTAGAAGTGGCAGGTCATGAGGTCATGATCCTGGGCATCCCTGTTTAAGGAATTTATCCAGCAGGCATCAGTCACTTTCAGATAGCAGCACTGTATCTGTCCATGGGTGTGGACATGGCATTGAAACTCCTGGCTAAGCCAGTTGTCATGGTCAGGGATGAGAGCAATGACTTGCCACCTCTACTATGCATGGCTCACATCTGTCTGACAGACCAAGACATAGAGCTAGCACAGAGCTTGGCTGTGTTCATGCTGACACTTACACACCAGTTTCACCTGGAGGACTCCTACAGACACACACACACACACACACACACACACACACACACACACACACACACACACACACACACACAACTGTTACTCAGTTAGTCTCCCTGACACTTTCTTGTTTTATTCCAATGTCTGCCTTCTTCCCTTCCTACTTGCAAACACTCACTGACTTGTGTCAGCTTAGGCTTCCTGCCCCCCCCCCCACCACCACAATACTGTGTGCAAGTGATGATAACTGTGCCATATCCCTGTTTTCTATCTTTTGGATTCAGGGATACAAAAGCTGTGTCTGATGCTCACGGTGCATAGCTAACTTTGTGCTTAGTATATCTGAATTTGTGTTGTTGAACTGGTCATTGCACCTTTGACTTATATTGGCCTTTGAAAGGTACACAGTTGATAACATCAAAATTTCACTATGTTGTAGTGAATGCTCTTGTAAGGGTGTTGATGTCAGAAACTGCAATGCGTATCATTACTTTCTAACTTCGCTCTTCAATAATCTTCCAGGACAAATGTATGGTGCACATCATAAGTTATGCCATCATATTCAGATCTTAGTATTATAACACAGCACTGTAGTCAAAGCTCATTACAGCAGTAATACAGTATAATGCTCTCTTTTGTATGTAACTCTACACACACATACAGCAGCTGGAGAGACCACAAAGCTTTCTCAGGAAAATAAAACAGGGGCTACAAACTATGGCATGATGTTTGTGGATAGATTAAAAGCAATGGCACTATCATCTGCTTGGTATAGGATGAGGTGATGTCTGCCTGGTATCCAGGCCAGTGTCTGATCAAACCCTGGTAGGATCATCGCATATCCAGACATCTGATATAGCTGACGTCATCAGCAGTGTCCATTGAGATTAAAGTAATAACAGTGTCACACATGCTGTGTTAAAAGTCTCTATGTAATGTCAAGCAAGAGCACACATTGTTGACTGCAGTAAGATTTGAACCCCTAGCTAAGTACGAAAACTAAAAAATATACTACATAATGCAATCTCCACAGCATGTCTGACTTTTGCAAGACTGAAGCTGAACTTAGGGTACATGACATCAGCAGCGCATGTGTGTAACAAGATGTTGGCAGGCCTGCATAAGTTTATAGCTTCATATGTTCATAAAAGGCTACTTCCATAATGTCCCTAGGTTCATAGGTTCATAGGAGGTTATGAGGTTAATGGCCCTAGGGCCTTGGCAAGTCTACCAAATTTGTACCATTGTTTCCTTATAGACCAAGATATAGGTACATAGGCTAATGGCCCCAGTGCCTTGTCAAGCCTACCCAAGTTGTACCATTGTTCCTTGATAGACCAAGATATAAGTTCATAGATTAGTACTACTTGTGGGCTATTTTAAGCTGAGTCAATTACCCCATGGAAGAATCAAAACCACCGCCTTGTCTCTGTAAGGTATACACCTTAACCATTATACCAATCTCTCACCCAATGGTGGGAGTCCATATTTGTGAATCCATGATCAGCACTGGTTGATCCTGTCTAAGACTGATATAGGTGAAACCCTGGGAGTAAGTCTACACTTTCCTGTCCAACATTACCTATTACACTTAAATAGGGTCATTGAGGAGCTCAGTTTCGTGTGAATTGTGAGTTTCTTCCATGGGAGTCACAATCTCTGGGAGACTGATCTGTCTCTCCAGCATGTTGTGTTGCTGTCGGAGGCTAGGTTAACGTCTCTACAGTGAGTGAGTTTTGTCCCATGTAATTTGCAGAGGTGCAGCATTTCCATTAAGGCATAGTCCAAGACTGGTCTGTAGGCCAGCCATAAGTCACCTCTCAGGAGTCTATACGATACAGAGTACAGTGACAGGACCTTCAGTCTGTCCATGTAGGTAGAGTAAATTAAAATACAACCAGCCACAGATTCCAAAACTAATTTATTGCACAATTTATGGCACAAAAAGTATCTCTGACATCTCAGCTTGAAAAAGCCTTCAAGGAGTAAAGAACATCATAAAAAAGAACTTGTCTATTTGATTGTTTATTTAATTTTTTAATTGTTTTATTGGTAGGTGTTTTTAGTATTTAGAGATACTTTTTGTGCAATAAATTGTGCAATAAATTAGTCCTGGAATCTGTGGCTGGTTGTATTTTAATTTATTTTTTCATTTGTGGTGACTCAGTCCATGTAGGCAGAGTGTTGGAAGTCCCTGGATTTTCTCAATGAGAAACCTGTCAGGTCTCTCCAGCCATTGCAGGTGTCTGGTAATGTACATTCAAAAGGGAACATTGTATTCTATTATTGGTCGGATGAAGGACGAGTACAGTGAAGTTATAGCATCCCTAGTTTGGATGCTATGCCCTCACTTATTAGGTGTGCAAAGTAAAGGGCCTTCATTGATTTGTGGACACATGATGATCAAATGTGAGGTTGCCATCAAGCTACATTCTCAAATTTCTCACCATTGGGTTAGAACATAGAGGTTAGTATTAATACTGTAACTTGCACAGACTTCTCCTTTGCTGAGAGGGACAATAGTGCATTATTTTGAGTTAACTTTAAGACTGTGGATTTGGCAACAATCATTTATGTATGTAAGCTCATTTTTGTAGTATGTTGACGTTTGTGGAGTGATTACACTCATTTTGCAGTTATCAGCAAAACGTTTAAGCGACAGGCCATCTTTTTTCACGTGATTTTCTGAAGAATACATTCTAAACTGTAGGGGGCCCAGCACAGACTCTCGTGAGACACCATGATAACAGGTCTGCTGATAGATGTGGAATCACCACATATGACTGTATACGTTCTGTTGGTGAGCCAGTTGGCTACCCATCTAATGATGTATGGGTTAATCGCCAGGTGAGTGAGTTCCACAATGATGCCTCAGTGGAGGATTGTGTCAAAGCTCTTTGGCAAGACAAGATAGGCAGCATGTACTGATTTGCCTTCATTCAGGGCTTTGGTGACACTTTCAAAGAATTCCACTAGGTTTAACAGACATGATCTGCCCTTGATGAAGCCAAAGTGGGTCGAGTGAAGAGTTTGAAGGTCACCAATGTCCTTGTTGATAAGGTCCAAGATGATTCTCTCCATGGCCTTACAGCCAAAGCTGATCAGGCTTATGGGTGTATAGTTCCCTGGGTTAGTTGAGGGACACCCCCTCTTTGGCTAGATATCCACCAGAGAGGCTTTTTTATAACAAGCAAGTTTTGATCTGCTCTGGTTCAGCTGTCTATACACTTGCAAAGTTGTTTATACAGGGTAGTTGTGTACACCTCAATACAGGAGTCTATACTGTCAGTGGTGGCAGTAGGTTTGAAACTATATATGCTGTCACTTAGGAGGCTATAGTTTGTTTTGCAGAGATTTTTCCACCCCTTGGATCCTGAGGGGGTGTCAGGCACAACTGTGACTTCAAATGTGACTAATTTATGGTCAGACCTTACCAGAGAGGGTCTCACACATGGGATGGTACAGTGATCTCCCATGTCAGTGGTACTAGGTCAAGGACATTCGAGTCCCTTGTGGGGGTACAGACTAACTGTTCCACAGCATTTGTGTTTACAAAGTGCAGGAACCTTAGCTCATATATGTATCCCAACTGATGGAAGGATAGTTAAAGCTACCCATGCCTAGGGTGTTTGGTTGTATTATGAATGGCTCAAGTAGGTCCATGAAAGCACTGTGTGGTTTTCATGATTCACGTCGGTGAACCTATGTCTAACAATGACATGCAGGGGAGTTTCTCTTATAGTTAATTGGACCTGTAATAATTATAGGGAGTCATACTGCTTAAACAGTCTTGAGGTGTACTTGTCTTTTATGAAGATGGATACACCTCCTCCTTTGGTTCTTTCATGTTCATTTTGCAGCCTGAATGTGTGGAAGGTATCACAACCTTTCATGACTGGAGTATTCTCTGTGGCCCTAAACCATGTCTCTGTGACTGAACAAACATCGACATCTTCCCAAGTAAGAAGTGCCTCCACTGAGTGCAGTTTCTGATTTAGAATCCTAACTTTAAGCAGCTAACCCTGAGTTTGTATTTTGTGGATATTTTTATGTCAGGAAGTTTGTTCTTATGGCATTGCCTAAAACGTCACTATGGGGGAGACAAGTACCTTGGCCAGTAACCAAAAGGCAAGAGGTGACAGATGAAGACCATCCCTAGCAAAGCAATGTGGTCTGCTGACCATATCATACCAGCTTGACAACTACTGGATTCCCCTGGAGTGACACCAGTAGCTAAGCCAATTGTTGAAGTTGATGATTCTTTTGTTAGTACTGATGCATCATCCTGGCTGAAGGTAGAATGCTGCTTAGGACTATGGACATACCTGTCTGGGACACATAATCTGAGAGGTCAGTCTTATCTCTCTTCATATAGTCCAGTGAGGTATGTCTTAAGTTATTTACTCCAATGATGTGTAACTGTGGTTGTTGATAGACTTGAGTACATTTGACTTTTTAGATCCTGACACCTGACAGGCAGCTGACCATGACTTTCTGCTTGTACACCCTGGTGAGGGGTACATCTGTATGTCTCCCTATGAATTTGCCTCTGACCAAGACAAAAAGGCTTAATGGGTAAGACACTGATACATTTTTTATGTGTAGTGGGTTCTGTTGGGACTACCATGTGTGCAGAAGGTTTGCATTTCTAAGGTCTCTGCTCTTTCACTAAGCTTCTAATGAGTATTTCTGCATATGTGGGTTTATGTGTTGTGCACTTGGTTTGCTGAGGACATGAAGTGTGTGTGCTGACAACCTGTTTAATATCTAGTTTATTGCTACCTGAGAGAGACAGCAGATATTCTAGATTCATTGTATACTTGCATCTCTCACATATTGTATTGGTAAGTTTTAGGACTACATGGTTATCATTATACATTAGGCAATAGAAATCTAGCTGTGTAAAAACACAAGTACCCTTATTAGGCATATTTAGATGGTCATTGGTAGCAAAGCAATTTTGTGAGCAGCAAGAACTAGTCCTTTCTATGAGGGACATAAATGCCACCCTAGAAGCCATAATAGGCTCCCAGTGTGTGTGAAGCAGTGCTCCTCAATGACTGTACAATCGCAACCTTGACTACTGGTTGGGTGATTGTACAGTTGTGACTGAGCTGGTACCTATGTCCCTCATGGGCATGTCCAGCTGGTGCTGGTCACAAACACCTTCTGCTAAAAATAACCATCCAACTATGCTCAATAAGGGTACTTCTTTTTATATAGCTAGGCTTCTACACACCCTAGTGCTATTAGGCTAGTAGTCTCATATAAACCTATGAAGCTATGTGCCTATGCAGGCCTAACAACCTGTTGTTCCCGACATGGTATGCTGACGTCATCTACTATAAGTTCACCTGCACTCCTATAGGTTCATAGGTTACTATGCTAGCAACTCTAGAGCCTTTACAAGCTTAGCCATGTTAATCCCAAGTATCCCCATTTGTTCTTTTTTTGGGTAGTTAAGAATGGATTTATGAGCAGAGCGGGTGTGTGATCAACACCAGCTACTCCTGTCCATGAGGGACAAGGATGCCAACTCTGGGGTGAATTTGGGGTCTCCCATCCAATTCATTTGAATCGGGTCAGTGAGGAGATCTGTTTTACTAGAATAGGTAGTCTAGTCCACAGAAGCAACAATCTTTAGGAAACATACCTGTCTCTTCAGCATGATCTGTTAATGTCACAATCTTGGTTAACATCTCTAGAGTGAGCGACACTTGAGCCATTTGACTTGCGGATGTGCAGCACTTCCATTAGGGGAGGGTTGGAGATTGCCCTATAGGCCAGGCACAAGTCACCCCACAGCAGAAGTAAGATACAGAGTAAAGTGAAAAGGCGTTCAACCTATCTATGTAGATCATGGTTTGGGCTCCCTGTATTTTTTTAGTGAGAAAACTATGAGGTCTCTCCAGCTGTTGCAGATGTCTGGTGAGATACATGAAAGGGTGCATTTTACTCTTTTAGTAGTCTCATGAGAGTTGAGTACAGTGGAGTTATAACATCCCTTGACCTGGATGCTATACCCTTGCTTATGAGGTGTGCTACATAGAAGACTTTACTTACCACTATGGAAACTTGGTGGTCAAAGTTCAGATTACTATCAACCTGTGTTCCCAAGTCTCGCACCACTGCATTGCAACTTGGGGGGGTGCTGTCAATATTGCAATTTGTAGGGAATTCCATTTTGCCAAAGGGAATAATAATGCATTTTTTTGCATTCAGTTTTAGATCATGACTTTGGCACCAATCATTTGTTTGTGTTAACCCTCCTAGTAATATGTTGACATCATTGGGAGACTCAATGATTGTTCCCAGTTTGCAATCATTAGCAAACTTGGTGAGCCAGAGGCCAGCTAATTTGGCTTGGACTTCTGAGAAATAGATTCCAAACAGTAAGAGGCCCAGCACAGACCCTTGTGGTACTCCACTGGTGAGGTTTCTACTGGTGGAGGTGGAGTCACCAATTTTGACAGAGTGTGTTCTGTCTGTGAGCCAGTTGGCTACCCATCTAGTAATGTAAGGGTTAATTCCTATCTGGCAGAGTTTCTCAATGATGCCAGAGTGGGAATTATGTCAAAAACCTTAGCAAGGTTGAGATGGTCTTTGAGCACTGTCTTATCTTTGTTCATGGCTTTAGTGACATTCTCAAAGAAGTCTACCAGTATCAAATTTGTGCCATGGTTTTTGTATTGTGTTCTGTAAGCTGTGTACTTAGATATGTAGGGGTTCTGTTCTCACTGCAGTTGACTGTGTGTGTGTGTGTGTGTGTGTGTGTGTGTGTGTGTGTGTGTGTGTGTGTGTGTGTGTGTGTGTGTGTGTCTGTGTGCCTAGACAGGAAAGTAAACTTGTGTATCCTACAGTTACTTCTCAAATGGCATGGATTGCCAGTATTTTGATACTTGCACATGCCTACACATCCATTTCATGCAGGCCTCCCAAACTCTTGTCTCCCACAAGGCCTGCTGATGTCATCTAGTATAACTTCACCTGCACTCCTATATAAATTAGAATTGTGCCATGGCACTTGTGTTAGGTACTGTGCTTTGTAGTATGTGTACTAAGATAGGTAGGGTTTTTTCTCACTGCAGTCAACTGTGTGTGTGTGTGTGTGTGTGTGTGTGTGTGTGTGTGTGTGTGTGTGTGTGTGTGTGTGTGTGTGTGTGTATGTGAGCTGCTGTTTGACATCAGAGAGAGCTTTTTACACTAGCATATGGAACACTATTATAATATTCTCAACAGACACTGTTGATGTCATCAGTTATAAAGTTTTGTCTGACATACTCCAAATCAGACTTCAGCTGTTGTGCATGCATTAAGTACTGTGTTTTGTAGTTTGTGTACTTAGGTAGGAGTTCTATTCCCACTCCAATCACCTGGGTACATGTGAGCCATTGCTTGACATTACAGAGAGCATTTTGCACCAGCATGTGGACCACTTTTATTACCATATACTCCTCACCAGACACTGCTGATGTCATCAGCTATATTACATTTTTGGATATTCAGTACTCCCACCAAGGCAGGGTTAGAAACTGGCCTGGGGGGGCAGGCAGAGGTCATGTCATCCTATACAACAAAGTTTATAGTGACATGGCTTTTAGTCTATCTGCATACATCATGGCATGATGTGTAGGCCCTGTGTTATCGTGTTGAGAAAGCCCTGTGGTCTTTCCAGCTACTACATGTTTCTGGTGAGGTATATGGAAAATACTGCATTACACTCTATTAGTGCTGTAATATGGTTTGACTACAGTGCTGTCTTACAATCCTAAAATGTCAATATGAGGATGTGACTTATGATGTGCACAAAATAAACTTTCAAATGCAGTTTGGACACTTGCTGGTCAAAGTTCAGATTGCTATCTAAATATGTTCCCAGTGCTTGCATCACTGGCTTTCTGCATAGCAGGACTATTATCAATGCTGTGATTAACATGGAACTCCACGCTTCAGACATACATTACAAGCACACATTTCTGCATTTAGTTGAAGACTGTGAGCATTTATCACTGTTCAGTTGTGTGTGTAAACTCCTCCTCTACTATGTTACTACTATTGGTGAACTCAATGATTGCACACAATATACAGGAATCAGCAAATTTGGTAAGCAAAAGGCCATATACATTAGCTTGAACTGTCAAGAAATACAGTTCAAACAGTGAAGGGTGAAAAACAGAACCCTGGTGTTTACTAATGGTGACAGCTCTACTGGTAGAGGATGATTCACCAGCTGTCACATGATGTATTCTGTCAGTGAGCAAATTGTTTACCGATTCACTGAGGCAAGGCTTAATGCCCAGCTTTCGGGGTTTCTCAAGGATACCGGCATGTGTGATTGTGTCAAAACCCTAGGCCAGATCACAATAGGCAGTATGCACTGTCTTACCTGCCTCCAGGCATATCACACAGAATCAATGTGCTGTAACAACATCACAGATCACCTATGGCATGACCCAGCACATACTCCTTCCTAATACAGTGGAATACACAGTTAAACACACCCTCCACATGGGCTACATACCTCTCAACTGTATTGAATTTTTCAGTATTTCTCAGTTTTGGTCTCAAAATAATAGGGTGCCATGAATTTGCAACTGGCCCCTTTAAATCCCAATTTTGGTGTGCAGACAAGGTCAATGGAATGATAGGGCAAGGAGGGCAAGTACCCTCCCTCTTTTAAGAGGCTTTGACAATAAATGTTATTTATTTAACATTTGTTTACCGGGAAGGTTAAACTTGGAATAAAGACAATTTTCAGTGGAGGCCCAGGAAGAAATGCTCTAGATGCATGTCTTTATAATAAAAAAAAACACTCTGTGGTGGCAGCATCTTCTCCTTTAAGGAGGACCATATGTGGTGCATGCTGACACAGATGTAAACTCAATCTGCACTTACCACGGAATTTAACCTAGCCATGCAGAGATAAGTGTGAGTGAGTGAGTGAGTGAGTGAGTGAGTGAGTGAGTGAGTGAGTGAGTGTGTTAATTAAACTGGCAGTTTGTTTCTGTGTATGAGAGAGAAAATGTGTGTGTATGTAATTTAAACTAGCCATTCGTATGAGACAGTGTGTGTACTACTTTGTGAGAAAGTAGGTGTGTATGTGCAAGTGTGTGGCTGTGTGAGAGCAGAGAAAATGTAGGTGTGTGTGTGTGTGTGTGTGTGTGTGTGTGTGTGTGTGTGTGTGTGTGTGAGTGAGTGCGTGTGTGTGAGCAGAGAGAAGATGTGTGTGTGTAATTTAAACTAGCTGTTCATATGAGACAGTGTGTGTGTTACTGTGTGAGAAAGTAAGTGTGTGTATGAGTGCGTGGCTGTGTGAGAGAAGAGAGAAGGTAGGTGTGTGTGTGTGTGTGTGTGTGTGTGTGTGTGTGTGTGTGTGTGTGTGTGTGTGTGTGTGTGTGTGTGTGTGTGTGTGTGTGTGTGTGTGTGTGTGTGTGTGTGTGTGTGTGTGTGTCAGACATCAGCAATATACATGGCTCAGAATGAAACAAACACATAAGTACATTTGTTCTTAGTTATCTATACTGATTAGAAATTCATTTACAGACATAACTTAAGTACTAGAAAAGCTCACCAGACTCTGATACACTTTGCTGCGAAGGAAAATTTAGTTTGATTTTTATTTGTTGTATTTTGCATTACTTTATTGCCTTTTTCTATTTTGAATACTGTGATTTGTTTTCTTTACCTTGTGTTTTACTTGTATTCTGCTTTTAACTGCATATTAAAACTTGAAAAGAGACTACAGCTCTCTCTATCTTGTGAGTCAGGCAGACATTTTTCTCCACCCTCCCACCCGGTTATTGTTGTGTTCTTAAACACCACTGTCTTTCTATTTGCCTGCCCCTTATGTTAATTTGACCATATATCTCATTTCCTTTCTGCTTTCACTGGCTTGTGTGAGTAAGTACAAAATTCTCATTTTGTGAAATCACTCCCCTTCAACTACTTAAATTTATTGGCCATCCTACTGTATTCCATAGTACCAGAATACAAAAGTGACAACTCTCTTTCTGTCTATCTTGCTGTTTTAAAAATAGTGACTCCACTAAAACTTAACTTTTTAGACAGGTAAGTTAGCTACTTTCACATCTAACTTATCTAGTACACACTGCAGTGTTTAGGATAAAACATTTTCTTTCATCTTACCTTTAAGCATCCCTGTGACTAGCACTTGCTCTAATACCTGCTGGAAAGCACTAGGATGTCTTAAACTTATACAAATATTCAACTCTCCTTGTTAAAAAGGAGAAATTAATCATAGGTACTAAACAGCCTATAATTGCAAAGTGCCTTGCTAAGGCAAGGGAAAACAGCTCCTGTACTTTACAAAAAAATTTCAACCAGGCATGTCCAAGGGTCACCTTCCGGTGATTTCTCCTGTCCACCTGGTGAATCTGGGCATACTGGGGCAATGCAACAATTGCCTCATGTACACAGACAACCCTCTCCTCCTACAACCCAACAATACAACCTGTGAGAGATGCACTTACATAGCCAAACTGGAAGCAAAGCTCTCTCCACCCAAGATTGTGCTAGACAGTCAAGAGGAAAAGGTTAACACCCGCACTACATCTCAAGCAACACATAGCCCTTCTAAACCCACACCACCAACACCCAAACATAGCAACATTAAATCCACATATGTGGAGGCACTTAACTGTCACCTACCCAAGCAACAAGGACCTCCAAAGCTGAAATGCAAACAAACATCAATCAAAACCAAAGTGTCACATAGCTCACAACACCAGTGTGCCACCCAACAACAGCCCCTAAGACAAGACAATGTACGCAACACTTTAGTCATAGGTGACTCTATAGTCAGGCACACTGATGGCCCACTCTCCAGGCTGAACAAGGAGAAAATTACAATCAGCTGCCTGTCAGGTGCCAGGATCCACCACATAACGCATGCACTCAAGTCACTCCACAACAAGTACAAATATGACCCTGTCATTTTCCATGTTAGAGTGAATGACTTGATACGTAACTCCCTGGACTACATGAAAAAAGACATGGAAGAGCTCTCGTATCATGTGGCCCAGGCAGGTATGACCCTAGCCCTGAGTAGCAATCCTGACTTTGCCCAGAATGATACCCCAATATAAGGACAAAATGATTGACTTTAACAATTGGCTAAGCTTCTTGTGTCATTCAAAGGGGATCCAGTATCTGTCTGCCTGGGATGACATGATCGACAGACCACGATGCTTTGCCAGAGATGGTCTGCACCTGTTGCCCCTGGGATTCAGGTTACTGGCTAAGGCTCTTGCCACCCCTATAGTGCCTTTTTTAGGCAAAGTTCAAAGGACAAAACCACCACAGTAACAGGTACAAGCATGTAAATTCTGAAGGTAATGCTACTCAATGATAGAAGTCTAAACCTCAAAATGCACTCTCTTGAGGCACTCCTAAAAATGGAGAACATCGATATCTGTGCAGTAACTGAGACCTGGTTCAAGGCTCCAGAGAGCACCCCTGTAATACCAGGCTACAACTCTTACCACACTTTTCGGCCACCAAACCAGGACCAAAACACTAAAGGTGGAGGAGTGTCCATATTCACCAAGGATATTCACACCACCAGGCTAGTTGCCCAACACAATCCTTCTGAAATTCTTAAGGCGCAATTAACACTAGGTAAGACTGCAATCCAAATTGTAGCTTGCTACAGATCCTCCACCATTCACCCAAGATTCTCACTACACCTTTCTAAACATACTGGAAAATATTAAGATACAACCAAACACCCTAATACTGGGTGATTTCAACTACCCTGACATTAACTGGGAAAACTACTCGTGTACCAACACCTTTGCCCAATGGTTCTTGGAATTCATAAATTCCAATGCCCTGGATCAACTAATCCATAGTCTCACCAGGAGCTCCAATATCCTAGACCTGGTCATTACCAACATGGGAAATTGATGCTCCACACCTATGGTCACCCCCTCATTGGTCAGGTCTGACCATAAGCTAATCACCCTTAATATCCGCATCCCACCCCCACCCCCCAGTAAGGAAACCTCCATAAAACCTTCTCCAAAGCCAACTCCATGCTACGCAAGTCAGAAGTGACAAACTTCATGACACCCATGCAGACGGGAACTAAAAGTTTGACTACTGAATCCTACACTAAGGCACTGTACGAGCCCATTCACTCATGTATGAATTGTGCCATCCCAAATAGAACCAAGATGCACTCCTCCACAAAAAGGAAGCCAATCTGATGGTCCCCTGCCATAAACAAACTTTACAACAAAAAGAAGAAACTATTGCAGAAAAGAGGAAAATCCCAGGATGCAAAAAACTCCCTTACCAGCCTCAGTAAGAAGCTGAGATCCCTCATAAAATCCTCCAAAGCTTGTTATGAAAATAAAATTGCCAAAGATTCCAAAGACAACCACAAGGCATTCTGTAACTATGTCAAGAATCTAAATGGCAATGGTCAGATCTGCTCTGAGCTACAACAGAATGGCATTAAATATACTGATCCGAAGGATATTAACAATATCCTGGCAGATCAGTTCAGTGCCAATTTCACCCCCTTCTCACCCTGTAAATGGCTCATCTCAATACTGGAAGATTGCCAAATTCTGGTAATAATGGCCACACAGGTAAAAAACGCATTCTCCAAAGCTAAGAATACAGCATCCATGGGACCAGATGACATCCCGGGCTGTGTATTACATGAACTACAAAATAAACTTGCACCTCACCCAAGTGTCATGTTTAATCATAGCCTCACCTCAGGCTTCATGCCCACTGAGTGGCACACAGCTACAGTTATCCCACTCCACAAGCGGGGATCCACCTTGGATCCCGGGAACTACCGCCCCATCAGTCTGATGAGCCTGATCTGCAAGGCCATGGAACGTATTATCATGGAACTTATAAACAAAGACATTGGCAATCTTTAAACACTGGAGCACACCCAATTTGGATTTGTGAAGGGCCGATCTTTTCTCCTGAACCTGATTGACTTCTTTGAATCAGTCTCCAGAGCCGTGGATGAGGGTAAGGCAGTCCACACAGCCTATGTGGACCTCGCCAAGGCCTTTGACACCATCCCCCACTCTGGAAACATAGATAGACTTACTAAGCTGGGCATTAATCCTTACATCACTCGATGGGTTGCCAACTGGCTTATTGACAGAACCCACACTGTAAAAGTAGCCAAAAACAAATCCAGCTCCAGACAAGTGACAAGTGGAGTACCTCAGGGTTCAGTCTTGGGACAGCTCTTGTTTGGTATCTACTTCTCTGAAGTACAGGCAGCACTAAGGGACTCTGGCTAACAAAGTTCACAAATGACTGAAACTGGGAGCCATTATTGAATCCCCAAATGATGTGCATATTCTTCAAAAGGGCCTTACAGAAACAGATATGTGGCACACCTCATTACTAAGGGCTTTTCATCCAGAATAAAGGAAGTCATTGTCCAACTGTACTCATCCCTCATTAGACCCATTATAGAATACAATGCTCCATTTGGTATGTACCTCTCAAGTCAACTGCAACAACTGGAAAGGTCACAGAAATACCTCACTAAAAGAATCACAGGCCTAAAGCAGATGCCCAATGCTGACTGCCTTAAAAAACTCCAACTATACTCTCTCACATATCATCTACTCAGAGGCGATCTGTGCTTAACATACAAAGCAATGTCAAACCCAGAGCTATTTAACATGCTACACTTAAAGAAATCCCAATCCCTCAGAGCCACACACGCCAGGGATCTAAACCTTGTCTTCACAATAAACAAAACATGCTGGAGGCTAGGTTCCTGACCCAGAGAGTCCCCAGACTCTGGAATAGACTGCCCATACATGTCAAGCAGAGTGCCTTTTTGGCCCTCTTCAAAAGGAACCTTGACGATTGGATGGGAGAAAGAAAATTCACCCCGGGGATCACGTCAGTCGCCCTGCTAGACAGCGGTCCAGGGAAGTAAATAGTGTGGGAAGAAATAACCAGGGAATTGTTATGGCTAGGCTTATATAGGCCCTAAGGCCAGTAGCCTAGTACCAACCTATGAACTTATAATAGACAGCACATACAGTAGACTCCGTCTTATCCAGTCTCGCTGGGACCAGACATTAGGCTGGATAAACGAATGGCTGGTTAATCAGAAAAAGCATACAAGATACTATTTATAGGTTATAAATCAGTAAAAAGATGTATGTTATTATGCATTTTTCTAATGAATACGAAGTTGAAAATTCAAATGTCTGTCATTATTTAGCACAGAGGAGGTGGAAGTGTTGTTCTTCTCTGTTGCCTTTTGCTAGGACTACAGCAGAATTTGATGGCCAGTTGAAGAGAGGCCAGATAAGATGAAGTCTACTTCACATTTTAATATTTAATGGCAGGCAGAATAACAAACCATCCTACGAAAATGATAAAGTTGGTAAAATAACACACCACATCTCAGACTGTTGGCACTGTACAGACATTCCCTGTGCCAATTTATTCAACTATTTCTTGCTTAATAATTGAAAAGTGTAATCTGTCTTCTTCAAGGTAATAGTTATTCCCTGTGTATTTCTCAAAATATGCTCTTTTCTGTATTTGTGAACACTGTTATTTACATAATTTACTTTTTATGGCTTAGTTTTTTTTTTGGGGGGGTGTTCCTCCTCTGGCTCCCCCAGTAATGGGCTATAACTCATTCAGAACTCCCAGAGTGCAAACAGAACTAAATGAACACATGAATGAATGAATAAATGAATGAATGAGTAACAGGCTACTGAAATGCAACAATATTTAAAAATGTAATCTGAATGAGAGTTTCATAAGTTAAATTTATTACTACAAATTTGGCATATAAAATGTGTCTTAGGGTTAAGCCATTCAGTACTTAAGAGCATTTAACTGCTTGCAGATATAGAAGTACTTGAAAAAGAAGTGTGTGGGAATAGCAAGGCCCAAATAACCTTACAATTCATAAGAGCACCTGGGCAAAAATGCCAGGCATGTCTTAGGTTTCAGGAATAATATTTAGTGCAGTCACCATTTTGTATTCCGCCTTTTTAATCCAGGGTAGGTTAGAAAGATGATCAGATGATGTCAGTCACAAAATAAAGCCTAATTAATTATAATTATTTATTTATTTTTACATTTAACTGTGCACGTATGTATGTATGTACTTCTGTGTGCATGCATGCATGCATATATGATGTATGTTTAACAGGGAAAGTGGACTGATCTAAGTCAGATCCATTTCAGCTACAGCATGGGAGTTACAACAGAACATAGAACAATAGTTCAGTTGTACAGTAATTGATAGAACAAGAATGAAAAAAAAGCTTACAAGTTAATAGCAAAGAAGTGTAGTGATGGAAGGACAAAACACAAGGTTGTTTCCTTATGTATACTAAAACAATAATATCAGCTGAAGAAGACGTTGATCGGTTGCACCCTGAGTTACAACAGTACTTATCTGTTACTGTTAAGGGGTTAGTGATTTGGGAGTGGGCTATGGATGGATGTGTAATGAATTCCGGGACACAGTTTTTAGTTAATGGAATGCAAAGAACAGAGAAACTGTTGGTGTTAATAGTTTAGTTGTTGCATTGTGTGTAAAGGAGGGAATATGGAAGAAAGTAGAAGCAGACCTCTTTTATCTATTTAAACTTATTGTAGACAAATATAATAATGCTTCTGAGTTCGGCAGGAAAAGAGTCCCGGCAGGTTTAGATGATTACAGTGAGGTCTTAGTTCTTAGGCCTTAATCTTGTCAGTTTATTTAATTGTACACTTTATTTTCTATAGATGTTCTGAAAGAACTAATGCAGTCAGAATTAACCATGAGGTATGAGTAGAGTACAGATACACAAACCCATATTTAAACGTGCATGTGCACACATCACATATTCTCTCTCTCTCTCACACACACACACACACACACACACACACACACACACACACACACACACACACACACACACACACACTTGTTTTGTTGCTCAAATGTTATGATGCTTATGAAAATTAAAATGTCTTTTGCTTCTTATATTTTGCATTGTGCACAAGAGACAGAGTGAGAGAGTGAGAGAACAATTATCCACAATTTCAGAATTCCTAAACAGTGTTAGCCAGAAATACGTATACTTAGACCTCATACCACTGCTCCTTCCACCCACCTATCAGTTGAAAAATATTCCTGGACCTCAGAATTTTATCCCTGGTATGCCTCCAACAGGAACATATTATTTCAACTTTTGCCACTGATAACCATAACAAAAAAAAAACTTCAGGGCCTATTACTATCAGGTAATCATGTTTTGTATTTAGCTCTACATAGTTGGCACTAATTTAGTCACTTCTTAGCATTCTGTGCTCTTTCAGTAATAATGTTTCTTAGATATCTCAGAAAAAATGGGTACTCAGTATACTGAGTATGCCTGTGTTTTGAATACATTGAATAGGCCTATCTAGCTAGCATGTCTTTGCTCCTAAAAGCAACCCATACCAAACATTTGTTGTCCTTGCAAAGCCAATCAGAACAGAGACTAACAAAAGTATTTTATATCATTTTGATTAGTTGGAAAACTCAATTAGTACTGTAACGGATGCTTGGAACCTCAGACCCTCTCACAATATCAACTTTATTTAATTGCTTTTCCTTACATCCATTCATTTATTCACTCATTCACTCATCCACGCTTTAATGCTCATGTATGTCTGGGTAATAGCAGAAAACTTACATTTCAGGAGCAATAATTTCTAATTCATTAGTAACAAGTCATGATTACTTTAAAGTAAGTAAGATACACAACCGTGAACAAGTCCAACTAAATGTTACATATACCCAATGCTGTCTATATAAGAAAACTGAGTGCCAAATCTGACAAAAAATGTTTGTTATTGATAGGTCCAGACAAAACTTCAGATATAAATGCTTTACTCTTAAAAAACCCAAACAAGATAAGTCCATTAGAGAAGGAACAGGAGCACTGTTATTACCAACACAAAAAACAATGAATTCTGAAAATGAAAAATAAGACAAACTATCATTTTGTATATCTGAATGTTGACTGCAGTTAACTCCTCTCCCTTTTTTATGTTTTATTTATTGATTATTTAGAAGAATGGTGTAATAATTCACGTTTGTCTTTCCAGTTTCCCCCTTTTTCTAAGATGCCATGCACTTCTGGAAGGCACTGATGTGTGCACCAGCTTAACAACTTAAGAGTCATTAGCTTGTGTTCAATATACAGACATTTGCTTGTATTAGGGACCAAATTATTCATGCTGAGGACATAGTAAAACACAACTAAGCCTATATGTTGCTTCAACTGTTTACTTTTAGCCCTACATTCCAAACCATCCAGATCACCTGCAAAATATATCGAACATGATTCAAATGCAAGGAAATATTTATTTGTCCTCTGAACTTTCGGATTTCCTTTACAGGCATAACAGCATGACCATTAGTACTGATGTCAACTGTAATGCTGTATACAGATAGTGGATTTTAGAGAACAGGAGTCGTATTTTAAACTAACTCACGGAACATACTGGGATGTGCCGCCCCCTGTCTTTTGCTGTTTCAAAATAGTTCCTGCTTTCAGAATAAGAAAATAAATTTATTCAGAAGCAAAAAAAAAAAACAAATATATTACTCCAGCAAATGCAAATCGTATTATTAATTAGCAGTGTTGTTTTATAATGCATTGTACAGAACAATGCGAGCTATGATAGACAAATGCATAGTTTTGTTGGACACTCTCTCAGATTCCAAATGCATTGTGTGTGTGTGCGTGTGTGTGTGTGTGTGTGTGTGTGTGTGTGTGTGTGTGTGTGTGTGTGTGTGTGTGTGTGTGTGTATGTGTGTGTGTGTATGTATGTGTGTGTGTGTGTGTGTGTGTGTGTGTGTGTGTGTGTGTGTGTGTGTGTGTGTGTGTGTGTGTGTGTGTTTGGTTCTCTTTCATAGAAATAATCTGCAAAGTTTGTTTACGTTGTTCCTGTTCCACATATTTTCACAGCTTCAAAGCCCTGCAATATATGTCCTATATCCATTCATTGTTCAGACCAAAGCCATACCTTCCTAAGAAAATAATTACTGTTCAACAACTATATACAGGTATATACATACACACATGCACAAACACTTACCCCACACACATATAGATACACAGACAGACAGAAACATCGATCGATCCAGATTCATGTGGCAAGTAGCCTTATCCCGTGTAACTCCAAGGTGTACAATTCTTGACTTATTTGATTTCTTTAAGTGCCAGTAATTTATGCAAATAATTTTGCAGAATGTGGAGTGGAGCAATATAATTCATATAAGGTAGTTACGAATAAAACATTTCCCCATTTTTGTAAATAAAATCATTGCTCCTCCAATGTCTACTATACACATTCATCTGCTAATACAATACAGTTTAAAAAGCATCCTTAGTGACAATAAGCAATAATTAATAAACTTAAACTAAACTACATTCTTTTTATTTATATTTGCTCTCCTCTATTCCCTCAGGGGAAAAAAAGTTATCCTTATACTCCTGATACCCAGTCAGCAGTAGTGGCTTGTTATACCAGTGATCATTATGACAGATTTTAGTTTCCTATTAAGATTAATAGAGTGCACAGTTCTTTTATATACAATGTTACAGTTACTGATGTCTGTTATTTTAATGACTATATGTAAGGGTGCAGCTAACGTGACGCCGGTGTGTACATCCTAGAAATGTGATAGGGCAGAAAGAAGAATGCAATGTGTTTTACTTGCCTATTGCCTTCTAGTTCCCTTAAGATTTACCTCCCTACACATGTTCCATTGATGTGTAACTGTAAGTGTACCACCTTTGTCACAGTGCACTGTCACACAGCTTATTGCCCATACTGAGGTATTCTTTCTACGGAATATACATGACTGTCTAATGGTGTGGAACAACAATCCAGTTGTTACATCAGATGCATTTGTGCTATTTGTTCACCTTATGCACACACTGTATACATAGGTGTTTGACAACATTAATGGCATGTATATCAATTGTGACAGTGTGAATTGTGCCACTGATATATGCCAAGCACACATGGCAACTAGCCTATAGTGCCCATACTGTCACTTACAGGTATAGCAGTGTCCTTCCTAACATCTCCTGCAGACATTACAGTACCAGGACAGTGTGTGTGGTTACCCTCATTGAGTGTTGCTGTATCATACTGGTTGTCCAGTGTGTATGTGAAGGCTCATCTGTTATCATATGCAATTTCAGAGGGATGGGATTAGTGGTGATATTATTCAGATATTGTCCATGATTGTAGATGGTTCTTGTAAAGTTTGCCATGATCCTTTCCCTGTGGACACCATGCTGGAGACCTCTGCTGAGAGTGTACTCATATTCAGGTATATCAGCTTGCACAGATTCCCAGTATGCACCCAACCTCAATTGTAAGTCAGATGTATGATAAATTTCCTTTGCATTATTCATGTAAGGATGCTTATCTCACACACTCATCCTCCCCGTTGTTATGTCACCTTATGTATCAGACACAGACAACACAAATTCACTGTACAGTCCATACTGCACCATATAGATATGTGCTTGGTGTTGCTGCTACAGCTATCTTCCATTGACATGCACTCCTCTGCTGTACATGTGGGAGTTTCACATGTACTCTTTCCCTGTGTTCATTCTTACAATTCATCTGTGTGTCCCTATTCAATACACACACTTCCCCTGAATGATCATTTTACATGACAGTCCCATGTCCTGTTACAGATCATTAACACAGCTTCAGTACAGAATGCCAGGAATGGAATATCACAATACTCTGCACTGCCAGTACACTGACCTGTACTGTGTTTGGTCCACATACTTTGCATTTATACCTCTCAACTGTCCAGATATTCCCAGGATGTCCAGATGTTTTCCTCATGAAATATGTAGCTTTCTGCCATATGTCTGGGCTGATGTCTGTACTGCTGTGACTCAATATTACAGACATTTAGATGCATGCCTCAGCTGTCCTGATTTGTGCAGAATGTTCCAGTTTGTGTCTCATATTTGTGATGTTTTCCTCATAACATGTTGTTTTCCTGAAAGTCATTGGCGTATCACTGCAGGGTGCAGTCAGTAACTGATGACTTCTTCATCTTCGACTGACATTTGATTTTCAAGCTTCATGCTCTACAGAAAGTTCCTGCTGATGTGCAACCTATATATTCTATAATCTTCATATGTTTGGACATGGAATATTAACAATATGTCCCTATTTGTGGTCCTTTGTCCCCCCATTTTTATGGTTTTGTCAAAATTTCTCGAGCCAAGAGGTTGAGCGTGTTACATTCTAAAACATTCCTGTGTGACATCTGTGTCAACTATGTCCCTATTACTGGTTATTTGTCCTCTCATTAAGTTGGCGTCTGTAGATATGTTGCATTATCAGAATGACAGCTATTTGTACAGCCATACCTCTCAAATGTACAGATTTTTTCAGAATATCCAGATTTTGCCTCATAATTTTTGGACTATCTCTCATACAATTGTTGTTTACCAGCAAATCATTAGTAACTTATTGAGGGTTGAAGTCAGACAATAGTGACAGACATTTGAGTCTCAGATTTCATACTCTTCAGAAAAATCATTCATATACAAAACCTGTCTCTATCAACTTTCTAAGTTTGTAAGAGCAATATTTAATACATGTGTCCCTAGTTTTCATCCTTTGTCCACACATTATTTATGGCTTTTTTCCATGTTTCTTGCTCTTTTCAAAAGTATATGTGCAGCCCTGGTGATCATCGTGGCATTCCATGCAAATTCATAGACCATACGTGCTCTCCTGTATACAGAATTGATATCCATATTCTCTATCAAGGTTTCACAGCCAGCAATACTGGTATGAGCCACCAAACCTAGCTTAGGCACACCACGCTTTATTAATATGCATTACATGCTGCCACACACTGAACACCATTGTGGTCGCACATATACTCTATGTAGAGTCTACGTGAACCCTGCAAAGAGATTATTGAATCCGGGGGTATGGCTACTGTATTCTAATTAGGTTATTCTACTTTCTTATGAACAAAAAATTCATATGATTTTCTTAGTGACTAAATTATGCATTCATGACAGCATATTTCATGCTTTGCATACTTTGTATCCACCATTATGCCTATTTAGCTAAACAGTTTAGGACAATAAATTATAGTGGAGAAATTTCTGAAAGAAACAACGTACAACCAGATAGTAATGAGGCTATTTCACACCCCTTTCCTCATATTTGTCATAAATAAATAAAGCAAACTTTAGAGGTGCACACCTACAATCCATTCTGCAAGTCACAGTAAATTGCTCTTCCAATCTACATTAATTTCCTCAAATGTTATAACCCTTTTTAGTCTGCCTTTTAATTAATTCAGTAACATTTGTATACAATTGTCATCTGTCTCCATGTACTCCATGCAGCAGCACTACCATGACTTTTGTAAACAATTAAGTGAGAAGATTGCTCTGCCGTAGATCAAATGTGATCATATCACATACGTTTGAATGAACTGAAATTTTGACCTGCATTGTTTGTTGCAAATAAGTTTTAAAAGTTTATTTTTTATGGCAATGCCAATACACAATATACCTTTTTCCATTGAATTTTTCAGTGGCTCAGTTGTTATCAATTGCTTACAATATGTAGAGCATTTTTCATACCATGCCTTCTGTAGACTCATTCCATCTAGACTTTCCGAACCGTCCATTGACCAGCCTCTCTTTCTTTGGTATTATTCTGTCATGGTTTCTCTCCAGGTAACATTGCCCACTAATACCTTTTTTATACCCCTTCATGTATGGTCCTTATGCACTATTAACTTTTTGCTGTCCTCCTGTGATTGTTTTATTAATCTTGTTTCTTCCATAAAATTGTGGAGTCCTAGAAGCTGTCAATTATTAAATAAGTTAACAGAACTCATTTGAGAAAACAGTTCCTGAAAAGACAGAAAGCTGTTGAAAAAATGCTTACCTCAGGGCAAAATTTGCTTCAACAAATTTGCATTTTTCCAGAGTTATATTTAATTTAAAAAAGTTTTACTCAGCCTTATAGCAGTGTGCATATATGTATATATTATAAAAATTTGGATGCATACAACACTTGGTTGGGCTTGTAAAAAGCAATTTATTGCAGGAAAATAAAATAATGTTTGCCCGTATAGCAACAGGTTGAAATCAAAACTTTCAAAGCAAGAAAATAAAATGATTCACAGTGCAAAGTAAAAGACAGAGCATTAGTTTCATTTCTTTTAGCCAGAATGACTAAGCAACAGTCTCTTGTAGTAAAGCAGTTCTGCTCATTATTCACAGTTCTTTTGCCTGAACTTTTTTGACAACAGTATCTTCAGTTTGGTAAATGCATGAACAGGCATAACTCAGGATTGTAAAAGTCTACTATGTCCTGCTTTTCTCTCTCTTTCACTGTTGCAGCAGTAGGGACAGACAACAAAAATTGTTTGTTTTTTCTCTCCGCTTGCAGTATCAGTAACTAACAACAACATTCTTTTGTCTTTGCAGCAAAAAAAAATAAGTAGGTGAAACTAGTCTGTTCACTCTTCCCTCACAACAATAGCAACTGGTATTTTATGTTCTGCTGATGTAGTACTGGCAGACGATTTCACCCAAGTGAGAAACAACAGACTTACAAACAGGCCAGATTTCAATTATTTACTCAAGTCCTTCCATGACCAATGCTGAAATCAAACTGAAAAAGAGAAATGAAAGACAATTTTCTCTTAGGAGAACTATCCAAACCTGAGAGGGAAGCTTCATTTAAGTTAACCATTTTTGATTAAGAACACTGGTGTAGCAGTGACAACTATAGGCTTGCCTAGTTTAGTCCCCAGATGAACCCATGCACAGACAAGGTAATGGTACTTTCTGGGAAGTATTTTAGTCACACCATTAATAAATTCTCATACTAATGGTTTAAGCAAGGTAACAGCACAAAAAGCTAACAGACAGAAAGTCTCTTGATGTTGAAGTGGTTGTAAACAAAATGAAGTATTTTATCAGACCAAACTGGCTATGTCTTTGTATCCAGCCTGGCTAACTCTCTTCTAGAATGTGTAAAATTTATTAACCAGCTTACTGTTTAAATTACCCTGACTTGCATCATGGATAACTCTAACCTGTGGAATATGGTTATTCTTGATTGTTTATTTACTCCTTGTCAAAACTATATTTGTAATATGTTTTAATGTTTCTGTGTACCTTGGAGCTTTTCTCCCCGCGCCTCCACTGAAAATGGACATGTATCCAGTCAGACTATTCCTGTCAACAAATGTAAAATAAAATAAATGAATAAAATAAATAAATAAAAAATCTCCAGTTCAAACCGATAATCCAGACAGAGCATCTTGAGTAAGTACTTCTCAGCAAAGAGGAAACGTTCTTTCTCTTCACCACTCCTGGATGTGGTTCCCAGTCCTTTCACTCATTTAAGATACAGTCATCTCGACCACAGTGTGCTCTTCTCTACTTCTGGCCTCTCTGGACTCCTCTTGAGTATACTCAGTGAGTGTCTAATACATCGTGACTTCTGCTATCTTAGTTCAGGCCTCAAATTACATAGGCAGCTGCCTAACCCTCTAAACCCAATTACCTGTTTAACCAGTGAGAACTTAAATGGTCAGTCAACAACTGTACCCCACTAGATGAGGTCATATACCCATGCACATTTTTTAGCTGCTCTAGATCTTACCCACTTAGCAGTCCTGCACCCTCCTGTGGGTATTACTGCAAGGTACCTCAGGTTATTGCCATCACACTATGTTGCAGTAAACATACAACTGTAAATGTACACTTACGGGGATGAAAACATAATGCTTTGCTTCTTTAAGGAAATTTTGCTGATTGAAAATTATTTTAACTGGCTTTTCAGCAGACTGTCTTGCATAGCTGAAATCGCTGTATCATCTCAGTCATCCTCAGGAACAAACATAAGTCAATTTCTTATGAAGAAAAGAGATGAGAAATTTCTTGAGAAGAGAAGAGATTTTCTTATGTAGAGAAAAATAAGCTGCTGGTTAAATATGATCTCTGGGACTTCCAAACACATAGGTAGGGACATGGGCAGACTAGTTTGTTTAAGAAACCCTTATCTGACATCAAACTCTATGTTTATAGGTTTTGCTATCCACCAGTAAATTTGATTTTTACCACGATTTTGTGAGATGAATTCTGCAAATTTGCATGCAACCAGTGTGTCTGCATGCAGGTGTTATACTGGAGTACTGGTACTCTGTTCATCCTGCTGCTCAAGTCAGTACCCATGTCATCTTTTCGGTGTGGACAGTATCTGTGTTTTCTTGACACTGATGTCTGTATTTATCTCACCTTGTTAATGACTACAATGCTCATTCCATGCTATTCCTAACATCTGTAGCACTCTTATTCTGTTGCCTGTGTATTTACTGTTTTAGTCACTTTAATCATGTTATTCTTTGTGGTCCCAGCTCATTGCACTGGTTTGCAGTAGACCCTTGTCATCCATATTTTCTGCCCATACCCATAATTATTGTGCTGCTGATTTCTCAACTAACTGCTAACTCCTGTACTAGTAACATCTTGCCACAGATATCCATACTGATTTCATACTGTTACTGATGCTAATATCCAGCTTACTTTGCTACTGATTTCTGTATCCAGTTATCTTATCTGGTCTAATTTTAAGTGTACTCTGCATTTAACAACCCTCTAACCTTCCTTTCCATTTACCCTTTTTCCATCTCTCTCTCTCATACCCTATAAATGCCTCTGAAAATTCTCCTTTCACTTCTCATTTTGACATTAACTTATATAAGTCCACAACATTCTCTGTGAAAAATTGTTGCTAACAGTCCTGGGAGGAGTTATTCCTTTCATTCTGATGTTTATTTTTCCTACTGCTCCTTTGGTTTTCCTGTTTCACATCACTCGTATCATGTCTCCCCTATCACTTTTGGTCTCCATAAAAAAAGTTCATGTCCCCTATTCTCTATCCCATGAACCTGCCTTTTTGTTTTCTTCTTTACTTTTTCTTATTGTCTAGTTGTCTTCTTCGTGCATGACTTACAGAACTACACAAGGTATACAATGTGCACTTTGACCAGGGCATAGTAGAACTGGAATGCAATTCTTTCTTCTGATCTATCTGCCTGTTCTCTTTTCCCATAGATATGTCTGAAATGAATGCACTGAAGAATACTGGACCAAGGGCAAACTTCATTAGCCACATTCCTTATTGCTGACATCAGTCTTTTCATTAGCTTCCTCCATATATTACCTTTTACTTATACAAAAATCTCATTTTTCACTCTTAGTCCTACTCCAAACTTTTAAAGGTTTTCTAGCAGTCACCTGTGTAGTACCAAGCCAAAGGCATTGGTGGAGTCTAGATAAGCCATATCTAATTACTCCTTTGTGAGTTTCTCTTGTAACCATGGAATAAAGCTGGATCAGATTTGACTGACATCGTTTGGTAGATGACCTGCAGATTAATATCATCCGTGAAAGCAGCAGATCTTTCCCTCAGGATTCACCATCACTCTCCATGCCACTGCTGCAAGTATTAAAGGTCTGTACTTCCTTGGATTTTTTCTGCACTATCCTTCCTTGTATGGTAGAACCTATCAGGTTGCACTTTGTTGAAGATCTACACCATAGAAATTGCCAGAGCACTAACCAGGTTCTTAATGACCATTGGAGGTGGGTTTATATCATAACATCGAAGTAGTAAAACTTTGAATGTCATAATATCGAACCCAAAACAGCGAATGCTGAAAATAGCGAAGCTGCAGAACATTGACTTCTTTCCCAGGGAAAGAATTCGGTGGGCTGTTTCTGCCACTTCGCTATTTTCTCCACTGTGGTGCAAAGGTTACGGACCAGGTTAAGGTAAGTGTGCAAATGGACCGGGTTAAGGTGAGTGTGGGAATGGGATAGTTAGAGACCTTAAGGTTAGGGAGTGGGTAAGGTGAGTGTGTGATAGTTAGGGACCTTAGAGTTAGGGAGCGGGTAAGGTGAGCGTGCGATAATTAGGGACGTTAGGGTTAGGGAGCGGGTAAGGTGAGTGTGCGATAGTTAGTGATCTTAGGGTTAGGTAGTAGGTAAGGTGAGTGTGCGATAGTTACAGACCTTAGGATTAGGGTTTGGGTTAAGGTAAGTGGATAGATAGTAGTATATGTACGGTTTACTGTAGGGTTAGAAGTAGGATTTTAAGTGTATATGTGTGGTATGTGTGGATTACTTTTTTGGTGTACTTGTGTTGTGTGTGTGTTTCTCAGAACAGCAAATTTTTTTCCTGGGAAAAAATTTGCTGTTCTGAGCTTTCGATTATACAACATTTCGAAATTCTAAGTTTGAGCTTATGTTGTTCAATATTTTGGAATTTCGATTATGTGATATAAACTCTTGGAGGTAGTTTGGTTGTTTCCTTAATGCAGCCAGTTCTCTCTACATATTTTCTCTGTATTCTTGTGCCTGTTAGCTACTTTCTCCATCTTTCCTTCATGTTAGCATGGCATCCTCCTATTGCTTTACATTCTGAAGGATGAATTGAAGTAGTTATTCAAAATCCATTATTTTAATTTTTCTTCCATGATATATGTCTTATCTCTAATGAGTCTACTGAGCTTTCTCCCTCTTTTTATCTTTTTATTGAATACTTGAAATGTCCTGTTCCCTTTTTAACCTCTTTTGCCAACTATGTTATGACTTACACTTTGATGACCTAACTGGTTTTGTTTTTCTTTTATTTCCTGTATATATTGTGCCCTATGCACCTTCCTACCTTCCCTTCCAACATGTACTGTTGCTGCCTTCACTTTCTTTGTTGTGTTTTCTGCTTTTCTCTTTGTGCTTCCTTAACCTATCCAGTCCTCACCTATCCACCTCTTATATATATGCCTAGCATTTGTGCAAGTTGCTATTCTTAATTGTTGTAATATCACAATGGCATTCATCTGTTTAGTCTTTTCTTCCTCAGCCTACTATCAGTAGCTGTGATTGCTCCATTCATGACTCATTCCCGTAGCTTATTAACTCCTTTAAGTTGGTTTACATTTCCTAACTCATCCTATAGCAATACCATTGCCTTCCATTCTTACTCTTCCATTTACTGTAAACTTCATAGTGGCATGATCATTGATGGCTAAAGCCACCTCCTGGATATCCCTGACCCTTCATATTGGTTAGGACTACAACCGTAATTCTATTTTTTCTTGTACATTCCAGCAAACAGTTAAATGAGACCATCATTGTTTGAAACATCAGTCAACTTTCCGTTCTTATCATTTCTGGAATTTGGTATCTCACAGTCTTTTCCTGGCAGATTCAGCTTCTCCAAAACTATTCTCAAGCTTTGTCCTTCTTAACTGTCTTATTCTGTCTCCCAGCTAATTGTGCTCCTCTGTTTCCAATAACAGTTTTGTTGCAGTCATAGGCATAAATATACAACAGACATGTGTACCCAAAGACATGCACACATACACACACACACACACACACACACACACACACACACACACACACACACATATATATATATATATATATATATACAATACTTTATATTTGTATGTTTCTTCCATTAATAACTGTTTGAAACATAATCTTCCTTATATATTTTAAAATCTTTAACAGCCTCCTCATGATCCAGCAATGCATTACTCATTTTCTCTACTGACTTGCTAGAGGTCTGATAACACTGTGTGGATATGCCAACATCCCCTTCCTCCACCTTTACCATCAGGATGCTTACCATAGGTTCTGACCTATCCACTCTCTTATTCCCTTCATGGGTACTGTTGCTTTATCTCAGAGATCTCCCTTTTGATACTGTCTTTATATAGACTACTTCTGTTTTTTTTCCATTCCTTTCCTCATTATTATTAACAAACAACTTATGGTTAGGCACTTCCATGCTCCATGACATTTGTCTATGACATATGTTTTTTTTATTTATTTTTTTTGTGGCATCAGTAAAGGCCACTTTTCCTAATTGCATCACTGCTTGCAGCTGCTCTGTCTGTCTATGTATGAAATATTCCATGTAAACAGGCAAGATGGAGAATGAGGTACCAGATATTTTATTTTATTTTATTTTATTTTTGTTAACCGGGAAAGTCCGACTGGACACAGGTCCATTTTCAGTGGAGGCCCGGGCAGAAAAGCTCCATGATCCAATACAATATTAGATTAAAACAGTACAAAGCAATTCTTAACATCTATAAGTAGTACAGAGGACCATTTACATGGCATGTGATAACTCTAGTAGAATATACAGGCAGTACTCTAGTAGAATATACAATTAGTACAAATAATACAAATATATATAATTAAATATATATATATATATATATATATATATATATATATATATATATATATATATATATATTTTTTTTTTTGTAGAAATATTAGTAAATATAAAGTTGTAATACATTTATGCTTTAGTATAACAGAGAAGTAAATAAATGCCCATAGTGGCATAAAATAGGGTAAAGGTATGGGTAGGATGAGAGTAAGATAAGCTCTGTTAGGTATTGTGTTAGTCTAGAAACGGATTAGAGTGTTTTTCAGATAAGGGATGTGGTACAGAACAGTACAAGTGTTGGAATGTTTACTGCTGTTAGATTGATGAAATGTTAGGATGAATCTGTGGGATAGCAGTAGAGCTCAGTAAAGGAAAATGTTGTAGTGTAGCATAGTCCTTGCAACTGAGTATAGATGTTGCTACCCTGGGGTATAGCAAGAGCAGAGCCAGATGTTAGAATAGTAGGATTTCAAGAGGTGTTTGAAATGGGTGCAAGAAGTAGTGCTGGTTATATTGTTTGGGAGTGAGTTCCTGGTTTGTGCTGTTGTGCAGGCAAAGAGAGATTTACCTGCTTCATTTTTATATCTAATTACTTGAATGAGATTTTGGTTGCTAGATCTCAGGGCTCTAGTGGTGTAGGGCTTAATTATTTGTTGGACGGCAGGAGTTTTTTCAGGGTAGTAGTAGAGTTTATGTGCAACTATGGCTTGATTGAGTCTAAGTAGCTGAGGAAGTTCCAGCCACTTGAGTTGCATTAGGGAAAGACAGTGATGGGATCTATTTGAGGAGTCTGTTGCAAATTTGGCAATTTTGCTGTAGCATGATTCCATTTTGTGAAGTTCAGTCAGGTGAAGATTAGTTAAGATAGGGGAAGCATAGAGAAGGATAGAGAGGAGGTGGCTTCTTGCAATGGTGGCTTTGGTCTGATTAGTCATGAACTTTTTATTTCTATAGAGCAGACCCAGTTTTCAGTTGACCTTTTTTATGGTTTGTGCTATATGGATATCATACTTTAGGTGGTTATCAGTGTCAACTCCTAGTAGTTTGGTGTGGTTGGTTGGTGTGATTTGAATATTGTTTTTGGAGTTTATAGTGAGGTTATAGTCTGAGTTGGATGATCTGCCAGGGGTGAATAGTATTAGTTTGATTTTCTTTGGGTTGAGAAGAAGTTGTATTTCAGTAAACCAGGTTTCTGCTAGGGTAAAGTTGTATTGGGTGATGGTGTGTAGTTCCTTAATGCTGGGGCAGCACAGATTATGGTGGTGTCATCAGCATATTGAACTACTGTAGCAGTGGGTAGTGAAGAAGAAATGTTGTTAGTGAAGAGGGATAGAAGGGCAGTGCTTGTGCTGTTGGAGGGTCTGAAGCCATGTTGGGAGTTGGATAGTAGTTTATTTTGTTGAAGATATTGCATTAGTTACAAATGGACAACTCTTTCTAGAATTTTTGATAAGGATGATAGTATGGCAATTGGACAATAGTTGGTTAGCTCTAAGGAGCTGCCACCTTTATGCAGAGGGACAATATGGGAGATTTTCCAATGGGTGGGAACTTTGTGTTCTGAGATTGATCTATTAATTAGAATCGACACTGGGTAGGATATGGTGTCTGCTACTATCTGAAGGAAATCTGCAGGGAGTTTATCGGCAGCTAGTTTAGTTGGTTTTAGCTTCCTAAGGAGGTTTGCAACCATTTTAGTGTACAGTGGTTGTAGGGAAAAGGTAGATAAGTTATTTTTTGTATGACTGTTATATGCGGTAGAAGATTGTATAGGATTGTATATGGGTAGAGATGATGAGGTGTTATGATTGTATATGGGTAGAGATGATGAGGTGTTATGCTTTAGTGAATCCTAATGAAGGATATAATGGAAGATTATGTTTTGAAAGAATTTGTTTTTGCATTTGGAATAAGATGTTGATTCTGGAGCTCATAATAATGTTTCCTGAGGAAATAAATTAGACATATCTATGGCTGAAGAACAAGAAGTTTCTGATTGTGCTGCTTAAACAACAGGATCTGGAGCACATAGTGTTTCTTTTTATGCCAGTGCCTGTTATACTGGTTGGAGTCCGGCCTAGTTGCTCAACAACTAATTGTGGCCTGTACTGAGAAAACTGAGAAAATCTGGAAGCCAGAATCCTGGGAGGGCTGTAGGAAAAAGTGGTCCTACATACTATGCAGACACTGTTAAATCATCTGTGGGTAAGTACAGCCTCTACTATTAAAAGTTATAGTATTGTTAAACTGTTATTCAATGTGCCTGCAGGAGAAATACCAGACAGACTGTTTTGCAGAAAGGTGTCTTTTGAAAGTGCGTAGGATGATGCCTGCAGATGTCTAAGTTCTGTTTCAAATATTAGAAGACTGCACATCTGAACAGAGTTTCAGGACAAAGACTGACTCTAGAGTTTCCTCTTCTGTTGTTCTATAACATCAATTGTTTTTATTTTTAAACATCTATAAATTATTATTTATCGCATATGTAAAATCCTAGTATCTTATTTTACAGGATATTTGCTTAAGCATGCAATAAATAACATATTTAGAAAATGTTTGGGTAGGAATACGGTTCTATAATTGGTGGAAAAAGTTGTTTTAGGAAAGTGATACATCTGCAAGGATGCAGCTGGAAAATACTGAAGAATTAGTATCTGTGTGAGTATTTCTTAATGAGTCGAATTGGTTTACATAGCTGCCAGTTCAAGTAAAATTCGAATTTAAAGTCATTGAACCCTTTTTGTTTTTTATTTGGGGAAAATTTGGAAATACAATGTATCTAGTCCACAAATTTAATTTATTCAGTACTGTGTCCAGTCTTATTCATGAAAGGAAAGCTGTCTAACAATTAAAAGACATAAAATATGAATGATCATCAAGAAATTTAAAACTCTTTACTTCTGACCTTTTTTTTTTTAAGGACTGTATGTTTTGACAATTGTTGCTCCCTGCAAATAAATGCATGTATCCTCAAAATAGTTTGACATTTTATCATGAAAGTTCAAGGAAATATTTATGGTATAATTGTCAATAAAACTTCATTAAACTGTACTTCCACCTTCAAAAGCAAAGTAGCATATGCATCGCAAATTTTAATGAAAAAAGATTATATTTGCATCGTTTTACACCTATATCTTTTATTTTATTTTATGTATTCTTTTTTTTTCTCAATAAATTTTTTATTAAGTATATAAAACCAGACATTTAGGAGTTTTGTACATGAAAAATAGGATTGAATAAGGATATTGCAACTCTAAAAAAAAACAATCATTCAGGAGAGTTTACATATAACAATGATAATAAAACATTACAAAATATATACACTATATACAGGTTAGGCATCCTGAAAAGATAGAAAAAAATAAATAAAAAAAATACCATCATGAAACAATAGAAGAATTGATGGCATTAACTATTGATAATATTTAACACTTTTTCTAATACTAACTTCTTTAATGCCTTTTTTTTGGACTTCTAACTATGTTCCTTTGAACATCAATATATGAATAAGCCATTTTTTGAAAAGTAGCCCAATTTAGTTTGGTGCGATCAAGCCAATTTTGTGTTATGTAAAGTTTTAATAAGGAGCAAATGAAGATGATAACATGAGTATCTGATTTTGAAAGATGAATTAATGGAATATGACGAATAGCAAATTCCCAGGACAATGTAGACTTATGGTACCCCATTCTCTGCAGTCTGACTTTCAAAGAGGTCCATAATCTATGAGAAAAATGACAATACCACAAAATGTGGAGAAGATCTGCTTGGGGGTGATAGCAACATGAGCATGATGAGGATTTGTTTGGGTTGAATTTATTTAATTTATACAGGGTATAATAGGCATCATTATTAATCATTAATTGTGTGTATAATAGTTTTTTGAAAGGGATAAATTCCTTTGTATGTCTGATAGCCAAAAGTTTCTGAGACTCGGATAACTGAGAATTATAATTCAATCATACATTAGATAAAAGACAATTGTGTTCCATCATTAAGCTCTTTATCAACTTGTAGGAATTTGAAAGCATTTTATCTGATGAAGATAGTATTTTGATAACTGTGTTGAGATTATTCATTTGATGTTCTATGGGGTCTATACATAAAAACTTATTTTTAATTATTACTCTTAATTGATGAAGAATTGGTGAATAGTTCCAATTAACTTTCAAAATCTTACACCAATCAGGTAAAGATAAGTCAAGATGTTTCAAAATATCTCCAACTTTTAAATTTTTTATTAGAGGATATTTTGTTAAGTTAAAAGGTTTGTTATCAATCATTATATTTGGGTTTAGATGAATTGGTTGGATAAAATGAGAAATCTTATCTAAATTGCACAGTTTAAGTAAAGTTTGAAAAGCTTTAATCTTTTGTTTAATAAAGATGGACAAATTTTTGGTAGATATGGTGTCCAAAGAGATAAAAGGAACAGCTTCTGGGTTTATATTATTTGAAATGATGTAATTATACCATATTTTTATCCATAAAGAATGATTTATATGAGAAATGTTCTTGGAATTAGATATGGTGAAAAGTTTGTTAGATGAAACAATCAAATAATAGAGATGTAGGTTAGGAAGACCCAAACCACCCCTGTTCTTAGAAATTGATAATCTGGAATATGAAATTCTAACGGATTTGGGGAACCATAAAAAATTATTTACAGACTCAAAGAAGGATTTCGGAATTATCTGGTCAGACGATGTGAATTGGTAAAGGAATTTAGGCAAAATGTTCATTTTAATTATGGCAGCCTTTGATAAAAGTGAAAGATTTAGATGTTCCCATCTGTTTATATCAGATAATATTGAATTCCAAACTTTATATATGTTATTTTGAAAAGAAGATTTATTATTGTGTTCTAAGTTGATACCTAAGTATTTTATATTATAAGTAAACTGAAATTGATGATCTGAAAACAGAAATGTTTTATGTACTAAATGATTTAAAGGATATATATAGGTTTTAGAGGAATTTAAAAGATAGTTCGAAACAGAAGAGAAGTAATCAATAGAGTTAGTTATTTTTCTATAATCAGATAGTGGAGTTTGAAAGTAAATTATTAGGTCATCAGCAAAGGCTGAGAAATAAATTTTGGTGTTAAGAATTCTAGGGACATTGTGAAAAGTATTTTGAATAATATATAACAACAAAGGTTCTAAATAAATATTAAAGAGAAAGGGAGACAATGGACAGCCTTGTCTTGTTCCTCTAGTAATCTTTATAGGAGAAGAAAAGTGACCATTAATGTAAAGTCTAGTAAACATATCTTTGTATAATACTTTTAAAAAGTTTATAAAGAATAAAGGAATATTGAAACAAGACATAGTCTGAAAGAGAAAGTTCCAACAGACTCTGTCAAAAGCATTTGATGCATCAATGATCAGAGCATATATTGGGTTTGTGTCTTTTTTAATAAGATGAATGATAGACTCTAAGGACAGTGTATTGTCTCAGGCATGTCTGCGGGACATAAAACCAGATTGATCTTGAGAAATAATTGAGGGTAAAATCCGTTTCAATCTATTAGCCAAAATAGATGATAAAATCTTAATATCTACATTTATTAAAGAAATGGGTCTATAATTAGCTGGGTCAGATTTTTCTTTATTACTTTTCAGAATTAAGATAGTTTTAGAAGTATTCCAATGAATATCTGAGATATCATTAACTCTTATATGATTATATACTTTGAAAAGAAAGGGAAGAATTACCAATTTAAAAGTTTTGAAGAATTCCGGAATGAAACCGTCAGGACCAGGAGATTTACCAGATTTAAGATTATCAATTGAATCCGAGATTTCTTGTAAGGATATAGGAGCAGAAAGTAAACTTTGTTGGTTATCATTTAGTTTAGGGAAATGCAGAGAATTTAAGAAAGTTTTTATGTAATTATCATTACTAAAATTAGAAGACTTTGAATATAAATCAGTAAAAAGAGAAGTAAAGAGCTGAATAATTTCTTCATCCGTGTTATATAATCTATTCTTATAAGACAAAGATGAGATTTTTGGTCTGTCAAAATTAATTTTGATAATTCTAGCTAGTAGTTTAGAGGGAACCTGGGCCCATTCTGAATATGAAGCAAGTAACTTTTGTTCAGCTAAAGATAGATTATTTTGATGAAGCAAAATTAAATCTTTTTGGCATTCAAGAATTTGCTTTTCTATAGTATAGTCATGGTTCATTCTAAGTTGATTTTCCAGAGATAGAATTCTAGATTTTAAGAACTCCTCTTTCTTAAAGTAAAGTTTTTTGAAATAGGCCGCTTTACTGATAAATAGTCCTCTTAATCTCGCTTTACATGCAGCCCATTGTATGTCATAATGGATATCTGATGATCCCAAGTTACCTTCCACTTCCTGTAAAATTTCGGAACATTGTTTACAAATTTCTTCATTTAGTAGTAAATTATTATTTAAAGACCATTTATTCATATTAAATTTATTTTTAATATTAGTATTTATGTTTAATTTTAATAAAATTCTTGAATGGTCCGAAAAAAATCTAGGTTCAATATTAAAATCTAAAATATATTTTGAGATAGAATCAGAAATTAGAAAAAAATCCAATCTGGACCATGCACGATAACATTTAGAGTAATAGGTATAAACATCATTTCTATTTGAGATTTTAACAGTATGTAGTGGGTCCATTAAACTATAATCCATCATCAAATCATTAAGAGCCATAGTAGATTGATAGTTATAAGAAACAGTGGAGCGAGAACGATCAATTTCTGGATTTATTACTGCGTTCCAATCACCGCCTACTATAATATAGTGGTCTTTATATGATGTGAGAATATTATGGATTTTTAAAATGAACAAATGCTGTAAATTACATGGGCCATATATGTTTAAAACTAAAAGAGGTTTATCAAGACCATGGATAGAAGTGGTAAATAAACACCATCTACCCTCATTATCAAATTTCTCATCGATAATGTTCCCCATGAATTTTTGCTTAATGATTATGGCTACTCCTCTGGAATTAGATGAGTCCCCTGAGGCTACAATCTTCTTGATCCATTTTTTATTCCTCTCTTTATTCCAATCAAGTCGAGGAATATGGGACTCTTGAATAAAACAAATATTGGCCTGTGACTTAAAAATCAAATGAAACAATAATGACTTTTTTGCTTTGCTTTGAATACCTCTAACATTCCAAGAATCCAATATTATATCAACTGGCATATTCAAAGCATACAACTAGTATTGATGCTGTAAAGAAAACACAGAGTAAAATCCCAACAGCACTTAAACCAGTACATCCGAAAAATAAAAAAAAACAGATTTAAACTGGACAGTATTTAAATATACAATCAAATCAACAAATATCACATGTAGAAGAAAAATAATATCAAGAGTAATATAAGATTTATTTATATCCTTTATCCTGACCCTAGTGCCTACCCACCAAACACCTAATGATAAAGGAAGATCAGATGCGAATAGAATAGAAGCTGAAATTTTAGATAATAAAAGCATCAGGTTAACATAAAGAATACTCAATGAAAGCCTAACAAAAATTAAAACCAGTACTACACTACTAAACCTATATACAAGACTAACTAATTTCAAGATGTCCAACATACTCAATCCCTACTTAATATATTAAACTACAAGCTCCTATTATTAAGTAAAAATATATAATAATAAAATGAATTTCCGCAAGTATTTCAAGAAAGGAAAAAAAGAACAATATTAACTAACAAAAAAAAAAAAACATCCCAGCATAGCAAATAATATGATAAAAACAAAACATATGTAAAATAACATGTATTGATATTAAGAGACAAATATAAACACATTACTATATATATAAATAATCCTATGAGAACCTAGTAGTAAATGTATCATATATAAAATGATAATTTAATTAAATATAGAGAAAAAAGCTATAAATAACGCAAAACAAAATAAGATTATGGACTATCAAGTAATCGCACAGTAAACAACAACGAACTTGTCAGTAATCATATAGATAATAACTATTGCCAAAAATGTCTAAAATTATAGTATAAACATTTAAATTTATTCCTGATATAGCAAAGACTATCCCCTGAGAGACTTAAATTTTATAAATCAATCCCATATAAATGAATGTTAACTGTCAAAATAGCTGTTATTTAGCAACTTCTCTCAGTAGTTTACTGTATAATGAATAGACTTTGTTGCCATCTAGTGGTAAAAGATGAATACAAATAAAAACTACTGGAGAATACCTTGACCCATATTATATTCACTAGATTAAAAGAATACTATTGTAGATTTATATATTTTGAAAAAATAATTTTAAAATGTTTGAATCAATAGATCTGCTAATTGTAAGATTATAAAGTCCTTTTAGAATATAAGGAAGCAGTATGGCAACAGGATGTAAAATATACAGCACTCGTATGCATTCTCTTTAGAATATCCAATGTAAAGCAAAACAAAATAAGCTAAATTCCAAAACAATCAAACAGTTTACACATAAACATGTATATTATACCCAGTGAGATTAAAGTTAAGTCTATCTAAACTTTACAACAATTTATCTGTGTAATAGCTTGCTAAACATAACATACAATTACAATCCCCTCATAATGCATATAGTAAATTGCATAGAATTCTTGAAAGAACAAGCAAACAGTATAGATAAAATATATAATATATCATTAAGTTATATTTCAAAATATGTTTTTTCCTTGTCTACCCATTCTTGTGTATTTGTAATGAATGTGACTAACCTATTCTGCTGAATTATGAATAAATTCCGCCTAGTAGTCAAGGCAGTTACTCGCATTAAAGCGAGAAAAACATGTGGAGAATCGCTGGTGGTATTGTGGAAAGATCACTTATTTAAAGTAAAAAAAAATAGTCATCGCTTAGTCACAGATACTCTAAAAGTGAATAAATAGGTATAAAAATCCTTCCTGAAGACTAATACTTGCTGACGAGAAGCGCCACTGTGTAAGTGAAGCTAGCAGATATCCACAGCAAATGATGACGTCACCATCAGCTTCCGAGAGTCCGTAAGAGGTGCGTGCTCAGATACAGATGCAGCTGGTGCTACAAGCAGAAGATTTTCTCTTCAGATAGTCTCGAGAGGCGAAATTTCTCCCTCCATAAACCACACAACTGGCACAGGGGACTGCAATCTAAAAACTAGAAAATACTAATGCACTATATTCGTAAAAAGCGAAAAAGATAACTATATGACAGTTCGAAAGTCTGACAACAACACTAGAAATCTGTAAAGCATACACCATCACAGCAATATTAGCAATGCATTCTCTTTAGAATATCCAATGTAAAGCAAAACAAAATAAGCTAAATTCCAAAACAATCAAACAGTTTACACATAAACATGTATATTATACCCAGTGAGATTAAAGTTAAGTCTATCTAAACTTTACAACAATTTATCTGTGTAATAGCTTGCTAAACATAACATACAATTACAATCCCCTCATAATGCATATAGTAAATTGCATAGAATTCTTGAAAGAACAAGCAAACAGTATAGATAAAATATATAATATATCATTAAGTTATATTTCAAAATATGTTTTTTCCTTGTCTACCCATTCTTGTGTATTTGTAATGAATGTGACTAACCTATTCTGCTGAATTATGAATAAATTCCGCCTAGTAGTCAAGGCAGTTACTCGCATTAAAGCGAGAAAAACATGTGGAGAATCGCTGGTGGTATTGTGGAAAGATCACTTATTTAAAGTAAAAAAAAATAGTCATCGCTTAGTCACAGATACTCTAAAAGTGAATAAATAGGTATAAAAATCCTTCCTGAAGACTAATACTTGCTGACGAGAAGCGCCACTGTGTAAGTGAAGCTAGCAGATATCCACAGCAAATGATGACGTCACCATCAGCTTCCGAGAGTCCGTAAGAGGTGCGTGCTCAGATACAGATGCAGCTGGTGCTACAAGCAGAAGATTTTCTCTTCAGATAGTCTCGAGAGGCGAAATTTCTCCCTCCATAAACCACACAACTGGCACAGGGGACTGCAATCTAAAAACTAGAAAATACTAATGCACTATATTCGTAAAAAGCGAAAAAGATAACTATATGACAGTTCGAAAGTCTGACAACAACACTAGAAATCTGTAAAGCATACACCATCACAGCAATATTAGCCCTTACCAGAATCAAATAAAGAATACACTCAACATAACTTATTAGGGAAAAAGAAAAAAATAAGATTAGGCAATAACAGACATGTACATTCTAAAGCATAAATAATGACAGAAAAATATCACTTTTGAGATACATTAAGAGTAACATATTATGATACAGAGTCAGGAAGCTTTTTAAATGTTTTAAAAAAATATCTTTAGCATCTTTGGGATCAGAGCACACAAACCTTTTGTCATTGACTGTAAAAGACAAGGTATTTGGATAAGACATACGAAATCTTATCCCTCTTTTTATCAAGTCAGCACAATAAGGGGCAAGTTTTTGTCTACTTAATTTTATTTGAGAGGGAAGATCTTGGGAAAATGACAGTTTATGAGATTTCCATATAAATTGTTTTTTACTTTTAGCTGCATCCAGGATTTGGAAAGTATCTTGAAAGTTTAATAACTTAGTATAAATAATCCTTGGTGAGGAAGAATCCTGTTTAGTACGTAATGCTCTATGTGCTCTCTCTACAATTATAGATTTTGAGGATGTTTCATAGTTTAACAATGTTTCGAAGATGTCCTTAGTCACAGATAACAAGTTTTTATTGTCATAAGATTCAGGCAAACCACGGAAAATGATGTTATTTCTTCAACTTCTGGCTTCCAAATCCAGCAGCTTAGCTTGTATATCAGAAATAATCTTATCTTTAGACTTAAGGTCACTTTCCAATGAATCAGTTTTTATCTCTAAAGCTGTATTTCTATTTTCAATCATATCCATTCTATCATTTATTTGTTTTAAAGTTTTACTAAATTCAGCAAATTGTTCTGAGAAGTTTTGGATAGCACTTTGGATAGGCTTTAATGCTACTTTTAATTCATCTAAGTGAAAGTTTGAATCATTTAAGTCTTTATTACTTACTTTGGAAGTTTCAGTAGATTGTTTAGATGTCCTTAATCTTTTTGAACTGGAATCTTTTTCAGGAGAGAGCATTGAAGAAAATTTGGCCTTTGTAGGTTGAGTCTCCATGGAGTCAGATTTTGTAGCCATGCCCAGAGATGAAGTGCAATTGACAGGATATCAGGATCCAGGGATAGACTGAAGCAGCAGGTGACCAAGCAGATGTGATACCAGAATTGTTCTGAGGTAAAATAAATACCAGGATAAGAAATTCAGAGCAAAAAATAATCCAAATACGTAGAAAAAGATTTATAAAATCTTTTTGTAAAAAAAACTGAGGAAAAAGTTTAGTACAAAGTTGTAAAAAAAGACCAAAAGTTAAATAGCTGTGAGGAGCTCAAAGAGTAGGGACTAATCTAGTCGGCAGCCATCTTGGAACCCCCTATTTTATGTATTCTTTGTTGGCCAGTATAGTCCCACAAGTCCAGTATCCCCTTTTCAGGGGAGACCAAGATAGTATTCATATTGATAAGAGAAATTTGGCCAGGTCACCAGGAAGCTTCCCCTACTCTTTTTTCAATAAGTGCCATGGGATCTTTTACATCCACTTAAGCAACGGCAGACTCAAGCAGATGGAACCTCCCTTTAACATCTCATCTGAAAGAAGGATACATATGAAAAGCATCAAAATGCCACCTTTATCTAGAAATGCACATTGTTTTTAGCAATGAGTTCACTACAGCATCACTTTTGTTTTTCACAGCTTTTACATTTGTTAATCTGAATATAACTAAAGTCTTTGTTTTTGGTTTCAACTGACTGTTTTGCAAATTTAGGACTTATCAGATGTATATTGCCTATTATCTGCTATAACATAAAACAGGGATCACAGAAAGCAGAATGTCAAATATGGGCACTTCTGTTAGAACAAGTGAAAGTATCCCCAGGATTCAATAAAGCCTATAAGGTAATTTTTCACTGTGTGTGCATCATGGCACAATGCCCATATGGGCACAGACAGTTTTGGATTCAGTAAGCATCGTGTAAGGGCGTCCCCCCTATGCAAACACAGTAAACACTAAGGTATGATAATTAAAGCATAAGCAACTGAATTACATGCTAAAAAGCATAAGCAACTGAATTACACGCTAATCAACAAATCCCACATGGTGGAGCTATTCAACAAGATATGAAGTATCTGTGTACATTTTGTGTTGGTTTTCCCTGTGAATTCCAAAACTTTTGGAATACAGACACGGACACAGAAAGGAGTCTACATGGACAGAATGTTAGGGGCTGCTGCTACTTTAATATATGTGTATGTGCTACAGGCTGAAGCCAATACTGCAGCTGCTTCTAATAGGTCTGGTACAAGAAGGAAAAGAGTTTTCAGGCCCCATTTAGGCCCCATTTAACTTATCACAACCTACATGACATGGAAATACTAGAGTGCTCCAGGGTGGACAGGGAGGCACTACAGGAACTCTCCGACCTTTGCCATCCACAACTCAGAGTCAGAGCCAACCAAGGGGAACCTATCCCATTGAGACAAGAGTATGTGTAGCCCTTAGAATCTTAGCTACAGAAACCTTTCACAGACCAACAGGGGAGATGTGGGGGGGGGGGGTCACAGGTATTTGCATCAAGGATCCTCCAGCAATTCTTGAATGCTATGCTCCCACATGCCAGTGACCACATATATTTAACCTGTAGTTCTGAAGAGAGGGCGAGAAATATGCAGGAGTTCTACTGTGTAGTTCTGTACTCTGAAAAGTGGGTGCCATAGATTGCACACATATAGAAATGAAGCCACCACCAGGGGAACAGGGTAAGCTCTACATTAAAAGAAAGAAATACCACTTTATCAACTGCCAAGTCATGTGTAATGCCAAGGGAATCATCTTGAACATGTGTGCTTACAACCCAGGCAGTTACCATGACTCCCACATCTGGCATAGCTCCCAACTGTACCAGATGTTTGCTAGGTGGGATATCACACAGGGTAATTTACTGGGGGATGCAGGTTATGGACTGGAAACATAGCTAATGACACCCATCAAAAATGCACACACACCCACAGAAGAACGCCATAATGAGGCACATGGTTAAACAAGAAATATCTTAGAGCATGTGTTTGGGCTGCTGAAGTCATGGTTCTCATGCCTAGATACATTGGGGGTAGCCCTGCAGTACAATTATTGGACATGTACAGAAATATTCACAGTATGTGCCATGCTACACAATACAATCCTTAGTAAACAGCATTAGCAGGATCAGCAAGGGGAAACAGCACACATCCCAGCACCAATATCAGGGTCACCATAGCCACAGGCAGATAAAAAGTTAGAGGGGGGAACCACCAGCTACTGTGGTTGTAGGCAGATGTAGGCATACTCAGTATGCCCTTGCATTGGCCAAGAGACAACTCATATTGCACTCACTCACCATATAGAGGCCTTGAACCTTCCTCCTATTTACATACATATAGTAACATTGATGCCAGGCAACTCATACAACCTTTACCTCCCCATGTATTGGCTGTGTACTGTTTGCATCAGACAGAGTCAGCCCTGAACTACAACCTTGTCAACTGTTGCATTTACAAGGTAAGTCTGAACCTGGAGTGTTTTGCATAATAATTATGAATGGCATATCCTTGTATCACACTAATTGGTACTGTAAGCAAGTACAAGGCATCACAGATATAAACAGTCAGACCACTGAAAAGTAGTGATGGTGACTGCACAGCCCAGTTTAGCACCATATATTTGTAAAAGAAATTCATTAAAGAGAGAAGTAAGAAAGTAATGATATGCATTGCAGTTTCTGACTTCACAGCCCTCACAAGATCATTTACAATAAATCTGGTAAATTTGATGCTATTGACTGTGTAACTTTCCAAGGCCAATATATGCCAAAGGTAAATTTAGCTGTTCAACACCACAAATGCAGATATAGTAAGCACTTTAAGTCAGATATGCACCCTGAGCATCAGACACAACGTTTATGTATCCCTGAATCCAAAAGATAGAAAACAGGCATATGGCACAGTTTTTTTTTTCTCAAAAATTTTTTTATTAAATATATAAATAACAAGACAGTTAGAAGTTTTATACATGAACAGTAGGTATAAATAAACATATTTCGACTCATAGATGAGAAAACAATCCTTCAGGAGATTTAACATATTATTAAGTAATAAAGCAATACGCAATATGTACACTATATACAAGTTAGGCAACCTGAAAAAAAAAAAAAAAATTTTAACATTAACTATTTATTATATTTAAGACTTTTTCTAACACTAACTTTTTTAATGCTTTTTTTTGGACTTCTAACTAAGTGCCTTTGAGCATCAATATATGAAAAGCCATTTTCTGGAAAGTAACCCAATTTAGTTTGGTTCGATCCAGCCAATTTTGTATTATGTAAAGTTTTAGTAATGAGCAAATAAAAATGATAACATGAATATCTAATTTTGAAAGATGAATTAATGGAATATGAAGAATAGCAAGTTCCCAGGACAATGTAGACTTTTGGTACCCCATTTTCTGCAATCTGACTTTCAAAGAGGTCCATAATCTGTGAGAGAAATGACAATACCATAAGATATGTAGAAGGTCTGCTTGGGGGTGAGAACAACATGAACATGATGGGGATTTACTTGGGTTAAATTTATTTAATTTGTATGGGGTATAGCAGGCGTCATTATTAATCATTAATTGTGTATATGATAATTTTTTAAAAGGGATAAATTCCTTTGTATATCTAATGGCCAAAAGTTTCTGAGACTCTGACAATTGGGAGTTATAATTTAACCAAACATTTGATAAAAGACAATTATGGTCCATTATTAAGCTATTGATTAACTTATAAGAGTTTGAGAGCATTTTATCTGATGAGGAAAGTATTTTGATAATCGTGTCGAGGTTTTTCATTTGTAGTTCTATGTGGTCTAAACATAAAAATTTGTTTTTAATTATTACTCTTAGTTGACTAAGGATTGGTGAATAGTTCCAATTTACTTTCAAAATTTTACAATCGGGTAAAGATAAGTCAAGATATTTCAAAACATCTCTAACTTTTAAATTTTTTATTAAAGGATATTTTGTTAAGTTAAAGGGTTTGTTGTCTATCATTATATTTGGGTTTAGATGAATTGGTTGAATAAGGTGAGAAATCTTTTCTAGATTACATAGTTTGAGTAAGGTTTGGAAGGCTCTAATCTTTTGTTTAATTACAGTAGACATATTATTAATAAATAAACTATCCAAAGAGATAAAAGGAATAGCTTCTGGATTTATATTTTTGAACTGATGTAATTGTACCATAATTGTATCCATAAAGAATGATTTGTATAAGAAATATTCTTGAAATTAGATATGGTGAGAAGTTTATTAGATGAGACAATCAAATAATAGAGATATAGATTAGGAAGGCCTAAACCACCCTTGTCCTTCAAAATTGACAATCTGGAATAGGAAATTCTAACAGATTTAGGGAACTATAAAAATTTTGCCAAAGCTTTATTTACAGACTCAAAAAAAGATTTTGGAATTATCTGATCAGATGATGTGAACTGGTAAAGGAATTTAGGCCGAATGTTCATTTTAATTATGGCCGCCTTTGATAAAAGTGAAAGGTTTAGATGTTTCCATCTGTCCATATCAGATAATATTGAGTTCCATACTTTATTGATGTTATTTTGAAAAGAAGATTTATTATTGTGTTCTAAATTGATACCTAAATATTTTATACTATAAGTAAACTGAAAATGATGATCTGAAAACAAAAATGATTTATGTGCTAAGTGATTTAAGGAAAATATATGAGTTTTAGAAGAATTTAAAAGATAATTCGAAACCGAAGAGAAGTAATCAATGGAGTTTGTTATTTTTCTATAATCAGATAATGGAGTTTGGAAGTAAATAACTAGATAATCAGCGAAAGCTGAAAAATGAATTTTGGTATTAAGAATTCTAGGGACATTTTGAAAAGTATTTTGAATAATATACAACAACAAAGGTTCTAAATAAATGTTAAAAAGAAAGGGAGACAATGGACAACCCTGTCTTGTTCCTCTGGTAATCTTTATAGGAGAAGAAAATTGACCATTAATGTAAAGTCTAGTAAACATATCTTTGTATAAAACTTTTAAAAAATGTATAAAGAATAAAGGAATATTGAAACATGACATAGTTTGAAAGAGAAAGTCCCAACAGACTCTGTCAAAGGCATTTGATGCATCAATGATCAGAGCATATATAGGGTTTGAATTTTTTTTAATGAGATGAATGATAGACTCTAAGGACAGAGTATTATCCCAAGCATGTCTGTGGGACATAAAACCTGATTGATCTAGGGAAATAATTGAGGGTAAAATCCGTTTCAATCTGTTAGCCAAAATAGATGATAAAATCTTAATATCTACGTTTATTAAACAAATGGGTCTATAATTTATTGGGTCAGATTTTTCTTTATTATTTTTTAGAATTAGGATGGTTTTTGATGTATTCCAATGAATATCTGAGATATCGTTAACTCTTATATGATTATATACTTTGAGAAGAAAGGGAAGAATTACCAATTTGAAAGTTTTGAAAAATTCTGGAGTAAAACCATCTGGACCAGGAGATTTTCCCAATTTAAGATTATCAATTGAATCCGAGATTTCTTGTAATGATATAGGAGCAGAAAGTAATTTTTGTTGACTATCATTTAATTTAGGAAAATGTAGAGAATTTTAAAAGATTTTTAAGTGATTATCATTAACTGAATTAGAAGAACCTGAATATAAATCAGTATAGAGAGAAGTGAATAGCTGAATTATCTCTTCATCCGTGTTATATAATTTATTTTTATAAGATAAAGATGAGATTTTCGGTCTTTCAAAATTAACTTTAATAATTCTCGCTAATAATTTAGAAGGAACCTGGGCCCATTCTGAATATGAGGCAAGTAATTTTTGTTCAGCTAAAGAGAGATTATTTTGGTGAAGCAAAATTAAATCTTTCTGACAGTCGAGAATTTGTTTTTCTATAGTAGGGTCATGATTCAGTCTAAGATGATTTTCCAAGGAAAAATTCTAGATTTTAAGAACTCCTCTTTCTTAAAGTATTGCTTTTTGAAAAAGCTGCTTTACTAATAAATAATCCTCTTAATCTCACTTTACATGCAGCCCATTGTATGTCATAAGGAATGTCTGATGACCCCAGGTTATTTTCCATTTCCTGTAATATTTCTGAACATTGTTTGCAAATATCTTCATTTAGCAGTAAATTATTATTTAAAGACCACTTATTAAAGTCAATTTTATTTTTAATATTAGAGTTTATGTTTAATTTTAGTGAGATTCTTGAATGGTCCGAAAAGAATCTAGGTTCAATGTTAAAATCCAAAATATATTTTGAGATATAATCAGAAATTAGAAAGAAATCCAATCTGGACCACGAACGGTAACACTTGGAGTAATAAGTATAGATATCATTCTTATTTAAGACTTTAACATTGTGAAGTGGATCAATTAAATTATATTCCGTCATCAAATCATTAAGGGCCATAGTAGATTGATAATTATAAGTAACAGTGGAACAGGATCGATCAATTACTGGATTTATTACTGCGTTCCAGTCACCACCCACTATAATATGGTGGTCTTTATAGGATGTGAGAATATTATAAATTTTTAAAATGAACAAATGTTGTCAATTACATGGGCCATATAAGTTTAAGACTAAAAGAGGTTTGTCCAGACCAAAAATAGAAGTGGTAAATAAGCACCATCTCCCCTCATTATCAAATTTCTCATCAATAATGTTCCCCATGAATTTTTGTTTAATGATTATAGCTACTCCTCTGGAATTAGATGAGTCACCTGAAGCTACTATCTTTTTGATCCATTTTTTATTTCTCTCTTTATTCCAATCAAGACGCGGAATATGGGTCTCTTGAATAAAACAAATATTTGCCTGTGACTTAAAAATCAAATGGAAATAATAATGACTTTTTGGCTTTGCCTTGAATACCTCTAACATTCCAAGAATCCAATATTATATCAACTGGCATATTCAAGGCATACAATCATTATTGATGCTATAAAGGTGAACTCAAAGTAAAAATCCAATAATACTTTAAAAAAGAAAAAAAAGAAAAAGCAGCATTTGAATATGCAATCGGGTCAACAAATATCATTTGCTGAAAAATAAAGAAAAAAATTTTTCAAGAGCAATAAAATGTATATTAATATCCTTTATCTTAACCCTAGTGCCTACCCACCAATCACCCTGTGATAAAGGAAGATCAGAAGTGAATAAGATAGAAGTTGTAATTATAAATAATAATAACATCGGATTAATATAAAAATTGCTCAAAGGAAGCTTAACACAAATTAAAACCAGAGTAATACTACTAAAACTATATACAAGACTAACTAAATTCAAGATGTCCAACATACTCAATCCCTACTTGAAATACTAAGCTAAAAGCTCCTATTATTAAGTAAAAATTATAGTGATTAAATGCATTTCCTCAAGTATTTCAAAGAAGAAAAAAAATAGAATAAATTTTGATTAACTAAAACAATACAGCATAACAAGTATTATAATTAAAACAGAACAAATGTTAGGTAATGTAAATAAATATAAAGAAACCCATTTAATAACACTATCATATATGTAAACAAAACAGTGAGAAATCTAGGGATAGTTGTATCATATATAAGGTGATGTTTTAGATATACATATATATAAAAAAGCCATAAACATTGCTAAACAGATAAAATCATGCACTATCCAATAAACACTCTTTAATGCTTAGTAACTTTTTCCCAGTAGTCAAATAGACAATAAGTGTGATAAAAAACTCAAATAACTATAGAATGAGCATTTAACTATAGTTCAAATAAAGCATAAACTGTCCTCCAAGCGACCATACTCTAAAAAACAATTCAATATAGATGTAAGCTAACTGTCTAAATAGCAGTAATATAGCATCTGCTCACAATAATATATTATAAATTGAATAGGTTTTGGTGCCATCTAATGTTCAAAGATAAATACAAATAAGAACTATTGGATAGTACCTTAAACTACAGTATGTACACTAGATTAAATGAATATTAATGTACTTTCATATGAATTTAAATAAATTTTAGAATACTTATACTAATGGCTCTGTTAAATTATATAGTTAAACTGTCCTTCTAAAATATAAAAGCAATACAGCAAACAGGATGTAAAAACACAGTGTTCATAAATATACTCATTATAACATCTAAATAGAACAAAAACAAGTAGGCTAAACTCAAAAAATCAAGGAGTTTAAATATAGACAGGTAAGTTTAGCTAATAACATTTAAAGATATCCATTCCAAGCATTACATTTGTGTAAAGGCTTTCTATAACAAAACCACCAACTGCAGTCCCCTAATCAAGCTTCTGAAAAAGAAAATGCATGAATTTCTCAAATGAACAGGTGTACAGTATAATACTTGTCTATTTAAACATTTTGGCATCTTTCAAGATAACATAAAAAACAACATTTTGTAGGAAAATATATGTTCTCTTCTTTACCCATTTTCTGGAATTGTAATAAATGAAACTAACCTGTTCATTTGTTTCAAGAACAATTTCCATCCTAATGCATGAAGGTAACTGCTCACTTTGGAGCGAGAGAGACATGTTTAGGATCGCTGAATGTAACGTGTGAGAAAGACATATTTAAACTTAAAAACATCCTTCACTTATGAAGAGGAACACTATAAATGATAGAAAGTCCTAATAAAACATTCCTGATGCTGAATACATGCTGAAAACAAGCGCAATTGTGTATGCAAAGCTGTCATGCTTTTGCAACAAATGATGACGTCACCATCCATCTCAGAGAGTCTGTAGTGGGTGCGCGATCATGTAGAACAGCAGCTGAAGCTATGAGCAGAAGATTTTTCCTTCAAGATTCTCGAGAGGCGTGGTTTCTCCCTCCATAAATTTTATAACTGTCACAGGGGACTGTAATTTAAAAGCTTTTAAAAAAAACTAGTATACTGCCTTCACACACAGCAAGGAAATGAAAGAAACATAACTATTTGACTGTTTTTAGCACTTATAGTAAATCTATAAATCTGGAAAGCCTGTCATAGCACAATATTATTTAAAACTTATCAGAATTAAAACAAAATAAATTCAAAACAAGTTATTGAAGTGAAATAGGATTAGGTCATAACAGACATGTACATCCTATATTATAAATATTGTCTGAAAAATAACACTTTTGTATTCCATTGACAGTAACATATTATGATACAATGTCAGGAAGCTTTTTAAATGTTTTAAGAAAATGTCTTTAGCATCTTTGGGGTCTGAGCACACAAACCTTTTGTCATTAACTGTAAAAGACAAAGTATTTGGATAGGACATACGAAATCTTATCCCTCTTTTATCAAGTCAGCACAATAGGGGCACGTTTTGTCTATTTAGTTTAATTTGAGAAGGAAGATCTTGGGAAAAAGATAGTTTGTGAGATTTCCATATGAACTGTTTTAGTTTTAGCTGTTTCCAGGATCTGGAAAGTATCCTGAAAGTTTAATAACTTAGTATAAATAATCCTTGGTGTGGAAGAATCTTGCTTTGCACGTAATGCTCTATGTGCTCTCTCTACAATTATAGACTTTGAAGATGTTTCACAGTTTAACAATGTTTCAAAGATATTCTTAGTCACAGATAGCAAGTTTTTATTGCCATAAGATTCAGGCAAACCACGAATAATGATGTTATTTCTTCGACTCCTGGCCTCCAAATCCAACAGTTTAGCTTGTATATCAGAAATAATCTTATCTTTAGACTTAAGGTCACTTTCCAATGAATCTGTTTTAACTCTAAAGCTGAATTTCTGTTTTCAATCATATCCATTCTATCATTTATTTGCTTTAAAGTTTTACTAAAGTCAGCAAATTGTTCTGAAAAGTTTTGGATAGCACTTTGGATAGGCTTTAATGCTACTTTTAGTTCGTCTAAAAGGAAATTTGAATCATTTAAGTCTTTATTACTTACTTTGGAAGTTTCAGTAGGTTGTTTAGATGTCCTTAGTCTTTTTGAACTGGGATCTTTTTCAGGAGAGAGCATTGAAGAAAATTTGGCCTTTGTAGGCTGAGTCTCCATGGAGTCGGATTTTGTAGCCATGCCCAGAGATGAACTGCAATTGACAGGATTTCAGGAACCAGGAATAGACTGGAGCAGCAGGTGTCCCAGCAGCAGAGAGAACAAAATTGTTCTGAGGTAAAATAAATCCCAGGATAAGAAGTCCAGAGTAAAAAATAATCCAAATTCGTAGTAAAAGATTTATAAAATCTTTTAGTAAAAAAACTGAGGAAAAAGATTGGTATAAAGTTGTAAAAAAAACAAAAGTTAAATAGCTGTAAGGAGCTCAAGGAGTAGGGACTAAACTAGTCAGCAGCCATCTTGATCATTCGCAGCACAGTTATTATCACTTGCACGGGGTATTGTGTGGAGGAGCAGGAGGCTTAGGCTGACACCAAAGGTTGGTTAGTATGTGTGAGTAAGAAAGAGAAGCCATCAGACATCTGGATAAATCCACAAATGGCCATTGAGACAAAATGAGTTTGAAGCTGCATGGCTAAACCATGTAACTGCTGTGTGCGTGTTTGTAGGGGTTCTGCAGGTGAAATTGGTGTGTGGAAGTCTGCATATACAGAGCCATGCTCTGTGCTGGCTGTACATCTTGATATGTCAGACAGGTGTGAGCTGTACATGATAGAGGCAGAAGTTCATTGTTGCTGTTCCCGACCAAGAGAACTGGCTCTGCCAGGAGTTGCACTGACACATTCATGCCCACGGTCAGATGCCCTTTACAGAGACACTCAGCACCACAACCCCATGGTCTGTCATGTCTGGGTTGGACAGTACACTCACTGACAGTGCAGTAGAAGTACTGCCACTATGGGGGTGTGATCGGGCATGGTCACAATGGCTGACAGCAGACAATGTGGTTGACCTATGCCCATGATGATGCCATTCCCCTCCCAGCAGATGTTTCTTCACAGTCACCACACATTTTATGAGAGCCACCCCATGTTCCAACATGCCATTCAACCGATCCATGGAATTGGCAACATAGTGGAGGCATTCACGCATGTTAGCCTGATCCACTCCCACAACCCTAAGAGTTTATCTGGAGCACCTATGGGAACATGCCTGTGCCTCCATGATGGCCCCAAATATACATTGGGTAGCACAGGAAGAGACACCTACAACTGGTGGAGGAGGGACATCAGGTACCCTCCGACCACCTCTATCAACCATCATCTGTGGCATCTCGCCTACACTTTGGCTACAGACAGACTCAAGAGGCACTGAAGCCACAGTGACCACACTTCCCTGATCAATGGCTTCACCTCCCACCTGTCCACTATCTGTGTTCTCACTGGAATGGGTAGGCATAGGCCTACTGGCTGTGTCCAGTGGAATTTCAGGGAATGGCTGTATGTCAACCTCAGTGTCAGGTTCAACCTCTATCTTGCCTGACTGTGCCTCAGTTTGGCCACCGTCATCATCAGAGACTGCTGATACACTGATATCAGGTGGCAGAGGGCTCACACTTTCACTGTCATGATCACCTGCGATAAAAAGCAAGAAACACAGGACAATATTAAGACCTACACTTCTGTATTTCAATATATGCTAACAAACTAACAGTGGTGCCACTATTACACATGCTACAGCAATACACACAACAGGCTTGACATCAATAGCACACACTAAAATATTTCTTTCTGTTGCTCATCAGTACTGACTTAAAAATGTGTGGCTTACCATCTGCAGATGAGAGTCTCCTCTGTAAGCTGGATGGGCCTGGAAGAAGTTAAGCAAAAGGTAGGGGAAACATCATCACAATTAAAAGTGATACAGGTGGTAAAACTTTTAGCCGTTTATATGTCCATTAAATACTCTGTCAACAAGGATGTGGTTGTCAACTCAAACCTAAGCTAATAACTGTACCAATCTTTATTCCCCCCATAAAAAATGCAGGTGACACAGAAGTAACATATTGATTTCAATTGTTTTACTATACAACAATATTCAACATTTGAGAATGCAAAGCCTACCGGGAAGTTCCTCCTGGGACATGCTTGCTGTCTCTGACACTGTTGCTCCTACATCCAGGACATGCTGTACTGAACTTTCCTGTGTGCTGGCTGGATCCATGATATTGGCCAGGAACTCTTCATTGCATGTTAATGGTGGATCTCTGTCAGGTCCTTCCCCAGTACCCATCTGGTCACGGCCCACTGCAGCTGCTCTCCTCCATGCAGATGGGATTGTGAAAGTGGCCCTGTGGTGCACCTGCTTTTATGTTCTGCCATGGGCAAACATGACATTCAGAGCAGCATCTATGTGTTGCCAAATTTGCATCCTATATGCCATATCCCCCCCCCAGCAGAAAAGAACCATGTTGTCTAAAGGCATCCATGATGGCCTGATACTCTGCATCAGTGAAGGGGGGGGCTCCGAGGATTGACACGCCTAGGTGACATACTCCTATGTGTCCTGCAGGACAACACAACACATAAGTATCATATAAGAAAGCAATACTTGTTTCCAGATAAAACAGAAAAGGTAGCCAGTCAGCATTACCCCCTGTAGAAACATAAAACAGTCTACAGGTGTGAAACATGAACAACAGGCAGGATGAAAAACAAGGAGAGTAACAAGAGTAATTTATCCTTGTTTATACCTTAAGAGTAACTCACCTTTAGTCTATCCTTCTTTGTGCCATAACAGTAACTCATGTTTAGCTCCCTCACCCACAAAAAGAACAGGAAAATGACACATTTTGCTAAAAACCATCTTTGAAATGCTAAAAGTTCTATCAAAGGACCTATCCCTGAAACATGTGTACATATCTATCACAACACATTCCATTTTCATGTATTGGCAATCATGTCTACTTCTTAAATGGCTTGGTAAACATGCCTATGCCATCAGTACACATCTAAGTAATGCAAACAGATAAAAGTGTAAACTGCTTTGCTTCAGAATTTTCTTAAATACATTCCAGTATATGCAGTATGTAGCTGACCAAATGGAAGCATACCTTCTGAAGTGCAATACTCCTCTCTGCAGATATATCCCATAGTACTAGTGTATCTAATGTCTTCTCCACATAAACATGTTTCCTCACCATCAGTTTATCTAGCTACATGGTTACCTTTTTATATGGTATAGATTCAGGACTGTTTTCATGATGAAGGTGCAAATAAGGTGTGAACTCATTAGAACTGCTGAATCCCCAAAAAAATGGATCCATGTAGGGATATAACCATAGTGCAGGCACTCCCTCAGTGTTTAGTTTTAATGGGTTGCAGTTGTGACTCATTAATATTTGGGAGAAGGAAAACACAACACACTGCAAGCTGCCTTACTTCCAGTGGGTGTGTAAGGCCATATCTACAATGTGTTAGATGTAAGGCTGGAAATGTAAGTAAGCAGCACACAAGTCATAGGTTGTGTTCCTTCACATCCAACCTGCCCTTAATTTTTTGGCAACTGCATATGATAAGGTAAGTGATAAAGAATGGCTTACACATTGTATGTCTCAGATTACTGCTCAGAAACATGAAGAATGGCCAACAAACACAGAGACATAAGACAAAGCTGTATATTTGCAAGCAATAATCACGACAAGTTCTGTAATCACTAGGTGCACTACATCCAAAACTGCTAATTGTACAAATAACACTTGTATGGTTTGATATCACTGTAGATATTGGTGCAGTTGGTTATGTGCATATTGAGTTAAGTTATGTGTTGCAAAGCTGTTTGTGTAGCAAAGAGGGATAAGGCACTCATCCTATGTTCTGAAGATGCATTAGAGTGAGCATTCAAATCCAAACCTATGTATTAATATCTCATGTGTACTAACATTTTCTAGTGTGTATGTCATCATTTGATTTTCCTCATTTCTACTGCCTCTCCAGCACAAGCATGGAAGACACAGAAAAATGAATGTAATGGTCGGCTATGCTTATCTTGTTTGTGCAAAGTGCAGTAGTGCACAAACTGCACAACCAGACCACCAAGAATTCAGACAGGACCCAGACATCCAAAAATAGAAACTGGACATATTCAATTAATACTACTGGGAATTGCACAAACCCATTAAGTGAAGTTGTACTGCAGATAACAGCAAGACCTTAAGAATGATTAGTAAAATAGGGAATGCCATGTAACTAGTCCTGTATCAACAGGTGTTAAGTATAGGGCTTGAATACAGATGGTCTTGGGTTCTACTATAAGGTGTGCAGCCTTTGTTTTACTGTTGTGACATTGCAATTTATAGCAATGAGCTGCAACATACACAAGTGCTTTCACAACCTTCTTGTGGCAACAGGTGTAAGTGTAGGTCTACCATACACAAGGTCCTGGGTTCAAATACAGTATATTCCATACACTTTTACTGTTGTTCCACTTCCCGTTATAGTCACTCTCACTTATAACACTTGAAATGGTATAGCTGATATTAATTATATGTATGAGGGCTCAGCCAGTTATATATTTATTTATCTATGTATTATCACATTTATTATCAAATGTATGATTGTGGGTACACTCTGCACTATATTCCTGTAAGTATAGTTCTGACATCTGGAGAGCCATGGCCTTCACATTTGTCTAACACGCATACATAACTGTCTGTACATCCAATAACCTTGAAATTGCTTTGCTTGATACTGTTGTACTTCACTTACCATTGGGAAAATGTGGTGCTTACGGATGCAAACTGCCAAACACCACGTTTGCATGATGGTAAGTGGACATCAACATTTTCAAACAGTATGTAACTCCTAGTAAATGTGATAACTGGAATTGGTGGGAAACCATCACTCTCCATTAATCTTGATCCATGGAAGACATGACAAGTGTTTCTTGAGAAAGTGTCAGATTTAGGGCATAGAGATGGTGTGTCCAGGAGTCCAAGATCTTTATTGGACTCCAAATTAAACAACACAGTGGCAAGGTTCTGCAGGGGGACTATTCTGGCTCCCAGTATAAGTCAGAAGCTTGGGGTAGTTTGGCCCAGGCTGTAAACAGTGCCACCAGTATCCCGCACACTGGTGACCAATGTAGGCATCACTATAATGAACCACAGCAGAGGAAGAGGGATTCCCTCGATGCTTGGATCGAAGAATTTAGGACTGTGGACATTCCACAACTTTGAAAGTATCAGCTACAGAGAGTTCTTGTAAGACTTAAAATCTGAATATGGGTAAGACTGGTATTCATAATGGCATTCTGTTATGTTCTTTCCACAGCTGCCATGGTCCAGGAAGTCAATGTAAGAATCCATGGGGATAGATTGGCGAGGATGCAAGACACATGTGGTATGCATGCAGCAGAAGAGTAGTGTTATTGTAGCATTAAAAGTTAAAGATTGCTTTATTATTTTATAGAGTTGTATCAAATTGAGCATGCATATCTGAATGGTAAAAGCAAGTATGCATACATTAATCTGTAGCACAAACCAAGAGTACAGTATTAGACTTTAGTCAGAGGTTGTTGGATCAAGGACCACACTTTCCAACTATACAGTATCGTTAATTCTTCAATTATGTGTAACTTAAAGGGTTAATGTAAAAGCTCCATACCAGTGGCACACATGCTGTGCTGTAAAGTGTAATCTGTATAATTGGAATACGCATATGTGAAATATATGCACATATCAAGGAGCACTTGCTGCAATCTGCAGTATAGTGTGCATCTGTTAGGAGCTGGTAGTCTTAAAAGTAAAAAGGAAAAGTTATCTATTAGAAGATGGTAGTCTTAAAAGTAAAAGTTAAGATAATACAGTCAAATAATTGCATTAATGCACTGTATGTCACATATGAAGGTACTAATTTTATATCTGTTTTTCCTCACCCCACTCTTATCTCTCTCTTTTTATTTTGTATTTTATTTTATTTTTTTCATTTTTTGTTTTATTTTATTACTTGTCATCAAAATGTGTCCATGTCATCCATGTGTACCACACTGCATCACTAAATGCTCCATAGCACAGCAGGGTAAGCCTGCCCCAGGGGATCCACCTGCCCCCCACCATTGACTCCAGAACATCTGGGAACCAACCTGGCAGCACCATATGATCTCTCGGTTAGTCCTGCCTTGGAGACCAGTCCTGTGGTACCCTCCTGGAGAAGTAGCGGAGATGTTATTTTTTTCACCCACACTGAGATTCTAAGGATGTTGGAAAGGATTGTGCACCATACTCTTGGTGCATGCCTATGCTGGCTGTAGAGGATGCTGTCCCTCATTTTGTGCATTAGTAGTAGGAGGAGAAGGAGACATCAAGTACTCCAACCAGTGGTGGAGTGAGGTAACAGTGATGTCAGTCAAGTGGGTGATGACTCGATTCTCACTGTCACCCAGCTTGATGACCATGGGTTCTGCATGTTCTCACCCTCACCCTAATTACAGTATCCTTTTGTGTTCATCACCGTCCCTGTCTCTTCCCTACTTTGTCTTGCTTGTATGCAATTGCTTCCTCACCTACCCAAATTACCTGACCTAGACATACCTATGTTCTTTTCCCAACATGCCTCTCTCTCTCAAAAAAATAAAAAAGTGCACCTGTCCCACAAAAAAATATTGTCCCATGCAAAACTCTCCCTTTTGCACACATGTTTTTTGACACACTTGATTCAGTCCAATTGGCTATACAACAGGATTGTGCTGTGATCACCCCTCTCCCTGATGGTGACAGTCTAAATTCAGTTAATATTTTGCACATATGTGCACTTTACACAGTTAAAGAAATAGATAGCTATGGTTCTTTCCTACCTCCCTCCTGGACATTCCTGTTTTTCTTTCCATTTGTTCTTCCCCATGCTTACTCCTCATTTCATCTCTATCCTATCTTCCCCATTTCTTTTCTTTAATGCATTATTGCATAATGGCATGCATCGTGCACCAATGCACAACAATGGTAATGCAAAAGTAGTTAAAACTATTAGATATAGCCATATTCAAATATGTACCATATGGCTCTAAAAATGAATGCATGACTGCATTAACTGTATTGACACATGCTGCCACATAATCAGTTAAGCAGCAGGTGTACTCCAGAGACTCAGTACTAATTGTCAGACTTTAGCAATACAGCATGCATTTGCACACTGCTTAGCTACAAGCAAACATGTGTATCTCACATGTATATGTATTTTGATAACTGTCATACAAACCCACTGCTCACCAACTATGGAACTCTATATATTATGCTGTATTATTGCTGTCAACTGTCCATTTCCTGTGTATGACATGAAATTAACTGAGGGCCCACTCTAACAGTATGTTACATATTTACAATACATCAATATGTTTGCTCTCCTCCAAGCACTGCAACCCTGGTATCTCAGTACTTTTTCTACACATATATCAACCACACTACAAAATGTAATATCAAATGTTGTATGCTATGTAATGCACATCAATCTGGTAACATGCAGAACTACAACTACTGACCCATACAACTAAAAAGCCTTATCTGCAAGGTTAGTGCAGGAATTAGCAGATATCCACAGGGACATAGTTGACCTTCAACACACTTGACCCTACTCATGTTGGTTTTGTTAATAGTTGATCTTGCTTATTGACCTTTGTGGACTTCTTGGATACTGAACCCAAAGATCTGGATGAGGGATAACAGGACATACCTCCTATGTTGAGTTATCCAAGGCCTTTGACACTATCCCCCATTCATGTCTCATAGTGAATATCTCCCATATGGGAATTAGGCCATAAAGTAGTAGATGGATAGCCAACTGGCTCAATGACAGAACATACAGTCTCAAAGTTGAGGACTGCACCTTTACCAGTAGCACATTCACCAACAGAATACCACAAGGATCTATGCTGGGTCCTCAACTGTTTGGAAAATACCTCCTTGCAGCACAGGCAGCAGTAGATGGGCTGTGGTTTACCAAGTCTGCAGACGACTAGACACACTGATATAGAGTCCCCCAGTGATGATAGCATATTACAGAAGAGACTGACCCAAACTTATGATTGGTGTGAAACTCACAGACTGAACCTTAAAGAATACAATGACTCAGTGATCCCTTTGTCAATGAAATAGCCCTGCTAATTATGATATACATAGCACCTCCCTCAGCTCAAACACATTGCTGTGAGACTTGGAAACACATGTCGATAGCAATCTACACTTTTATTACTATGTGAGTACATCATACACATCTGTACTCTACCCTTACCACACCAATAATGTATTGGGTCTACTTCTAATAATTAGAAGTCCACTTAGCCAACATGGGGAAATGTGCCCTTTTTACCCACTGTAGTGTGATCCTGGAGTTGGTATAGGTAGTGAGGGGGTGTGGGTTTGACATACTGTGGCATGTTTCTTCATACAATGTTGGCCAAGTACATACATACCCTGTTAAGAAATTTGGAAGTATGATTGTGTGGTAAAGTAACAGTTTGGTTTTGTCATCTCGGTAAGGTTGTCTTCAGGTAAGTGGTCTTTTGATTATTAGAAGTAGACCCAATGAAGTACAATGCTCAGATCTGTCTGTACCTGACCAGACACCTGCAGCAACTGGAGAAAATGCAGGGTTGAGCCTGGGAGACTCCCAGGCCTCCAAACATGACATACATGGAAATACTGACATACCTGTCACTGTACTCTGTATCATGCAGGCTGCTTAGAGGTGATCTATGCCTGCCTTGTATTTCAAATGGGACAAGAATAATTTGCCCCAGGGTTCTTAACCTAGTCTGTGACATAAACAGAACATGCTAGGAAGACAGTTATATCCACAACTATTCACACTCCTCTGTAATAGCCTCCCACTTCATGTGAAGCAGTGCTACTCAATGACCCTGTTCAAGCACAACTTGAGTACTTGTTCAGTGATTGTAAAGTCACCTCTGGTCCAACATCTGTGTTCCTCATGGACAGGGCCAGTTGGTGCTGCTCACAAACTTGCTTTGCTAAAAATGACCATCCAGCTATATTCAATAATGGTACTTGTGTTTTTACACAGCTAGTCTTCTGAACACACTAGTTCTATTAAGCTAGCTTCATATGAACCTGTGAAGCTAGATGCCTATGCAGGCCTCCCAACCTGTTGTCCCTCACATGACCTGCTGTTGTCATCTACTAAGTTCACCTGTACTCGTTTATAAATCAGACTTGTGCTGTGGTGCTTGCATAATGTACTGTGTTCTGTAGTATGCATAGTTAGATAGATAGGGGTTCTGTTCTCACTGCAGTTGACAGTGTGTGTGTGTGTGTGTGTGTGTGTGTGTGTGTGTGTGTGTGTGTGTGTGTGTGTGTGTGTGTGTGTGTGTGTGTGTGTGTGCATGTGTGTGTGTGTGTCTGTGTGTCTGTGTGTGTGTGTGTGTGTGTGTGTGTGTGTGTGTGTGTGTGTGTGTGTGTGTGTGTGTGTGTGTGTGTGTTTGTGTGTTGTTTGTGTGTATGTGTGTGTGTGTGTGTGTGTCTGTGTGAAGACAGCGGAGCAGAAATGTGTATCCTACAGTTACTTCTCCAATGCCATGGATTGCCAGTATTTTGATACTTGCACATGCCTACACATCCATTTCATCCAGGCCTTCCAATCTCTTGTCTCCCACATGGCTTGCTGATGTCATCTACTATACGATTACCTGCACTCCTGTATAAATCAGACTTGTGCCATGGTGCTTGCATAAAGTACTGTGTTCTGTAGTCTGTGTACTTAAATAAGTACTGGTTTTGTTCTCACTACAGTCAACTTGGTGTGTGTGTGTGTGTGTGTGTGTGTGTGTGTGTGTGTGTGTGTGTGTGTGTGTGTGTGTGTGTGTGTGTGTGTATGTATGTATGTCTAGACAGAAGAGCAGAAGTGTGTATCACACATTTACTTCTCCAATGCCACGGATTGCCAGTATTTTGATACTTACACATGACTACACATACATTTCATACAGATTTCCCAACCTCTTGTCTCTACATGGCCTGCTCATGTCATCAACTATAAGTTAAATCTGCACTCCAGTATTAAGCAGACTTGTGTTGTAGTGCCTGTGTAAAGTACTGGGTTCTGTAGTCTGTGTTCTTAGATGGGTAGAGGTTTTATTCTCACTGCAGTCAAGTGTGTGTGTGTGTGTGTGTGTGTGTGTGTGTGTGTGTGTGTGTGTGTGTGTGTGTGTGTGCTCATGCTTCACATTAATGAGAGCATTTTACACCAGCATGTGGGACACTGTTATCTTCTCCTCAACAAACACTGCTGATGTCATCAGCTATAAATTGTTACCTGACACACTCCAAGCTGAACTTGAGCTGTGGCACTTGTGTAAAGTACTAGGTTTTGTAGTCTTTATAATGAAATAGGTAGGGGTTCTATTTTCTCTGCAGTCAAGTGTGTGTGTGTGTGTGTGTGTGTGTGTGTGTGTGTGTGTGTGTGTGTGTGTGTGTGTGTGTGTGTGAGATGCTGGTTGACATTACAGAGAACATTTTACACCAGCATGCGGGACACTGTTCTATTCCCTTCAACAGATACTGCCGATGTCATCAGCTATATCACATTTTTGAATATGCAGTACTTCCACCAGGGCTGGGTCAGAGACTGGCCTGGAGGCTAGGCAGAAGTCACTTAGTCCTATACAACAAATACTACAGTGATATGGCTTTAAATCTATCTACATACACCATTGCATGGTTTGTAGGCCCTGTGTTATCCTGCTGAGAAAACCCTGTGGTCTCTCCAGCTGTTACATGTGTTTTGTGAGGTACATGTATAAAGGAGTATTATACTCTATTAATGTTGTAATGAGGTTTGACTACAGTGCTGTCATACACTCTTGAGATCTCAATACGATGGCATGACTTATGATGTGCACAGCATAGGCTTTCAATATCAGTGTGGGCACTTGGTGGTCAAAGTTCAGATTGGATGTCTACATAGCAGCACTGTTGTCAATGCTGTGATTAACATAGATCTCCACTTTTCAGACGGATAATATTAAAACACACATTTCTGCATTTATTTGTACATTGTGTGCCTTTGTCACCATTTAGTTGCATGTATGTTAGCTCCTTCTGTACTATGTTATCACTGTTGGTGGACTTAGTGATTGCACAAAATATGCAAGAATCAGCAAACTTGGTAAGCCAAAGGCCATATACTTTAGTCTGACCTGTTGAGAACAATGAAGGGCCAAGCACAGATCTCTGGGGATTATCAGTGGTGACAGGTCTACCGTTACAGGTTGAGTCAACAACTTTCACATGATGTGTTTTATCAGTGAGCCAGTTTGGTTACCCATCAACTGATGTAAGGTTTAATCCCAAGCTTGGGGGGGTTTCTCAATGATACTTGTGTGTTTGATTTTGTCAAAACCCTAGGCCAGATCACAATAGACAGTGTGCACTGACTTACCTTCATCCAAGCCTATCACACAGAATCAATGGGCTGTGACAACTTCACAGATTACTTATGGCATGACTCAGCACATACAACTTCCTGATATGGTTGAATACGTAGTTCAACACACCCTCCACATGGCCATTGCACCCATACAAGGGTATACATCAACATGCATCCACCTGAGTGGAGGGACAGCACTTGATGCATACATCTATAGAGACATCCCGACTCTCCCTGACTGTGAGATAGACCAACATGTCATAATGGCCTCTTCTACATGTACACTAGTAATATCCCAGGTGTATGAAACAGATCTGTGTGAGTTGTTAATGCTAAATCAGGTCCATTACATCTGATAGATGTCCTCAAAGAGGTCATCAAGGGTATGCATGATGACAACAGCATTATCTTGTGGAACGTGAACAGATCAAGGCATTTGACATACATCCATACTAAGGCATTCAATCAACACTGTCATATGTGGCAATAAACAGCTATATCACCAAATGGCAAACCAGTGTATGACATGAGTGGCATCTCATTATGTCAAAATGTGTGGTGTGACATATATCTCAGGTCCAGTGATCAAGTCAGTACATCAGGGGTGTTTGCTAGGCCCTATCTTGCCCAGTAGTTAAGTGATGGACATGACAGATGACATACACACGCTGTGTCCAAACAGCTGCCTGAAAGACTACAGCTTGTGGGCAACCACTGACTCCAACTGTGATATTAGTATAATACAGACAGGGTCAAAACATACAAAAAACTGCAGCCACAGCCATGCCAATACCTGCATTGACAAGAAACATGGATAGATTTTTTGTTTCAGGAAACAGACACACCACCCAAGTATAATGTGGACATCACACCTTATAATCAGACCCATAGGTATGTGACCTGTGTCCTGGCATAGAGGGTAAGTGGTACATCTACCAGCATTTGGTCACAGTGCTGGCTACTTCCTTAAATGTAACACAAGTACTGGGTATGTGAAGGACATTCATATCAGAGGCCATACTACCATTGTGGTTTCCAGCATTTATCACACCAATAACTGTGTACAATGCACCCTTCTTCATGTACCTCCCTACATATCTTCCAGTGATTGTAACTGAAGTGTACCTCCTTTGTCACAGTGAGCTGTCACAAAGCTTATTGGCCATACTTTCGTATTATTTCTGTGAAATATACATGATTGTCTGATGGTGCAGAACACCGATCAATTTGTACACCAGATGCATGTGTGCTACCGATTCAGCTTATGCACACACTACATACATAGGTATTTGACAACATTAATGGTATGTATCTCTTCTGTGACAGTGTAGATTGTGCTATCTATCTGTATGTGGCAAGTAGTGCCCATACTGCTGCATACAGGTATAGCACTGACCCTCCTAACACCTCCTGCAGATATTACACTGCCAGGACAGTGTGCATGGATACTTTCATAGACTGTGGATGTATCATAATAGTTGTGTGTGTGTGTGTGTGTGTGTGTGTGTGTGTGTGTGTGTGTGTGTGTGTGTGTGTGTGTGTGTGTGTGCAGACTCATCTCTTATCATTTCACAGAACATGTTATGTCAGAGGCATGGGATTAGTGGTGGTGTTATTCTGATATTGTCTATAATTGTGGTTGGTTCTTGTAATGTGTTCCATGATCCTTTACCAGTAGCCACCTTACTGAAGACCTCTGCTGAGAGTACCCTCATATTCAGGCATATCAGTTTGCACAGCTTCACAATATGCACGCTACCCCAATTGTACATCAAATCAGCTTAATATCAGAGCTTTGGCCGGCTAACATCTACCTGGAATCAGCTGGACGTATAAGTGAATTTAAATACACTTTTATCTGCTCTTTTGCATATAGTACTGTATTTAATTTATTTATTTGTGTTTTTTACTGAATATTAACTCAACTGAAGTTGTGGCTGTCTCTCTACAGAGTACTTTTTAGAATTTCTGTGTAGCCATTGATAGCAGTGGGGGGTAGTTTCAGCTCATCACTGACATTCTGTCTTGCCTTATATAAGTGATACATTTTGAGTTATCTCTGCTTAATATCGGAGTTTTGGCCTGCTAACATCTACCTGAAATCAGCTGGATGTATAAGAGAATTTAAGTACACTGTTATCTGCTCTTTTACATATAGTACTGCATCTAATGTATTTATTTGTGTTTTTCACTGACTATTAACTCAACCAAAGTTGTGGCTGTCTCTCTACAGTTAGTTCCCCACCCACTCTCCCTGTTCTTATTTTGGTGTTAATGTTGGTGGCTTTGAAATTGCCTGCCCCTCTATTAGATTTGTATTTGGATACTCCTTCTGGGCCCATCACATTTGCTCACTCAACTGAGTGCAGTGAGATCATATTCTGATTTCAGGCACTCCTACTGTGTACAAAGAGAACATCTGGGAAGGACAGCCCCTGTAGCCTCTTAATCCTGCTCTGCTCCCTCCCTCAAAAAAAAAAAAAAAAAAAAAAAAATATATATATATATATATATATATATATATATATATATATTATTCAGCTACTCTTTCTGTAACTTAGTTGCTCTTCTGCGTGCTATTATCTATTCAATCGCTCATACTCTGCACTTATTATTGCTTGTTAGTAGCCTTCTAATTTACAGCCTTCTGCACTTGTTTTTTAGTCATTTGTTAATTTAATTGCATTTATTTGAACTGTATTTGCCGTCATTTTGCTACTCACTTGGGTGTGAATTGTATTTACTGCTGTTTTAGCTGCTTTTCTGTAACAAAAAAAATTCTAAGCTTGTTTCCTGCCTTTCCTGTAACTAGTCAAGTCCAGATACAGACTTGCTGTATCCAGGACTGTAGGACTGTTGGTAAGCTTCTGAGCCCCCCCAAGCCTTTCTGTGTTGGAGAGAAGCCTTCTAACTTATTAGTGGGAGTGGTAAGCACTAGGTAACCTATCTACCACAGGAGGAGTGGTTTCTGGCCCAGAAATTGTAGTTTATTTGACTGTTTTGGCAGTTTTCCATCTCTTTCAACTTGCTGGCTTAAAAACCTATGTTTGTACTCGTTCCCTGCCTTTCCTGTAACTAGTCTAGTCCAGGTACAGATTTGCTGTATCCAGGACTCTTTGTAAGCTTCTGAGCCCCCCAAGCCTTTCTGTGTTGGAGGGAAGCCTTTTTGTTTATCAGTGGGAGTGGTAAGCATTAGGTAGCCTATCTACCACAAGAGGAGTGGTTCCTGGCCCAGAAATTGTAGCTACTGGCCATTTGGGCAGTTTTTTCCATCTCTTTCAACATTCTGGTTTAAAAGCCGCACTTGTGCTTGTTTCCCACCTTTCCTGTAACTAGCCTAGTCCAGATACAGAGTTGCTGTATCCAGGACTGTTGGTAAGCTTCTGAGCCCCACAAGCCTTTCTGTGTAGGAAGAAAGCCTTCTAGCTTATTAGTATGAGTGGTAAGCACTAGGCAGCCTGTCTACCATGAGAGGAGAGGCTCTTGGCCCAGATATTGTAGTTTATTGACCATTTGGACAGTTTGTCCATCTCTCTCAACTTTCTGGTTTAAAAGACCACATCTGCACTTGTTTCCCATCTTTCCTGTAACTAACCTACTGGGTAGCACTAGAAAGCCTTAAACTGATACAAGCCTTCTAGCTTAGAAGGGAAACTTTGGAGTAATTAAGTATCAGTTTTCTGTACTTTCTTGCTGTACTTAACTGTTTTCCGCCTAAACACAGATTTCCCACCATTTATTGTAATTTAAAAGCATGTTTTTTCACATATTGTACTTATTTGACTGCCTGCACTTTTAAAAAAGTTGTTTTTGTTTAAATAATTTGTTTAACTGTTGTAGGCTACACACTAAAGTGTGATAGCCTTTTCTAATCGTTTGTAGTCATTTAAAGCTGTTTTAAGTGTATTTTTTACTGTTTTTGCCTTATATTTTCAAAAAAAAAAAAAACAAACAAACAAAAAAATTCCTTGTTTCCTGCCTTTCTAAGCTAGTATAGTCCAGTTTTCAGGCTAGTGCTGAATTCAGGGCTGTGATGCAAGTTTCTGAGTTTCCCATACCTTACTTGGATAGAAGGAAGTTTTTCTGTTCATCTGTGAGAGAGGGGAGCTTTGAGCAATATATCTGTCCCTGGAGGAGTGGTTCCAGCCCAGAAGTTAGTAGTTTATTGGCCATTTTATGCTAATTTCTATCTCTTTCATTTCCCTACTATAAAAACTGTGTTTGCACGGTTTTGTGCATCGGGCAATGCCGGTTAGCTATGGTTAAATTGTTCCAGGCTCCACTAAGTCTCCTCTTCAGTTTTTCCCTTGAAACTCGTCTAACTCTCAACCTAAGCACTCAAAAGGCATCTTAGAGCCCTGCACTTGCACAGACCTAATAGAGAGCACTAATATACCCTGACACTGATTGCCAAGCAGGGCAAGGCTCTTTATTCACCCCTCACCAACCAATTGACTAAGCATCTCACCCTACTATTCAGGCATGACCAAAGGCCAACTTCAGGTGCACTCTCCAGTCCAGCTGGTGAATCTGGGTATCCTGAGGCAATGTTACAACTGCCTCATGTACACAGACAACCCTCCTACCACAAAACACTAACATATGCGAGAGATGCAGTTATACAGCCAAACTGGAAGCTAAGCTGTCTCCACCCAAGACTGGAACAGACAGTCAAGAGGAGAAGGTTAAGACTTGCACCACATCTCCAGCCACACACAGACCTACTAAAACAGCAGTGGCAAAAAATACACATAAATACACAAAGTCATACTCGGATGCTCTAAATACAAACCTGCAAAAGCATTGGTGACCTCCAAAGCAGACACCCAAACAATCTGCACTTCCTGTCACAAACCAGACAACACGTAAAACACAAAATTAGGGTGCCACACAATCACAGCCCTTAAGGCGAAATAACATACCTAACACACTAGTAATAAGTGACTCTATAGTCAGGCACACTGACGTCCCACTCACTAGGCTGGACAAGCAGAAGGTTACTGTTAGCTGCCTGTCGGGAGCCAGAATCCACCACATAACACAAGCACTCGGGTCACTTCAGAACAAGTACAAATATGACTCTGTCATTGTTCATGTTGGTGTGAATGACCTGAGATGTACCTCCCTGGACTACATGAAAAGAGACATGGAAGAGCTCTCTGATCATGCAGCCCAGGCTGGTATGACCCTGACCCTGAGTAGCATCCTAACTTCACTAAGAATGATACCTCAGTATAAAGAAAAATGTATCAATTTCAACAATTGGCTAAGCTTCTGGTGTCATTCAAAGGGGATCCAGTGTCTGTCAGCCTGGGACGACATGCTAGACAAGCCAGATTGCTTTGGAAGAGACGGCTTGCACCTGTCACCCCTAGGCTTTTGATTACTGGCCAAGGCTCTTGCTGCTCCCATAGTGCCTTTTTTAGGCAAGGCTCAAAAGTCAAACCCACCTCCATAAACAGCACAATTAACAAAAAACTGAGGGTTATGCTACTCAACACCAGGAGTTTAAATCTCAAAATGCATGCGCTCAAAGCACTCCTCAGTATGGAGGACGTCAACATCTGTGCAGTAACTGAAACCTGGTTCAAAGCTCCAGAGAGCACCCCAGCACTACTGGGCTACAACTCATACCACACATTTTGGCCACAGAACACGGACCGAAATACAAAAGGAGGGGGTGTATCCATATTCATCAAGAATGCCTACACCTCCAGGTTAGTGGCACAGCATGATACCTCTGAGATCATCCATGTGCAACTAACATCAGGAAAATCTGCAATGCAAATTGTGGCCTGCTACAGATTACCCTCCATGACCCAGGACCACCACTCCACCTTTTTGGAGACACGGGAAAACATGAAGGTCCTACCGAACACCCTGATATTGGGTGATTTCAATTACCCTACCATACACTGGGAAAACTACTTGAGTACAAATTCCCAGGCCCAGCGCTTCCTGGAATTCATCAACTCAAATGCCCTGGATCAGCTTGTAAACTCCCCTACCAGACGTGAAAACATATTTGACCTGGTCATCACCTACATGGGCGACAGGTGTTCCACACCGGAGGTCAACCCGTCACTGGTTAGATCAGACCATAAACTAATCACTCTGGATGTCCACACCCCACCACGACCCCCAACTAAGGAAACCACAGTAAAAAAATTTTCTAAAGCAAACTTCACCTTACTTAAGACAGAGGTGGTAAGTTTCACAGCCCCCACGCTAAAGGATAACACTGCCCAAGATTCAGAAACCTTTACAAATGCACACTAAGAGCACCGACAAGGATGCATAGATTGTTCCATTCCTAGTAAAACCAAGACTCACTCCTCTAAGAGAAGGAAACCAGTTTGGTGGACCCCTGCAATAAACAGGCTATACAATAGAAGGAGGAAACTAGTTCAGAAAAAAAGCAAATCCCAAGAAGGAAAGACATTCCTGATCAGTATCAGTAAGAAACTAAGGTCCCTCATGAAATCATCCAAGGCTAACTTCGAAAGAAAAATAGCCAAGGATTCAAAAGATAACCACAAAGCCTTATTTAGTTATGTCAAGAATCTAAGTGGAAACTCACAGAAATGAACTGAACTATTGCAAAATAGCACAAAATATACTGAACCTACTGATATTCCAACATCCTGGCAGATAGATTCAGTGCAAACTTCACCCCTCTCTCACCTTCAAAAGGGCCCACAACAATACCAGAAAAGTGTAGTGTCCCAAAATTCACAGACTCACAGGTGAAAACAGCCCTTTCAAAAGCCAAAAACACAGTGTCAATGGGACCAGATGGTGTCCTAGGCTGCGTCTTGCACGAACTACAGAACGAACCTCCACGTAAACACGCTGTACAACCTCAGCCTCTCCACAGGCTATATGCCCATAGAATGACGCACAGCAATGTCTATTCCTCTCTACCAAGGAAGGGCCACAACTGACCCTGGTAACTATCACCCCATAAGCCTGACTAGCCTGGTCTGCAAGGCTATGGAGTGCATCATCATGGAACTCATTAACAAAGACATTGGGAACCTCCAAAACTTGACCCGACCCAGTTTGGCTTTGTTAAGGGCAGATCATACCTACTAAACTTGGTTGACTTCTTCAAGACAGTCACCAAGGCCATAGACAAGGGAAAGGTGGTTCACACAGCCTACCTTGACTTCACCAAGGCTTTTGACACCATTCCCCACTCGGATATTACAGAAAAACTCACCAGCCTGAACATAAACCCCTACATCACAAGATGAGTTGCCAACTGGCTTACAGACAGAACTCACACGGTAAGAATAGTGGGCTCCAGATCCAACTCTAAACCAATCACAAGTGGTGTCCTGCAAGGATCGGTCCTAGGACCCCTACTGTTTGGCATATACTTCTCAGAAGTAGAGGCAAACACAGGAGGACTGTGGCTAACCAAGTTTGCCAATGACTGCAAACTGGAAGTCATAATTGACTCTTCAGCTGAAAATGACATCCTCCAAAAGGGCTTTACTGAGACAGACACCTGGTGTCAAAGTCATGGCCTCAAGCTAAATGCCAAAAAATGCATAGTCATCCCATTTGGGAAAAACAAAACACCCACGAATTACCACATAGGTGGCAGCCCCCTTAATACAGAAGAGGTCATAAGAGATCTGGGGACCCAGGTAGATAGTAATCTCTCCTTTGACAATCATATTGCCAAAGTAGTTAGGAAATCCTTCAATGTGGCCAATCTAATAACTAAATGGTTCACATCTAGAAATAAAGAGGTTATAGTGCCCCTCTACTCATCACTCATTAGACTCATCATAGAGTACAATGCCCCATTTGGGATGTACCTCACAAGACACTTCCAACAGCTGGAAAGACCACAAAAGTACCTCACCAAGATGATTACTGGCCTCAAACATAAGTCCTATGCAGCCCAACTGAAAAAACTCCGGCAGTACTCAGTGGCATATTGCTTACTCAGAGGTGATCTCTGCTTTACTTACAAAGCCATTTCCAACTCAGAATTGATGGACATCCTCCACCTAAAGAAATCCAAGTCACTGCGAGCCACATGCTCTAATGAGCTAAACCTCGCCACAACAATAAATAGAACATGCTGGAGGGATAGATTCATGTCACAGAGACTCCCAATGCTTTGGAATAAAATTCCAAATTACATCAGGCAGAGACCCTCACTAACACTCTTCAAGTGAAACCTTGACGAGTGGATGGGTAACAGAAAATACAACTCTGGGATCACTTCATTGGCTCTGCTTGACAGAGGATCAGTTAATTAATCAATGGGGTGGCGAAAGCCGATACACTCTGGCAAGGCAAATAAATGACCTCGGGCAGATAGCCTAGTACCTACCTATGAGCCTATGAACCTATCTCTGGCAGATGTCCTCTGCATTATTCATGTAAGGATGTTTATCTCACACACACACATTTTCCCCATTGTTATGTCACTTTGTGTGACAGTTATAGACAACTCAGTTTCACTGAACAGTCCATACTGTACCATAAAGATATGCATTTGGTGTTGCTGCTACAAACATCTCCCATTGACATGCCTTTCGCTGCTGTAGATGAGGGAGTTTCACCTACCCCTTTACTCTATGTTCATTCTTGCAATTCATCTGTGTGTCCCTATTCAATGCACACACTTCCTCTGAGTGATCATTTTACATGGCAGTCCATGTCATTAACACAGTTTCAGTACAGAATGCCAGGAATCAGATATCACAATATTCTGCACTGTAGATACACTGTCCTGTACTGTATTTAGAACAGATACTTCACATTCATACCCCTCAACCATCCAGATATTCCCACAATGTCTAGATGTTTTCCTTATGAAATGTGTGGATTTCTGCCATATCAATGGGATTATCACTGTACTGATGTGACTTAGTATCACATACATTTGAGTGCATACCTCTCAACTGTCCTGATTTGTGCAGAATGTCTAGTTTTTGTCTTATATTTGTGATGTTTCCTTCATAACATTTTTGTTTTCTGGCAAATCATTGGTATGTCATTGAGAAGTGCAGTCAGAAACAAATGACAGACCTTTGAGTTTCAAACTTCATGCTCTTCAGACAGTTCATGCTAATGTTCAGCCTATTTATTTTACCAACTTTCTAAGTTTGTAAGTACAATATTAATTATCTGTCCCTATTTTAGGGCCTTTTTCCCCTATTATGCATGCCTTTGTCCACATGTCTTGCTCGAAGAGGTTGACAGGTATGTTTCAGTTTCATTGTACCACATGTCTATGTAACATCTAGGGTAAATATGTCTCTATTTCTGGTTACATGTCCTTGCATTATCTTGGCCTTTGTGGAGATATGTTGCAGTAACAAATTCACAGCTATCTGTGAAGCCCAGGTGGTCATTCTGACATTCTGTGTAAATCCATGGACTGTAGGTGCTCTGTTTTACATGGAATTGATATTTGCATTTGCTTACACAGTTTCCTGGTCAGCAGTACTGTTGCCTTGCATGAAACCTAGCTTGGGGATTCTGTGACAATTTAATAATGTATTGCTCGCTATTGCGTGCCATGCAGCATCGCTCTAACATATAAACTCCGTGTAGGCCCTGTGCAAAGCCGACATGGAATTTATTGAATCCTGGGGTAAATGTATTTTAGTAGAATAGTTCTACTGACAGAAACATCACCTACTTGAGAAAATAGTTTTAAATTGATTCTCATTTTATAAGAACACATTCTTGTTACAAATCAGATGTATAAAGAGTTTGTCAGTTTGACACGAAACACTGGGGGAATGAACAATAATATTGAACAGAAAAAATATGAAATGTATGTCTGCTGTAAAAAAGCATTTTTGCCTGGAGCCCATTTTCTAGGTAAACATTTTGCCTAGAACAATTCTCTGCTGTGCTTCACAAAAATACAAATGCTAATATGTCTCTATGGGATTTCATTTTTATGTGACTCTGGGGTATATTTTATACTACAAGTTAATTAGAAGAGAGTGAGGACAAATGAAACACCATCAAAAGTCTTTCCACTAAAGTTCAGCACATCTGAAATAAAGAGATCACGTTATCTTTTGAAATGGCATTTTTTCTATTTTGGAGAATTCTCACACCAGAAAAATAGATTTGTGCAAGTGGTTTTATCCTCAGTCCCTCTTATTTGGTGTATTCAATCCTGAAGTTAAAGTATCTTAGGGGAAGAGAAAACAACTGACTACACTGACCCTTTTGGAATAATGCAAATTTTAGCTAAGTGCTACTGTATGAGCACATGGCTGCTTCACTATTGGGATAATGCCAAAGTAACTTTGCTTGTTGACTTTGAAGTACACTGCCTTTTATTTTGTACTTGAATAACTTAAAGATCATATCTTAAGGTGCAAAATTACCTTTAGTTTTTGTATAAAAAAGTGCTTGCAGTATCATTATGCATGCAAATACTTTTAATACAAAAACAAAAGGTCATTTTGCACCTATTTACAAATAAAATATTTTTAAAATTTGCTTCCGAATGTTACAGACCAAAAATGCTAAGTCATATTTATGGCATGAATCATGAATACTTGTGGGTGGTTATGTGTCACTTATGTCACGTTGGGTTCCAGCTGTAATTATAATAATTATACTGGATTAGTGTAGGTAAGTAATTGAGAATTAGTTATGTAAGTGCCAAACTGTTAAATTAACAGTTTGACATTAGTTTTTTTTTTTTTTTTCAAACTGTTAAGTAACAGTTTGGTATTACACAACTAGCTTAGAATTACCTACTTACATTAATCAAGCACAATTGGTGCTGGAACCCAATGTGATGTAAGCACCATCTACCCATCCATGAATATTCATGCCATAAACACAGAATGGTAAATTTTACTTTCTGCATTTGGAAGCAATATTTTAAACTTTATATTTTTAAACATTGCAAAACACACTTTTCTTTTTTTAAAAAAAGTGTTTGCAGGCCTAAAGATGCATGCAAACACTTTTTTGTTTGAAAAGTTCATTTCATGCTTTTAAACATGATCCTAAAATTTGTTCAGCCTGTTAAGTATTTAAAATCATTTTAATTTAAAAGTCTAACCCCATGATTCGATAAACTCCATGCAGGGTTCGTGCAGAGCCTTCACAAAGTGGATGCGATATTGTGAGTTTGGCAAGGATGTGAGAAGCATGCTTTTAATGAGGCACAGCACACATAAGCAAGGTTTTGTGGCTCAAAGCAGTCTTGCTGGATGCGAAACCTCTTATGTGAATGCAAATAACATTTCTGTGTACAGTTACTATTCTCTCACATACCTCATTTTCAGTCTTAAACAGTTCATGCTGCACAATGTTCCAACACTAAACAAGAAAATTCCATTATACAGGTAGAACTGGAACTAGCAGGAAGTCAAATACCACTATTATAGTGAAAGACAGCTTTAATATCTCTTTTGTCTCAAAGAGACTTCATCCGAATAAAATTAAACAGGAATCTAACATCTTATATATGCCAATAACTAATAACATAACAATCTAATTAACTCATTATACAATCAAATTAAACCATCAGTTGTCATCTTCTTAAAAACATAAGTACAAAAATACAAGAATACAAAAATACAAAAATTATTACAAAAATGTGTTACTAGTAAAAATAGTATAAAAAATCTAGCAATATATTTCTAACCTCCTATTTCTTAAAAAAAAAACACAACATTAATGGAATCATTCATACCAAGCTGTTTATCAACTCCCAACCTTAATTGCCAAATGATTTCCCTGTGTTCAACCCTATCTTTATAACACCTTCCCCTAATATTCTTGGGTACTTGTTTTAAAATGGAAAATAAAAATTTCTTATAATCAGGGAACTTAAGGGTATGCTTAAACAATGCATTGTTGCAATTTGTTGTCTTAATACAATATACATGTTCTTTAATTCTTTTACTTAAACACCTCGTGGACATTTCTACGTAAAATTCATTACAAAATTAACACACTGCAATATATACTATTCCCTGTGTGTTACAATTATAAACTCCATCTATAGGGATGGTCTTGCTGAAATGAGGTTATAATTTGAGTTTGTTGTGTAAATTGGCTTATGATATTAGGAGGTGTAGATATACAGATTTTCTACCAATTTTGTCATATGGATTCACACCAAAACCTGCTGTTGTTCCTACTTCTAACAATGATAGCAACAACAGGCATGCAATTTCCTGTTGTCTTGACATGTCTATAGACAGGAATTGTATAGTTTCCATAATTAACAAAAATTGGAATATTTTAAAAGGAATTCTGGTTTAAATAAAGTAATAGGTGACAGGCCCAAATTTATTTTTAAAAATGCGTTTAATTTGAAAAGATGTTTACAAAATGGCACTTTTTCTAATTCATCTATTTCCATTACTGAAAAAGCTAAGGAGATGTATAAATGTGTTTTTTGTAATACCTGTAGATATATTTTAGGTGGTCCTTTTGTTGAGTTACCCCATTTGAGCAAGACCCCATTTGAGCATGCTCTGTCTAAACGGTTCCCCTTCAAAACATCTAAAACCTGTAACATCTAAAATCATAACATCGAAACCATAACATCTAAAACCCAAAACATCTAAAACCCATAACATCGAATTTCATAACATCTAAAATGTGCATCACATCAATGAACACCACAAATCACATGAACATAACATCCCCTCCACATATAACGACACCACACCAAACTAACAAACACACTTTTTCCTACATTTCTGCAGGGGGCAAGCCCCCCGGCACCCCCTATGAGGGGGCTCTGCCCCCCCATCCCCTGTAAATTAAACATACCAACTCTGAGATCGCACTACAGTGGAAAAAAGTTAATTTCCTAATCCCACTGTATCACGATCACCATAAAGAATAGGTTCATAGGTTCATAGGTAAGTACTAGGCTATCTGCCAGAGGGCATCTGTAAACCTAGCCAGAATGTGTTGGTTTTCGCTGCCCCCTTAGATTAGTTCCCTGTGCCTCTGTCCAGCAGAGCCATTAGTTCCCTGTGCCTCTGTCCAGCAGAGCCACTGCAGTGATCCCCGGGGTAAATGTTCTGTTTCCTATCCACTCATCAAGGTTTCTCTTGAAGAGTGTTAGTGAGGGGCTCTGCCTAATGTAGATTGGAATCCTGTTCCAAAGCATGGGGAGTCTCTGGGGCAGGAATCTATCCCTCCAGCAAGTCCTATTTAGCATTATGGTGAGGTTTAGATCGAGAGCATGTGGCTCTCGGGGATTTGTTTTTTTTTAGGTGGAGCATGTCCATCAATTCTGGGTTGGACATGGCCTTGTATGTCAGGCAGAGATCACCTCTGAGTAGGCGGTATGCAACCAAGTACAGCTGGAGTTTCTTCAGTCAGGCTGCATAGGGCATCTGTTTGAGGACAGTAATCCTCTTGGTGAGGTACTTCTGTGGTCTTTCCAGCTGTTGCAGGTGTCTTGTAAGGTACATCTCAAATGGGGCGTTGTATCCTATGATGGGTCTGATGAGTGATGAGTAGAGGGGCACAATAACCTCTTTTGTTCTAGATGCGAACCCTTTTGTGATTAGGTGGGCCACATAGAAGGATTTTCTAACCACCTTGGCAATATGATTATCAAAGGAGAAATTACTATCTACTTGGGTCCCCAGATCCCTTATTTCATTTTCTGTATTTAGGGGACTACCACATATGTGGTAGTTAGCGGGTACTTTGTTTTTTCCAAAGGGGATGACTATGAACTTTTTGGTATTTTTTTTTTTTGGTATTTAGCTTGAGGCCATGATTTTGACACCAGGTAGTCCTTCTCGGTGAGACCCTTCTGGAGGATGTCTGTATCAGCCATAGAGACAGTTATGGCCCCCAGTTTGCAGTCATCTGTGAACTTGGTTAGCCATAGTCCTCCTGTGCTTGCCTGTACTTCTGAGAAGTATATACCAAACAGGAGGGGTCCCAGGACTGAGCCCTGGGGATGCAACTTGTAACCAGTTTAGAGTCAGACCTAGAACCTGCAACTCTCACCGTGTGGGTTTTATCCGTGAGCCAATTGGCAACCCATCTCGTGACATAGGGGTTTATGTTCAGGCTGGTGATCTTGTCTATAATACCAGAATGGGGAATGGTGTCAAAAGCCTTGGCAAGGTCTAGGTAGGCTGTGTGGACCTCCTTTCCCTTGTCTAAAGTCTTGGTAACTGTCTCAAAGAAGTCCACCAGGTTTAGGAGGCATGATCTGCACTTAACAAAGCCAAACTGGGTAGGGTCCAATGTTTGCAGGTTCCCAATGTCTCTGTTAATGAGTTCCATGATGATGCGCTCCATAGCCTTGCAGGCCTGGCTAGTCAGGCTTATAGGGCGATAGTTCCTGGTGTCTGTTTTGGCTCCACCTTTGTGGAGTGGGATAACTGTTGCTGTGTGCCACTCTATGGGTACGTAGCCTGTCTTTATCAGTTACCTGTAAGACCTAAAAAACACATACAGAGTGGCAAAATAAACACTATATAAATAGTATAAATTGCTACACTATATAAATAATAACCATTGAAATAAAAACTACATCTCATAGTGATACCACAAGATTAACAGATTAAACTATAACATTTACATGTTTGATGATACACTATTCAATATTGCACATTTTAGATGGTATGAAATTCGATATTATGGGTTTTAGATGTTATGGATTTTAGATGTTATGGTTTCATTGTTTTGATTTTAGATGTTATGGGTTTTAAATGTTTTGAAGGGAACCGTTTAAACATACCCTTAAGTGCCCTGATTATAAGAATTTTTTTATTTTCCATTTTAGAACAAGTACCCAAGAATATTAGAGGAGGGTATTATAAAGATGGGGTTAAACAGAGGAAAACCATTTGGCAATTAAGGTTGGGAGCTGATAAACAGCCTGGTATGAATGATTCCATTAATGTTAAGCTTTTTTTTAAGAAATAGGAGGTTAAAATATATTGTTAGATTTTTATACTATTTTTACCAGTAACAATTTTTTTAATAATTTTTGTATTTTTGTATTCTTGTATTTTTGTACCTATGTTTTTAAGAAGATGACAACTAATGGCTTAATTTGATTGTTTAACAAGTTAATTAGGTTGTTATGTTATTAGGTATTGGTGTATATAAGATGTTAGTTTTCTGTTGAATTTTATTCTGATGAAGTCACTTCAAGATGAAAGCAATATTAAAGCTGTCTTTTGCTAAAAGAGTGTATAATGGAATTTTCTTGTTTAGTGTTGGTTTGTGCCACTCCATCTACAGGGAAGTTTTTTGTGTTATTTGCACAATGTTCCACATAACTTTAAAATGTCAGTAAGCCATAGGATAGTTTCCACATATTGTCCACATTATGAGGGCTATCCTCTTTCTGGAGATGAAAGGTTGAGAGCTATGACACAGATAGTAGTGATTCTGCCCAAGGGTAGTATGACAACATGGCATTTGCTTTTCCCTTTCTTTAATTTTATTCATTATTTTTTTTATTTTGCCACTGTTAGTGCGATGCGCCACATAGCACAAACACTGGAAGCAGAGAAACCATGTAACATTTTTAAACACTATGCGCACATCCAGTAAGTGTGCCATAACTGGAATTGGCTGCAAAACATAAGGATATAAAGTGCAATTTGTGGGAAAACCTCATTTGACATTGGACTTTATCTCTGGTAGTCAGGTCTGGTGTTTCTGGTAAGGGACCGTTCTTCCAAGTGCAGAGTTGGGTTGTCCATGAATCCCAAGTCTTTGTTGGACACCTAGTTCAGCATCATGTGCCCCAATTACTGCAGAGGGACTATTCAGGCTCAGAATACAAATCTGAAGCATGGAATAGTGTTGCCAGGGCTTTGACCACTGCTACAGATATCCTCCACACTGGTGAACAATCTCAACACCATTTCAATAACCTCAGGAATAGGAAGAGGGACACCCTTAACCATTGGATCTTGGAATTTAGGGCCGGGGACTCCCCAGAGATGTGTAAGCAATAATTACAGTGACTACTTGTAAGAGTTAAAGCTGAATAAAGTCAAGACTTGTATTCATAATAATATTCTGTTCTGTTTTTTCCACAGCTGCCATGGAGAGAGCATTTAATGTGAGGACCCATGACGCGAGATTGGCAAGGATATGAGAAGCATGTGGTATGTAGGCATCTGAACAGTACTTTTATTGTAGCATTAAATGTTAAAGATATCTTATATGGTATTTAATGCAGTTGTATTAAATTAAGCATGCATAATACAACTGTAGAAGAAAGTATGCATTACTTACTCTGTAGCACAAAGCATCAGTTCCATATGCTCAAATTACAGGGAACATTCATCTCACAACTGTAAAAGGAAACTATGTATGAATTAATCTGTGGGACAAAGTAACAGTACAGTAACAGTGTTAGAGAGCAGTCTGAGGTTATGGGTTCAAAATCCACACTTCCCAAATATACAGGACTGTTAAGTTTTCATCATTATTGCAATGTAACTTTAGACCTCTATAGCAGTGGCACAAATGGCCTGCTGTAAACTGTAAACTGTGATAAGTATATTGTGGACACACATAATACATACATCAAGGATTGCTTGCTGCAGTCTGTACTATAGTGTGCATGTGTTATGAATTGTAACATTAACAGTAATAAATAAATGTGTCAGGAGTTTGTAGATTAAAAGTAAAGGTAACAGAATATAGTCAAATAATTGTATCAATTCAAGTTATTAATGTTATCCCCCTTTTTTATCTCACCCCAATCCTTACCCTCTTGTTTTTCTCTCTCTTTCTCTTTCTCTCTATATCTCTCTCTCTCTGTCTCTCTCTCCCTCATTTTTTAATATGTTTTTGTTTGCTTTTTTTCCCCACAGCACAGCAGGGTAGGCGTGTCCCACAGGATCCAACTGCCCCCACTCCTCCAACTGTAACACTGCTGCCCAGCACATCTGAAACCCAGGCTGGCAGCACCCCTTCTGCTACTGCTGCCCTACCTGGGCCATCAGGTAGTTGTGCCATGGACAATAGGCCAGTGATTCCCTCTGGGAGCAGTGGTGGAGGTGGTTAATTTATCATCCATGATGAAATGCTAGGGTTGGTGTGTAGGACTGTGCACCGCACTGTTGGTGCATGCCTATGCCAGATGGAGTACCTGCTCTCCATCCTCATACAACAGACCAGGAGGAGACACAGACATTGGGTGCTGCAGTGGTGCAATGAGGGAACAATAATGACAGTCCAGTGAGTGAGGACTTGATTCTCACTGTCACCTAGCTTGATGTCCATGGGACCTTGATGTCCCACCCTCACCCCAACCATGGTGTTCAGCCACCTCATGTGTCCTTCACCATCCCTGTGTCTTGTCTTGTATGTCCTGTCTGTGATTGCTTCCTCATCTACCCAATATACCTGACTCAGACATACCTATGTTCCTTCCCCAACATTCCTCACTCTCAAAAAAAAAAAAAAAATCATCCCATACATAGCTCTGCATTTCCCAGATATGTCTTCTTGACACACTTGATCTGGTCACCATTGTGCAATAAGTCTTTAAAGAAAAAAAATGGGGGAGATAGGAAAGTGATGAAATGGTGAGCAAGCAGGGGGAAAAACAAAGTGAAAGGAGGGCAGGAATGTGTAGGAGGGTGGTAGGAAAGAGCCATAGCTATCCATTTCTTAAACAGTAAAACACTGATCATATATGCAGAATATTAGCTGGATTTGGATTGTTACTTCTAGAAAGAGTGGTGACCACAACATAATAATGTTGTATAGCAAATTGGACCAAATCAAGTGTGTCAAGAAGACATGTTTGTGAAATGGACACCTGTGTATGGGACAATTTTTTTCTTTTGTAGGACAGAGGCCCATTTCTTTTTGAGAGAGAGATGAATGTTGTGGTAGGGACGTAGGTATGTCTGGGTCAGGTAAGTTGGGTAGGTGATGAAGCAATTGCAGAAAGGACATACAAGACAAGAGACAAGGATGGTGAAAAACACATTAGGTGAGTGAACATCATGGTTTGGGTGAGGGTGGGGACATTGCGAACCCATGGTCAATGGTGCACACTGCTGGGCAACATGTTTACTATAAATTGAAAGCATTTAGTTTCTATTTGTGGCTGTCTGGGTCCTGTCTGCTACCTGGGTCATCCATTCATCCAGTTTGTGCACTGCTGTGCCTCGCATAAACCAGATGAGCACAGCCAAACCCATTTGTGCTAAGCGGTGCATCATGCAAACACTGGCCCCCCAAAACAGGGGGAGAAGTATTTGAAATGATGAAAATCAATCATGCACAGTGCATAATACATACATAGTAGACAATATTAGTACACATGAAATATGTCTACATAGGTCTGGATTTCAACTCTCACTCCAATGCACCTTCAGAAAAGAGGATGGATGTCTTATCCCTCTTTGCCACACAAACAGCTTTGCAGCAAAGAGCTGAAGTAATTCCTCAAATAACCAAGTGCAACTGAATGTACATTCATATCAAGGCATAAACTATTTGTACGTGTATTATATTTAATATATTTTGATGTAGTGCACTTAGTGCTCGCACAACCTGTTATGATTATTGCTTGCAAATATGCAGCTCTGTTTTACCTTTCTGTGTTTTTTTGGTCATTCATCAGTTATCTGACCAGTACTCAGAGATACACAGTGTGTAAAATTTAATAAATTGTTTTCTAGTCCTGAGGAGCTTTTTTCCCTGTGTCTCTGCTGAAAATGAGCCAAAAGCTCAGCCAGACTAACCCGGTTAACAAATGTAAAATAAAATAAAAATACATTTAAAATTAATTAAGCCAGTCTATATCATTGACTTTAAAATGTGTGAGGATATTAACTGGAAATAATATGATATACAGTTTCCAACAACTGAAGAGCAAGTTGAATGGCATAAACAAGCATAGACTGCTCTTTTGGAGGGGGAGCAAAGGTGAGCTCCTGTTATAGAACATGCAAGGGTACACTGTTCTTTTGAGGGAGGAACAAAGCTGAGTCACTGCTGTGATACAAACAAGGATATGTTGCTCTTGTTACTGTCTTTGTTTTGCATCCTGCCTGTTGTTTGATCTTGTGAGGGTTGTGAAGTCAGAAACTGCAATGTGCTTCATTACTTTCTAACTTCTCTCTTTAATGATTTTCCATTGCAAATGTATATTGCTAAACTGAAAACATGCATTGATCATCAGTACTTTGAAGAGGTATGACTGGATGAATTGTTGATGCATGAGGCCTACTATTTACAATTGGACACATATAAGTCAAATTAGTCTCTGCTGTCACATGTTAATTAATTTCTGTACAAATCTCCCACGTTTGACTGTACCAAGCAATGAAATACATGGTATGCCATGATATTGATAGACAAGATACTCCAGGTTCAGGGCTTACCTTGTAAGTGCAGCAGTTGCCACGGTGTTAATTCAGGGCTGACTCTGTCTGATGTAAGCAGTTCATAGCCAATACATGGGAAGATAAACATTGTTTGAGTTACATGGCATCAATGTTACTATATGTATGTGAGTAGGAGGAAGGTTTTAGACCTCTAGGTGGTAAGTGAGTGTGCTATGCATTATGTCTTAGCCAATGCAAGGGCATACTGAGCATGCCTATGCCTGCCTAAACCCACAGTAGCTGGTGGTTTCCCCTTTGACACGACACAAACAGTGGCAAAAAATAAGAACTTTAAATGAAGAACACTAAGGAAAGAGAAAAGAAATTGCCATGCTGTCATATACTCCTAAGACTGGAATGTCATGACATGACCTGTGATTGGCACAATACATTTGTACTTGAAAACCCTGTAAGAGACATGTCAGAAAGTAATTATACACATTGCAGTTTCTTACTTCACAACCCTCACAAGAGCATCCACTATAATGTTGTGACATTTTATTATTAACTGTGGAAACTTCCAAGACCAATATAAGTTAAATATATAATGACCAGTTAAATACCAGAAATGCAAATATACTAAGCAGTAAGTTAGCTATACACCCTGGGCATCAGATAGAAAACATCTGTCTCTCTGGATCTAAGATATAGAAGATATGGATATTGCACACTGATGATCATGTGCACAGGGTGTTGTGTGGTGGTCACTACAGAGAAAAGCTACAAAGTAATGATACACATTGCAGTTTCTGACTTCACAACCCTTACAACAGCAATCACTATAAAGCTGTGACATGTGAATGCTATCAACTCTAAATTTCCAAGGGCAATATAAGTCACAGGTACAATGAACATTTTTACAACAGCAATGCAGATATAGTAAGCAGTAAGTTAGCTATGCACAGTGAGCATCAGACACAGATTTTGTATCCCTGAATCAGAAAGGTAGAACACAGGTATATGACACAGTTATCATCACTTGCACAGAGTGTTGAGTGGAGGGGGGGGGGGCAGGAAGCCTAGGCTGACACAAGAGTTCGGTGAGTGTGTGTGAGTACGAAGGAGAAGGCAGACATTTAGAAAAAAAAAATGGGCAGTGAGACAAAATAAGGAACAGCTGTGTGTGTGTTTGTAGGGGTCCTCCAGATGAAATTGGTGTGTGAGTGTGTGCATGAGCACAGCCAAGCTCGGTGCTAACTCTAAGTCATGGCAATGTTGGACAGGTGTGAGCTGTGCATGGTAGCGGTGGCAGTTCATCGTTGTCTTTCCCAAACACAAGAACTGACTCTGCTAGGAGTTGCACTGGCATATTGATGTCCAAGACCAGTCTCAGATGTAGTGCTGCTAACTGAATGTGCCTGCTTTCTGCTGGATGAGTTCCCTTCACAGGAATTCCCAGGACCATGACACCTATGGCCTGTCATGTCTGGGTGTAGACAGCACACTCACTGATGGAGCAGTGGAAGTACTGCCACTACTACAGCATGATCAGGCGCAGCCATGTTGGCTATCAGCAGATGTCGTGGCTGACCTACACTCACAAGGACAACGTTCCCCTCCCAGTAGATGTTCTGACACAGATACCCCTCATTCCAATGTGTCATTCATCCAATCCAGTGAATCAGCAACACAGTGGAGACAGTCACATGTGTCAACCTGAGCTGCATCCACAAGCCTAAGCATTTGCCTGGAACAGCTATGGGAACATTTCTGTGCCTCCATGGTGGCCCTAACATATGTAGAGTGGCATGGAAATTTTCACCTGCACCAGGTGAAGGAGGGACAGCAGGCCCCCTCCGAGCACCACTTTCAATCTTTCTGAGTGGCACCTTGCACACACTTTGTCTATGGACAGACTCAGTGGTCACTAAAGCCACAATAGCCTCACTTCTCTGATCAATGTCCTCACCCACCACCTGTCCAATAACTGTGGGCTCACTGGACTGGGTAGACATAGATCTACTGGCTGTGTGCAATGAAAATACAGGGCATGGTGGTATGTCAACATCTGTGTCAGATTCAACCTCTGCACCCCCTGACTGTGCCCCAGGTTGGCTGCCACCATCATAAGTGACATCAGGTGGCACAGGGCCCAGAGTTCCACTGTCAGACTCACCTGTGATAAAAAAAAAACAAGAAACACAGGAATACATTAATACTGGCACTACTATAGTGCAATATATGCTAACAAAATAACACTGCTGCCACTATTACAGACAATTCATCAATACACACAACTCCCCTAAGATCAATATCATGCACTATAACATTTGTTTAAACCGATTAGCAGTACTGACATCAAACTAATTGGCTTACCAACTGCAAAAGGCAAGTGTTCCTGGAGGCCTGATGGTCCTGAAAGACGTTAAGCAAGAGGTAAGGGCAACAACATCACAATCAACAGTAAAGGCGAGGTTAATACATTTGTCTCTTTATAGCTGCAGTAAACAATTGTTTAAATATGAATGTGGCTAGCAACTCCAAGCTAAGCTTATATGTGTAACAATCTTCAATCCCCCACCAATCAAATAAATACATGTGATACAGATGTAACTTTTTCATTTAAATTCTTTAGCTATACAACAGTATTCAACTGTTCACATAACAAGGCCTACCTGGAAGTTCCTCCTGAGATGTGGCTTGTATCTCCAAAACACTGGCTCCCGCATCCAGCGTGTGTTGTATGACAGTGTCCTGGGAGCTATCTGTGTCCCTTAGCTTTGCTAAGAACTGGTCATCGGGGGTCAGTGGTGGTTCCATAGAAGGGCCTCCACCTGAAAGCAAGAGGTCATGGCCTATTGCAGCTGCTCACCTTCTTGTAGAGGTGATCATATCAGTGGCCCTGTGGTGCACTTGGTCATAGCTTTGCCCATGGCCACTCATGAAGTTGAGACCTGCAACAGTTTGCTGCCATATTTGCATATGAATGTCCATCTCTCACTTTCCCCTGCAGAGTAGTAAGACATCATGTTGCTGTAAACAATGATAACCTGTTTTTTCGTATCCATAAATCATCTTTGACATGGATGGAGGTGTCTCCCTGCCATGATTTATATGTTCTAAAAGAAAACAGATGTCTAATACACATAAGTATCACATAACTACAACATAAGTTTTTACAGAGGCAACATAAAAGGTAGCCAGTCACTATTACCCACTAGAGAAACATTAAACAGTCTACAGATGTGCTATACTAACAACAGGCAGGAGGCAAAACAAGGAGAGTAAGAAGAGCAACATATCCCTGTTAGTGCCATAAGAGTAACTCACCTTAGCCTCCAACCCACAAAACAGGCAAATGACCCTTTTGGCTAACAAAACATCTTTGAAATGCTAAAAGTACTGTCAATGTACCTGACAATGAAATATTTGTACATACTTCTCCTACAGCATTCCTTTCCATGTATTTATATATATTGCCAATCATGTATACCCCTGAAATGGCTTGATAAATATGGCCATGCCATCAGTACACTTCTAAGTAATGCATACAGATAACATTGTAAAATCATGTGCTTCATATTATTGTTAAATACTTTCCAGCATGTGTAGTATGTAGGTGACAAAATGGAAACATTCCTTCTTTGATGCAGTACTCCTCTGTACAGATATCCTGTAGTAGAAGCTTGCAATTACTCTTCTAAACATGTAGAACTCTCCTCAGAATCAGTTTTCTTAGCTAGAGGGTGGTCTTTTTAGATGGTGTAGATTAATGCTGGATTGCAGCTGTGAGTGATTAGTGTTTAGAGGAGAAATTCACAACAGCACTGCAGGCTGCCTTACTTCCACTGGGTGGGTTAGCTTATATCTAAAAGTGTATCTGGAGGGCACACAAGCCTTTCTCATCAAAATAATACAGACTCGACAAAACATGCCATAATGTTTGTGGCTACATTAAAAGCCATGTCCCTGTAACCTGTTTGGTATAGGATGAGGTAACATCTGCCTGGCCTTCAGCCCACTGTCGGACCATGCCCTGGTGGGATTATTGCACATTCATATCTAACATGTAGCTGATGACATCAGCAGAGTCTGTTGAGGCCAGACTACATTTTCCACATGCTGGTGTAAAATGTTCTCTGTAATATCAAGCAACAGCTCACACACACATGTACACACATACACACACACACACACACACACACACACACACACACACACACACACACACACACACACACACACACACACACATATACACACACACACTGTTGACTGCAGTGAGAACAGAATCACTACCTAAGTACACAGACTACAGAACACAATAGTTAATGCAAGTACCCCAGATCAAGTTTAACTTGGAGTGTTCAGACAACAGTTTATAGCTGATGACATCAGCAGTGTCTCACATACTGATTTAAAATGTTGTCTGAAATGTCAAGCAACAGCTCACACACAACCAGTTGACTGCTATGAGAATAGAACCCTACCTATTTAGGCACACAGCCTACAGAATGTGGTACTTAATGCAAGTGCCACAACATAAGTCTGGCTTTTACAGCAGTGCATGTGAACTTATAGTAGAATATCAGCAGAAACATGTGGAAGTCAAGACGTTGGGAGACCTGTATGACAGGGGTGTGTAGGCATGAGAAATTGTCAAAATGTTGGCAATCCATGCCATTGGAGAAGTAACTGTAGGATACCACTTCTACTTTGCTAAGTAGACACACACACTCAGTCGACTGCATTGAGAGCTGAACCCCTACCTATCTAAGTGCACAGACTACATACCACAGTACCTAATGCAAGCCCCATGACACAAGTCTGATTTATACAAGAGTGTAGGTGCATTTATATTAGATGACATTAGCAGGACATGTGGTGCACAATAGCTTGGGAGGCCTGCCTAGGCACATAGCTTCATAGCATTATATGAGGCTAGTAGCATAATAGTAATAATAACACTAGGGTGATTAGAAGTCTAGCTGTGTAGCAACACTAGTACCCTTATTTAGCATAATTGGATGTTTCCATTTAGCAGAGTGTGGTTATTTGCACAACCAGTTGGCCCTGTCCATGATGAAGCACACAATATTATATATTACACTTTGTAGTGTGGTTGATATATGTGTGGAAAAAGTACTGAGACCCCAGTGTTGTAGTGCTTGATGGTGTGGGGAGAGGCCAACACATGAATGTATTATAAATATATGATGTAGAGTTAGATTGGGCCCTTGGTTTGTAATGTTTCCACATGTAGTTTTATGTTAGACAAAGGACATAGAGAATAAACACCACTAATTAAAAAAAATTAAATATATATATATATATATATATATATATATATATATATATATATATATATATATATGAGTCCCATAGCCTGGCTTGTGCTATGGTGTACAAAGTGTTCACTCATGCAAGATGCATCCATTTGTGCATAGGTAAACAATGTGCAAACTTGAGCTGCATTACAAACATCTGAACATTCCATCTGTACTCCTGGCCTGGTTTTTATGATGCCCAAGAACATTAATTCAATATATCTGGTTTATATTTGTGGCTGTCTGCTTCCTAGGTGGTCTGGTTTGTCCTGTTTCTGCAGTGTTGTGCTTCTCACAAGCCAAATGAGCACAGTGAAACGTGTAATATGTTTGTTGTCTGGTAAAAGTAACAGGAATATGGAATCAAAAAAAAGGAAAAATACATGAAATGAGAAAAAACAATGTATGACATACATAACAGAACATGACAGTACACATGAGATATTTCTACATAGCTCAGGAATTGAAATATCATGCCACTAAATCTACAGAAAACTGGATGGATGCCTTATTACTGTTTACCACAGAAACAGTTTTGCAGCAAAGAACTGAAGTCATTCTTCATAAAATTAACTACATCAGAATACACACTGCTATCAAACTATCAGCTGTGATTTGTACATGTAATTCTCTTTATTATATTTGGATGTAGTGCACTTAGTGATCATACAACCTGTTATGATTATGCTTGCAAATATACAACTCTGTCTTACATTTCTGTGTTTCTTGGTACTTCATCAATTATGTGACCAGTAGTGTCAGATATACATTGCATAAGCCATTCCATACCATTGGCTTAAAATGTGTGAAGATATTTAACTGGGAGTTATATTATATGCAGTTGCCAGCAACTGAAGGCCAGGTTGAATGGCACAACCAGGCATTTACTGCTCTTTTTAGTGGAACATAGATGAGTTACTGTTATGGCACAAACAAGGGTACCCTACTCTTTTTGCGGGGGGGGGGGCAAAGCTCAGTTACCATTATGGCAAAAACAAGGGTAGACTGCTCTTTTTTTTTGGGGGGGGGGGGCAAGGCTCAGATACTGTTATGTCACAAACAAGCATAGCCTGTTCTTTTGTGAGGGAGCAAAGGTGTTATTGCTATGGCACAAACGGGTCTATATTAAATGATCAAAAGTTGAATTCACCGAATGGTATTTCCATCGAAAATACCATTCAGTGAAATCGGTCATTTTGGGGGGGGGCTCCACCCCCCCCCCCACCGCTAATTATATAGACCAACTCCGAGATCGCACTACAGTGAGGAAAGGGCACATTTTCCAATCTTCACTGTACTGCGATCACAATATTAAGAATTAGCTGAACGGTATTTTCAATGGAAATACTGTTTGGTGAATTCAACTTTCGATAATTTAATATAGACCCAGCACAAACAAGGATATGATGCTCTTGTTACTGTCCTTGTTCTGCATCCTGCCTATTGTTTGATCTTGGGAAGGGTTTTGAAGTCAGAAACTGCAATATGTATCATTACTTTTCTAAATTCTCTCTTTAATGATTTACCAGTACAGAGATATGGTGCTAAACTGAGAACATGCAGTGATCATCAGTGTTCTTGAGAGGTATGAGTGTGTGAATCTTTGATGCCTGAGGTCTACTACTTACTACCAGACACCATTAAGTCAAATAAATCTCTGCTATCACATATTAAAGTACTCTTTGAACAAATCCATCACTATTTACTTGATTACTGTACCAAGTCACAAAATTTAAGGACATGCCATAATATTATTCAACAGTACAGTCTCGGTTCAGAACTTACCTTGCTAATGCAACAGTTGACACAATTTTAGTTCAGAGCCGACTCTGTGTGATGCAAGCAGTAATCAACAATACATGGAGAGGTAAAGGTTGTGTGAGTTGCCTGGCCTCAATTTTACTATATATGTGTTAGTAGGCAAAAGATATTAGGCACCTAAGTGATCAGTGAATGTGCTATGCATTGTCATTAAGCCAAAGCAAGGACATACTGAACATGTCTATGTCTTCCCCCAGTCAGAGCAGCTGGTGGTTTCCCCTCCAAGTCCTCCTTTGACTGTGGCTGTGGTGGCCTAGGCATTGGTGTCCCTTCCCCTTGCTAATCCTGCTGCAGTTGTTTCTGCAGGATCAGATTGTGTAGCATAGCACATACTGTCAAGACTTGTGTACATGTGTGTGGATTATACAGCAGGGCCACATGTGTCTAGGCACTGGAAACATAAGTTCAGTAGCCGAAACACATGCTCTATGATGTTTCTGGTTTGAGCATGTGCCTCATTATAGTGTTCTTCCATGGCTGTGTGTTCTCTTCTGATGGGTATCATCAGCCGCGGTTCCAGTCCATAGCCTGCATCCCACAGTAAATGGCCCTGTGGGATGTCCCCCATAGCAAACATCTTGTATAGCTGTGATGTGTGCCATATATGGGAGTCATGATAATTGTCAGGGTTGCCAGCGCACACATTCAATACAATTGCCTGGGCAGTACACATGACTTGGCAGTTGATGGAGTTATATCCCTTGTGGTTAATGTAGATTCTACTCTGCTTACCAGATGGTGCAATAATGTGTACATAAGTGCAATCTATGACATCCAGTACTATAGGGTAGTGCACTGCAAGTTAGAACTGTCGTATATTGTTAGCCCTTCCCTCAGAACTATAGGGAAAACATATGTGCTTACTGGCATGTATCAGCATAGCATCCAGGAATTACTTGAGGATCCTGGATGCTCATGTCTGTGAAATAACCATCATGTCCCCAACTGGTCTTTGAAAAGTACCTGTAATATTCTAGGGGCTATGCATACCTTAGTTTCCACTTGGATGGGTTCCCCCTTTGCTCTGGCTCTGAGATGAGGGCAGCAGAGCTCACAGAGTTCTTGTAAGGTGTCCCTGTCCACCCTGTAGCACTCTACATTCTATGGGTCATGTAGCTTCTGATAAGTCACACTGGGCCTTAACAGTTTTCTCCTTCTTGGCCTAGACCTATTGTCACTAGCACCAGCAGCACTGGCTTCAGCCTCTAGCACATACATACAGCAGTATTGTGTCCAGTTAAAATGCCCTTGTCTCTGCTCCAATGGTTTTGAATTATTCAGGAAAAAACAGAACAGAGGCTATATGGATGCTTTATAGCTTGTTGAATATCTACACTGTGTTGGCATGGTTCATTAAAATGCAATTCACCTGCTTATGTTGTCATTAGCATCTATTAAACAAACCTACTGCTTGGTGATTAGTGCTATATGTATACCTCCATGCACCACCACTCACCAATGACCGAAATCAAAATAAATAAAAAAAAAAACAACAACAACAAAAATAAATAAATAAAATCAACATAAGATAAGTACAGGCAAAACTGGAATTAATTTCCTCTGTTCCTGTGATATCATGCAAACACAGAGCACAAACAGTAAAGGAAAGGTTGCACACCCAGTACTAGAAACCAAGGCCATCTATGCTCTAGCCCTACACATGGGCATGCTGCCATAGGAATAGTTGCATGGCAAGCAGAGTGAAACAAACGTGCAATTCATGCCTCCATTTGACATGATTGCACTAAGTGCCACATTGTCCAAAGAAGAACAAAAATAAAAAAAAATTACTTAAAGCAGACAGAGGCAACAAATTTTAACATAAGATTCAGAGGATGAAACAGAAGCTGTGCATTGTGCACTGGTTACATGCACTTTCACCCTTCATAGGCCTTCATGTACACCACTGTAAGTGTGACCTAACACACCCCCTGCTATCATCATTTACTGTTAACATCCATTGAAAGCAGACACTGTGAAAGTATCTGCACAGAGTGACCATCTCTAAATAGCTACTATTCTTTGTAATTCAGCAATTCTAATGAGGTTTGATCTCACTTACATCTTTACCATGCTGACAGCCCTGAATCTACTTGGTTGGTAACTGAGTAGGCAAGGACAATGAAGGGGAGCCCAATGCTGTAAACATAAGGGAGGGTATTACTTTGCTAAATATCTGCACTGAGGAATACAGTTTTAGATAAAATGTGACTGTATTCCATCAGCTACATACTGCATATGCCTACATGACAGTATGAATAGCCTGTTTCATGGGGTTTACACTTTTAGCTGTCTACATTACTTACGAGTATATTCTTAATTTGGGGTTGGGGCAGCAAAGCTGCATTTATGTCATGGCATTTAAAAAGGATTTTTGCTATTGTTACTCTATTTTTGTAACACCCACCCTGTCTAATAATGTCATAAAGTGTCTTCTGTTACATGTTAAGGTCAGTTCTCAACAAATGTAAAACCTTTTACTTACTATTGTGTCCATGTAGACTTCTTTCAATAGCTGTATTCAGAATGTTTTCGAATACATAGGCTACATGAACACGAAGTCTACATGAGTGGCTTACAGCTTGTTGAATTGCTCCATAGTGTTGATTTGCTTCATCAGCATACAATTTATCTACTTATGCTGTAATTAGCATTCCATAGAGGATACTGTATTTGTGAGTGAGTGCGCACTGAGTTTACTGAATCTAAAAATATCCGCATCCATATGCACATCATGTTGCGATGCACACATGGTGAAAAATGACCATGTAGGCTTTATTAAATCCCTCCGTCAATCTGATAACAGCACTGATCTTGGGTGCTCCTTTACTTGTTTATTTTGCAACACTAATACTTGTGAAATATAGTTTGCATTCATTTGAACTTGAAGACCCAGTTCAACATTCAAAATGTCAATAGGATAACCTTATTCCTCAGGAGATTATGGTAACTGCTGCAAATTATGGCATATAGTTTGACTTTCAGAATGCCGAGAGCCTCTTAACATATATTAATAAAATGCCACAGTTTATCTTCTTCTTATATAGAGCACTGTCAAGATTTTCAAACAACATAGTTGTTTTCTTTCAAAACACCTTTTTCAGATCCAATACAAAAGCACCAATATATATATTTGTATTTTAAGGATGATTTCAGAGACAAGGAGTCAGAACCTTTCTTTAAACACAGTTCAATAAAATAATGAATGACAACTGTGGCAAGCAAAATGGCAATTTTGTTATATATAAAGGCAATTGTCATAGCATGTGTCTTTTTTGAAAAAACTGCAGTAGCAATGGACTGGGAGTAATCAGTTACAGAAGGGTTGCACTTGAATGTAAGGTGTGTTTCTTCATTAACTGTATTTATGCCCATTGTTGTGTTGCTGATGTGGCATGGGACATGACTAGAATGGCCTCTAGACCAGTCCACTTACGTGCTTAACAAACTAAAAATGTAGAGAATAGATAAAGGGATAGCAATGCTGAATAACGCTGCTTTTGTTATCTTAAGCGTTGTCTTTTTGGGAGAAAGTATTCTGTGTGAGTATGGGCTGTGTGATAAAGCTCAAAGGATTATGATTCACTAAGGCATGCCTTATAAAGAACAGCACAGATGTGTGGTTTATATGACAAAATATAAAACATGAGACACATTTTAACATAAAAAGTGAAAAGTATGTATGGAAATTCTTTATCATTACAGTTTACTATAGATTTATATTAAAATTCAAGAAATTATTTACTAACTGTTAGGACTTAAGTTAACTTTAAGGTGTCTGCAGTTTATGTTTTTACTAAGATTTTAGTAGGGTGTGGTTATATTTCTCCAAAGTCAGTGAGCCAAAGCCACGTATTAAGCTGTTGACAGAAAGAATTGTCTTAGCTTCACCTTTCAATAATATTGTGGCTGAAATCCAGTTTTGCAAACAATAAAGAAAGAAAACCCCATGCTTTTTGTGAGAGTTTTAAAATTCATGCATGAAAGATTTAGTCATTTGAAAAGGGTCTTTGAGTGGTAACGCCCACTTTGGTTACTATATAATGAAATGGAAATAATAAGACACAATGCATTCCACTTTACTGCAGCCATTGCCAAAAATCTGATTTAAACGTTTTTGCTCAATCTCTGCCACTATCAGCATGTCATCTAGCAGAATTAGCTTTCAAAAATCTTCTGTATCTTATCAGACCCCATCCACACAGACCTCAAGTTGGATCTCAACTGGGGCCTATGCAGGATTACCAGGCCGCAGGGCCATAAGTGTAGTGGGAGAGGGATCCACCCGTGGTCGACTGGCAACTCCTGGTATAGGGCAGTCTTCTTTAATTAGAACAAACTATGTAGGTGGTCTTGGCACTGCAGCTCCAGGGGCTTTCAGGGGCAACTTTGTTGGCAGTCTTGTAAGTGGCATTGGTGGTGGCATTGGGGCTTGCTTTAGTGGTGACTTTGCTAATAATATCTTTACTGGCAGTGAAAAGCAAACAATGCAAAATCTGAATGACCGCCTGGCCAATTACTTGAAAAAGGTGCATTCTTTGGAGGTAGAAAATGGAGAACTGGAGAAAAAGATCAGAGAGTGGCATATGAGTAAGTCTCCTGCTACACATCACGACTACAGCTCATTTAATGAGACTATTGCCGACCTACAAAAGAAGGTAAGATGTGGGTAGAGGGTTTTCAACAAATGTTAGTTTGCAGGGTTTTGAATGATGCATTTTGTACTGCGAAGCAGTTTTTGAATGAATCATTTTGCTCTTTAAAATAGAAAACGAGAACTTGTTTATATGTGAAAGCACCCTGAACTTGGTTATGGGGTATATGGTATGAGAAAAAATAAAAAATAAATGACTAGTGCAATGTAACAAATCAGTATGTAAAGACATTACAATTTAAAATGTTTGTCTCCAGTAAGGACATGCCTTCGGCTTTGAGAATGGCAATAAACTAATCAAACTAGAAACATGTATCGAAACTTAAGGAAAATTGTCTTTACAAATAATGCAACTCATCATAAAGATGCCTCCTTATATATTGATTTATTTGAAATAAGTAATGCAATCACATTTTCAGAAGACCTATCACATGCACCAGCAACTTTTTAGTACAGTGTAGAAGAGGCAACACATTAACCGTTACATTGTGTATTATATAATTTAATGCATGAATCCAAGGGTATGAAGATGCAGCTCTGATAAGTGGCTTACATTCTAATATACTTTAGAGTCAAATGAAACATTGCTCATAAATGGAATTTTTCTCCAGGAATAAAGCAATTTTGGTACATTAAAATGCATATATACAAAAGTAAATGTTGAGTCTGTGTACTAACCATGCTTAATATAAAAGTTTAGGATTTTTCTTGGATCTGTATTGTTTACCACCCAGACAATAATATGGAGGGCAACTCTACATGTAATCGAGGTGAAATTCCTTGAACATCAGTTGCCAGAAGAACAAGACAAATTGCTGTTTTCATTACTCTTCTGCTGAACAAAGATTGAATGCTTGAGCTTCAGTTTTCTGAGGTTCAACTCACCAATGATCAGAGTTCCTCCACAGGACATTACTGTCAGCAAGTTGTAGCAGAAGTGATTTCCTTTTGGCTGGAACTTGCCTCTTCTTTGAGTCAGTGCAACCATGGAGTTGGTCTATATAAAGTTTGGGGGTGGGGTGGGTGCAGGAGTGCTTGCCCCCTTTAAAAACACTTAAAAAAGTATTTTTGGCATTTTTTTTCAGTTAATGCAGTTTGGACATTCTGATCCTCAGTACATTCATTTTCATGTACTCATAGCTGAAGCACCATTTTACATAGGAAATCATTTTGTATGATTTATAAGTGCATGCCGGTAATGATTCCACTATTTTGAGGATATTTCTCTTTAATTCAATTGTTGTGACTGTGCAGTTGGTATATATATAAGATAAGGGGGGAATGGAGGCTTGCCCCCCACATTGGGGGGGTACAGATGGCTTCCCCTGCAAATAATGTTTAAGTTAATATTTTCATCCTTCTGTGTTTCAGGCATTATTTTTCAGGGTTTCTGATGTTTAAAGTTGTCAGGTTCAGCACTCCATAGAAGAATTGTACACTTCTTAACCCTTTCAATAAACTACTAGAATTTAGCATCTAATGCAGAAAGCATATAAACGGTTAGTTTATTGTATGTCTCTATATTGTCATTGCTGCAATACGTCAATGTATTTCATCTACATAATAAAAAAGTCATCCTTATTATTTCAGTTCATGTAAATGAAATGGATTTGAAGGGGCCATTCATTCCTTTTTTTTTTTTTTTTTTTTTTTTTTGTATTTTCAATTAATTGGATTTTTATTGCACATACAGTAGGAAGCCTGCTGTTGCATAAAAACAAATGTGTTCATTGCCTATGGTTTTGTTTATAGGAAACAAAAACTAGTGTTCGGATATGTAGTGTGGAACCACATTAATATGCACTGGCTATCCTGTCTGTGACAGTAAATTATAAGTTGGCACTTCTGTTGATGGAAAGACTCACCACTGTTTCAGAACATTGCCATAGCGTTTTACCCATGCCCTGCTGCAAACATATTAACTGCACAATGGAATACTGGAACAAAAGCTGTTATATGACTATGTAGCTTTGAATGCAGTGGGATGGTTACCATCCTCCAAACAAGCCTAGAGCATGATGTAGAGTTCATCCTGCTGGTGCTTGACTTGTGCACTCTGAATGCACAGTCAGCAGCACCATATGCTAGGACTTCTGATGTGATTCTTCTGGGTAAAGGTAAGTATAAGTACCTATGAAGCATTAAATATTACTGCACTACCTCTCTATCTTTCAGCACAAGAAATCTGGACAAAAGCAAAAATAATTGGTAGGCATAAGGCCAAAAACTGGGAGAGATTT